>NC_082710.1:61500349-62127849 GCF_030144855.1 Hypanus sabinus
CTGTGGCCTCTTGACCTCCGGCACGACCCATGAAGTGTGACCGTCGACCCAGCCTAGAAGAAGTGAAATATTGGACTATCTGAAAGATGTCATCTGAGGAATCGTTCACTGGCACCATCTTGACCGAAAGCACGCAGACATGGTCGAGAGGTTCAGGTATTGTTCAGACTGAACATCAGAAAAGTGAAGAAATGATTTCCATCATGCAATGAATGTTGGTGCCAAACAGGGTGGTTTGAGCATCTCAGAAGCTGCTGATCTCATGGGATTTTCACACACAACAGTCTCTAGAGTTTCCAAAGAATGATACAAAAAAACATCCAGTGAGCAGCAGGTCTGTGGGCAGAAACGCCTTGTTAATGAGAGAGGTCAGAGGAGAATGGCCAGACTGGTTCAAGCTGACAGGAAGGTGACTGTATTCATATAACCTTGTGCTCTAACAATAGACAGTAAGTGCAGGAGTAGGCCATTCGGCCCTTCTAGCCAGCACAGCCATTCACTGTGATCATGGCTGATCATACACAATCAGTACCCCGTTCCTGCCCTCTTCCCCATATCCCTTGACCCCGCTATCTATAAGATCTCTATAAGAACATTTCTGAATGTTCACCGCGTCAAGCTTTAACGTGGATGGGTTACAGCAGCAGAAGACTACTGTTCTTAATAAAGTGGCCACTAGAGTGTAAATTTTAAGTCTTATGCCTTTGAAAGTAAGATTTGATTCACCATTTCAGATTCTGTATGTTAATGAGTTGTTTATCAACAATGCGCTTCTGATCTTGATGGTCTTTGAACCTTTCTCCCTCTTCTCAAAGGATTCACAGCCTATTAAATTAATCATCTGTGCTACTATGTAAAGTGGATGCACTTAGCAGCAAGTTAACTGCTTCATATTTTCTCTTGGACATGGGATACGGGATCATTCCAAGCTACCAGATGGAAACAAGTGTTTTTGAAAATTTGTTCCACTATGTTGATCTGCAGCTGCTTTTGTCTAAAATAACAAAACAAAACCTTCCAAATGAATTCAGACTGTGGCTCACTTGCTTAAGAGCTTTCATAGTTAGAGCCTTGCACACAAGATCTTAACTTCACAGCAAATGAAAACCATACCTTAGAACCTCCAAAACACTGAGTCAGAGATGATTATTTTCAAAATAGTTTCACATAATTGTTAAGGGCTTATCAAATGTCAAAACTTCTCAGACAATGTTTCTGAAAGCCTTTACCTGGAATATTTACCTTCATCATCCTGTGAGGCTACGGCCTAAATTGGGCACAGACCCCTCCATGCTTAAGTTTATAAGCTTGAAAATATGCAATGTTTTTTCTATTTATTTAGGCCGTGTGAGATAGAGTCTGGAAAAATGTTTAAAGCTTGCCAGTAAAATTCAACATGTTGAACAGCACCTGTTCTGCCTTCAATACCATTTTATCAGTGCTAGGAAATGTAGAAAATTAGTAAGTTTTGCAGAGATGGTGTGGATCAAAGTGAGAAAAGGGATGTCATTTTTCTAAATTGTTCCAGTACTGCTTTTTAAAAAAAAATCATCAGTCTGAAATGGTAAAATTCTCTCTCCAGATGTCTGGCATTCCCCCATGTTCTTTTTCTGACCTCTCCCCTTCCAGACCTCTTGAAAGGTCTCCACCTGAAACTTTGACTGTTTATTACCTTCTTTGGATGCTGCCTGACCTGCTGAGTTCCACCAGCATTTTGTCTGTGTTACTCAGCTTTAGTGTAACTGGCTTTTTGACTTTTCCATGTAAAATAAGTTATTTGCCATTGATGTTGTAAATGTGATATCACCTGAACTCAAGGGTGCTCCCAAGTTCGGACTTTCAAAAGAAGCTCAAGAACTTAACCATTTATTTTCTGTTGAGCAGTATGCCTTCTGGGAAATGCAATGGCTCTACTAGATGCAGGACTTGATGAGTGTTCTCCAGTATCATGGTCAATAAAGATCAATTGGTCATCAGAGACTCACACTAAGAATTGTTCCAAGAGCAGATTATATTTTGAGAATAAGGATAATAGGTTTCACCCCAACATTGATGTTATAGACGGACCACAGGAAACAGACATAAACTGGAAAGTCGTTGCATTGGCACTGATGGCCTGGTCACATCCAGCACACGGTAATGATCTGAAATGGCTGGAGCATAGCTCCTTAGGGTTTAAGTATCTGTTCTCATGCCTTCAGCTCAGGATCTGTTTGCAAATTGTGCTGGTGAATGAGTGAGGTTGGTGTTTGGGAGCTGGGATTCTGAGCTAGGATGGGGTGAGAGGGGGTTGGTAAGATGGGAACAATTTCCTATCACTTTATCACATTCAGTATTAGAGAAATCAGAAGAACAATTGAGAATATAATTTAAATCAATTTAGACATAGAGAAGACTTTCAAACTTGAATTCAGAGGGAAAGAAAATAAAATTTTCTGGATCAAAGACATTGACAATGAAGGAATAGTATTAGAAGGAACTTATTAGGTGTAAACTGACATGTTTTAGTAATAAATTGGAAAAATACACACCTGTGTTCAGTGCACAGGAGTGGCTGTGAACTGATTGCTTACCTCTTTAATTCTCTATCCCACTCCTACTGTAGCCTCCCGCACTGTTATGAGGCTCAATGTAAACTTGAGGGACAACTTCTGCTGAGGTATGTTGCAGCCTTCCAGTTAGTGAATTCTTTAACTTCAGGTAAATTGCTTTCCTTGGGTTCAGAAAAGACCATTTTTCTCTGTCATCTCTCTGTGATTTGTTTTTTGCTCAATTTTTTTCTCTCTACTAGTGTAGTGAACACTCAGACTTATCACTCTGTAGTCTCCCACATTGTTACGATCACACCTAATGCAAGCTTGAGGAAGAACATTTCATCTTTCATTTTGGATATGTTGCTTCTTTCAAACTTATTACCAAACAGAGCAGCTTTATGTAACACACTCCTTCTTTGTCTATTTCAGAAGTGGTCATTTCTGCCAAACATACATTTGTGATGTTTCCATTCTCTTTCTGTTAGTCTTGCCTGGTGTCAATTACAGCCATACTATTGCTGCCATATAACACAGACCCAGAAGCCCCTCACCCTATAAAAAATATTCTGTTTGTCCTGTTCAACCATCTCCATCTTCTCTGCAACTTAAAATTAGGGTTTCTCTTTGTTTTCTAGTTTTGATGAGGGGGTTAGTGACTTATTTCCTTTCTGCATAAGCTGCCTGAACTGTGAAGTGTTTCCCAGCATTTTCAGTTTGATGGGTGCCCAATCAACCATTCTAAATATTTAGTTTCTGTGCTAAAGGTCACAGCGCAGCACACTATCTTACTTTTCCCAGCTACTCCAATAGCGTTTCTGAGTAGCAAATCTACCGTCAAGAAGGCCAGTATTATCCTACAGATTCTTATCTAAGTTGCAAATCATTCTAGCTTTGAAAAACATCTAGATGCGTCATTGTCATTTTGTCCAAATCTTGGAACTCTCCACCCAAAGCTTTGAGTGCCAGAAGGACTGCAGTGGTTCAGTTTGGCTGCTCATCACCATCTTCTTGGGGGCAATTATGGATAGTCAATGCTGGTCTTACCCATGACATCTGAAACAATGATTTTGTGTCATTCTTACAATTAGAAGACATTTAGGAGAGAAGCTGGTTGTGTTTTGGACCTCAGTATGTGAAAAGATGGCAAAGGCAAAACACTCATCATATTTCAAAATGTACTTGGATGAGAACCCCACAGAATTATAGCACAAAAGCTTGGAAGTGGGACCACATTAGAAAGAACTTCTTTTTGCTGGCATGGACTCAATAGGATAAACAATCTCAAGCTGAAAATGTATTATTCATTAAGTTATCACTGAGTCCAAGTCACAATGCCACACATTGCTAGTAAAGAGTAAAATAACAGCTGCTCTGAAATACTGCTCACAGATTTTTTACTGGATCATATGTAAATTTTGTCTGTGGCAATGAATTCTACTGATTCACCACCATCTGGCTGAAGAAATTCTTCCTCATCTCTTTTCTTAAGGGACATCTTTCTATTCTGAGGCTGTGCCCTCTGGTCCTAGTCTATCTCCTCCACTATAGGAAACATCTTCTCCATGTCCACTCTACCTAGGATTCAAGGCCTTTCAATATTCAATAGGTTTCAATGACATTCACACCTCATGCTTCCTTACCAATGACTCAACCTGCAAATTAACCTTTAGGGATTCCTGCACAAGGACTTCCAAGTCTCTCTGCTCCTCTGATTTCTGTATTTTCTCCCCATTTAGAAAATAGTCATTATTCCTTCTAGTAAAGTGCATGACCGTACTCTTCCATGCACTGTATACCATCTGCCACTTTGTCCATTCTCCTAATCTATCTTAGTCCTTCCAAAGACTCCCTGCTTCCTCAACACCACCTGTCCCTCCACCTGTCTTTGTATCATCCACAATCTGGGCCAAGATGTCAATCCCATCATCCAAATTATTGACACATAACATGAAAAGAATCAGTTCCTGTAGGCCACCACTAGTCACCGACAGCCAACCAGAAAAGGCTCCCTTTATTCCCATCCTTTGCCTCCAGTCAGTCAGCCAATCTTCTATCCATGCCCTAACTGTAACTTTTATTGTAATACAATGGACTGTGACCATGTTTGACAGTCCCGTTTGTGGCACCTTGTCAAAAGCCTTCTGAAAATCCAAGTAAACAACATCAACTGACTCTCCTTTGTCCAGCCCTGCAGTTGGCAAAGTGAACAGAGGACTATCATTTGTCCCTACAGCTATATTTGCATTATTAGTGTTACCTTATTGGGTAGATTCTCTTTGTTCTACTCACTTTCTATCTGACTCATTGCTTTGTTTCTTGCCCAGTTCTGATAGACTCTTGGACCCAGATCATTATCTTACCAGTGCTACGACACCTCCTGAATAATATGTTTACATTTCAGATTTCTTTTTTTTTGTAATTTATTTTTATTGAAGTTCATCATCAAACAAACATTTCCATAAGATGTATTTCAGACATTGTACATATATATCATATAATCATATATGTCACAAATCTCCACATAGTATTTATAGAGTGGGAAGAAAAAACAAGCAAAAGGAAAAAACTATGTACAAGTAGGGAGTGATCTTTTTTTACAACATATTCATTGATTTGTGAGAATAAAATCAGGCCTACGAGGCATTATGTAGTTAAACCATTTCCCCCAGTTTGAATCAAATTGTTACATTTCTAACAGCTGCAGTTTTTGTTTTCGCTCTGTTTTAGCAGTGAGTTCCTTTTATTGCAAATTGCAGATACCAGTGTTAGGGCAAATTCTCGTGATTTACAACTTGTTGTTCATCACTTCCCCACTTTAGATTGCTAGGTTAGCTGCATTTCTTAAAGGTGTACATCAAGCTTACCGGCCTCAGAACTCGAATATGTCTACAGCACCAATCGCAGCCCTAATGAATTTCTGGACCATCATTAATTTCTTGGCAAATTCAGTGCCAAGATGTTTCTTTTGTTGTGTCCTCTACCTTGCTCCCTGATTCTACATTACATTGCATTGCATGACCAATGGCTACTCTGCTGAATAGAGACATATTTGAGGAGCAGTGGTTATTGCCAACTTTGCCTCAATGCACCAAAGTCCTCTCCCTGACTTGCACCACTTCAACCTTCAGCTAATCATTATTTTTTCCATTGTGCTTGGCCAATCTCTTGGCTGACTTGGTGATTCCCTCCTTCTGCTGCTTTACACCTGGCCACATTTAAAATTCATCTGTCACCTCACCAAGGTACAAGCTCCACTCTGTTCTGTTTTCCACAGAGACAAATAGCATATTCGTTAACAGATAGTTGGTTCAGACACAATAGGCCAAACATTTATTTATGTTAATTCTGTATTATTCTTTGCCACATTCCCACAAGCTTCCCCTCAGTTCTTACCACTCATCCTTGCACAGGGCCAATTTACAATGGCCAATTATACTTGCACATTTCTGAGATGTGAGGAGAAATCAAAACATCTGGGGGCAGCCCAGGTACTCACATGGGTGAACCTGTAAACTTCACACGGGCAGCTCTGGAGGTCGGGCTTTTTGGGATTATCTTTTTACTTCAAGTCCACTCTCTTCCTTTCAAGGAATATACAAAAGTTTCTGGTGAATAGTTTGTGGTTGTTGTTCAATTCATTAAGTTGTGTCCAACTCCTTGTGACCCCATGGACCATGTTTCATGGCAAGATATGGAAGTAGACCTTCCGTCCAGGTTGGGACCCAGCTGGGTTTGAACTCTCGAAGTCCAGAGCTGATGCCACTACACCACCAGCCGGCCCCTGGTGAATAATACAGTATGTTAAATTGATAGTGAAGCTTCCTGTTCTGCTGGATGGAAAAGATGAATGGGAACATCCTCCACACATACTCAACTTATGCCATAGCCAATACAACACATTGATTTAATTTTCTGTGTGTGGGGCTTTGCCTGTACATTATTCCAGTGCTTTTGCCTGCAGAGCTGCTAGTATTTCTAAAGTCAGTGACTTTTCAGACATCCTGATAGTATGAAAGGATCTATGTACACTCTTCAAAATGTACACATTAAATGCAATCAAATCATGTCTATCTCTGCTATCAGTCGTTAATTCAATGCATTGTAAGATAACGTGTCAAAGCTGTTCGTGTTCCCTCTTTAAACAATACACTCTTGAATGTTTGCGAGGTTATTGTGGCCCTCAGGGCCTAGCGTCAGTAAGAACCAAGACCATGGCCTTTGCACCAGGCTCCACTGCACTCCTTAACACATACTCTTGCAGTCTAGAATGGGCAAATAACCAAGATTCACTTGCATTTTGACAAATCAATAAACCTCTGGCAAACTAGACTTCTTTCACAAATGGCCTTCCAGCAGCACACAATGTTTGACTCCGTATGCTTCCCTGAGAAAAGTGTGGAGGTTGAAATTTCTGTCATGCAGCTGCGCAGGATGCAGAGCACCCCTGCACCTTTTCTCCCCAAAGCTGAACAATGGCTTCATCCTCCTTGCAGCCCTCTCGAGAGCAATGCGCATGGGAAGTTAGAGTCTGAGCATGCAGGAAGGATCTGCTGTGGAGAGCGGCTCTCACTGCCAGCCAAGTGAGGTCTTGGTGCTTGTCAGTGAGTTCTGAAAATGAGGCATCCTGCTGAATGGTTTTGATGGACTTTTCTTACTCCTGCAGGATAGCCCATGTTGGTCACAGCTGATAGACTTGTGGTCACAGGTGTTTTACCTCAGACACTGTACTACAAAGCGCAGCAAGGAATGGAACACTGCCTGGAACCGTTTGGTGGGATCTTGTGGAGACTGGTTAGACAAGATTGTTTGCAGGGAAGGGAGCATCTGCCAAGTGTGAGGCCTTTAAAAATGTGATGTCAAGAGTTCAGGGCCTGTATCTTCCTGTTAGGGTGAAGGGGAAGGCTGGCAGATTTCACAAACCCTGCTTCATGAGAGATAATGAGGGCTTGATTAAGCAATAGAGAGAGATGTACACTTGAGCATAAGCAATTAGGAACTAGTGAATCTTCTGATGACTACAAGTAGTGTGGGAGTGCATTTATGAGAGAAGTTAAGAGGAGCATGTGAGAAGGATCTGGCAGGCAAGGTGATGAGAAATCCCAAAAGGTTCTATAGGTACATGAAGAATAAGTGACTAAGGACAGAATAAAAATCCCCTTAAAAATCAGCAAATGGAGTAGGAGATCTTTTTAAATTAATATTTCTCTGCAGTTTTTTCTGTGAAGAAAACAATGGAAGCTAAGGAAATATGGGAAAAGTGAGGCAACGCCATGGACCACGTAAGGATTAGCAGGAAGGAGGTTTTGGTGAGATGCAAGTGAATATTGGTTATTTGCCCATTCTAGACTGCAAGAGTTATGTGCTGAGGAGTGCAGTGGAGCCTTGAGTGCACAAAGGTGAGTAAATCTCAAGGGCCTAACCTGGTTGGCAGCTAGAGAGGAAATTGTGAAGGCCCTCGCAAATGGTTTTACTACATCTCTGGCCACAGGTGAGGTTCCAGAGGACTGGATAATAGCTAATGTAATCTCATTACTTAGAAATGATAGCAGAAACAAGGAAACTGCAGGAGAATGAGTTTGACATCAGTGGTGGGTAAATTGTTGGAGGAAATTTTGAGGGACTGGGTCTACCAACATTTGGAGAGGCAAGGTCTGATTTAGAACAGTCAGCGAGGCTTTATGTGTGTGAATCTGTGGCTGACAAATCTCTTGAAGCTCTTTGAGGAGGTAACCAAGACAGCAGGTAAGGATAGGGCAGTGGATGTTTGTATATGGACTTTAGCAAAGTATTTGACAAGACGTCTCATTAGTAATACATACAAAATGCTGGAGGAATTCAGCAAGATGGCAGCATCTATGGAAAGGAATAAATAGCCTAAGTCATTTGGAGGGTTATGTTGATTTCATAGTTGGTTCAGTGGTAGGAAACAGGTGTTGATGGTTGAGTGTTGGTTCTTGGACTAGGCACCTGTGACTCGTGGTGTGCCATGGGGGTCAGTGCTGGCAAAGGGATTCACTTTATCTGCTATTGTCAACTATCATGTCTGTCACAGTCAGCTCCAGGAAGTTTATACATTTTGAAGAAATTTCAGATGGTATCCAAGTGATAGTGTTTATGTACACTTACCTCAAAAGCTACCAGTGAAATCAATCCTCCTCTCCCCTGGGTTTTGCAGGTATCCCATCAGAGAAACTTTCTGTAAGGAAAAACTCTGTAAACTACACTTGTTCTTTGAAATCAATGGACTGCAAATTAGTAGGCGACATAAAGAAAGCTGAACTTAAAAATACAGAAATTTGGTTAAAAGTTAATGAAACAATAAATAGACTAATTTGCAATAAAATACAGCAGTAATTTGTAATATACAGCACAAACTGAGCAGAAAACTCAATAATGCAAAGGATGGGGGTGGGAGGAAGTAACTTTTCCTAGCTTAAAACTTAAAAATACATTCTTTTCAAACACACTTAAGATTTCAATGGAAATAATACACAGAAGAAACTGGCTGCAGATATTAACGTAGTAACTGATCCTGCTAATGAGAAGAAAACTCAGAGAAGGAAAGCACATTCCTTAAAACGTCAAAGTGTGTTATGTGATGTGATGGTTCCATTTTCTCATATTAGCGCTAGCAGTCAGCTAGAACTTAAGATGTGCATTATTTGTCAAATAAAACAAAACAATGAACAAGTCCCTCTTGCCAATTAAAAGGCAGGTATTTAATTCCCATTTGTTTTTAAATTGCTCTTTCCCATCAGAATTTGCCAATTATGTGGAAATTTTCCCATATGTTTTTGATGAAGCGGAGACCTATTAGTGTTGACTGGTGGAATATTTTCTGTTGCAGGGAACCAATATAAATAGCAAGCATTTCAGAGTTATTTTTAATAGTTGAAAGTAAAGCTGTTTTCCTGGCTCAACATTCCTTGTAACACAGATGTATTACATTTGTTCATTTCATGAAAGAGTAATCCTGTGGCCCTCCTGAGTAAAGTTCTTAACTTCATGCCAAATGTTTGTAAGTTTGAGTGGTTAAGTGGAATGATGTATCAATTTCAGATTCCATGAAGCAGAATACCCCAGGTTTTTCCCCCCAGTTTTGACATGTGCCCATGTTGATTTACAGTTATTCATTTCATTTTGGCCCCTGTAGACTTAATAGAAAGAAGAACTCATCCTACCTCCTTCAGATCTCCTTACGTTTAGCAACTTGGATTGAATATAACAGAGAGGTTTAGTGTTAGAATTG
This sequence comes from Hypanus sabinus, assembly GCF_030144855.1. Lineage (NCBI taxonomy): Eukaryota > Metazoa > Chordata > Chondrichthyes > Myliobatiformes > Dasyatidae > Hypanus > Hypanus sabinus. Next base: position 61,510,133 of record NC_082710.1, read on the forward strand.
CAGTTTCTATGCAGAATCTTCCAGGAAAAGCTACACTGATCACCCTGAACAATATAAGTTGATGAGATATAGACATGAAACATGCATAACAATGGGAAAAAGTTTTACAGCAATTAATCAATTCTGGAGCTGATACATTTTATTGTAAACTTACGGGTACAAATATTTTAACAAAATGCAGAAATTGCCAAGATTCATCTGCTGACCTTACGCTAGATAAACAGATACACAAAAACTAATGTCCAAAACAGGTGAAAAAGCTGACATAATTTTTGAGTTAGTACTACTTCAAAATTGTTTTGAGCACAAGAACATATTTTAGTGTAAAAGGCATGTTTAAGTACTGAGTATTACTATAGCATAAATTGTAAGTGTATTTTTACTTACATTTTTGGAACATATGGAAGTATAGAATCTGGATGGGATATCAATCATTTGCTGGTTGCATAATTTGTCTCCACAGGTAAGATGTCTTCTGCAATTAGGTTTGCTGCTCTTACAGAGAGTGGAATGAAATTGTAGATCGATTACTCTCATTTAACTAATCAAAAAGTGTCAATGCCTGTCACATGCAATAATTTAATTTAACAACTTTTACAAGTTTTGAAAATGTGGCACAATTTGAGACGCCAATTGATATGACCAATTCCTAGTTCCATGGAATGGTGTCTAGTATTTAAGACAGAGCAGGTACTTACTGATCTTTTCTGTTGCTCAGGATGATCAGTAGGTATCTTTGCAAATTGCATTTAAGAAACTCTTTCTGTCTCAACATAGTCTGGCATTAGCAGGGGGTAGGATGCTAAATAATGTGCTAAATCTGATGGATTCCAAGAAGAAACAAAATATTCCAAAAGGAAATAAAATTATTTTATATTTGCATTTTGGTTTTAAAGTGGAACATTGCAACTCTGGGCAGGTAGCTTTTCACATTTGTGTAATGATACGATATCTCAGGTGCAAGATCACCATTTCTATTCTGCTCATTCACATACCAATTTTGTACATGTTCACATTTCAGAACAATTACACACTGTTCAAATAATGGCTGACTTTTCAGAAAACTATCAAATACAATGGATAGCAAATAGAATGGATCAAATAGAAGGAAAATATTTAATGTTTAGAGAAGGGATTTAGTTGAAGTTCCACTGGTAATTTACAGTGAGGTCTGGTGCCAAATCAATTGCTGGTGGTGGTCCTGTTTACATTTAGAAAGCATAAATCTTGATACGGTATACTTTCAGTGAACGAGCGTCAAACATTTTTTGGGATCAATACGCCCTCTGACCATTACAGCCACATCAAGGTGCCACAAAATAAGAATCTAACATATACCTTTATCACAAAAAATCTGGAATCGATTTTACTCATTTAATCAGTTTTGCATTGCAATCCCTTCACCCAATCCCCCTGTAAATCATACTGGTGTGCAAGGGTTTCTGAACTGTATCGTTTTGGCATCTGAAGTAGAAAAGCTGATGTGACCTTTTGATGCGCTGAATATGAGGATGAGGGAAAGACAAAGAACGCCCAATATGCCATCCTCGTTCCTGGATGCCAGGATTCAGATTGAAACTACCACATTGATCTGCCGCATTGGAACTTCACAAAGTTGAATATAGTACCTACCCACATAACAAATTTCCAGCCTCTCTGGAAAGTTTCCAGGCAAACAGGACAGTTTCCATGTTAACCAGATTATTAACTTAACTGAAAGAAGTTGATCATAAAATATACTGTACAATTTCTGAGTGAAATCCACCTGTTTTTCTCCCTGGACAAATACGTCTCATTGTTGCAATAGATTTTTGGAGGCACTTCATAAAGAGGCACAAGAGGACAGAGACACTTACCATCTGTTATCACATGTTTTGAGTTACCAACTTTTAATAAATCAGAAATTTTGAAGTACATTAAAAATCTTGTACTCTCAACAAACAGTGTGTAAAGAGGTAATTAAATCAATTGATAAATAATTGGTATAAGGTTTCAAACAACCATTATTTGCTCTTTGATAAGATACCAGCAAGTAAATTGTGTTTACATTCAACCATATAAAACTAGCTAATAGTACCTGAAAGAAGAAACAAGTGATTTTGTCTGAGCCAGTCTGAGAGTATAATAGGGCTGTAATGCTGATATTGATTTCCATTAACAGCAGACATTCCGTACACATGTGGTTTTTGTATGTACATCCATGTGGGTGGTCTGAAGTGTGCTAAGTGCAGCAATATGGCTTAGTTTTGCAGAACTGGTATAAGATGCTATTAGCAGAACTTCAACAGTGATACTGAATCCCAAAAAGCATAAAACAGATTTTTGTTTCTACTCTTTGTTGCAAAAGCTTTTATTTTAACTTGTGTTAATCCCTTAAATCTTAAAAAGACCATTACTGCACAGGTTCTCTTACTTTGACAGGGTTAATGTTTCTTTCTTTACTTTGACAATTAATGCTTTTGTTTTATTTCTTCTTAAAGTACCTGACCTTGTGGAATGCTGAGAACTCATAAATCCCCTTTAAAAGCCCAGTATTCAAAAATTAATAATCTTTCATGGGAACTACATTTTTCAAAGTCTGTATTCTTCTTTCCTATCCATAATTCCAGAGAATATGGAATGATAAATGATAATAGAAAGATGTAAGGCAGGTGAACTCCAGCCTCTCATGTCATTTGGGTTTCTGTCTAGAATCTATAGGGCAATTTTCATACAGGACCCAGGCAGACTTTTACCTCCTGCTTTACATCTCTAAGCCACAATTGCATTAGAAAGTTTCAACCTTGTCTACATTTAATATAGTAGTGTTCCCGCCTGTCAACCTTGTTTGAAAGCTGATATTATACTGTTATATTTGAGTGTGATCTGAGTCTTCCTGACAATTACAGGAGGAGAGATCCACACATCCGTTGTTTGAAATTTTTCTGGCCAGTTTTTAATGTTCAGAGAAAGGCAGCAACATCTGTTTCCCCTTAACATTAAAACAAAATTGTTCAAAATTTAAAGTTTCCTAACTACCCCAATAGGCTGCTTTAGATCTTAGAAATTCAGCTTCCCACCGGACAGGAGTTTAATGGCAGCTTGTATAAACTCAGAATTATATGTGATACACCCCCAGAGCATCAAAGAGCAATTTATTTTTTGCCTTGAAAATGCAGTATTTTTTCCTATATTTCTCCAAATCTCACCAGCAGCCACACTGCACGCCCTAAGATTGAACCCATGAGTGGAATTAACCCCCGTGTAAAAGATTAGTATTATAAATTTGATATGTGTATGGGTTTGTTTGATATACTAGTCGACCTCCCATGATGTTGCATGAGAAGAAACTGGCTCATCATAGTTTTCAGGTAAAGTGTATTTGAGACAACATTTGTTCCAGCAGATGGTGTGGACTGAAATCAGTCTGTTTTGAAGTCATACTTTCTCTGCTTATTTTTATATTTGCTTTGGATGGCTTGTTGACCACAATTAAAATGGAAGCTATACCCATAAACCTGTTACATACTCCTTCAGTGGTTGAATGCTTCAATTTAATATTGGAGAATGTACACAACCTGAAATTCGTACTCTATGCAGATGTCCAAACAGAGGAACATCCCAAAGAATGAATGACAGAAAAATGTTAGAACCCCAAAGTCCCCCTTCCCTCTCCCACACACAAGTAGCAGTAAAGCATCAATCGTGCTTCTCTCTCTCCCCCCCCAACAGGAAGCATCAGTGCCCACCACTCACCAAGCAAAAAATAGCAAAGCTCTCAGAGATCCAGTGATCTTTAGTCCAACAAGAACTACAGTCCATAACCCAGCACTTTGACATTGGAGAGGCTCTCTCTCTCACTAACAAGGGACAGAGAGATATCACCCATTCCACAGTGAGACAGGAAACCAACTGATTGCTGTTTTGCTGTTACCATCTGAAGTCACCCGACTCCAGAACCAGCAGCCTCTTCCCCCCCCCCCCCCACAGAGAGAGAGATCTTCATTGACAACAGTTCAGCATTCAACATTATCATCTCCTTGAAACTAATCAATAAGTTCCACGACCTAGGCTTTGATATCTCCTTGTCCAATTGGATCCTCGATCTCCTCACTCGTCGGTCATTTTGGATTGGCAACAATCCCCATCAGCACAGGTACACCACAAGGCTGTGTCTTGCCCCCTGCTTGACAAACTTTATATTTATGATTGTGAGGCTAAGTACAGCTCCACTGCCAGATTTAAATTTGCTGATGATATCACTGTTTTTGGCTGAATAAAAATGCCACCAAATTGGCATACAGGAGGAAAATTGAAAATCTGATTGGATGGTGTTGCAAAACACCATCCAATGCAAAACACCTCTCATACAAATCAGTAAAACCAAAGAGCCGATTATGAACTACAGGAGGAGATAACCAGAGGTCCATGAACCAGTCCTCATCAGGAGGCTGGAGGTGGAGAGGGACAGTAATTTTAAATTCCTTGGCATTATAATTTCAGAGAACCTGTCCTGGGATCAATACATAGTGTCATTACAAAGAAGGCTTGACAGCGCCTCTAATCTCTCTATAGTTTGTGCATATTTGGCATGCCCTCTAAAGTTTTGTCAACCTACTATAGATGCCCAGTGGAGCGTATACAGACTGGTTGCATCATGGCCTGATGTGGAAGCACCAATGGCCAAGAATGGAAAAGTAGTGGATACAGACCAGTTCATCAGAGGAAGAGGCCTTCCCACCATTGAACACATTTACAAGGGGCACTGTCACAAGAAAGCAACATCCATCATCAACGACCCCCACCATCCAGGCCATGCTCTCTTCTCGTTGATGCCATCGGGAAGGAGGTACAGGAGCCTTCAGACTCATGCCACCAGGTTCTGAAACAGTTATTACCCCTCAACCATCAGGCTCCTGAACTTCACTCACTTCAACACTGAACTGTTTCCACAATCTATGGACTTTCTTTCAAGGACTCTACAACACATATTCTCAGTATTATTTATTTACTTATTATTATTATTTGTATTTATACTGTTTTTTTTTGCACATTGGTGGTTGTCAATCTTTGTGTGTAGTTTTTCACTGATTCTACTGTACATTTTTCTGTGTGAATGCCTACAAGAAAATGAATCTCAGGGTGATATACAGTGACATACTTTGATAATAAATTTACTTTGAACTTTGAAATTTGATGACCCGATTAAGGGTCTTGGCCTGAAGCACTAACTGTTCCTTCCTTCCATAGTTGTCGTCTGACGTGCTGAGCTTACTCAGTGTTTTGATTGTGTTGTTCAAGATTACTGGCCTTTGCAGTATCTCTCGTGTCTGAAAATTTTCTTCACTGTTCACTGTGTGATTGAGGATTTCCTCACATTTTATTACACTTACATGTCATTATCGTAGTGCAGACTTTTGTTTAAGCAGAAGAACCCAGAACATTATCATTTGCCTGGATAACTGGAAACATTTGTGGTTTGCCCAAAGAAGTAACTGCAAAAGCTTTTCAGTTTGTGCAGTCAGTACTCATATCCTGTGCTTTCATGAAACCCATCTTATTTTCAGAAGATAACATTTTGGAACTGCATAGCATAAAGTTCAGCAGCCAAACTAATAAATTAAAGTATATTAGTACTGAAGAAGTTTAACTATTTATATTTCAATCTCCTTGTGTATCAGAAACAATTCATAATTCACTATATTTGTGATGTAAGAGGTATTCATACATTGTGAATATTGACTTTGGAGTGAATACAGCTGAATGATACCTGGAATCTTGAGATTTAATTATAAACACTGATTATAGAAACTGATTTTGTTTTCTGTAAAGTTTAGAAGGTTGAGGGCTGGTGGAGAAAAAGGGGAGCCTTGTATTAAGAAAAATAACAGAAATCTAGCAGTAGCTCTTTCAAGAACCAAGTACTCAATGCTCAAAGTACATTTACAACCTTGAGATTTGTGTCCTTACAGATAGTCACAAAACAAAGAAACCCAATAGAACCCATCAAACTCCCAATGCACAGAGAAAAAAATAGAGCAAGCAGTAAAAGTAAGCAAACAACATTCAGAGTTAAAGTTCACAAAAGTGAGTTCACAGCCACAAAGCCAGTCACAGCCAATCCAGGAGCCTGTCAGTCGCAGGCCCCAGCCTCAGTTCAGCACAAGGAGAGGTAAACCTCACAAGGAGCGAGCAGAAAACCAGCCCACGCTTTGCCTCTGGCCCCGACAACCTGACCTTGGCCCGGCACTTAAATCAGCCAAACAACGGGCCGTTCCTTGCTCTCGGACCCAGGCATTGCCACTTTGATATGCTCTTGGGCCCGGGATCCGTTGCCTCGATTCAGTTCAGTGCTTAATTCAGTCAAACCTCGGCTTGTCCTTCTCTCTGAGGGCCAGGCCTCACCACTTCGACTCTGCCTCATCTCAGTTCTGCCATTTCGAATCACCTCCAAGTCAACTCCAGCAGTCAAACGTTGGCTCATTCCCCTCTCTCGGGCCTGGGCCCGGCCGCCTCAATTTGGCTCGTACTCACCACACCTCAACTGTCCTGCACCTTTGAGACTTCAGTTCACACCTCAAAAATGCAGGTCATACAGGCAGTTCAAAAGCTCGACTTTGAAAGGGAAGTTATTGGCTATTGATTGCAGCAAGGAAATGTGGGACTAATAAAGTACTTAGTAGTTGTTCTTGCTGCCAGCAACTCATTGCTGTGCTTCACCAAAGCCTTGTGCAAATGGCAATTAAATATTAACTTTGATTCTGACAGATTTTTTGCTCAGTCATAAGTATTTAAACATGATAGATAAGGAAACATGTACAGAAATAAGTTACTATGATTTGACTGAATGGTGGAAAAGATTCAGGAACTATGTGAACTACTCTTCCCTCTGTTCCTGCATACTCTACTATGGCATTTAGTGTCCAACTGAACTGGCATCCAAATGGTTAATATCATGCTCGCAGACGTTGACCCACTAAAACACAATGTAATACAGCACAACAGGTTCACGGTGAGACAAGCTGACTTGACAAACGTACCATCCCTCTTGAAACCACAGGGCCATTTACGTCAATACCAAAGTTCATTGGCAATTTTCCTTCATTCCTGATGGCAGATGATGCAAGGCATTGAGAAACTGTTATATACCAAACAGATTCCTTATGGAGAAATTTGTATACAAGCTGAACACCACAAACTTCTCTGCAGAAGAAAGATTAAACCATCAGCAGCACATCCAGCATCGATATATTTATGAAAACTGAGTGCACGGCTTAGTATTTGGAAGGATATAGAATAATTATACTTAAACTTTTTCTTTGTGTGCCTCGGCAACCTCTTTTTTTTCAAGTGGTTGTTTTGGAGGAAAGATTCTGTGAGTGGTCCCCTATGTCCCTCTCACAGTGCAGTGTCTTTTTAACGAGGCCGAGTTGCGAGCTCGACGCTCAACCCGGCACGGATGGAAAGCGTGCCCGGGAGTGGCCCGACTGGATTCTAACTCGGGAACCTTCACTCCGGAGTCCGGTGCTGATGTCATTGTGCCACCAGCCGGACAAACTTATTATACTTCAGTTTAAATTGAACTCTAGTACATTCTGAGCACCTGAGGTCAATGTAGTATATCAGCAAGAAGATTCTTATCAGAGCAACAGGGGTAAGGACTTTTTGACAATTTTATCAGAATCAGAATCAAGTTTAGTATCACCAGCATATGTGATGAAATTTGTTAACTTACGGCTGCAGTACAATGCAATACATGATAAATAAACAAAAAAAAAGAATTACGGTAAATGCATATTAAATAGTTAAATTAAGACAAGTAGTGCAATAACAGCGTAAACACGAGGAAATCTGCAGATGCTGGAAATTCAAGCAACACACATAAAATGCTGGTGGAATGCAGCAGGCCAGGCAGCATCTATAGGGAGAAGCACTGTCGACGTTTCGGGCCAAGACCCTTCATCAGGACTGACGGAATCCTGACGAAGGGTCTCGGCCCGAAACATCAACAGTGCTTCTTCCTATAGATGCTGCCTGGCTTGCTGCATTCCACCAGCATTTTGGGAGTGCAATAACAGAATTTTTCAAAAAAGCATTGGGTTCAATGTCCATTCAGAAATCGGATAGCAGAGGGGAAGAAGCTGTTCCTGAATCTGAGTGTGTGCCTTCAGGTTTCTGTACCTCCTACCTTATGGTAACAATGAGAAAAGGGCATGCCCTGGGTGCTGGGGGTCCTTGATTGCGGAAGCCACTTTTCTGAGGCACTGCTCCTTGAAGATGTCTTGGATACTATGGAGGCTATATAACTCCTGCTTGTCTTTTCTGTAAGGACCCAGTCAAGGACAAATGGAAGGTTTCTGTTCAACTTGAGTAAATCTGAGTTTTAGTCCGGAATTTTAAAAAGCCCTATCATATATTCCTTGTCCTTAAACAATTATGCTTGCAGTCTTAGTATGAAGTCTTGGTTTCACCTTCCTCCTTTAGCCAAGCAGTAGAGAGATGTTTCTGGGGAGTCCAAAGGAACATCAGCACTGAAATACTGGTTGCTGTAACATCTCCTTTCCATAAACGGTTTCTTAACGTGTTGAAGCCATCAAGGTGGGTGCAGAAGGCGTAAGAGTTTTCAGCACTGTCAACTAGCCTCTCACTCGCTGCTGCCAGAGAAGGTGTCTGCATGTGGTAATCTCTCAGTTTCTCTCTGTCACTGCTCCCGAGGGAAGGTCCTTGTGTTCGAGTGATCTCGCTTGCCCTTGATGTTGTCGACGGATGATTCCGGTTCAAGGTTCCAGGTTTAATGTAGAATTGGATTCTAATTCAGTTTTTATGATGTGCTCTAGTTCTGGCCCACTCTTTTCTGTTACTACTTTTGGGTGATTTTTGAATCATAGTGCCCCGCAGACAAGCGCTGAGCTGAACTGTACTGATTTTGTGTTTTATATTCTGTGTTTTTCCTCGCTTTTTTTTGTGTGATTGTTTTTGTATGTGGTGGGGTTTAATGTTTGATATCTTTCTTTGAACGTGTTGGTTCGTTGGTTCTTTGTTTTGTGACTGTCTGTGGGGAAGACAAATTTCAGGATTGTATACTTTGCATATAATTGTACTTTAAATCTTGAATCCTTGAATCTTGTCACATGCATTGACTTTTCATAATATATTAATATAATAATATACTCCATATTATATTCTAATATAATCTTATTTTTCTTCTTTTTCAATGTTCTTTGGCAGCCCCATGTTGACGAGGATGATGTGCTTCTGTTCCAATTCAGAAATTATTAATAAAGCCAAGTTGAGACCTGCAGATGCTGCCACAGGTGAGGCAGGAGGGGTTTGAGGGGTGGGTAGTCAGTGCACTCCTTCCACTGTCCACACTAGGCTTTTGTGTGCTTCTAAGGATCCAACATTCTCTTTTCTTTTTTCTTTTTAGATCTTTTTATTAGTTTTAAACAAACATAAATAAAACATGAATACAAAATGTTTGAGAGTACATAATTAATAGTTTAAATAGACATTCAGATATGTAATAATAAAAATATATAACCTCTCAAACCCAGAACATTAATGAACAAAGTAGTAAAAAGAAAAAAAAGAGAAAAAAAGCGCAAAAAAAACACTAACCAACATGAGCCATTGAATAATATTAAGTACATATACAGTAGTGCCAATAACTCCGAACCGCCATCCAATTGATTAAGGATAATATAAGTAAGGTTTAGGAAAAGACAATTCAACTCATGTGAAAATGTTGAATAAAAGGTCTCCAAGTTTCTTCAAATTTAACTGAAGAAACTTCTCATGAAGTTTAACATGAACATTCTCAATACCATCCAAATTGTTCCTTCACTATTCTGTGCAGTCATGAATCACAGAATTAATGGGATATTCAATAACTTATTTTAAGTGGAGTTCAATTTTTATTAAAATTAGCCATTGTAATACATTAATAATTGAGTTGTTATGGCTCATTTTAAAATTAGAGCATTCTGTTTCTACAGAAAGATTTGAAAGTGCCCGATGATGAGACTCACCCAGTCCTCTCATTAACCTGCACCATGCCACGTTTGTGAACTTCATCTCATTAACCAAAACTTACTACATTGTTTAATGAAGTTCCCCACAAGTAACAGGACTATATCGGTCAACAGAAATTGGTTGCTGTTTAAATGTATTGTGAAGCATCGTACACGTTTTTAAGTCTCCTGGTTTAGTTCCACATCTGTTTTTCCTTTATATTTAATATGAAAAGAGTAATAAAATGTTATTGCAAAATAAACAATGAAATAGTTCAGAGAGCTATAAAATTGTATTCAGCTAAGTAACAAATTTAACATATTGAAGCATGACTTTAAGGACTTATACATATTTGTTTTGTTTTGTCATTGACAGCAAGTAATGGAACAATAATACCACTACGAAGGGTCATTAATTTTCATTAAACTTGTAGAGATAGATTTGATACAGAATTGCTCATTTCCTTAACGTATTTCATTATTTCCCTGCAATACAGAGAACTTCCTGAAACAAAGGCAAAATATGGGAAAAAGGAAAATGGAAAATTGCTTAAATGCCGTTAAGTTAAGTAATACTCTATAAAATTACAGTGTAACTGCAGTAAAGCATAACATAATTTAAGTCAAACACTCCCATTCTACATGAGATCAGGATGATGCAGGAAATAAGCTGTAGTATTATACACTACTTTCAGTATTTAGCACTGTAGCGATAGATAGGACTCCAGTCCAGCACAATCTGAATTTCACTCAGTTGTGTGTGACTATTGTCATGCCCAGTATTGATGACATCCTTCAAACATATGAGGTCATGAAGCATGAAGTGAGTTCATGAAAAGTCATTGACGTGAAACATCAACTCTTGTTTTTTTTTCTCATCACAGATGCTGCCTTTTACTCTGCTCTGATGGGTTTTAAAAGTCTCTGGACTCAATCCTCTTGACAAACCACGTTCATTTATCAGCATTTCAGCAATTCTTCATTACGTTCCCACAATGTACAATGTTGACAGGGTGGAAAGTTAGTGAGACGTACAAAAAAGCTAAATGAACTCAGCAGGTCGGGCAGCATCTGTCGAAAGGAGCAGTCAACGGATGCTGCCCGACCTGTTGAGTTCATCCAGCTTTTCTGTACGTCTTGATTTGACCACAGCATCTGCAGTGCACCTTGTGTTTAGGAAAGTTAGTGAGGTTTGCTGATTGCTAAGTCTGTGGTAAATCTAGCAGGGGTTCTGACCTGGGATCCACAAGACTCCTTGCTTAATGGTATTGGTCCATGGCATAAAAGGGGCTGGCAACCCCTGATCGAAAACTATGTTCTGTAAGACATGCAGAAATATCTCCCTATTCACGGTGAAAGCTGACAATAAAATTTTAGAAGAAAATTGTGGTCCAGGAGAAAATGGGCAGATCCATTCAGTCCAGTTACTGCCCAGTCCATTGCCCAAGCAGTGATTGAAGGTAACTTCAACAATGCTATCAAATGACACTTGCTAATAGGTGTTTGCTGGTACTTAGTTTGGGATTTGCCAAGAAGACATGGCTCTAGCTCTCATTTAACCTTTTGTCCGAACAAAAACCAAAGAGCTGAATTTCTGAGGCGAGGTGAGAGTGACCACCATTGATACCAAGACACTATTTGACTGAATATGGCATCGAGGAATGCTGATAAAGTTGAATCCAATGGGAATCCAGGAGAAAACACTGCAGTGCTTGGAGCTGTACTTCACATGAAGGAAGATTGTTGGAGTTGTCGCTGACCAATCCCACAACATCACAGCAGGAGTTCTCCAGAGCAATGGACTAAGCCCAATTATCCAGTTTTTTCATCAATTACCTTCCTTTCCTCATAATGTCAGAAATAGAAATGTTTGCTGACAATTATACAAAGTTCAGTCCAATTGGTAAATCATCAGCAAATGAAGCAGATCATGCCCACATACAGTTAAGACCCCAAACAGCATTTAGGCATCAGCAAGGACAATACTTAGAAATGACCATCAGCACAAAGAGAACCTAATCATCTACCTTTGACATTTAATGGCATTGCCATCATTCAAAGCCCAGCAGTGTCTCAACTTTCTGCAAAGGTTGAGGAAAGTCCATCTCCCACCCACCATCCTCATCACATTCCACAGGGGTTGTATTGAGAGTGTCCTGAGAAGCTGCATCACTGCCTGGTTCGGAAGTTGCACCACCTCGGATCGCAAGACCCTGCAGTGGATAGTGAGGTCAGCTGAGAAGATCATTGGAGACTCTCTTCCCGCCACCACGGACATTTACACTGCATGCTGCAGCCTCAAAGGAAACAGCATCATGAAGGACCCCATGCACCCCTCATACAAACTCTTCTCCCTCCTGCCATCTGGGAAAAGGACTAGAGCATTCAGGCTGTCATGACCAGACTATGTAACAGTTTCTTCCCCCAAGCTATCAGACTCCTCAATACCCAGAGACTGGACTGACACCAATTTACTGCCCCCTACTGTGCCTATTGTCTTATTATTTATTGTAATGCCTGCACTGTTTTGTGCACTTTATGCAGTCCTGGGTAAGTCTGTAGTCTAGTGTAGTCTTTTTCTGTGTTATTTTTTACGTAGTTCAGTGTAGCTTTTGTATAGTTTCATGTAACACCGTGGTCCTGAAAAACATTGTCTCATTTTTACTATGTACTGTACCAGCAGTTATGGTCAACATGACAATAAAAAGTGACTTGACTTGACTCAATGCTCAACATTCTGGGAGGGTTCACCATGGCCCAAAATTCAGCTGCTCCAACCATGTAAATGCTGAGACAACAAGAGCAGATCTGACATAAGAGGCACTTCCCTTGACACCCTAGAGCCACCATCTGCAAGGTGCATCTCTTTCCCACCTTGCACGTCTGAAGGAGTTATGTCAGGCAACAATCCACAGCTCATATTCTTTCATTTAAATACAGTACGTTTCACTTCTTTTTACCTCCCAGTTCAAACTGGAAAGCAGAAAGTTCAGTTCACGCAGTAAAAGGAAGTAAAGAAGGTTATGGAGGGTCAATCGAAAATGAATATAAAAAAGAATTGCAGCATTTGTTCTAAGCTTTGGAAACACAACAGAACTTTGTACGTCTGCTGGAATGTCAATGAATGGGAGACTAAGAACAAGTTTGAATCAAGTCCAATCCAATTCAGAGGGGAAAGTGGAAGGGAAGAAATGAACACAATGTAACTTGATGACTGAAGCTGCAAGGGGAAGAGATCTGAACAAACAAACTTGTGTGCTGGGACCTTCTAGATCCAGGAGATGCAGAGAAAAGACTTGGAGGAGATAGTGGATCATTACAGTATCACAGGATTACAGGATCACCGGATTACAATATTACAGGATTATAGGATCACAGGATTACAATATTACATTACTTCATATTACACACACTTGACAGTTTCAAGTTATAACACGTTTGAACGTGAGGTGTGCAATGATCCAGGAAATCCTACTGTATCCAGGAATACCACATGCTCCTTCTGCAGGGAGTCACAGGCATGACCAGTGCACTTCTTGGTGTCTGTCAGTAGAGCATTGACTGTTAACATGTTCTTGGTCTTGGAGTCTGAACACTCATCCATACGTTCATTAAATGGGACTTCCACAGTCTATGCAAGGCTGCAATGGGACCCAGCTGGCCTGCAACAGGGAGATGGTGTCTCATCACCACAGGCCCTTTGCGCTGAGGTCCCAATGAACAATGAGACTGCTCTGAATAGATTGGAATGAGCAGGGTGGCCGCCCAGCAGTGGGTGGGGGGGGGGGGGTGGACCCTGATCACTGAGCACTGACAATAACAGCTCCATTTGCCGATCCCACAGTCTCTCTCACCTCCTGTCTGACTGAAAGCTGCAGTCTATCATATCCAGCAGGTGGTGATGAGAGACACCGAGACCCAGGAGGTCTGGCAACACATTGGAGGAGCTAACAATGGACTACACTCACCACACCAGGCATGCCACTGCTCTGAGCCCCACAACTTACCCGTTAGTTGCCACTTGTTGGCCCAGTTCACCCAACAGTCTTCACACACATACATTACCCCAGCAACTCACTTCAGTCACTGAAAATTCTCCCTCTCCCCCCCCTCCTTGAATCCTGTCAAGATGGTGCCAGTGTACAACGTTCTCTTGGTCAATACCTTCTGGGGGAGGGGTTGCTTTTTGGGGATCAATATTCCTGTTCCATTTCATGATGCTGTTTCTTTTTGGTATGGGGGGTGGGGTGGGTTTGATGTTTCTCTCTGGATGACTTTTATGTTCCTTTTTTGTTTTGTAGCAATCTGGAGAAGACAAATTTCAGAGTTGTATATGGATACATGCTCTGATAATAAAAGAACCTTTGAACCTCTCCTCCTCACCCTCCCTCTCCCTCCTCTTCCCCTTCCCCCTCCCCCTCCCTCTCCCCTTTCCAGACTGGGTCCCTGGAACACAGAGTTCCAGGACATGATAGAGGGCATGAGGAGGCATTTGGAACAGGTGATCAAGGCCAAAACACTTTGACAGGTGCCCAATACTGCTGAATTTGAGCTTTCCACAATATCACAATTCAGTTAGGACCATACTCCTGTCTTTGTCTATAGACTTTAGGAACAGGTTTTGTTGGATGTTAGAAGTGCACAGAGAACACATATCATACACTCACATGAGAGAGCCACAAGAGACTGTAACTGTAAATGCTGAAGTCTGGAAGATCAAAATCTGCTGAAAGAGTTCAGCAGGTGGGAGGAACGAAAATGTAGATGCTTCAGGTTAAAACCCTGCAGCAGCACACAGATGATTCTGACTAGGAAGTAGCCATTTTGTCAGGTACACCTTACACCTGCTCATTAATGTAGATATCTAATCAGCCAGTCTTGTGGCAGGAGCTCAGACATGGCCAAGAGGTTCAGCTGATGTTCAGAATGGGGAAGAAATGTCATCTGGATGACTTTGACCATGGAGTGATTGCTGGTGCCGGACAGGGAGGTATGCGTACTTCAGAACTGATGATCTCCTGGGATTTTCACACATAACAGTCCCTAGACTTTACAGAGAAAAACAAACAACATCCAGTGAGCAGCAGTTCAGTGACAAAAACACCTTGTTAATGAGAGAGGTCAGAGAAGATTGGCCAGACTGGTTGAAGCTGACGAAAAGGAGTATCTCAATTAACCACCTCATGACCATGTCTGCATGCTTTTGTGCATTGAGTTCCTGCCACGTGATTGGCTGATTAGTTAGTTGCATTAACAATCAGTGATGTGCAGAAGAGCGTGCAAAACAAGTTAAACCTTGAAGTGGTTGGACTGTAGCAGCAGAAGACCATGAACATAAGTTCAGTGACCACTTTATCAGGTACAGGAGGTAGTCTGCACTCTCAGTCCCATTTTGTTACTCCTGTTGTGTCTAAATCCTGGAACTCAGCATAACCATACTGTGGGGTACCTTCACTGGAATTCAAGATGGCTGCTCACTTTTTCTTAAAGTAATTGGCAATGGACAACAAATGCAAACCCACACCTCAAAAACAAACAAAGTTGTTCAGTATGCATGTAAAAATGCAAGTCTTTTGCTGTGGGTCCAATCTAATGGTTGCAGACAAAATGCTGCAAAATGAAACATTGGCAAAATACAAATTTAAAGATATAAAATGCTAAAATGCACATTTTTAGTTTGAGATGCTGTGAAATCCCAAGAATTCACTTGTTTCCTACCTTAGAAAATGGGGTAAATGGAACACTTTTGCTGGGCTAAAGTACTGTATAATATTCTCAGCAAATACAATTTATTCCATACAATTTTCTGTCAACTGAAACATAATTTATTAAAAATGAATTAAAAATTGTCAAGTAGAGCTCCCAAGAAGCAATCTATAAAGTCAGTGGGCTTTCATCTAGAGATTGAAGTTTTTCCAAACAGTTGTAAGTGGAGAAAGGCAACAGCTGTCCTCTTGACTCGGAAGTAGCAGATGGATGGGCAAAGATTGTCACGGGGTGCAGACAATGACCTGCAGTTGTAATCAAGTTTAACATGCCTGTCTGTCCAAACTTTCCAAATTCGAAACTGTACAAATTCATGTACTGCATTAAACCTTAGACTTATGTACCAATTAAGTCTAAGTTAATCTTGTTTTTCTTTTCCCTGCCTTCTTTTCAAGAGACCAATGGGATAAAGGAACTCTTATCCTCTCTTAGTGTGTCTTGCTGTTACACTTGTGAAGCAACCTTCTGCAGAATTTATTGGCAGGAGAGTGTATTTATGGCTGAAGTGAGAAGGGTTATTACCTTTGTGGTGTGTAAAGGAAGAAGATTTTGAAATCCTCCAAATACAATACTGAAACTTTTTTACTTTTAATCTCTGTAAGTAAACCGAACTACTGATAATCTCACAGAAATTATGTGCATTTTGTAAAGAAAATGGTACTCATTGGTGCATTTACAACAGTTTGAAGAATGTGTTCTTTTAGCAAAATCACGCTATAACATAAAATGGTCAATTCTAACCCAAAGGAACTGGATTGGAGTAATTGGTATAGATAGTAACTAGATAGACCACAGTACATGTTTTGTCTCAGAAACTGTTGCCTTTACTTCAGTTTAGTTTGAATATGCAGTATATACATCAAAAAACATGTGGTACTCTTGTGATTGTGGAAGACACCAAATAACAAGAACAAGAGAGAATCTGCAGATGCTGGAAATCCAAGCAAAACACACAAAATGTCAAAGGAATTCAGCAGGCCAGGCAGCACCTGCAAATGAACAGGCACTGCTGCAGAGCTGCAATAACTGCTTTGCTCATGGATCCACTGCAGATTTCCATTGCAATTTATTGCAGATAAACCCAGGTTGCCTTGGCACTGGGACAGCGGTAGGGTTTGTGGAGGTGGCCAGCAGCCACAGGCTTGATCAAGATCTCTGCTGTGGTTGCTTGGAAGTAAGAATAATTGGGCCTGTACTGAGGCTGGGATGAAGGAGAGGAGCTGCAGAGATAAGCTGAGCAGTAACTACCCCATGTGTTGACAGACTGCCGGACCCTATGATCTCTCAGCACCTCCTGCTGGATGTGTTGGGAGCTGCTGTCCATCAGAAGTCAGTGGTTCTACACATTAGGCATTGGGTTCGTTTTCTACACAGTGTCTTTCCCATATCCCAAAGCACTTCACAAGGGTAATTAAACAAAACACATGTACAAGGCCCATATGGAAATATTGCAATCTGGTCACAAATTTCTGTCAAAGAGTAAAAGAACTTAACAAACCTCACATAGGAGGAGAGGTTGGTGAGGGAGGACGAGGAGTGAAAACAGGAATTCCAGAGCTGAAGACATTAGAAACAGGAGTGAGCCACATTTCAAGGACAGCTATGATTCAAGAAGGCAGCTCATCAACACTATCTCAAGGGCAACTGGGGATTGGCAATTTAATGCCAAAAGCCCACAGCTCCTCAATGAATATATGTTAAAAAAAAATTCACTCTGGTACACACCCCACCATTTTATTATTTTAAGACTGTGACACTTTGTTCTGCACAAACTAACCAAGGAAGTGTTATTTATTTTTTGATTTACTGATTAATATACAGCGTCAAATAGGCATTTCAAGCCTCGCTACCCAGCAACCCCCCCCCCGATTTAATTCTAGCCTAGTCACTGGACAATTTACTAATAGCCTACTAACTGGTACATCTTAGGACTGTGAGATGAAACTGGAGTACCCAGTGGAAATCCACGCATCATGGGGAGAACGTACAAACTCCTTACAGGCAGTGGCGGGAATTGAACCCAGATCACAGGTACTATGGAGCATCGTGCTAACCAGTGCACAACCGTGCACTCACTCTGGATCCCCCCAGTGAATCACCGCAGGAACTGTATATGTTTCAATGAGATCACCTCTTATTCTTCTAGGCTCTAGACTCTGTAAACAAAGTCTTTCACCTCACAGGAAAATGCCCCAATACCAGCAAACATCCAGTGAATCATCACTTCATGTCTCTATCACAACAATAGCAAAGGAAACCAGATCTGTACTCAACATTCCAGTGTGGTCAAACCAAACAGAGACCACATAATTTTCATGAGATATTCTGTTATACTCAAATCCTGCTGCAATAATGGTAATAATATTGTTTTCCATTTTAATTGCATGTAGCACCTGCTTGTTAACCTTATGTGATTTGTGGAGAATGATACCCAGATTCCTTCAAATACTCTGACTTTTCAATCACTCACTACCTAAACATCACTCTGCCCTTTACTCCCTAAAGGTGGAGGTTTCATTTTTGGAGTAGATGGCCTAGTGTGTAAACTCCAAATACAGGAATGCAAGATGCTCCAGAGAATGGTGGACTTGGCCAGTGCCAGTTCCATCGTGGGTACAGCTCTCACCACCATTCAAGATGTCAACAAGAAGTGATGTCTCAGGGAAACATCATCCATCGTTAAGGCTCCCTGCCATCTGGGACACATTTCCTTCTCATTGCTGCAATCAGGCCTGAACACCTTCTCCTCAAGGTTCAGCAGCAGCTTCTTCACCAAGGTTTGAGCCAGCCCGAGAAACCCTAATTCTGCCTCAACTTGCACTCACGCCATTATTGTTTTTGTCTAATTTGACACGTAAGTAATGTATTATTGAAATTTAGATCATTTATGTTTATAAAGTGCTGTACCGCCACTACAAAAAACTAAGTTGCCTGGTACTTATGCAATGACAATAAACAGACTTGAACTTGCAACACTATTTTTGATGGTATGCTCCTCTGATTCACTGAGAACTATGTGACACAGTAGTTTTGTGACTGCTTCATTTGGGAGCTCAGGCTTCCTTCTCACTTCCGAAGACCTTCTGGTTACTAGGTTACTAGGTTATGGTCACCATAATTTACCCCTCGTGGGGATCTTGATGGGAGAGGAGTGAGAATAGATCTCAGGAGAATTACTGCAAGAATGGGATTGATGGAATTGCTGTGGGAGCTGTCCAGATTTGGTGGGCTAGACCAGTCTTTTTCCATATTGTAGGAAAATACAGAAGAGGTTCATAAGAGACTATACAGCCCATTGAATCTACTAACACTTTGGAGGCAGTCATGCGTCCACACAATATCTTTCATTTGCTCAGAACGTCCCGAAGCATTTCAAAATTGATGAATTACTTTTCCTACACAGCTATGGTTTCCTATGTAGGTGAACATCACAAACTGAATATTGGCCAGCCAATTGCCCATGTCAAATTATGACTGAAGCTCTACATTAATCTCTGATATTTTCTCCAAAGGACAAACATCTCCAACAATTCAATACTCCATCGGCAGCACACTAAAACATGCTTTCTTGATACTTTCCAGTTCTGCAGTGAGCCTAATACTCGCAAACTCTTGTAATCATTAGCAGACGTGCTACCAATTCAGCCCAGCTGGGTGACGAGCTGGTACGCCCATCGGCAGGTTGTATGACTTGAATCAAACTGCTACTGTCACACATGATCCGATCTACTAATTCAGGGTGTCATGTTCTAGTCGCATTGATATATGTTATTTAAAAGAACAATATACATGACACTGCTTGCCACACAGAAGATAATAAATCAAAGAGCAACTGTGACACTGGGCTTTCAGAGACTATGTTTCACCTGTAACAGCTCAGTTCTTGTTACAATCCCAATACAGATCTGAATTACACAAAACATCTTTTTCAGAGGAAGTGCAGTTAAATGGGAAGAAAGTAATTTGTAGTCAACTGGTGACTCCATTTGTTTGGGCGTAATTTCTCTTTTAACTTGATATTTCTAGGTTCTGAAATTCCAGAATGATTTATGAGTAATTTGCATATTTATTGGAGCTGAAAGAATTTTGTATTAACAAAGTCTTGATATTGGTTTTGTGCACACAACTTATTTTTGCATGCACTTCTTAGAGAGTTCCTTTGAATGTCCTTGTGAAGTTTATTACTATGTGGAATGTTGGGATGTTATGCTGAGCTGGACTCCCTGAAACTGATGACTAATCGGACATCAAGCTGTTAATGTTGAACACCTCCTCCTAGGTGCTTCATTGGTACTACCATTTTCTGCCTTGTGTTTATAAAAGCTGTTGCACACACTTTCATTTGGTGTTGATTTGCAACTTTGAAACTTGGTTTAGCTGATTTGATTGTCACACATGACAATATTGCAACTGCGAGGTAAATCAAACAGAACAAGTGATATTTCCAGAAAATCAGAATTTTGACATTTGAAATTTAAAATAATACCTCTGATATTTGATGCTAACCTACATAATCAGAATAAAGTACAACAAAAGTCACTTTGGAGAAGGAGGGATGGGGAGAAATTCACAAAGAACAATTCATTCACTAGTATTCATATAATTTGTATAGAGTTGCTCCTGTTGTGCACACATATTAACCCAACTGTGCTAAGACCTATCTACCAGACTTTGAGTGCCAGTGCACCTATTCTTGGTTCAGTGAATATGCCAAAACAGCTGAAGCAACTGCAATGAGTTTGCCCTGCAATTATGATGTGATTCTCTATGGGTCAGCACATTACAGTATTGACTTCAAAGGCAGACACTGACAGACCTGCTCCTGTGGGATTCTTGTCACTCACAACCACCCATTGTTTGATAACTGGAAAGATTTCTATCGATTCTTGGATAGGCTACTAACCCCAAGCAGTGTGGACAAAAAAAAAATGCTCCTCAGTCATTTTCTATGAGTACGTCTCTCAACAGTGAGTCACAAGGCAGATGATGTTTGGCAGCCGTCATGGAGAAGTATGAATCCTGTCTTTACAGCTGAAAATGACTGAGGCACTTTTGGAACTTAAAGTGATGAAAATAATGATATGTGAGAAAAATAGTAATATACTAACTCGAGAAACTGTTTATTTACTCCTTTCTCTTGCATTAATTACTACCAGTTCTGGAGAAGACTAATGGAATCTTAACTTTGGGCATTCACTCAGAAATCTTGCATAAAATTTATGTTAGAACTTTGATGATAGACAAAAGAAAAACATCGACTGAGATAATATTTCTTGGACTATCAGTCACAACTGCGAGCCAGTGATGCATGTTCTTGTTGAAAGTGCGTAGAGTTATTGCTGTAAGTGGCTTGAGCCATGGCACAAAAGCTTATCCATAATGCCAGCCTGCATTCATCCCTGTTATAAAAGAAATCTGCAACTGCAATGTACTCGTACCCAGGATTAAGCTAAGCCATTTTACAGAGCCTGCACAGCTGAAAAAAATGGAGCCTTTCACAGCCTGAGACATCAGCAGGACATCCTGTTTCAGTTTAGAAATAACCCTGTTGCCTAATAAAAAAAAAACTCTAGAAATAATCTCCAACAGAAGAGTGGGCTCAGTTGTTGATTGTCATACTGGCAAAGGTCCAGCACTGTAGAAAGAGGTCCTGTGGAGCTACTGGAAAGCAGTCAAACAGCACCTAAGGAAGTCATTAAAAAATCTCATTTATTTAGTTCACATTTTATGATAGTTTGGCCTGCAAAAACATCCTCTAGGCTATTAAGGAAGCAGTACAAATAATTATGCAATGAAGAAGTATTTCGTTTGAATTAAAATAATCTTAACAGTGCTAGCTTTGGCAGAAGTTTTGAATGTTTGGCATAACATCATGGGGTAGTTCATAAATGATTATGTTATGATGTTTTTATGATAGGTTAAACTGTTTCTTCGTGTACTTTCTTACTCTAAAGGGCTTTGAGCTGTCAGTTCAAATGAATAGTGCACTTTAACATGTAAAGATACAAGAGGTGAGAAAGAGTTTAACAAGAAGAAAAATTAACTGTCTTTTTCAAAACTGCAGCAAATGATAAAGGATGGATATCGACAATGTTCACACAATATAGAAGCATTAATTAGCAATGACGTATCATATTGTTATTGTTATTGTCTAGGTGGAAGTATATGCTGATACAAGATAAGTGTTATTCTACAAATTACAGTGAAACATTTCTAAATGGTTAATTTAGTATTAACAAGAAATAATCAGAAGACAATCTGGGAGTGGTTCTGGTACTGTAATGATAATAAAGCAAATATATTTTTTAAATATAATTTTGAAAAGGAATTATGAAACCAAAATGAAAAACAACTATGTTCATAAAAGGTTTTTAAAAAGTTGCAGAGGCCGAGGACCTCTCTAATTTCAAAGCATAGACTATTAGAAAGAATGGATTAACATCAGTGGTTGTACCTTTAAACATTTAGCACAGACTTTGTAATTAGTGCATTTTTGACATCTGACATGAACATTTACAATTGCTTTATAAACATGTTATGTAAACAATTATATTGAAAGGACTACTGCAAATCAAAGCATCAAGTGAACCATTAAAACATCTTTCTTTTTAACAGTGATATCTTCAAGAGGCCATTACTTTAGTAATTATTCCAGCTAAATTTTACACACGTAGAAACTAGCTAGTTTGCCATTGGTCACAGAAATCTCAATGCTACAGAAGAGGTAATGGGATTAGCAGATACTAGGTCTTTTCTGTAGTAAATAAGGAACTTTTTAGAACAAATCATGATCAAAACATTTTCTTTGATTTTGTTTTCACGATGACTGCTGTTCGAGGCACTTTGTTCTCATCAATATTTCTCAGCTACTCACTGGTGTGTGAGCATTCCCTGCCCACCACGTCTGGCCCAGCTAACAGACAAAAAACAAAAATTGCAGCCAGCAAATCTACACCAGTCGGCTTTGAAGCAATCTGGCTCCCTTCAGAAAGATTACTGACCTTGCTAGGTCTCCTTCTTCTTTCTTCCCCCCTTCGTTCCTTTTTAGTCAATCAGTGATGTGTGTACCTCCAGTACTGAAAATGTGAGTTCACAAAATGTCTGGCATAATTTACATGCTTGTCCTCCTTTCAGACAGACAGTGTTCAGCAAAAGATTTAAAAAGAAAGGAAAAAGGAAAGAAAGGACTTTGGTGTGGTCTATGTAAGCAACAATTTCTATAGAAACAGAGAGAAAAAAAAAGCAGAAAATAGTCCAAAATAGCTCCCAATTCCCATCATTGCTACTGAATCGTAACTTCTCAACCTTTAGTTTGTTTTTTAGCCACTACCCTTTTCCTGTTGTAAAACCCCTGTGATAATTATAAATTCCACAAAGGCATGAAAAGACAGATATGGTAATAGACAAGTGAATGTGCTTGATTGGCAGAAATGAGATCTGATCTTTTGGTCTGTCTCTTCCATGTTCATCTTTTTAATGATCTGCAATGCATTATTAAAATCCAGTCAAATAAGTTAAGATTATACAGAATATTGGGATTTATTTTACATATTTTTAATTAGAGTTATTTAACTCTTTGTTGGGTTATTTAATACAAACTGGAATAATCTTTGGTTATACTGAAAAGGCATCACTTTAGATTCATCCAACAGATATGTTAAGCAATTCTTTCTGGTCATTTGTGCAAATTTATTTTCCGTCTTTCCCCAGTGCCCACTGTGATCTGTGGCACTAGTTCGAGCAGGAAGAAAAAAAAATCCCTGCAGGCATCTTCCATGAAGGAACAGGCAGAAAAGCAGCAGATCAGTCAGCTGAGGACAAAAGAGCTTGCAGATGCTGGAGCCTGAAACAAAATACAGTATGCTAGAGAAACTCTTTGCTCAAGCAGCAAAAGGGGTACATTGATATTTTGGGCCAAGGTTCAGTGTCAGTACTGAAAGGAGTGATACCTGGTACGTAGTGATGCAAGGGAAGTAGGATAGAGGTTGGTAAATGATGAGTAGAACCCAAAATCAATGCCTGACTCTCTCGGTGGCTTTGACTTTCACTACATCCCAGAGTTCTGAAAAGAGGTGGCTGAAGAGCTTGTGGCAGTACTAGCAGTGATTTTTCAAGAACCACTAGATTCTGGAATGGTTCTGGCGGATTGGAAAATTGCAAATGTCGCTCCATTCTTTAAGAAGGGAGGAAGAAAAAAAGACAGCAAGTGATAGGCCCTTTAGCCAGACTTCAGTGGTTGGCAAGATGTTAGAATTCATTATTAATGACAAGCTTTCTGGGTACCTGGAGACACATGATAAAATAGGCCAAAGTCAGCATGGTTTCCTTAAGGGGAAATCTTTCCAGCCAAATCTGTTGGAATTCTTTAGGGAAATAAGAGGCAAAATAGACAAAGGAGAGTTAGTGGATGTTGATTACTTGGATTTTCAGAAGGCCTTTGACAAGGTACTGCACATGAGACCATAAGATATAGGAGCAGAATTAGGCCATTTGGCCTATCAACTCTGCTCTGCCATTTCATCATATTTTTCCTCTCATCCCCAATTTTCTGCTTTCCCCCCATATCCCTTCATGCCCTGACCAATCTATCAACTTCTGCTTTAAATATACATGAAAATTTGGCCTCCACAGCAATCCATGGCAAAGAATTCCACAGACTGACCACTCTCTGGCTAAAGAAATTCCTCCACATCTCAGATTTAAAAGGATGCCCCTCTATTCTGAGGCTGGGTCCTCTATTCTTAGGCTCTGCCACCACAGAAGACATCTCCACATCTGCTCTAAGGAGGCCTTTCATTATTCAATAGGTTTCAATGAAGTCACCCCTCATTCTTCTGAATTCCAGTGAATACAGGCCTTGAGCTATCAAATGCTCTTCATACGATAAGCCATTCAATCCCAGAAGTATTTTTGTGAGCATGAGGTCCCTTAACAAGATAAGAGTACATGGTGTTTCAGGACAACACTAGCATGAAAGAAAATTGCCTTACTGGCAGAAGACGAACAGTGGGAATAAAGGGAGCCTTTTCTGGCTGCCTGCTGGTGACTAATAGTGTTCTACAGGGGTCAATGTTAGGTCTACTACTGTTCACATTATGTGTTAATGATCTAGATGATTAAATAGATGGCTTTGTGGATGACACAAAGATAGGTAGAGGGGCAAGTAGTCTGCTTAAGGTCTTGGACAGATTAGGAGAATGGCCAAAGGAGTGACAGATGCAATACCGTGTAGGGAATTGTATGGTCATGCACTTTGGTAGAAGGAATAAAGGTGTAGTCTATTTTCCATGTGGGGAGAAATTCAGAAATTGCAAGTGCAAAGGGACTTGGGAGTTCCAGTGCAGTATTTCCTAAAGTTAACTTGCATGTTGAGTCATTAAGAAGGAAGTCAAATGCAATGTTAGCATTCATTTCAAGAGGAATATATTATAAAATTAAGGATATAGTGCTAAGGTTTTATAAGGCCTTAGACCATATCTGGAGTATTTTGAGCAGTATGGGCACCATAGTTAGGAAGGATGTGTTGGCATTGGAGAGGGTACAGAGGAAGTTTACAAGATGATCCTGTGAATGAAAGGGGTAATGTATGAGGAACATTTGATGGCTCTGTTGTGATGGAAAATAACTGGTTCTTTGAGTCTCAACAGTAGAGGCCTGGACACACACAGTTTTAATAATAAGGAATTTAGTTACAAGGGGAAGTCAGGTCAACACAAGCAATTACAATATTCTAACAAAAAAACGTTTAGGGTTAACGTGTGGGGAAGGTCGGGTCAGCTGTACAATACACAGGAAGCGGTGTGGGGATAGGGTATGGTTACACAAACAAAGAACAAGGGAAAAGCACTACGACAGCTATCCCCCTTGACCTTGGATAGCTGCAGCTCCCTTACTGGGACAAACGTAAACCTTCCCAAACATAAATCAATGCACTTACCTTCAATGAGGTGGTCTGTAAGAGAGACCGAGCCAGGCACATGTCTCACCTTTTATAGTATGGGGCTGGGCGAGATAATCCAATTAAGGTGACCAATAATTTAGGTGTGCGTTGATTAGTTGGGAGGGACCAAATGTTGATTGGCATGTGGTGTGTCCTCCGACCAGCCAGGTGGCAGTGCATCTGTCACGTGGCCGGTATCTCTGGATACAGGCTCTGAGGCTGTACTCACTGGAGTTTAGGAGAATGAAATGGGGAAACTCATTGAAATGTACTGAATATTGATAGGCCCAGGTAGAGTAGATGTAGAGAGGATGCTTCCAATAGTGGCAGAGTCTAGAACCAGAGGACACAGCCTCTGAATAGAAGGATGTCCCTTTAGAACAGAGGTGAACAGAAAATTCCTTAGCCAGGGAAGGGTGAATCTGTGAAATGCATTGCCACAGGCTGTGGAAACCTTGTCATTGGGAATACTTAAATCAGAGCTTGATAGGTTCTTGATTAGTAAGGACATCCAAAGTTATGGGGAGAGGCAGCAGATGGAGGTTAAGGAGGGAAAAAATAGCCAAGATTGATTGATGGAGAAGCCTTGATGGGCTGAATGGCCTAATTCTACTACTATGGACTTCCAGCATGTGCCATTCTTTTGATTTCATTGGATCTATAGAACTGTGTGACATGCTATTTTAAAGACTTACTTCGAAATGGTGACCAGCTTGCAAAATTCCTATCAAGATGCAATGGTGGATATTACTTAAAAATAAATACAAAAGAATGTGACTGAAATCATATGGGAAATTACCAGATTATTGAGGTGGGAGATGGGGATCATTTTGAGGAAAAAGTGCGACCAGGAGCTAAAGCATGGACGAAAAAGCATGGAGTTAGCATGCATTTTGGGAGTCCCTCATAATTACTGTTATTTACAGTATATGCTGTACATTTGCAGATGAAAATTTACCAATTTAGCATTCAGGAGTACAAACAATTTCTCCAGCAATGCTTGCATGCTCTCTTCTCCTGGAAGTGTAGACTGTGCTGACAGGCACAGTGAGAAATGCTGAAGACTGGATCAAGGGCCAGGTTCTTCTACACATGACTGGTTCTCATTGAGGCCAGTCCAGAAAAGGAAGGAGTCCTGAACCCAAACTAAGGGTGGGAGAAGGGGTGCACACAATGATAACTAAAATTGTGGAAATGGGAATGATCAAATTAAAACTCCACCTCATTAACACAATGCAAAATAACTATGATGCATGACATCTAGTAACTTATTACGTACCAGCATTCACCAAAATCACAAGATTACCTTTTACCACAGCATAATAGCCAGGACCAACAGGCTCCAGGACAGCTTCTTCCACCAGGCCATCAGACTGATTAATTCATGCTGAGGCAACTGTATTTCTATGTTGTATTGCCTATCCTGTTGTACATCATATTTATCATAAATCACTATAATTGTACATTGTGCATTTAGATGGAGACATAACATAAAGATTTTTACTCCACATGTACATGAAGGATGTAAGTAATAAAGTCAATTCAATTCAATTCAATTACTGGCATACCTCATACTTCCCAAAGTCATCTACAGCTCTTCAAACCTTGAGGAAGGGTCTCGGCCCAAAACGTCGACTGTTTACACTTTTCCACAGATGCTGCCTGGCCTGCTGGGATCCCCCAGCGTTCTCTGTGTGTCGCTTTGTGCTTGGTATCGCTTCAGTGAAGTGTTCTCCAGTATTTTGCTGATGAATTGTTCCTTTCAATTGGAAGTTGTTGTACATGTCTTTTTGTAATGAAGAAAGCGATTTATTGTACACTTAAATCAGAATAATTTAATTTGGTGCACACAATGGAGGTTTGGTATGCTTTCCTCCTCATATATCCTGCAAAGGCTTGTTCATTGTACTCTCGAGCAAGTACTAATGGTACTATCAACAACCTTGGTTTTGGAAATGACTTCAAAGCTGGCATGTTACATGGAAGGCAAAGGAGGCCATATAGCATAAATAAGTAATCAGAATAAAACTTACTGTTTACACTTGAGAGCAAAGCAAATTGATGAATGCTAAAACCGAAGTGCAGCTACCTCTCCATGCAAAGCCAATTTTATTTAGTTAGGACAGATAAGATCACAAAATACATGCAATTAATCATGTCAAGGCACAATGTCCTATTAAAACCAGCACCCCACCAGTCTGAAAGTATTTGTCAACCTTGCTATTAGTGTCTTTATGCCCTAATGCACACTCTTTAACAATGAAATTAATCAATTTCTGTCTAGCAGAGTTTCAGGAGCTTGTTGAAAAATTTCACCATATTGTCAATCTGAATTCAGTTAACAGTAAGGGAAACTTCATCATTTCCAGCAAGTTCACAGAAATGGTTTACAATTTAGAAAGCTTCTGGGGAGAAAATCAGCTTCTTTGATCTATTATTAAGGGAAAGAGACTCCCAGGATAAATAGAATGAAAGTTCAGTGTGATTGTACATCCGTCTTATGTTTTTACAAAATGCAACAGATAAAATAAATACAGGCTGTAAGCACCCATTGTGGAGCGCCATTTGTTTCCTTTTGTTAAATTCAGCAATAAGGTTAACATAATCCAAAAGAGCAACAGGGATATAATCTCTGATCATGAACACATTACTGTACAAAGGGAAGGAATACCTTGATAGAGAATCTCCTTGATTGGCATCACTAAAGCAGATCCATGCCAAGTATAAGGAGGAGTAGCAGCATGTTTTGCCCTCTTTTGCTTCAAAGGAAAACTTGTCTCTTCTTATTGATATTCCTGATAGTCCAGCAGAGACTGAGAAATTTAGGAAGTTTAGAAAAAATCTACTAACTATAAAATGCATTACAAATGTTTTTCCATTACCACATCACTAATAATTATCCTCTTTGCTTTTAACCTTTCAGTGTGCCAATTCAATTAGGGGGTTTGGTTCAAGGGCATTACTTTACTTTATTAAAACCATGGTTCACTTGATTTGACTCTACTTATTTACTGAATTATTGCTAGTCTTCTGGTCTAGTGGTCTAGTCTTCTAGTGGAAGTTCAATGTTATACTGAAGTTACAATTTGACAATAGTACCAACTGCATCAGTGGGTAGGTCCATTACTGTCACAAGTTATTCACTGGCAGGTGGTTTGAGAGTTCAGTCATCTTTGTTAAGATTAAACATTTATACTGTACTTCTAGCAGTAGATGTTCAATTCTTTCTAATATATTTAAGACTTATTATTTCATTTACATATTTATTGTGAACTTACTTTGAGACTTTAAGAAGCAGAAATACATACAGCATAATAAGTTATAATCACATTCTGCAGATGCTGAAAATTCAGAGTTAAGTCTTATAAGTCCTCTGAGGAGTAATTTATAAGTCTTTTGCAATATTATATAAATACTGTAGGTCAGCTAGTCCCATTGGCAGGATTCCTGCCTTACTCAGAATTGAGTACCAAACTAATTGTGTGAACACCACTGAGGGATCACTGCGTTTTTAAAAAAGCGTTTCTTTAAACAGGAATTTCCCTGTTCATGGATCATTGAGTAACCTGAGCTCTTCAATTATCATCTACAATGCTATTTTGTTCTGTGTCAGACTTTACTATACATTTGCTTACGATAAAAATTAGCTGGGGTTGAAGAACATTATAAAGGGCAAAACATGTGAAAGGTGCTATGTAAATTCAAGGTTTTATCTAACTGATTATAGATTATCCATTTGTTTCTCTGTGTAAACAATATTGATTTTAAAAGTCTTCTTACAGAGGATGTTGCAATGGACCTGACACCTTCTTATGGTTCACTTTACCCACTTCCTTTTAACATTAAATATGAAAATAATTGCAAATTGTGCTGTTTAATGTTGTCGTGCACATTCTTCTCCTTTTCAGTGAGCAAGGTGGCTTCCTTATCCAAAGGTGCAGTTATTCGCTGGAATGTAGCCAATACTTCAGTGCAGATGAGGACATTGGAACTGTGAATTGTAAGTCCATATTGTGCAGGAAACATAGAACATGTAAGTGCACTGCTGAAGACTAAAGAATCTGGAATAAAACAGACAGAAAAAGAAACGAACAGCTGAGGTTAGATGTAAGATACGAAATGCAAAGAAAAGCAGGAACTAGACTGACTCAATTTATAGAATCACAGAAGCTCATCGAATGTGAAAGACACAGAATGTGGCTGTTCAGTTGTTGCCAGTGCAGTTAATCTCATTGTCTTATTTTTTCCATGAGAAAGATGCAAGAGGAATGAGGCATTGTTTTTGAATATAACAGGTAATTAAATATTCCAGGTAAAGAGAAATAGTAAGGGTAGGATCCAATATTGGCAGAGCTGAAAGTAATTAAACAGCTTGTTTCAATTATCACCATATTGAATGGGATTGGGGTACCATATCATAATGTTAGTTTCTTCAATAACATTTTTTACAGTGGGCAAGAATACAAACATCATTTTCCTTTATGCTTGAAAATTGCAGACTTCATTTTGTAACCCTGAAATATTACCCTTTGCCACCAGAAAGCTAATAATAATGGAACTCCAATAGAGCATGAGACACAAAGGGGTGTAAATATGTACACTTTTAGGGGAAAACATGAATCACTTCATCGCAGAAAAACACTTAAGCTGTTCAAAAATAATAACCCCTTCAAAAGAGAACCGACTTAATCACATTTTTTAAAATTAGTTTCTTCTGTGTCAGACACAGATGGGCAATAATTAAGGAATGACACACTGTTTTATGAGTTTTTTTCTATTTATTAATACTTTTCACTTGTTTAGGACTGACACACCAGATATCTCAACTTTTGAATGCATGCTTCAATGAAGGATGAATAAAATGATCATTAAAATCTATTTAAATAAATAGACTGTAAAGTTTGTTACTTTCTCAAGTTTTACTATAACATTAAATAGTTACTAAATTTATTTTTCACGCTGAGCTATCTATAATTAGGGATCCATCTCCAAATAAGGGGTGGGTCAATATGAAAAGAATGAGAATAAACATCTTCATTCATATCAAAATAATTCTTTCAAATTTTCTAACAAGAAGGCCTATTGAGGTTCAGTCATTGAGTATACGTAAAACAAAAGTTAATTGCTTGTTCTGAAAGTAAGACAATTAGGAGATGTTGAGACAGTGTAAAGTGCTGCTGAGGTAAAATTATTAGCTATGATAATGGCAGAGTAGGCAGGCAGGGACAAATGATCTACTGCATTTGTTTTCTAGTTCTTATTTGTTTTTTAAACAGAAATGTTTTTTTTTATTCTAAGATAATAGCAAGCAGGTGAGGCAAGAAAGGTCTTTCACTTGAGATGTTAAAATTATGCTTTCTCTCACTCCAAATACTGTTTATCATGATGCGGATAGTGACATCTGATTGAAGCTTTTCACTGGGCTAGTAAGAATAATTAGGTAGAACTTCAGCCGAGATCTATCAACCGTATTGCATACCATAGTTTCTATGTCATTTTCTCTGCATATGTGCTCCCCCAAAATATTTATATCTAATTGCTTGCATAAGTTTATAGTGGTGAAGTAGTGAAAATTCAAGGCTTAATAATATGATGTGACTGGTCTCTACAAACACCATGAAAACCCATAATGGAATACCTCAGAAGTTTCAATGTACAATTCATAAAATTAAATTGGAAGTGACACTTGGACAGCACTAGAGAAAAGCAGATGGAAGACAATGAAGGATCATGTGGCAGATGCTGATCACAAAAAGCCTGCTAATGTATCACACGGCTGTAGACATACAGCAGCATGTAACCGGGCAAAGATACATGTTTGTCATGACTTACCCCTTTATCTGGAAGCACAGGGATTTCCACTGTTCCGTTGGATGTAATAAAATCCCTGTGGGGGAGTTCATTGTGTCGGATCCTGAAGCAGATCTAATCCAGGACTGACTGCCAAATTCAGTGTACTTTCCAGGAAAATGAAGGAATATTTTATCCTTGCTGCTATGGTAAGGTATTGTCACGCAAAGATTATTTCAAATACCTGCAGCCAATCTTTTTCATCTTCATTTTTCTAGATGAAACACGCTTGATACATTTAAGAAATAATGGGGAACTTCACCAGCAGGTAAGTCAGATTTTTTTCTCAAATTACAGGGAAGCAGATAATGAGAACTGACAGTTTATAGATTCTTCATTAAAAAATCCAAAATAAACAATGTCTGTGAACAGATAGGCAGAAGGATTAAGTTTCAGACTGTGCAGAGGCTTCAACCAGTCACTTAGACAACATTCTTGTATGGAGGGCCTTTGTTTGTTTTTTCCTGTCAGCAGGCCAAGTAAGAACATTTACAATATCTGTTTTATTTTCATCACCCAGGCAGTTTCAGGTTAAAGTTCTTGTTTTGGAGTGTTAAAGCTTGAATAATTCTTTTTTTCCTGTTTTTTTTTATTTATTCCTAGACATGTCCTTGGCACATTATTTGTATTAATTGATACCCTCACCCAAGAAACAGGGTAAAAGGTCAGAGGTTAAGCAATTGAAGTTTGTTTCTTGTAGTTACTTGTGCTTTTTAGTCCAGGGAATTAGAGTTCTGGTGCTCATTACATGTTACATCCCATTAGTATTTCCTGCAATCCCATTATTTTGTACATCGCTATCTTGAAACCCAATGTAACATATCAATCTGAAATGAAATGCAACATTAAACGGCATCTTTAAAGTTTTTAATATAAACACTATCTTTTCAATGGACTGCTACCTTATAGTGAATTTGTCATGAAATATGCTGAAGTAGATGCAAGAACCAACGGACCTCTATTAGCAGAACCACTAAAGTACAACAGGTGTGGCATGCTCTACACTGTAGGAAGCAATCAATTGGGAATTTACTGAGCAAGCTGAATCTGTGAGCGATACTGAATTATTATGCAGAAGTTAGGAGAACAATTAACCCTGGTAATGAATTTCCCAAATAAACTACCAGAGGAACTGATTATATACCAGTTTTGTTAGCTGGTACAGTTCAACAATAACACTTACGTGGCACCTTTAGTCTAGTAAACCATCCCGGGCACTCAGTAGAAATGTTTTCAGACAAAATCCAAAATCAAGCCTTGTATTCAGTAATTATGGCAGATATTTTAAGAAGGGGCATAATTATGGAAAGATAGCAGGATCAGAAGGAACATGCAGTGCACAGAGCCAGAGGCTGAGGCCACGCTGCCCATTGTGGAGTCATTTGACATTAAGTCCTCAGAGTTCTTGACAGGGCGAATATAAAGAGAGGCTTCATCGTGTGCAAGAATCTAAACTTTTGTTTATTCCATTTGTGGAAGGTTGGTGTGGGTCTTCCTTCAGGAGTTATGGAAGTAGCAGGCATTAATACATATGGCAACCAATGTTCAAGAACTACTTCAAAATATAAAGTACAAGGTGCAAGCAGTTTTGAAATTAATAGGGCAGCTACGTAGAAAAGCGGTATTATCTGCAGAACACAGCCAACTGGCCCATAGCAGGAGGCCATTTATGAGATGTGGTTTGTAAATTGACATTTCCAAATGCATTGGCCAGATGTAAGACAACGGGGCTGTGCTAATTGGCCTACATTAAACCAGACAGCACGTCTTCAATTAAGTGATTTTGCACAAAGAAAGGGTTCAGACCAGTCTGATTATTTTAGCTTTTACACATCAGATATGATCATTGACATCATTGTTTTGTCAATCAATAATTGAGATATTCATGTACCATAGGAATCGGCCCCCAGAAGTCTAATTTGGGGTATTTGAGGTATCTTTCCTCAGAAGTTTTAGATCACTCATGTGAATTACTTTGTTCCAGCATCAGTGTTTGAATATTCAGAGATGCCTTGATGGTTGAGATGTGTAAATATGCAATTCAATGGAACCATTTAACTACACCCATGAGAATGAAGTAAACTGTACAATCGTAACAGATGAAGTTGTATTTAATCACCAGCTTTTATCTCTGTTCTTAAGAATATAAAAAAGCAACATACTTTGAGTTCAGAGGGATTCCACTGATAAGTTCTCCCAAGAGAGAATCTTTCATTGGTTCAAAGAGTTATATATTGCAGTAACAGGCCCTTTGTCCCATCACATACTGCCAATCTTTTTGCCGAGGTCTCTACTTGAATATCTACTTGTGTTAAATAAAGACCTTCTTACATTCTATATGTAGCATCTATGTTCAATTGACTCATGTTCATCGAGGAGAGACAGGCGTTGACCCCGCCAACAGTGTAATTGGGTTGGTGTGGATACTGTGTGATGCACCCGGTACAAGCCCACAACATAAAATATCAGACGGTACACCATATGCAATTAAATGATTACACTTTATAATTATTTCTTGGTGATGCGTCAGTAGAAACAATTAAAATAAAGGTGCCAATTCAGTAAATTTATCAGTTGTGTGCACAAGAAAATTAATGCGTTGGAGCTCACGCCTTCGGAACCATCAGCAATGACCTCCAAGCCTCCGACAACCTCCGAACCGCCCAATTCCAGTATCCGCCATCCTGGGACCCTGACCACTCCCGCACGCATCCGTCCTCTTCACTCACCTCCCTGAAAGACTGCAATCTCTTTCTTGGCTCCCTGCATACAGGATAGTACAACAGTCATTTATTGGTTAGTTCTCTGTTATCAGTAATTATAACCCAAATATTTACAGCTACAAAGAACCATTACATCATCAATTAACATTACAGAGAAGCCATTTCATTACAACACTACAGAGCAGCCATTTTGTTAGTCTTAGCAGTTAACACAGAAGAGAAACCACTACATATAGCTCCAGCCTCTGTGTGACTTATTCAAAGTCCCAACAGATAGGGATACGTAACTTTATTTTCTATTGAAGGGTTGTAAGTGTTTCGAACTTACTTCCTCAGAACAAAGAAAACAGAGTTTTTGAGTACAGGGCAGATTAGTGATTAGCTTTACAACACGAGCTGTAAGATCGGGGTTTGATTCCAGCCACAATAAGGAGTTTGTACATTCTTTTTGTGACTGTTTGGGTTTTCTGCAGGTACTCTGGTTCCCTCTTGCATTCCAAAGACATTCAGTTAGGGTTAGTGAACTGTAGGTATGCTATATTGACACTAGAAGTGTGGCAATATTTGTGGGCTGCCCAGCATAATCCTCGCCGATTAGATTTGATGCAAAACAATGCATTTCACTGTTTGTTTCAATGTACGAGGGGTGATTGATAAGTTTGTGGCCTATGGTAGGAGTCAATTTTAGAAAACCTAGCGCATTTATTTTTCTACATAGTCCCCTCCTACATTTACACACTTAGTCCAGCGGTCGTGGAGCATATGGATCAACCTCCATAAAGTGTCCACTGATGAGTGATTGATAAGTTTGTGGCCTAAGGTAGAAGGAGATGAGTTATACAGCTCTCGTTACAAGTATATGCAGGCGAACTCTTTGAGTGATTATGCAGAAAGTTTGAAGTTAATAACTCATCAGTTAATAACTCATTGGGGTGATTGATAGGTTTTTGGCCTAAGGTAGAAGGAGATGAGTTATTAATTTCAAATTTTCTGCCTAATCATTCAAAGAGTTGGGCTGCATGTGCATGTAACATGTGCATGTGCATGTGCATCTCCTTTTACCCTAGGCCACGGACTTATCAATCAATCTGTGGACACTTTCTGGAGGTCCAAGATCCGTATGCTCCACGACTGCTGGACTAAATGTGTAAATGTAGGAGGAGACTATGTTGAAAAATAAATGTGCTAGGTTTTCTAAAATGGACTCCTTCTACCTTAGGCCAAGAACATATCAATCACTCTCGTACATGTGGCAAATAAAGTTAATCTTTAATATTTAGTCGTTTTTTTAAAGCAGAACCAGTCAGTTTCTTGTTATGTAAGGGATTGAAAGTTTAGTAGACAGGAGAAAGTATGGAATTGAAGTTTTCAATCACAATGTTATTGAATGGCAGAACAAGCAAGAAGGGTTGGGTGGCCTACTCCTGCTCCCAGATCCTATCTTCATACATTCATATCAACTCTGCTCAATATTATGTGTTGATTTAACACAGGTATCATATTGTCATGAGCCCTGTGGGACTATGCACCTGTATTTGTACATCATTGTCTTATCTAGAGTCGTCAAGCCCTTGTGCTTTCTGTTTAATTTTGTCAAGTTTGTTTTCACTGCCACAGGTTTTCTGCATTCCCTAATGATTAAATTGGACTCCTGATTAGTACTTTATCATGGGGTCCTTGTGTTTTGCAAATGATTTGTCTCATGTCACTTGGTGGTTCTGTTAGTGTTCCTCTAAAGAAACTCTCTTTTCTGTCTCTACTTGGTAGTCTGCTGCTCTTCTTTGTCTGAGTTCAGTCATCTGTCAGCACTCACCGTGACATCCCAGATCATAATAGGATTGACAAAATTTATATTAATAAGAGGTGAAGAAGTGGCAGGATTATTTAAAACGAAGATGAGA
Source organism: Hypanus sabinus (assembly GCF_030144855.1). NCBI lineage: Eukaryota > Metazoa > Chordata > Chondrichthyes > Myliobatiformes > Dasyatidae > Hypanus > Hypanus sabinus. The sequence continues at coordinate 61,546,302 of NC_082710.1, forward strand.
ATTTATCAAAAATGGTGTGTCTGTTAATCACAGAAATGAGGTTGAAGAAAATCATCTCAATCCTTCAGGACTACATTGGCAGAACACGTTCAGTCAACACAAGGTGACATGTCAAAGGAATGATGCAGCTTCAGACACGGGAAACAGAACTTTGGATGGCTCCAATTTATGGGGCAGCACTGTGGTTTGAACCACTGCCGCACAATACTAGAGATCTTACCCTCTGTCAATGAGGAGTTTGCACGTTCTCCTGGAGTCTACGTGGGTTTACTCCCAAACCCCAAAGACATGCAGGTAGGTAGATTAATTGCCGCAAGTTGTAGATGAGTGGAAGACTGTGGGGAGAATTATTATGGGAATAAAGTAAGATTAGTGCAATATGGCAATTTATCCTAAACAGATTTGGTGTGCTTAAGGTTCTAATATTGCTCTTTATGACTCCATATGTTTGGCCACTCAGGAATATGGGGCAGGAAAAAATCTGGACATGACAAATATGAGTGTTTCAGCACTGGAAAGTTGAGGCAGAAACATTATAGTAAAGAAGATAGATAGACTTTCTGACTGCATGGATGTATCTTTGGAAGCTTATATCAAGATCAAGGTTGTAAACATTTAGTTCAACCTCAGACGTTCCACTGCACAGAGTAGTGGAGTTGCTAGCCAGGGAACACAGGTTATGGCAAGGATCAAAGACAATAGCTTACAAATAGTTGGAATAAATTTATATTTCTTTGGTATTAAATGTCAGATAATCTAAAAGTTTAGAGCTTGTAGAAGGTAACAATGAAGTACAGCATAAACTGTTCAACCTCCATCAGGACACTGTTGGCGTGTTTGAATGTGTTGCTAAGCTTGAGAACCATGAGAATATGATAAGGATGTGGTACTGGGATGCTGAAATTAGGTAAAGTCAATAAGGGCTTTTGAAAGAGAAAACATGTTTGATAAATCTACCTGACTTTTTTTGAGGATGTACATGATAGAATAGATAAGGGAGAAACAGTGAATGTGATGTATTTGCATTTTAAGAAGGCCTTTGAGGTGCCACATAAGAGGTTAGTGTGTAAAACTAAAGCACACAGGACTGTGATAATACGCCACATGCATTGAAAGCTCACTGACGGTTGGCAATTGAAAAGTTGGAATAAATAAATATTTCTTGTGGTACCTAGTAAGCCAGCAAAGTTTTCAATAACTGCAAGTTTACAGAGACTAGAATTGTGGTTTTACTGGCATAAATTGGTACAAATGATTCCGCAGTTAACAGAGGTATGGATGGGTGAGGGTTTCAGTAGCAGATAGGCTGAACCAACAGCATATTCTGGCACACAGAACACAATGCTGGAAGAACTCAGCAGGTCAAGCAGCATCTGTGGAAGGAAAAGATCTATGGAGCATCAAGACTATACCTCAGGACAGTATCTCAAACTAAAACGCCCACTTACACCTTTTGCCTCTGCAGATGTTACATGGCTGGCTAAGTCCTTCCAACCTTCAGGTTTTTTTTTGTTCCAGGTCCCAGCATCTGCAGTCGCTTTTGTCAGTCTATTCTGTCAAAGGTGAATGAAAATAAAAACTCGTGGTGGATATACACCTCACAATTTAGTCAAGGGGTTAAATATGTTTCCATAAGACCGGTGAAATTTCAGAGAACTGTTGGTTGGAAAAGTGTAGTTAGCAGCTAAGAGTGGAGCCGAGTTGTCAGGAAATTAAAACAATGCCCCGCCGCCACCATTTTACTGCAGTGTTTTCTGCCAATCCAGTGCTTTACTTCCGGTAGTCCGATAATAAAAAGACAGCGAGGAACCAAAGGGAAGACAGTTTGATATACTGTACTGAGGGGCAGTAGGGGTTGCGTCGGTGTCAAGGATAGGTTCTTGGCAGATGCCAGCAGTAATAATGCTCCTCTGAATGACATCACATTTCAAGAAGTCACTAAATCATGAGAGCCCAGGGTAGCAAGACATCGGTACAGGTTAATATTAAAGCTCTTTAATTTATGCAAAAGCAAAGTCAAATGCTGGGCATCTAAAGTAACATAAAACGTTAAAATAGTCAGCAGGCCAAGCAACCTCTGCTTACCATCTTCACATTAGCTGCTTCAGTGTCGAATTTAGGTAACACTACGTGGGCAGCCTGGGATGCTTGGCTGCACGGCGTCTATGTCCAAGCACGAACGAAGTAAATGATCAAAGGTCTAAACTTCAAACCGACTGCAATGAATGTATCATTGCCAATTAATGAAGTATTAACGTTCATGGTGCGTCTTGGATTTTGTATAAATAAGTATGAAGTGATAGGTATGAACTATGTCCCTATGGTAGCTGAACGGTAAAACTACATATAAATAGACAACCAGTAACTATCATTTATAAAATACTGCAGCAATCTTTCAGTGGCATTCATGAGAAATCTCGCCCAACTAATCTGTGTTGGCCAGCACTCCCACATGCACGTGTGCAAAGCTTCCTTGGAAGTTTGAGAAGATTCGGCGTGACGTGTAAAACTTCAACATGTGTGGTTGAGAGGAAGTTGACCAGCGGCCGCGCAGCCTGGTATGGAAACACCAACGCCCCTGAACGGAACATCCTACAAAAAAATAGTAGATCCGGCCCATCACGAGTAAAGCCTCCCCACCGTTGAGCACATCTACGCGGAGCAGAGCCGCAGAAAAGGGATCCTTACCTCCCAGGCTATGCTCTCTTCCCGCTGCTGCCATCAGCAAGAAGGTGCAGGAACCTCAGGAGTCACGCCACAGGTTTAGAAACCAACTATCCAACATTAGGCTCTTGAACCAGAGCGGATAACTTTACTTGCTCTGTCATTAAATTCTTCCTACAACCTATGGACTCACTTTCAAGGACTCCATCTCATGTTCTCGATATTTATTGATTATTTATTATTATTTCTTTTTTTCCCTTTTTGTATTTCCACAGTTTGTTGTCTTTTACACACTGGATGTCATCTTGTTGGTGCGGTCTTGTCTGTTATACTTATTGGATACGTCGAGCATGCCGGAAACAAATTTATCTCAGGGTCGGATATGGTGACATATGAACTTTGATATTCAATTTTTGAACCTGATCCAAGTATTTGGAACACTAACTTGTAAAACATTATACTGACACTCCAGAAATCGTTATCGGTGGGAACTACATTTTCATTTCTCCGTATACCACCTCGTTTAGATTTATAAATTACTCAAATTATTAGTACGTGCTACATGTAAGGAGGTTTCTGGGGAATGCATGAAACGGGTGGTTGGACACATTAGGAGGGAAAAAACAAATCGCTCATTGAGTTTGCTCTTTTATTGTGTTAGTCGTCCCACAAATTAAGCAAGCAACAATATCCAAGTGTTAGACTCCAACGAGGATCATGAATTCCTTAATTATGTCGGCACATAATATACTGTTTATGAATGGTTGCAGGGTGATTACGTTTGAAAACCACTTACTTATCACAATTATTAATCTTTAATTGCAGGCAGATTGCTTCTCGCTTTATGTTGCCGCAGTGACCAGTGTGTGAATTAATTGATATTTAATGCATTTCAATATGGTTTGAGCTTCCTCTTTAAATCTGAACTCCAACCAAGCCGGACACAAGCGAAGCCATAATTTATGCACACCTTTTCATTCACTATAGTTTAATTAGACTGCACAACCGCTGCCTTCTGCTTGAGCGGAAATTGAGGAGACTTCAATCCACATTTCTGCTGAGTGGATGCACGTGTGCTGCAGGGATTGTGAATGCCCTTTGTAAATCCTTTTTATACAGAACAATCCGTAAATACAATCTCCAGTTAGTTAACGGATTAAAATAATTAAAGGTGTTCCGCGCAGTGCGATACACGTGCCGATGGAATGAATTCAATTATGTTCTTTTCTGAGATATAAAATCAAAGTTTGTTAAATCCCTCACAAGTCTAAATGTTAAAAATGAACACCATATTTTGGCGATTCGATTTGCCAGGTTTCGAAGACAACGCAGCGAACAGCATCCTTACAAAGTTCAATGGCAAGTCGGGGCCGTACAGTGCAATTTCAGAATGACGGATTGTTTCAATTCAAGCACTCCAGCCAATTTGTCAGATCAGTCTTAAATAGGGATATGGTTTAAAGAGCAGAGGTAATCTAAATATCCTGTCGCTAAGTGCTTGTACCGTACATCAAAACCAGCACATAAATCCACCTGCCATACGGTTATTTTATGAAAGAAAAATAATCATTTCATGTAAACACAAAATGCTGGAGGGACCCAGCAGGCCAGGAAGCATCCAGGGAAAACAGTATAGTCGACGTTTCGGGCCCACGGAGTTCCTCCAGTATTGTGTGTGTGTAGATTGGATTTGGACGCAATGCGTGGTTTTGGGACTCGGGCCGCCAGTGTAATTTGTGTTCACCGACGCCACCCGTTTCCTTCAATCTGACGTCAGCATGTTTAACTTTTGCTTCATTCAGACACGATCTTCCTACCATCTCTCGTCTTGCCTTTAGAACGTTCTAGGGTACAATATAGGATAGGATGTAAAAAGTCGAGGAATACATTCAGATTGTGAGTCAACATGCTTCGAAGAAGTGTACCCGACTAAGGAAATGGCTTTCCACTGAAAGGGCCAGTTATTTGACTTTGAAACTCAGTATATTTACATGTAATGGCGAAAATATCAAGGCCACTATATCGTAAATCTGTTTTTCTGTCGACGAATGGTGTTAAACAGACACATGGAAATACATCCAGCACTCGATTTCATATCCGACACCGAATTCTCGTCTCACGTTATTTTGTTAATAGATTCAAAGCAAATTTTGCTCACGTGATGGGGAGTAATTGGCAAAGTTCACGAACAAGTACAAGGCCTAGTAGTTGCTGGATATTTGGAGAGACATTTGAGACAGGTGGGAGGATTTGTCGTCCTACATTTAATTACAGTCGGCCGAATTAGAGCCAACCCACGTTCTTTTGATGAACACAAGAAATTCTGCAGATGTTAGAAATCTTGAGCATCACACACAAAATGCTGACGGAACTCAACCGGTCAGCCAGCATCTGTGGGAAGGAATAAACAGTCGACGTTTCGGGCCGCGGTCCTTCGCTAGGAGCCCGTACGTCCTCCCCGTGGAACGCGTGAGTTTCCTCCGGGTGCTCGCTTTCCTGTCACATTCCAGAGCCGTGTCGGGTAGGCTAATTGGACATTGTTAATTGTCCTGTGATTGGGCTCGGGTTAAATCGGAGGTTGCTGGGCGGTGTGCCCTGAAGGGTAGATTCCGCGCTGTATATCAACAAGCCACTAAATAATAAGGACTGAAAAGAAAGGGGTGGGCCCGAAGAAAAGGGTTCATTTCGTTATGTGTGCAAACGGAGAGGTGAATACGAAGCCAGGAGGAGGCAAGAAGGAACCTAATTGGACAGGACAGTTGATCATGGAAGAAAGCGGAGAGGAAAGGAAACCAGAAAGAAGTGATGGGAAGAGAGGAGCCAGAATGGCAAATGGAAAAAGTGAAGGGGAGGGGAACGTAAGAACTTACCGGAAGTTCGAGAAATTAATGTTCATGCCATTAGGTTGGGGGCTACCCAGCCGGAATACCAGTTTAGCCACATCATGGCTGTGAAGGAGGCCATGGACAGGCCTGTTTGAATAATATACAGTCGAATTGAAATAGGCAACTACTGGGAGATTTCGCTTTTTACAGAGGACGGAGGGAAGTTACTCGACAAAACCATCGCGCAATGTGTTGTTGTAGAGGAGGCTGCACCGACAGGTTTATCTCACTTGGAAGGACTGTTTAGGGCTCTGACTAGGGAGGAGGTGTGGGGGCAGATATTGCACTTGTACCGGGAGGGACAAGGCAGTCACGTAGAGAGCAGCCCCCACGGAAAGCAGAGGGAGAGATGTTTCGTGGTAAGACCCAATCGTCGACGGCGGAAATAACGGAGAATGAGTTGGATTCGTAGGGTGGGAGTCGAGGACAAATGGAACCCTGTCTCTAATGACGACAGTACGGGAAATGGAGGTGAGTTCAACATGGATTGGTTAAAAACTCCGTTTTTTGATTTTTTAAAATAATCTTCTAGACAGGGAAGTCTCTTTCTGAGAAAAGATACAGCGGAAACAGGAACTAAGAAGGGAATGCCTTTGTTACTAAGTGACGGTGGGAAGAGCCACGATAACTACCGTACGAGTCAATGGAGACTGAGGAAGAGAGGTGTTGGAGATGGACCAAGGAAGTGCCGAGCTTGGCAATTTCATTAACTCTGCCTCAGGTGGACCATTTGCTTGGTCCATCTTGGGGAAGAGTAGGGGTTGGAAGGCGAAGTTGATGAAATTGACGAGCTCCGCATGGATACGGGAAGCAGCGCCAATGCAGTCATCAATATAGCTGACAGTATGACTGATTGGGGAATATTACCAGTTGGACTGATCTTTCGATAATTACCATTGGGCGTGTGATGGCGATGGCGTTTATTATAATTTCTAGTGTGACGGATGAAAAGATTAAATCTAGTAAAATCTTAGACGCGGCATTAGTAAATGCGTCCCGGCATTTTGCAGAAATTGTAATAAGTTCAAGTGATGCAAAAGTTTAACGGAGACCCAAATGTTCAATCGTGAGTTAGGAAATGCACGGGCCAAAAATCAATAAAATCTGTTCAGTTCAATGGCGCTCTTAGTCTAATTTCCCGTGAAGATTCATGATGACTTCAACACAAGCTGAATATGTATAACAGACAACAAATACATTCCAAGTGAAAGGGAATCGAAGCCACTCGAGTCTGACTGGGAAGTACCAGAACTATATAATTGTCTTCCCTGCTGAAGGTGGCCATCTTTGCTTTGCGAGCGCTCGGGAAAGCAATGATGTCCGCCTCACTCTTTTCTCACAGCCTTGCGGATTATTCCCTACAGGTGGTGCACGTGAATTTGGATAAGGAGTGGAAAAGTTTCGCTTCAAAACCGAGTAGCAATGGCCTTCCTATTCTCCCTCCCGTCGTTTTTTTAAAAAAATTGTTAATGTACCTCTAGTTGTACTACGTTGTTTATTTTGGACCCTCTGAAAACCCACCTTTTGGCAGGGCTTCCCGTGTAAAGGTGCTGTTGGTGTCTGATTGCACCTACTCTGAAGCGCCAAGAGTGAAAGACACTCTACGCACGCCAGCTGTCGCATTTATCTAGCGTTTTTCTGTTACTTCAAAGATTTATTTTTGAGGGGATGGAGCCTTTGTTTATATTAACACCGCAGCATTTATTCCCCACACTAGTTTTCAATTTCCCAGGATTCCTAAACCTGAGCGAATTCGGTTTTAAAAACCCTGACCTATCCTACAAGTCTTGTGACAAAGCACGCTGCGAGACTTGTGATTCTGACACTATCCGTGAAATATAAAAAAACAAACCAATCTCTCTCCCATGGGATCTCCTCAATAGTAACGCGTAACCGCCGCAACAGTACATTAAAGAACAACTGTAAGATTAGAGCAGGACGGATTTTAAGGAGAGGGCGGGAGAGACTGGAACCTCAACAGTTGAAGTTACAGTCCTGGAGTAATTAAAATGAAGGATAATCGTGAGGTCAGAGTTAATGGAGCACGAATATCCATTCAAAGAACTAAAGTTAGTGTTCTCTTCGCCACGAAGTTTAAACGTTCTGTCATCCTGCTTGAAGTTATTATAAAATTCAATTTGCTCATCATTAGAAGGCTGTCTGATTTAATAAAAAGTAAATATTCCGTGTCCCTCGTGTCTAGGCTCGTGTTTGTTTTGTTTCAGTTGCACTGCCACCCGTGGTTAAAGTAAGAACAGGTGGGAACAGTCGTTTAGTGCCTTCCCACCAGTTCAGTTTGTCGGGATTGGACGACGAGAAATGCAATGGCCCAGAATTCGCAATTGTAATGACGGCGAAATAATTTGCATCCATTATGAAACTACAAGCAACTGTAGGATTTATTTTATACAGGCATTAATTTAAAAATCCTCACGTAGCTGTGAGTAACACCGTCTACTCTCCTTGGGCTTCTCTGTCATGCTGCCTTTGACAAAATTAAACGAAATTAATCCATTTTTGAAGGTATTTATTAACCGGTCACATTGCAAAATGCCCGACTATACAATACCACAGGTACCACTTAGCTAACAGGTATATTAGTTAAATAAAGTAACATTTTAGATTATAATCCCTTCACACTAATATTTCAAATATAATGGATTGTAAAACATATTTTAAAACATTTTGTTCCAGTGCTGCTCCCGCGGGTATTCTTCATTCTGATAGGGTGTCAGCTTGATGACAATAGGGTTACTGGAAAGAGGTACAACCGAGCTCGGTGGATTGTTAGGGTCTTGTGGGCAATTCTCGCCGAGTTTGATAAAGGTAACTGAAAACTAAATGTGAAATCAACACCAAGAAAGGGCAAAATATCATGTCAAAGAATGGTTTAAAACTTTCTACAAATTACACGTTAAATATGTATTTTCTGCCAAAATTTGTGAGAAGGTTGGAGAGGGATCACAACAGTGCTGATTTACCAAACCAGCATTATAATAACTGAGATAATTTGGTATTCATTTGGGTTTAATGCCGGTGGTATGAAAAATGTTGGCACTTTGAATTTAACATGAAACAATCAAATATCCATATAAAGAGCAAAAACTAGAACGCAAGGGATTTTTTTGAGGATAATAAAAAAAAGGCTGCTGACCAAATCCAGTGGTGTTCATTTAGGGGCATTTAACACGGTAAGCAGGCTGTGCTTGCAATAGAGAGGATGCGGAGGAGATTAACAAGGATGTTACTTGGAATGGAGCTCCTCATCTTTGAGCAGAGACGAGAGAAAATGGGTTTGTTTTCCTTGGTTCTCCCTACTGTAGGTGTGTGTAAGAATAGAGTTAGGGTAAGGGGTAAAAAAGGGTTGGAGGGGATCTGAAGAGTAATTACCATATGTTTAGAATTGGAAGGCATAGTCTGAGGACTGGGGTGGGAGGTGGAGACAGTTGTTCTCACAATATTTAAGTAATGAGGTGAATATTTAAGTTGTCCAGCAAAGAAGGATATGGATAAAAATGGGAAATAGAAGGATATTGATAAAATGGATTAATATAAATGGGCATGTCATGGTGGGCCAAAGGCCCTTCTTCTGCACTCTGACTGTCTGTGAACCTTTGGCACAGGAAGTACTAACTCTTCACCTCTGCCCCACTCCCTGAGGAAAGGGCAGCAAACTGGCTGGATCTAAGGCCAAGTAAGAATAGGAATGAAGTTGAAAACATGGAAAGCTTTTCACAGTGAACTGAAGTGAGGTTTGACTCTCTTCACTCTGAATGCTGTTTCCATTTCCTAATCAGAAAATTCTGAGCATTTACTTTTCACTCAAAATAAAACATACCATACTTGAAGGCAATTTCTCAGAGCATAATGAAAATAGACAGTGGCCTTTGGCTACATTTCTCTGTATCATCCGAAGCTCTTTAGGTAAGGACTAATGCAGAATTAGCTTTGTATGGATTACCAGAAGCATCTGGTGGGCTTCACAGCTCCATACACTCTTACTTCAACTTGATATGTGAATATGTTGTAGGCAATCAATTTAGCAACATTGTGTAAATCCACCATTATCAAGAGTCCTGTAAGAATTAACATAATCAGGATTTTGTGCCTGAGCATCAGGCAAGGTCATTATTATGATATATTTCCTTCAATCAAAGAACAAATGAAGTCATTTCTGTGTCAAATTCATTGGACCAAAAGGAAAAATGACACACTGGAGACCCAGAGGCACAAGTCATTTACAGCCAATTTAGAATGATATGTTATTAATGCTGTCTCTTTACAGGTTCAAAGGTTCTATATGACACATAAATTAGCTCCTGATATTCCTTTCCCGAAGTCATAGTCTGCAGTGTTAGTGAATAAGAATTAAGATCATGTTTAAAACTGTGCCAATTTTAAAATGCGTTGAAATTTATCTATATTATCACTCATTATTTGAATTCCACATAAAAAATTCTGTTAAAGGTAAAATCTTGTTGGCTGAAAGAGACATGAATTGCAAGAAAACTAACAGCTGTATGTGAGCAGGAAAACAGAAGAAAGGGAACTTTGATCATTTGTTGGGCTTTCAAACAAAACTGCTGTTTATGAAAATGTGGACAAAGATCCCAGTGAGACTATCCTGTATGTGCTTATTTCCTCTGTAGGTGTATTTAATCTTTATATAGTCAATCACATGTCAATTGGAAAGTCTCTAACATTCCTTGTAGTTGTATGTTAGGTACCTCCAGTGATATTCTGATCCTCCCCCCCCCCCCCCCCCCCCCCCCCCCCCCCCCCCGATAACTGAGAAGTAACAACTTCTTACGTACAGCTATTCTTCTTGCTGTAATTGGCAGGCATTGGAGGATTCACTGTTTAGAGAAGTCTGAGGATAGATAAATTCCCTGGGCTGGATGGGATACACCTCAAGTTACTAAAGGAAGCGAGGAAAGAGATTGCTGTACCTTTGGCAATTATCTTTGTATCCCCACTGGCCACAGGAGTATTACCAGAAGATTGGAGAGTGGAAAATGTTATTTCTTTCTTCAAGAAAGGTAATGGGAATAACCCTGGGAATTATAGGCCATCTGAAAACTATTGGAGAGGTTTTTTAGAGGCAGGAGCATTTAGAGAAGCATAGTCTGACTGGGGATAGTCAGCATAGTTCTGTGAGGGGCAAGTTGTGCCTCATGAACCTGAGTGAAATCTTTGAGGAAGTGACAAAACAAATGAATTCAGGTAGAGCAGTAGATGTGGTATATATGTATTTTTGTAACATATTTGACATGGTTCCCTATGGGAGGCTCAATTCAGGGAGGCATGGGATCCCGGGGAACTTGGCTGTGTGGATTCAGAATTGGCTTGCCCACAGAAGGCAGAGCATAGTGGTAGATGGAGCATATTCTGCCTGGAGGTTGGCAACCAGTGGTATTCTGCAGGGAATTGTTCTGGGACCACTGCTCTTTGTGATTCTTATAAATGACCTGGATGAGGAAGTGGAAAAGTGGGTTCATTAGTCAGGGAATTGAGCTCACCAAGCCGCAAGATATTGTTACAGCTCTATAAAACCCAGGTTAGACCACAGCTGGCTTAGTGTCTTCAGTTCTGGTCACATAATTATAGGAAGGAATTAGAAGCTTTAGAGAAGATGCGGAGGAGACTTAACAAGATGCTGCCTAGATTAAAGAGCACTCCTTTGAGGATAGATTGAGCGAGCTAGGGTTTTTCTCTTTGGAGTGTTGGAGGATGAGAGGTTATTTGATAGAGGTGTACAAGATGATAAGAGGCATAGATAGAGTAGATGGCCAAAGACTTCTTCTCTGAGCAGAAGTAGCTGATAAAAGGGAGCATAATTTTAAAGTGAGTGGAATAAAGAATTGAAGGATATCAGACATAGATTGTTTACAGAGTGGTAGGTGCAGGAATGCACTGCCAGAATTGGTGGTAAAAGCAGATATATTAGTAATATTTAAGAGACTCTTTGATAGGGACATGGATGGGAAAAAAAATCAAGGTATATGTCTGAGGAAAGAGTTAGATTGATTTTAAAGTCAGTTAAAAGGTTGGTGCAAAGGGCCTATTTTCTGCTGCACTGTTCTATGTTCTGTTACTTTTTCCCTCTACACTACCATCCCAGTGTATTCGCACAAAGTGCATGTCTAATCCCAGTTTCAAGTTGTCTATATTTGCAAGTGAAACTGAAGTATCCAAGCAAGAGTGGGTGTTGAAAGATTTAATAACAGTGTCAGGTAATAAAAATTGATGTTTCAAATGAAGTGTCACCATTAGTTACAGATGTACACTGATCTGCCTAAGAATTTGTGCAATTGGATCATTTGTACAATATATTGCTGGTCATCATAGCTGAGGGGACAAGAACAGTTTGCATTGATTTGAAGTAATTGGTAAAAGGATTGAAAGTGAGAAGAGGAAAGCTATTGTACTCAGGATGGTGGTGGTCTGGAAATTGCTCTCTGAAAGAGTGGTAGTATTCTCAACATTTATACAAGACATGGATTGTGCTTGAGGAGCTATGACCTGCAGGGCAACAACTCAGATGCTGGAAGGTGGATTAGGCTAAATAGCTATTTCTCAGGTAGTATGGACTCAATGGATAAATGGTCTGTGTTAAAAATTTTCTGATTTGAAGTAGTTGAGAAATTGATGCTGATATATAAAAAGTATGCTTGACTTCTAGTTGACTGTTCTTAAAGTAGATTCTACTGTTTCAAGCTAAACTGAAGTTAGTTAACTACATTGAGTTAGTTGACCTTGGCTAGAAGGGTGGTCAGAACTCTAAAATGCCATTGGCAGAGGAGATGATAAAGTTTTCTCGGAAATACACATGGAATGCAGGAGGGAATCTGCAGGCCAGGCAGCATCTATGGAAAAGAATACAGTTGAAATTTTGGGCCGAGACCCTTCAGAAGGGCTAGAGAAAAAAACGATGTGGAGTAAAGTTAAAAGGTGGGGGGAACGGAGAGGGAAACACAAGGTGGTAGGTGAAACTGGGAGGAGGAGTGAAGTAAAGAGCTGGGAAGTTGAATGGTGAAAGAGATACAGGGCTGGAGAACGGGGAATCTAATTGGAGAGGACAGAGGACCATGGAAGAAAGAAAAGGGGGAGGAGCACCAGAGGGAGGTGATGGGCAGGCAAGTAAATAAGGTGAGAGGGGGAAAAGGGGATGGGGAATGGTGGGGGACATTGTTCAATTGTTGAATGTATTCAATTGTTGAATGTATTCTTCTCCATAGATGCTGCCTGGCCTATTGAGTTCCTCCAGCATTTTGTGCTGCTTGGTTTTCCAGCATCTGCAAATTTTCTCTCTGTTTGTAAGTTTTCTTGGATCTTGCCATCTGTGACTCTTGCACTGATTAATGATTATGTGTGAAAATTAGGTGAGGATAAGACTGGGGTCAGTTACTGAGTTTAAATTAAATGTGCAAAAAATTCATTAATTGACCCAAAATTAGTTAAACCCCTTGCAAAGGGATTTCATTGGCTGCAAGGAATTTAGGTCATGCTGAAAGGATATGGCAGGCACAACGTAAAACACAAGTATTCCTTTCTTGCTAAAGGTAGAGATGGCAGCGCTAGCAAGAAAATATTCCCACCTTTAGCACTGTCCTCTGTACATTAGTGTTTTTAAGCAACCTGCTATTTACTGTTTACCTACCTCTTAACTTCCTAAATTACAACAACTCACTTTTCTAGATTAAACTCCACCTGCCATTTCACTGCCCGCATTTTCAACGGTCTATATCCTGCTGTATCATTTGACAGCTTTCACCACTGTCTGCCTCTTTTTGCTTCATCTGCAAGGTTATTGATTGAGTTGCTGTAATTTCCACCAATTCATAGATAACACAAACAGCAGAGCCCCCAACATTGATTCTTGCAGAACACTGGTCACAGACCTCCAGTTGGAATAGCACCACCATTATTGTCTATTCTCTATGGACAAGCCGATTCTCAATCTAAACTACCAAGTCATTGTGGACTTCATGAGTCAACCTTTTGGATCAGTTTACAACAAAGTAGCTTTTTGAATGCATTACCAATGTTCTTGGAGAAAACATCCACTATCCTATCCTCATCATATCACAATTGTTTCCTCCTCAAAAAGCTTAGTTAAGTTTGTAAGACATAATGTCTACCACACAAAAACTATCCTTAATATATATGTGTCTTACTCTAAAGAATCTTTGCCAGCAATTTCCTTACCACTGATGTACGTGTCACAGGGCTGTAATTTCCTGGTTTGTTCATGTGGCTTTCTTAAACAAGAGAGGGTTTGTTGCTCTTCCTGTGTGTTGTGGGTCTGGGATTTACATTATTTTAACCTGGATAATTCAAATTAAATCAATAAATAGAAAGCATGCATTTCAAATATATCACAATGTCAATTACCAATAACAGGTCTAACTAATGATCAAAACTGACCATATTGAAAGCAGTACAATCAAATCCAGTATCCTGCCAAATTCCATCAAAATAAGCTATTTTCCTTATATCATCATCCGCTGTATCAGGTGTTCCCAGTGCGGCCTCCTCTACATTAGTGACTCCGAATGTAGAATGGCAGACCACTTTGTTGAGCACCTTTGCTCTGTCTTCATCAGGCATGGTTTCCTGGTGGCCAACCATTTTAATTCCAGTCCGACGTGTTGGTCCATGACCTCCTCTACTGCCACAATGAAGCTACTCTCAGGTTGGAGGAGCAAGATCTCATATTTTGTTTGGGTAGCCTCCAACTTGATGGCATGAAGATCAATTTCTCTAACTTCCAGCAATTTCTACTCCCTCTTTCTGTCTTTTTCCATTCTCCATTTGCCACACCTCTTACCCCTTCTCCTTACCTGACTGTCACCAACCTCTGGTGCTCCTCCTTTTCCCATGGTGCACTTTCCTCTCCTATCAGATTCCTCCTTCTGCTCTTAATCTTTTCTACCTATCATCTCTCAACTTCTCACCTCATCTGCTGTCTGCAGAGTTTCTAGCTTCTGCAGAATCTATCGTGTTTAAGGATTTTTTGGTGCGTTTGACTTTAATTATTCATCATTAGCATGTATAAAGGCTAGTCAGGAATGAATGTTGTAGTGTTTGCACATATTGAGCCTGTCATTCTCAATTGGGTGTTCAGCACATTCACTGAATGATATTCTCAGGTGACAAGCATTGTGAATAACTTACATAAGTATTGCAGGTGCTCATCTCCACTCCTCTGAGACCCTTTCCCTCCTAACCCATTTTCCCTAACTCACCTCTGCATTTCTGCTTTCTGTACTATTAGTGCAAACAAACTCATTACCGAACTCTGAGTTCAGTGCCTTGGATTCAGTGATTCCCTCCGCAATGGAACCCTTGACTTCCTGACCAATAGACCAGAATCAGTCATGATACACAACAACACTGGTGATGTGTTCTCAGCCCCTGACTGTATTCCCCGTGTGCTCATGAATCCGTGGCCTGATCCTGCTGACTACGTCTACAAGTTTGCAGATAATACCACCATAGTGGCCCACTTCTCAAATGGCGTTGAGTCTGAGTACAGGGGGCTGATCGACAGCTTAGTGATGTAGTACCATGACAACAAACTTTCCCCCAATGGCAACAAAACAAAAGAACTTTTCATTGACTTCTGAAGGGGATGGTGCATGTGTTCCTGTCTACATCAATGGTGTTGAGGTTGAGAGCTGCAAGTTCTTAGGTGTGAGCATCACCAGTATCCTGTCTTGGGCCAACCATGTTGATGTTACGGCCAAGAAAGTTCACCAAAGCCCCATACTTTCTCAGGAGCTAAAGAAATTTGGCAAGTCTCTGTTGACCCTTACCAATTTTTATTGTGTGCCATACAAAATATTCTATCTGGATGCATAATGGCTTAGTATGGCAACTTCTCTATACGTAACTGCAAGAACTGCAGAGCTGTGGACGTATCGCAAGAACCAGATTCTGCCTATACTTCTTACTGCCAGCACAGTCAAAGACCCCACCCACTCTGGACATTCTCTCTTCTCCCCTTTCCCGTCAGGCAGAGGATACAAAAGCCTGAGAGCATGTACCACCAGACTCAAAGACACTTCAACCCCACAGTTATCAGATCTTGAATGAACGTCTTACACGATAAGATGGACTCTTTGCCTCACAGTACAGTACAACCTGAAACATTGACTGTACTTTTTTTCCATAGATGCCAAAACTGCTGAGGTCCTCCAGCATTTTGTGTGTATTCCCACTAATGAGCATCAGGCCACTGTCTCCTGCACCATTACCGACCTCAATGTCTCCCGATATTGCCCCTCTCCAGCTTCCAAATCTGCACTACCCATTTTACCTCCTACTCAAGATCCACAGACATAATTGCTCCAGTAGGCCTACTGATTCTGCCTGTCCCTGGCCCACTGATCATGTGTCCTAGTATTTTGACTCAGTCTTGTCCCCTTGGATCAGAACCTCACCATCTACATCTGTGACATTTTGTATGCACTCCATCACTTAAGCTTTTAGTTCCTCAGCCCTGACCATCTCCTTTTCACCATGGGCGTCCAGTCCCTGACACTTCTGCCCCCCCACCCCCCCCCCCCCCATCAGGAAGGCTGCAAGGAGCTCTGCTTCTTCCTTGGTAATGGATGCAACCCGTTTCTGTCCTCCACCACCCCCCTGCTCCTCACTCTTAACAACTTCTCTTTTGCTCTTTTTAGTTTCTCCAAACCAAAAGAGAAGCCATGGGCCTCATCACTACCTGCCTTTTCACTGGCTACATGGAACAGTCCATGTTCCAAACCTACACCTGTAATGGTCCCCAACTCCTACACGACATTAACTTCTGGTTCCTGCACTCTTACAGAGCTCTTCAATTTTGATCAACTTCCCCCCTTACCTCAAATTAACTTGCTGCATTTCTGACACCTCCCCCCTTCATTGATCTCTGTCTCCATCTCCTGAGAAGGGTTATCTACCATCACCTCCCATTTTCCACATAATTCTCTTACCCCGCCTGCATCCTTCACCTTCCTTCCTTGCCCCCTCACCTGGATTCACCTATCACCTGCCAGTTTGTACTCCTCCCACTCTCCCCACCCACCTCTTTCATTCTGGCTTCTGTGCTCTTTCTTTCTAGTGCTGTTGATAGGCATCGGCCAATGTGTCGAATGTTCACAGGTGCTGCCTGACCTGCTGAGTTCCAGCATCTTGTGTGTGTTGCTCCAGATTTCTGGCATCTGTAGTCTCTCTTGTGTGTCCCTTTGTCTGTAACGTACAGTGATTAGATGTTATGTCAAACAATCCAGCTCATTTACATGTGGAAATGCAGCATGTAGTTTTGCACAGAGTAGGCTCCAACTATAGAGCAAAATGAAGATCTGACTCCTATGAACATTGATTCAGGGATAAATATACAGGGTTTGTTAGTTAGCTTATCTGTTCTCTGCTAAAGAGCTATCCTGAAACCTTTCATCTAATCACTGTACGTTACAGGCAAAGAGACAAAGGGTACTTGATGCCTCACTTTAAGATTTTATAGAATTGAAATTGGTTTATTATTGTCACGTGTACTGAAGGTACAGTGAAAAGCTTGACTTGCATACTATTCATACAGAGCAAGTTATTACAAAAATCAGTGAGGTAAGACGAGGTAAAACAATAACAATGTAGAATAATGTGTAACAGCTACAGACCTTCAATGCAGGTAAACATAATGTGCAAGTTGTGAGATCAAGTGTCATATCTTCCTGTACCAGGGAACCATTAAAATTTCTTATGGCAGCAGGGTAGAAGCTATACTGGAGCCTGGTGGTATGTGCTTTCAGGCTTTTGTATCTTTTCTCTGATGAAAGAGGGGAGAAGAGAAAATGTCATGAGCAGATGGAAAACAGTTTGCTCTCAGCTTTATCTCTTCTCCCCTTTTAACCTATGACTTAAATGAGAATAATGTGAAAATTTTTTTTAGTCCCTATTGCTAAATACACTACTATTACACAAGATTCATGTCCAACAAAACATCCAGATGCTGAAACAGTCAGCACAAGGTTTGAAACCTAAATAGAAATGGCATCAAATTAAGAGATGGTTTTATTGTTTATGAAACCTATTTTAATATGTTGATGCTCTCTATGGTTAGTTTAAATAATAATGTTAGGAAATTGTAGAATTATCAGGTTAACCCTTTTTGCAAATGCTCTCTGAGCTGAGCCTGCTGCTTATTATATTGTTTGCAGGATATATAAATAAGATCTATTAGGACACTTGAAAAGAATCCGAGGAAGATGAGATATTTTTTAAGCAAACAGTATGGTTTGATATGCCCTGACTGAAAGAGTAATGAAAACTGATTTCAAATGGGCATTGAAAATATGCAAAATGGAGAATGTTGGAGAAAGCACAACAATGGTCCTTTTAGGATAGCAGGTTCTGAGAGCAAGATCAAGGACTATGGGGGATGAATGACCTCCTTCATTTGATATTGATATTTGAGTTATTAGCAATGGAACTATGACTTGCATTCGACTGCAATGTTGCACATCCATTGTAACATTATTAGATGTTACAGTCATTTGCCTCGAATTATTTCAGTTGAGAAGAGCTGTTCCTCATGCACCAGGGTGGTAATTTTCCATTTCCATTGTCAACCCTGTTTGTGGTCAGCTTGGTACTCTGGTTTAACAGTTCTTCATACTGACCTATCATGCTGATGTTGCTCAAATGCATTTTGTGGGGGATCTCTACAGCTGGCAGCAAGGGAAGTACCCAGCAGTTTTGTCTGAATTTAAATCCAGGTCACAGGGTAAAAAGAATATTAATTTGGTTCATTGTTGCACCCAGTCCTCCCTCTTCTTGTTGCAAAATATCACACCTGACAAATGAAGT
The DNA here is from genome assembly GCF_030144855.1 of Hypanus sabinus. Lineage (NCBI taxonomy): Eukaryota > Metazoa > Chordata > Chondrichthyes > Myliobatiformes > Dasyatidae > Hypanus > Hypanus sabinus. The sequence continues at coordinate 61,564,703 of NC_082710.1, forward strand.
CAATTTGTAGTTTGTAATAAGAAGCTTTTGATATTATTATAATGTCAGCAATGGGGCCATGCAGTTGTATGCTTAAAGAGGAGAGATTTTATAATTTAACCTGAAAATATGCATAAAATAGAGATTTAGCCTTCTCTTGATTTTTTTCTTCTATCCCAGTTCTATCCAACTGCCAAAACTGCCAGAATCTCTTGAGTCAAAGCCTCAAATCTCCACTCCTTCACTGGCCCACTCACTCACTGGCTGCTTTCCACAGGCCACTCCACTTGAGGTAACCCTCTATTTATTTGTTTGAGCTTTTCAAACTGCTTGGTCACCTGACCTCGATTGCCCAATCAGCTGTTTTCTGCTGAGCCTGAGCTATTCAAATCTTGATTGTCTTATCAATGGCTTTCTGCTGAGCTATTCAAACCTTGATTGACTTGATTGCACAGTCCAAATGCCAAAACTGCCAGAATCTTATGAGTCAAAGCCTCAAATCTGCACTCCTTCACTGGCCCACTCACTCACTGGCCGCTTTCCACAAGTGAAGTACTCTGCTCCTATATTAACACTTCCTTGTCTAGCCTTTGAAAATATTCATGCTACTCCATCCAACGGACTCCTGAAAAGCCTGAAGCATCTAAAGCTGTCTTTAAGCAGAAGGGGTGGCTGGAAGATTCAGCTCATATTCCTCTTGTGTCATCATTATAATGAAAGTCAGTTGACAGCATTTGATTCACTCTTTGTGATGACAGGAAATGGTTGTGAGCTATCAGTCCAAATATTAATGGGCAGGGGAATTTGACAACAGCCCAGATGTAGTACAAGTCTAGTCTAGCTGTTGTAACCGACATGTATCTGATAAGGTGTAAAACTGCACAAAAAGGAAGGGTAACTAATCCAGGTAATTCTTACCTCATCAAACAAGCATGAGGCATTAGATCAGCATTATAAAATGTAATTTCTTTATTTAATTGCATCCAGATAGGTTTAACTGGGACCACTTGTCTTCATACCACATTGCAGACTTGATCTAAACTTGGAAAAAAGAACAATTCAGAAGTAAGGTGATGGTGACTACCCTTGACATCAGGACAGTTTTGAAATAATATAGCATTAAGGACTTCTGATAAAATTGAAATCAGTATTATCAAAATCAAGTAACTATATTAATTGGGTTTTACGCTGTTGATGGACAAAAGGCATTGTCCCAAGGTGGATAAAGGACAGTAGTCTCAAGAGAATAGAAACACTTACTAGTTTCTTTCCAAATGTGCATCATCCTGAGTTGGATTTGTGTTGCTGGCCCTAAATCCTGACATGCCCTTTTTGGCACTAGGAACACTGCAGCAGTTCAAGAAAGTAGTTCACTATAACCTTTACAGGTGATTCAAGACAAGAAAAAGATTGTTTACCTTGTCAACCATGTCCATGTCCTATATATATTAAAAAAAATGTATATCACTGGATCTAATTTGAATGTTAAGACACCTTCAAAGCTCCCAGGTCAGATGTTGGGGTGCACCGGTAACATAGCGGTTAGTGCAATGCATTACAGATCGGGACGTCAGAGTTCAGAGTGCAATTCAAGCACTATCTGTACATTCTCAATGTGATGCCTGGGTTTCTTCCAGGTGCTCTGCTTTCTTCCCACATCCTGAAAACATACTGGTTAGTAGGTTAATTGATTATTGTAAATTGTCCTGTGACTAGGCTAGGGTTAAACAGATGGGCAGCACATCACATTGGACCAGAAGAGTCTGTTCCACACTGTATCTCTAAATAAAATAAACTTTTTAAAAATGTAATCCTGTCTGTTGATCTGCCCTTATAAATAAAGGTGACAATTTGACTCCAGCCCATCTGTGTATGGAGCACAAAAATGACTCCCCCACCCCTCCACTCCAATTTTTCCTTTTGGGTTCAAGAAAATTTCTAGGCAATTTAAGTTAAGAAATGGTTTTATTGCAGCAAAATAAAAAGGATTACTTTTTCAAAAATGGCTTTGGATTTACTCCTATTATTGTTGTTGACTTCTATACTATAGCTAGAACTGTCCAGATTTTCCATACTGTCTTGGTGTTGGATCAGTTCCTGTCGAGGTTTGTTTTTAACCTAAACAAGTGAAAGCCAGAAGAGCAGCAGTTGTCTGCCCATTCATTTGATAACTTGACATGTCAAAGATACTAAATAAAGGGGGAAATCTCAGCCCAGAATGCATTCTTCAATGCCTTTCACTGTTTATTCTCAAAACCCAGTCTTTTTGCTGGCATGTGAAGTGTGAATCATGTTCAAAGCTGTAGAGTTCAAAGGACATGGTGCACAAGGTGTAAATCTTTCACTTCATCATTTTATTCGTGCAGAACAGAGCTGATGGACTGGGAGAGGTAGCAAAACTGCACACTGGAGATTCCATTCACACTTCACATGCCAGCAAAAAGACTGGGTTTTGAGAATAAACAGTGAAAGGCATTGAAGAATGCGTTCTGGGCTGAGATTTCCCCTTTATTTGGTGCAGTGGTATTTGAAGTGTGACTTCCATGATTTCCAAAAAATGCAAATATTGAACTACTAATGTCTATGCAACTAAGACATTAGGACTATTTTATGATCTGGAACAAATAGGTAATGTATTTTTTTCTGATTGTTTTACTGATTTTTGCTATCTAAAGAAGCAAAATGCAGGCCATTGCTCTGAAGGATAGACACTAATCTTCCCGTCATTGTCATTTCATTTTCATGCCTTAGATTCTCCCTGCCAACTGAAATGCCCCATACAAACCAGTCCTATTTGCCAGCATTTGGCCCATAACCTTATAAACTTTTCTTATCATGTACCTGTCCAACTGTTTTGTAGAAGTTGCTTCTGTGCCTGTATTAATCACTTCCTTTGATAGCTCATTCCACACAGATATCACCCATATCAGCCTTTGCTGGGGGGAAAATGTTGACCCTTAATTTTCTATTAATTCTTTCGCCTCTCACCTTAAACCTATGCTCTTTATTTCATGATTCCTCAACTCTGGGTGCATTCATCCTAACTATGCCCCTTATGGTTAGTACACCTCTATAAGATCCCCTCTTTGACTCCTACACTCTAGCCTGTCCAACCTGTCCCCTGTAGCCCAGTTCCTCAAACCCTGGCAATCTTTGCTGCATTCTTTCTAGTTTAGTTGTATCTTTCCTGCAGCCAGGTGAGCAGAATTAAACGGAATACCTCAGTTACGGTTTCACTAGTATTCTGTGGAATTGATCTTTGACCTTCCAACATTTATACCCAAAACTCTGACTTATGAAGGCAAGCATGCCAAAAGCCTCCTTCGCCCTATCCACCTGTGTCTGCACTCTCAGTGAACCACATATTCGTACTCCATGGCCCTGCCATTCATTCTGGAAGTTCTACATGCATTTCAAGTTTCAATTCAAATTTATTGTTATTTAACTATATACATGTATATAACATATATAACAATATAATGTAGATAGGAATGAGACAACATTTCTCCAGACCAGGGTGTAAAGCACAATAGTGCACATAACGCATAGCATACAATAACTTATGAAGGTAAGGATAAAATCTACAGATGAAACACACACAAATAACAAACTGAAGTGCATTAATATTAAATATTATAAGGCACAGAACAGATTAACCAATGACACTTCGAATACGATGCTTCAGGAAGTTCAGAAACCTAATAGCTTTGGGGAAGAAACTTTCTCATCTTGACCATTCTAGTTTTTATGTATCATAGTCTCCTGCCTGATGTTAGAAAGTCAAAGAGGACGCTGGATGGATGGTTGGGATCCTAAGGGCCCTGTGTACACAGTGCTCCTGATTAATGTCCACTATGGATGGTAGGGAGACCCCTACGATCCTCTCTGCTGTTCTCACAATCTTTTGTAGGGACTTCAGGTCCGATGGTTGACTACTCCCATACCAGACGGAGATGCAACTTATCAGGGCACTCCCAATGGTGCTCTTGTAAAACACAGTTAAGATGGGGGGGGGGAGCCTTGCTTGCTTCAGTCTTCTTAGGAAGTGGAGGTGCTGCTGTGTTTTCCTGTTTGACTTTCATAACACACTTATCGGAATTTGCCATTCCTTGGCCTACTTACTTGGCTAATCAAGGACCCCCCCCCCATCATTTATAATAACCTCTTCATCATCCATTACACCACATATTTTAGTATCATCTGCAAGCTTACTTTATATTCTTAACCAAATTGTTGATAGGATAACAAACAAGAATGGGCACACCACTAGTCACAGGCCTCCAGTCTGAGAAACAAATTTCAATCATCACCCACTGTTTAATTCCATCTTACCGTTTGTGTATTTAATCAGCTTACTCTTCCTGGATTCCATATAATCTAATCCTATCATGTGGAACTTTATCAAAACCTTACTGAAGTACATATAAAGTACATGAGCCAATAAGCCTTGTGTGATACTAAGTTGTAAAGTTGAAATGATACCAGATTAGACCCATAATTTGTGCTCAGTAGGTTTTGTGTATTTTATAGTTCAGTAACATTTGAGTAATCTTGTAAATATATTGTTGATTTATTCTTTAAGTAATTCATTATGGGTTATATGTGAAAGTAAGTGAGTTGCATGTGTCATGATGCTACCCTGTGACATGTGCATGCCTTAAAGTAAAACATGAAGTTAGATTCACATTCCTGACTCTCGTTCTCCTTTGAACTGATGCTTTGAAGTTACAAAATATTACTGTGGTAATTAGGTTTGTTTCTTAAACAAACCTGAGACGACTACTGACCTGTTGAAGCACAGTGAGACATTTGAGTTTGTTTTAAAACTGCAGTGAGGAATGGTTGACTCTTTTTTTTTAAAAAGCAGCCCAGCATGTGGAGAGACAATCGAGGCAGAAAATATGCAAATTCACGGGTTCATAAACAGTGAGTACCAGGTGATAATAATCATAAATAAAAATAGCTGGCTACGTTGGAAAGATTGACATGTTCAATTGCTCAGCAGGTACTGGTTAATATACTGAACTAATTGAGCAGTATTTCAAAGCAGATAAAAAAAGCTAATGAGAAATGAGTACTAATTTTGCTGAGTGCATTGAGTTTAAGTGCATACAGTTTGCTTCAAAGTTTTACTGTTCCAATCAAACCAGCCGAAGTGAGCTTTGCTGATGTTGTGAAAGTAATGTAGGAACATTCAGAGCGAAAATCTTAGTTGAGTGCAAAACACTTTAGGCTTCATAAGCAGAATCAAAAGGAAGGGGAGTCTGTTTCAGCTTATGTGGTTGAACTGGATAGATTGTCTGAGCATTGAAATTTCAATGACGGGCTTAATGATGTACTGAATGATGCACTGAGAGATTGTTTAATATGGAATCTTACAAGAAAGCATTCAGAATCTGCTCCGAACTTAAGCACAACTTATATTTAAAAGAGCAATTGAAATAACTGTATCAATAGAAGCTGAACACAGAGACACAAATGAGTTGAATGTCAGGAATGAAAGTGAGCATAAACAAAATTGCAACATCTAAACAGAAACTAGCTTGGCCAAAGAAATCGTGTTACCATTGTGGCAGGGGCTCACATCCACCAGATCAATGAAACTTGCAGAAAATGCAACTAACTAGGAAACATGCAAAGAGTATTTTGGCAGACAAAAACAAATGGACTGCACAGAGAAGAGAAAAACATAGTTAAGTTGCAGTTTCAAAAAGAGCATTAGACTGCACAGTGTTGATGAAAAATCTGACAATGAGAGTGACAAGCATGACTGTAAGCCATGAGACTTACAATGTGTAATCTAACAAAAGACAAGCAACATGGCTTACATCAGAATTGAATGGCAAATTAATTAAAGTGGAATTGGGCACTGACTCAGGTGTTCTGGTCATTCCACAAAATGAGTTTGAATAACATTTCAAAGATACTGAACTGTAGCCTGCAGATATCCAACTAAGAGCCTATGCTGGAGAAAGGATAACTCGTGGGAATGACATTTGTAACAATGAAATACAACAACCAACAAGCCACATTAGGCTTGTATGTGGTAAAAACAGGAACCCCACCATTGTGGGGCCATGATTGGCTGAGAAAGCTACAACTTGATTGGAGATCCATTCACTGTTTCCATGCCACATCCCCTGTAAAAGCGTCAACTGAAACTGAATGAAGAAAGATATTGAATCTTGCAACAACTGTCTCCAAGCTGTACACTATGAACCATTGCCCAACAGAGAGCAAACAGGCGTTGGTGTCAACCTCTGATTCTGGTTGGAAAGTATATTGGACCAAGGAAGCATGGATATGACTAGAACTATTTTTTGTCGGCAACATATCTGATATGTTAATCAGGCAGTTGATATGCAAAATATGGCTTGATTTTAAACTGGAAGACAGTTAAGGAGCTTCAGGAAATCTGTAAGCATTCAGCTTTTGTGAGTATAAAGAACCAGAATCTACTCTGTGTGCATTAAGTTTATTGCATGAACATCAAGTGGGAGACAAAAAACTGCTTGTAAAAGTAGATGCAAAGACGATAGCTGAGAAAATCAGCAGCTGCTGGAAATCCAAGCAACACAAAATGCTGAAGGAACTCAACAGACCAGGCAGCATCTATGAAAAAGAGTAAACAGTCGATGTTTTGGGCTGAGACTCTACATCAGGACTGGGAAAAGATGATGAGAAGTTAGAGCAAGAAAATGGGGGGGGGGGGAGAAAAAAGTGAAGCCTCAGGATAGAGGGGTACCCTTTCAAAACAGATGTGGAGAAATTTCCAAAGGGTGGTGAAGTCGTGGAATTTGTTGCCGCAAGCAGCTATGGAAGCCAGATCATTAGTTGTTTTTAAGGCAGAGATTGATAGGTTCTTGATTGGATGTGGCATCAAAGGCTATGAGGAGAAAGTTGGGAATTGGGGTTGAGGAGAGAAAAAAAGGATTGGCCATGATTGAATGGCAGAGCAGACTTGATGGTCCAGATGGCCTAATTCTGTTCCTATGTCTTATGGTCTTAATGTTAGTTCATGGCCTTCTCTACTGCCACGATGAGGCCACACTCAGGTTGGAGGAGCAACAGCTTATATTCCAGTCTCGGTAGCCTCCAACCTGATGGCATGATCATCAATTTCTCAAACTTCTGGGAATTCCCTCACCCCCTCTACTACTATTTAGTATACTGTGTATATAATTGAGATACATTCTCTATTGAGTTGGAGTTCATAGATAAGCAGGGAGGAGTGTTATGTATTTAATATTTCAGTAATAATTGAGTAACATTCTAGATATATTGTTAATTTTAAATAATTCATTTTATTATTTTTCAAAGTAAGTAAATTGCATGCATCATAATGCTAGCACGTGATATGTGTGCGCCTTGCTTAAAGTAAACACAAAGTTAGACTCACATTCTTGGCTCTCTTGTTTTCCTTTGAATTAGTTTGGTGTTTTGAAGTTACAAAACATATCAGGTTTTTATTAAATCACTGAGTACCTACTTTGCATGGTATTTTCAGGACAGCTTGCTACTTGTGGATCAGCTAGTAGTACTTTTGCTTTTGAGTACAAGATTTTCCAGGTGAAGATTGCTTTTCCAAAGGGAACCACAAAAATCCAGTGCAGGTTTTGTTTAAACTGCTCTCTCAAATGGATATAAATTAACCCATGAAACTGTTTTGAAGAGGAGGGAGGGGGTTATCCTAGCTGCTCTGGCTAACATTATCCCCAAACTAGCATCATAAGAACAGATTGTTTGGTTATAATTGTGTTGCAATTTGAGGGAGTCTTCTAGGGGCAGTATAGCTACTGCATATTATTTGGTGGAATCCTCCAAATTCAACTGATTCAAAGAGATAGTCAAGATCCTGCAAAGAGTGCAAGTTCCTTTAATGTGGGGTTTTCATTGTTCTGTGGAACTGAGAACCATTCTTTTTAACTTGTGATTTATTGTATCACATGTAACTGCACTTCAGAAAGCTCTGTTTCTTTAGTTGATTTATCAAACTTGAATTGCTCCAAATTGCCATTACTATAGATGAGTTGATTTCCTGCAAAGAGTTTCAAACTGTCTGGTGCTGAATAAGTTCTTGATGTTTTGCAACATTACCCACTCTGCTTGGCATTTGGCTTACAGGTATTTCGGCAAGAATCTCCTTGGCTGATGTGCAGCCTAGTGATTGTGCTTCCTTTTGAGGGTTTTGTTCACAACTCAGAAGTGTGCAGGGATGCAAGAAGTCCATAAGCCCATTTTCATCTCACATAGTTCAGACTTTAGCTGAACCTTTTGTTCTCGATTAGCATATTGTTTTGCTCTACTCTGTTGCAGTGGTTTCACTGAAACCTTTCTTGGTTCACACCTTTTGCAGCCCCCCTCTGAATTTTGGTGAAGTAGTTGGCTGAATAATACAAAGTCTTCGATGAATTATTCTTAATGAGGAACCAACTGAAACTGAGTTCATATTAGCTTGAGTAATTTGATTTAATTTATATAAGCAAACTAGGTATCAGAAAAATGATCAGTAAAACTTTTCATAAAGTTGTTGGATTGTTGTAAAACTCTCAAGAAGGAAATTTTTCTGCTTCCTGATGTGTGATTTTTAAGCCCTACATAATGACTGATTCTCATGTATCCTTTGAAGTAGCCATTAGATTGATGCAACAAATATTGACCTTGCAGTGGCTGAGTATAAACAAGATATGGTAGTATTTAGGCATTCACTGTTGGTTCAGACAGTTTCACACTGGAATCGCCGAGCAAACGTTTGTGCAGAATTATATGCTTTTAATGCAAATGTAGTCCATGTGTGTCACTGATCATGTAGGATCTTAGAAGAGAATGGCCATTTAAATGTTGGTGTTTAAGCAACCATTTTTCAACCAGAGATGGTGACATGAAAAGAATAAGACTGAGGAAATTGTACACTTACTTTGTTAAAAGCAAACATCAAAAAGGATCCAGTTTAGTTAGAGTGCAATCATTATTAGCAGGGCTGTGCTGTTGAAGGAGGTAGCTTTCTGTGGACTTGTCAACAGTGTGATTGATCAGGTAGTAATTCCATGGGTGGACTTCTCAAATGTAACTTAAGGCTTAAATTGAGATGAAAAATGTCCTTCACACGTACATCTTTCTTGTGTCAATGAATAAGTTTTACAAAGTGAATATTGATCTGGGAATGCTGATACTATGCGAACATAACTTAATTTGATAATTAAGTTATTTTCTAATTGCTTTGTCACTTTCTAATTGCATGCTGTTGAATATATGTAGGTGAAATAGCAAACTTTCAGGCAATCTAAGCAATGTGATACGGAAATGAGGAACATTAGATGTCTAGTAATTTTATTTCAGTGAGTTATGTTTTAATTCATTTCATGGGTTTTGGGGATAGAATGGGACAAGGATATTGTTAGTTAAGTCAAAAGTGACACTTAATCTAAACTTGAGGCTACATCCAAGTAATCAGTTTGGAACAGCTGAGTTGTCAAACTAAATATGTTACCAAATCAATTAGAACAGCAACCATTTGAGCTTGGAAGTTTAACTGAAAGTCCATGGATTTCCTGAATGTTATAATATTCGCTAGTGAGAAAACATGACACCATTGAAATCACAGTCAAAGCCATCATGTATTATTACCTCATACATGCTTTCTAGCATGGTTCTATGACCAGCTTTATTCACAGCGCTTTTGTTGAGAACAGAAATTCTTCATGTACTGTGGATAAATCTTCTTGGCATGTCTGGACAGTGGGATCTCAGGAGGCTCAGTATTGGCTCAGGTAGAGACCGGCAGATGCAAGACATTAGAAAAGACCTGCCTGTTGGACCTCATGTTGGGCTTAACAAGAGGTGGTGAAAGGCACCATTGCTCTTGGCTGTTTTGCTTCAAGATCCGTCTATGGCTCTACCCAAGACATTGTAGGATCTCACAGTTGGCATAAGACAGGTGCCAGAGTCAAGCATGTCTCTAGGCGGTGGCAGAATATTCTCAAGGGCAAGGGCAAGCAGCCAAATGCCATTATTCAAATTGGTGCAAACACATAGGTTAAAAAAAAGGCATAAGATCCTGTGAAATGAGTAAAGGGAGTTAGGAAAATATTTAAAAAGCAGAATTAGTGATCAAATGCTTGGCTGAGGAGAAGGTGTAGGTGGCAGGATCTCCTCTAGAACAGGGGCAATCTGTACAAGAAGTAAGGTTTGCATTTGAGCTGGAGGGTGACTATTATCCCAGCCAGCAAATTTGCTAGTGCCACTAGGGAGGGTTTAAACTAGATTGGACGGGGTTGGGACCCAAATCAATAGAAAGGACAATGAGAAGTCAGGGAAAATATTGTTGCTATTGAGAGCATTTAGTGGTCAGGATAGCTAAAAGGAAAGGAAAGACTATGGTTTAAACTGCATTTATTTCATTGTAAGAGACTTATCAGGTAAGGTGATGAATTCAGCATATAGATTGGCTCTAGGAATTAGGATACTATTGTATAATTGAAACATGTTTGAGAGAAGGTCAAGGCTGACATCTCACGGTTCCAGGATACAGATGACTGAGGTACAGATAAGAGAGTAGCGGAAATTGCCTTTTTGATAAGGAATGACATAACTCCAGTACTTGGAGAAGATATTTCTGGAAAATCATCCAAGCAGGCCATACGTGTAAACTTAAAAACAAGAAGGAGGTGAGAGTATTATAGACTTTCCAATAGTCAGATATGTATGGAGATTACAGATACTTGTAAGAATAGTAGGGTAGCATTAGTGGGAGATATTAACTTCCCTAATATTGGATGGGCCACCTACAATGTGAAGGGCTTGGACAAAGTGGAATTTATTAAATGTGTCCTGGAAAGTTTCCTTATTTAATATATAGAGGACTCTAATAGAGAGGGTGCATTCTTAGAGAATGAGGTATGGCAAGTGATTTAGGTGTCTGTTGGGGAACACTTTGAGTTCTGTGACCATAATTCTATTATTTTTAATATAGTTATGGAGGAAAAATAGGACTAGTCCAGAGTTTAAAGTCCTAAACCAGCGTGGGGTCAATTTTGGATACATTGGTAAGATCCAAGATGGCGGCGCGATGCAGCTTGTAGCAGCCACTCCGGAACTGATCATCTGTTATTTGTGAAGTGGGGTGCCGTGCACAATCATAATCGATTGAAAACAGACGTGGAAGCACAGAGAAACATTGGGAAATTCCAGGAAGACCTTCTTCATTGCTGCTGCTGCTGTGAGGTCCGGCACTCTGCTGGGAAGAACAGGCCCCCAGTCCTTGGGGTCACGTTGCCGATGGCCGTTGGCGGGGCCGTCTTAATATGCTCGGCAGAGGATGGTGCTCAGAGAAGCTGTGACAGAGGGGATGGTCGTCGGCTCAGATGTTTGACGGACTCGGAGTCCTTTCGACGGACTCAGGTCGCTTTCGGTCTGTGAGGCTGGGTTCGACGGAGCTTCCATTGTGTGCTGCGTTTGTGAGGCTGGGTTCGACGGAGCTTCCATTGTGTGCTGCGTCTGTGAGGCTGAGTCGGGTGGTGCCTTGGAAGTCCATAGCGGGGGTACTCCCTTCTGCCGCCGGCGTGGGATGGCAGGTCTGTCGGGACCCTGGGGACTTGTGGAAACTGTGGTGATTTCTTTTGAACTTACAGTCCTTTAACATCTTGGACTATTTTCACTGTGCCCATGGTCTGTTTTTTTTTTATCAATTATGCTATTGTTTGCACTGTTGTAACTATATGTTGTAGCTATGTGGTTTTGTGCAGGTCTTGTAGCTTTAGTTTTTGGTCTTGTTTGGTGGATTTGGAGCTCCTTTCTGGGGAACGCGCTAAGACGGTAGCGCGATATTAATACGCAGCAGCCTCTCCGGTCTCTGGATTGGGGATTGCCAAATGTCACGTGGATTTTCTGGTGTAGTCTGTTTTGTCATATGCTTTTGTGATATCATTCTGGGGGAACGTAGTCTCCTTTTTTAAATGCATTGCATTTGTGGTTTCTAAATGACGATAAACTGAATCTGAATCTGGATTAAGCAGGATCTTGCAAAAGTCGATTGGGTGAGACTGTTTGCCGGTAAAGGGATGATTGGCAAGAATGAGATTTTTTAAAAATATGTGATACCAAGAGTGCAGGGGGAGCATGTTCCTGCTAGGGTGGAGAGCAAGGGTGAAGTTTAGGAGACTCTAGTAGGCAAATGATACTGTAGCTCTGGTAGGAAAAAGAAGGCATACATTGGTTTAGGCAGTCAGGTACAAGTGGATTCTTCGATTAACTACAGTGGATTCTGGTTACTTGGTCCATCAGTTAATCAGGGCAGCCACTTATTTGGGACAACTCTTAAAAAATAAAAACTAATCAGGAGAATAGCCAGGCTTCCCTTTGTTGATTTGAGACACTATGCTGCTTAATTGGGACAGAAGACTGATGTCGAACAGTCGTGTGAGCTTGTGTGGTTGTTGGCCACTACACCGTGCTTAGAGCAAGCAGTTTTAAAAATAGCATTGGTTGCATGTGTTTGTGTTTAAATAGCGTGATTTTTGTCATTCATGGTAAGAAATAAGCAGTAAGAAAATTTAGAACTGTTTTGCTCACTGCGGTTTCAAGCATTCAGTTTTGGAGATGCCAGAAACGACCGGGAGTGAAAATGAAACTATTTCAATACTTTTACAAGTTAGGAACAATGAAGAATTTGAAAAGTATTGACTATCATCTTGAATGCTACAATGAAAATGAAGATTGGATGAATGTAAACCTCGAAAGGATTATATGAAGGCAGTCCGTTATCCGCACTAGGTGTCTGAGCTGATTTTGTTAATTTACAGTCAATCAAAAGAATATGACAGTGGACTGGTTGCCCATTGTATCTGACAGACAGTGTGCAGGAGAGTATTTAAAGTGGAAAAGCCATTGCACTGTGACAGTTCCATTCTCCTGATCTCGGAAGTCAGGGTCCAGTGGTACGAGTAGTCGTCACAAACTGACTTCTTCTTTTGATGCAGTGGATAAGCATGATTTTTTCTGTGCACTGGTCTCCATGAAGCATGGCAGGACTGCTTTCTTGGTTGTTGATTATTACTGTTGATCTCATCTGCCTAATCTACTGGAGCTGACTTCATATGCTAGGACAGACATGTCCCTATTTCACTGGGGTATGAGGCCTACCAGCTAACCCCACCTGGTTTAGCCCACCTGTCAAAGCAGTGTCCCATAGTGTGACTGCAGTTGCGTGTAAACAAGTACTTGGAGCCAAAGATGGGAGCTGAGTGTCTGGTGGGGACCAAAGGTGAGTGAGCTGCCCCAGAGTGGACACGACAAACACCTTCACCAAAGGTGGTACTCTTTTGTGAACACCCTATACATATCAGTGTACACCAAATGAACTCCTCCTTTGATAACCATTAGAAACTAATACAGTTTTATGGTGCTTTAGTAGCATTCGTAGTGTTCTAATTGGTCCTGCATTTCATTTAAATGCATAATTTGTTACTCAGTTAAACTGTAGTTTGTCTAGCTTTATAATTATTTCTGTGAAAGTTCGGCTAATTGAAGCAGCTGCTTAATCGGACCAAAATGTAATTGTTCTGATGTGTCCAAGTTAACTAGAATCCGTTGTATAAAAAATGTAGGAGTGCATTTGAGGGAAATCAGGAGGGTAAGAAGAAGGTATAAGCTGGATCTGACGGGCAGAATTAAGGAAAATTACAACACATTCTTTAGGTATATTAAAAGTAAAATTGTGGCTAGGGAGAGAATAGGTAATTAATGTGTGGATCCACAGGAGATAGACAAAATATTAAAAGAATAATGATCCCCTGCAGTTTGCCTACCAGAAGCACATTGGAGTCAATGATGTTGTCATCTACCTGCTGAGCAGAGCCTACTCCCATTTGGATAAGCAGGACAGCACCGTGAGGGTCAAGTTTTTTGACTGCTCAAGTGCTTTCAATGCCATACTGTCCTCATTGCTGGGGGAAAAGCTCCATTCAAAGCAGGTTGGCACTTCCATTGTATCCTGGACAATGAACTACCTGACTGGCAGACCACAGTTTGTGCAGCTTCAGAGCTGGGTGTCAGACATGGCTATAAGCAGCACTGTTTTGACTCCCTTCCTGTTTACCCTGTATACCTTGGACTTTAGATACAACACTGAGTCATGTCATCTGCAGAAATTCTCTGATGACTCAGCAAGAGTTGGGTGTTTCAAGGGAAGATGGGATGATGAATACACTGCCCTGGTGGAGGACTTTGTCAGATGGTGCAGGCTGAATCATCTGCAGCTCAACTTCAGTAAGACAAAGGAGATGGTGATGGATTTTAGGAAGACTAAGCCTGCACTGCTCTCTGTTACTGTTGATGGCGAGGACATGGATGTGATGAGGACCTACAAGTACCTGGGAGTGCACCTGGATGACAGACTTGGGTGGAGCACCAACACACAGGCTGTGAACAAGAACGGCCAGCGTCACCTCTACTTCCTGAACAGACTGAGGTCCTTTGGAGTATGCAGGCCTCTTTCACATGTTCTACCGGTCTGTTGATGCCAGTACAGACTAGTGGTGTTGTGCCGGGGCAATAGTATCAACACAGGTGGTGCCAAGAGGCTCAATAAACTGATTAGAAAGGCTGTCTCTGTTCTAGGAGTCCAACTGGACACATTGGAGGCTGTGGTAGAACAAAGGACCCTACGGAAAATCCTGGCAATTCTGGATGATGTTTCTCACCTTGGTTGAGAGAAGGAACACTTTCAGTAAGACTAAGTCAACAGTGTTATTTCAAAGAATGCTAAATGAGGTCGTTCTTACCCTCTGCCAATAGGCTCTATAATGAGTCAACCTGTAGCCGGGGAAGTGATGAACCCTCCTGTTAGACTGCTTGAAGTAACTTTTTAAAAAAGATTTGTCTTCTCTTCCAGTATTTATGTATATGTGGTCTTGTGTTGGTGCGTGGCCAAGAGGTTAAGGCATTTGTCTAGTGATCTGAAGGTCACTAGTTCGAGCTTTGGCTGAGGCTGCGTGTGTGTCCTTGAGCAAGGCACTTAACCACACATTGCTCTGTGACGACATCGGTGCCAAGCTGTATGGGTCCTAATGCCCTTCCCTTGGACAACATTGGTAGCGTGGAGAGGGAAGCTTGCAGCTTGGGCAACTGCCGGTCTTCCATAAAAAAACCTTGCCCAGGCTTGTGCCCTGGAAACTTCCTAGGGTGCAAATCCATGGTCTATTGAGACTAACGGAGGCCTACCTACCTATACGTGGACTTGTATTGCTACTGTGACACTGTAATTTCCTTTGGGATCAATAAAGTATTCAATCTAATCAGTTTTTACTGTGGAAAAAGTGATGGATGCTAATAAAATCAGGGAAATGAGTATACATATCAGGGAGGAGGTCTTCGTATCAGTTAAGGTGGATAAATCCCCAGGTCCTGAATAAGTGCATCCTTGAACCTTGTGGGAGGCTTGGGGAAGAAATGGTGAAGGCCCTTTCAGAGGTCTTTAGCCTCATCTTTAGCCTCAAGTGATGTTTCAGAAGACTTTGAGGGTAGCTAATGTTGTACTGTTATTTAAGAAGAACAGCAAAGACAAGCCAGCTACTGCTGGTCAGGGAGTCTAAAATCAGTTGTAGTTAAATTACTGGAGGAGATTCTAAGAGAGACAATCCATCAGCATTTAGAAAAGGGGTTCCGAACCTGGGGTTCATGAACCCCTTGCTTAATGGTATTGGTCCAATGCATGAAAAAGGTTGGGAACTCCTGATTTAGATAGACAGGGTCTAAATAAAAATATTCATTGTTAATGAGTATTCTGGAGTTATGTGAATATAGCAAATATTAATTCAAACAAGAACCAGTCTTCAGAGTTTAATGTGGATTGTAAATTGCAAGCAGTAAATTGAAATCAAAAGCACATCTTTGCAAATAAACTGGTTGACCCACAGAGTAAGATATAAAGCATTAAGACAGTGGGGTTTTATTACTTGGCCTATGTCAAGCCAGACAACATGGGCTAAGTTATTTGCACCATTGTGACTTGAGTTCAATCTGGCAGTCCAGACTGATGTTGTCACTTAGAATATAAAACATGGTCACAGGTAAAAGTAATCAATGTTTTTTTTTGTGTACTCTGGATATGTGTGTACTTGGAGACAGAGTTGTCTCTATGAGTACACAAATATTTTGACTGAGTCTGGCACTCGACATTACTTTTGGGTGTCTGGCTCTATGCCTTCAGAAGCTTTTAACCGTGTGAATTACTTTAACAAAGATGTTTGAATATTCAAAAGTGCCCCCCTACTATAAATATGTAATTCCAATGAAGCATTGTCAACCCAAAATATTGAAGTAACTATTGAAATTGTATTGAATCACCTTCAGTTACCTTTGTTCTTAAGGCATAAAAATGTGATGTACTTTGGAGTTTATGAACCTGTAAAGCCTCTGCCGAGAATGTCTCCATGAGAATGTATGTTTGTTGGGATGATTAAAGACTTCTCTATCATCAGCTTCAGTGTCTCTCCGGTGACTTCAATAACAGGGTCAACAGTCAGCATGGTTTTATGCATGGGAAATTATGTATGTCAAATTTCTTAGAATTTTTGGAAGAGAAGGAACTAGAGAAAAAACACAAATTGCATTTGGCAGAGGATACATTAGGGGAAATTAAAATAATTAGGAATGAAATAAATAATTTGGCTACGCAAGAAATCAGGAAAAACAATACCCTACACAATGCCCTACAAGGCATCTTTAAATGTAAAATACCCTTGGAGAGTAAGACCATATACTTTGGATATATACCTCAAGAATGGTTGAAAAGAGATAAATATTTAATGAATATACTGCTGGTGGCTGGTAAAAAGACTCTTACTTGGAAATGGTTATCACAGGAGAGCCCAACTTTAAATACATGGATCTTTAACAATGGACAATTACAAAATGGAGAAGATAACAGCATCTGTTAACCATAAACTGGAACAATTTGATTCATACTGGGAAAAATGGTTTAACTACATAATGCCTCATAGGCCTGATTTTATTCTCACAAATCAATGAATCTGTTGTAAAACAAAAAGATCACTCCCAACTTGTACATAGTTCTTTCCTTTTGCTTGTTTTTTCTTTCCACTCTTTTCTATGTGTATATCTCAGATAAGTACTTTGTGGAGATTTGTGATATGTATTATATGATATATATGTACAATGTCTGAAATACATCTTATGGAAATGTTTGATGATGAACTTCAATAAAAAAATAAACTACGAGAAAAGAATTTTTGGAAGGGGCAATCAAGCGGGAAGTTGAGGGTAGGGCAGAGGACATTGTCTATACAGATTTTAGCAAGTCCCATGCTGCTCAAGAGTCCCTTGATGTTCATAATTTATATAAACAGTACGTATGTACACGGCAAGGTTCGTAAGTTTACGGATAATACTAAAGTAGGTGGTATCATGGACAGTGAAGTACAATTTCATCAAAATTATAGGGGGATCTTGATCAGCTAGGTAAATAGTTCAAACATCGGCAAGTTGCTTTCAATTCAAATAAATGTGATGTGTTGCATTTGGGAAAAAAATATACAGTGAATGGTTTGGCCATGGTGAGTATTGTGGAACAGGAGGACCTGACAGATTTAGTTTATTGATTAAATGGTTTTGTGACTAAATTTGCGGATGACACCAAGATAGGTGGAGGAGCAGGAAGTGTTGAGGAAATGGAAAGGTTGCAGAGAGACTTGGTCAGTTTAGGAGAGTGAGCAAAGAAATGGCAGATGAGATACAATGTTGAGAATTGTACAGTTGTACATTTTGGAAGAAGGAACAATGGGGCAGATTATTATTCAGATGGGAAGAAAATTCAAAAATCGGAAGCGCAAAGGGACTTGGAGGTCCTCGTGCAGGATGCCCTAAAAGTTAACCACCAGGTTGGATCAGCAGTAAGGAAAGTGAATGCTATGTTGGCATTCATTTCAAGAGGAATAGTGTATAAGAGTAAGGAGGTGTTGATAAGGCTCTATGGGGCACTGGTGAGACATCATTTGGATTACTGTGTGCAGTTTTGGGCCCCCTTTCTTAGAAAGGATGTGCTGATGTTGGAGGGTTCAGAGAAGATTCACTAGAATGGTTCCTGGAATGCAGGGACTAACATATGAGGAGCGTTTGTCAGCTCTTGGATTGTATTCATTAGAGTGTAGAAGAATGAGAAGGGATCTCATAGAAACATTTTGAATGTTGAAAGGGTTGGACAGAGTAGATGTGGAAAGGCTGTTTCCCTTAGTGGGTGAGTCCAGGACAAGAGGTCACAATCTTAGAATTAGAGGGTACCCATTTAAAACAGAGATGAGGAGAAATTTTTTTAGCCAGAGGGTTATGGATTTATGGAATTCATTGCCACATACAGCTGTGGAGGCCCAATCATTGAGGGTGTTTAAGGAAGAGATTGATAGGTATCTAATTAGTCAGGGTATCGAGGGATATGGGGAGAAAGCCGGAAAATGGACTAGATGGGAGAATAGTTTAGCTCATGGTGGAGTGGTGGAGCAGACTCGATGGGCTGAATGGCCTACTTCTGCCCCTTTGTCTTGTGGTTACAAGGACATAGTCTGCTGAAAGTGGCATCACAGGTAGACAAGTGGTAGAGATGCTTGGTATGTTGGTCTTCTGTCAAGACCCTGAGTGTAGGAATTGGGACATAATGTTGCAGTGGTACCAGATGTTAGTGGGGCCACACGGAGTATTATCTACAGTTTTGGTCAGCTGCTATTGGGAAGACATAGAAAGCATAAGTTAAAGCTGGGAGCTAAATGATTTAAAAAGGACTTGAGAGACAGCTTCTTTTAACTTATAGGAATGAAGCTGCCAGAGAAAGTGGTTGAAGCAAGCCCAGTAACATCACGTAAAAGATGTTTGGATAAGTACATGAGTAGAAGTGATATGAGCCAAATGTGAGGAACTGTAATTAACTTGGTGGGCATCGTGGCCAGCATGGATGAATAGTGCTGAAAGGCCCATTTCCTTGCTATATTACTGTTTGACTCTGTGACAGTGACTGATGATTTGTTTGTCAGGGCTGGCAACTATATCGACATTATTTGTGACGAAGTGGTCAGGCGAAGTGAGTAGGTTAGAGATGAAATGAGATGTACGTCAGCTCTGGCAGGGTTTACTGGCATCAGTTCTTACAAGGCAAAACCTAACATCGTAAATGGTTGTGATGCTTCACTCCCAGATGAGCTCAGTGCCTTTTATGCACGCTTTGAATAAACCTACACCTGTGCAAATCCCTGAAGCATCTCACAACCCTGTGATATCTGTCTCTAAGGCTGACATCGGAACATCTTTCAAGAGGTGAACCCTCACAAGACATTAGTCCCTGATGTGTATCAGGAAGAGCACTGAAAATGTGTGCCAGCCGGTTGGTTGGAGTGTTTAAGGACATTTTCAAACTTCCATTGCTGCAGTCAGTTTCCCACCTGCTTCTAACGAGCGCAAATCACATGGCTGCCCAAGAAGAGCAGGATGAGTTGCTTCAATAACTATCATCCAGTTGCACTCATATCCATCGTGATTAAGTGCTTTGTGAGGTTGATCGTGGATAAAATAAGAAGGACCTGGCCCTGCTGCAATTTGCCTACTGCTGCAATAGGTCTATGATGGATGCAGTCTCACTGGCTCTCCACTTAACCTTGGACTACCTGGACAACAGCAATACCTACAGGCTGCTGTTTATTGATGTCAGCTCAGTGTGCAACACCCTCTGGACAAATCAATAAGCTTCAATACTTGGGCCTCTGTACCTGCCTCTGCAACTGGATCCTTGACTTCCTTTTGGGGCATCACAGTCTGTGCAGATTGAAGATAACACCTCCCCGCTGACAATCAACACTAACACATCTCAAGGATGTGTGCTTAGCTCACTGCTCTATTCTCTCTACACCTATGACTCTGTGGCTAGGCGCAGCACAAAGGTCATCTACAACTTTGCCAATGACATCTTTTGTTGGCAGAATCTCAGTTGGTGACGAGCAGGTGTACAGGAGTGAGCTAGATCGGCTGTTTGGTTTTGCAACAACAATCTTGCACTTGTTACTAAGATGAAGTAATTTATTGTGGTCTTCAGGAGGGGGAAGTCTAGGGAACCCATACCAGTCCTTATCGAGGGGTTAGTAGTAGAAAACATGAGCAGTTTCAAGTTCCTAGGTGTCAGCATCTTGTAAGATCTATTCTGGGCTCAACATATTGATACAATTATGAGGAGGACACACCAGAAGCTATATTTCATTAGGAGTTTGAGGAGATTTGTTATGTCAGCAAAGACTCTAACTAATCTACAAGTGTACTGTGGAGAACATTCTAACTGTCTGGTATGGAGGGACCTCTGCACAGGACCAGAAAATGCTGCAGAAGGTTGTATCATGGGCACAACCTTCCCCACCGTTTTCTACGAAAGTGGATTCAACAAAAAGGAAGCATCCATCATAAAGTACCCCACCACCCAAGATGTGCCCTTTTGTTTTCTCTTTCATGACCTTCAGGGAGGAGGTACAAGAGCTATTTTTGGAACAGCTTGTTCCCTTCATCAGATTTCTGAATGGACAATTAACCTATGAACACTAACTCACAACTTTTACACTTTTTGCGCTACTCACTTAATTGTTCATATATATATATATATATGTTATGTGTTATGCTGCACTGCTGCTGCATAACAACAAATTTCATAATGTATGTCAGTGATAATAAAACTGATTCTGAAACCAAGTAAGCTTGTGGGCCCGGATGGTTTCTCACAGTATGTGATGTCATCAGGTTCTTGTACTTGGCAACCAAGGGGACCCCATATTCATCTAGTGGACTTGCTGCGGTAGATACTTCTCCTTTAAAATGTGGCATGTGAGGGAGATGCCAATGAAACTCTGGAAGGTGAGGACCAGATGAGCAAGTACTTGGTGTACTTTGAATACCCCAACATTTGATAGCAACCTTCAGAATGTATAAGTTTTGCTGTGCTGCAAGATTGAAATCACAAGACACAAATCACAGCCTCTCGGATGGATGAAAGTGGTGATGGATGGAAATCTGTTTCTGACTGGAGGTTCCCTTGAGCTCCTTTGGTTCTGCTTTCTGAAAGGTAGATCCAAAATCCATCCTACTTCCACTCTTGCCCTAACATAAGAGTTGCATGCCTTGTGCAGTTTTCCATTGTTTGGTGCTAATTATGTCTTACTATGTCATGCATTAGATACTAAACAAAAATGTGCAAGAGCAGGCAGTGCAGAAATATTTTCATGCAAGTCAAAATAACAGGAGCTTAGTGCACACCTATTGTGTATTCCTACAGCTTGAGTTTTCCTACCATTCCCATAAAGTGCAACCTCTGATGGCTCTAGCTGAATTAGAGAGCACTACCCAGATGCTGAAATGGCTTCAGATGATGTCCTTTGTCCTCTGCAGCCAATGAGAGACGCCTTAGACGGCTGCTACTATGTCAGGTGGCATGTATGTGCAATAGGTGAGTAGTGGGAGTATTTTAATAAGAACTGCTGATTTCAAATCCTTTCTTGTCATCTTCATTCTTGTGGCCCATTGGTTCTCCCCTGCTTGCTGTGGTTTGGTAGGCAGTCTGCTGGGATTATTGGGCGATGAGGAGCCGTGGCTGGGATATCTAACAACTTAATCAAGGACATTTAATGGTGAAGGCCTGCATTTAATGTATTGCTACATTTGATGTTTCTGCCACTGGTCATGAACAATGACATATTGAAAAGGTCTATGATGTACAGGCCTTTCATGCTTAAGGCACTCCTCCAACCTACAGAGGGCGGCAGAGTCAGCTGCCATACTATCCTAGCATTACTTCCGTTCTGCTCAGCAACAGATCCTACATCTTCAATGAAGTTCCTGTAGCTATGATTTGTTGGTGTTTATGTGATGTGTGAGTCATCATTCAGGCAGTTCTCTTTTAAAGATGAGCTTTGGACTGGTACACAAGCCTGTGTCCTGTGATGGTGATGGTGTGTCATCTTGCATCATTTTCTGTGTGATACAAGGCTCAGTCAGACATTCAAAAACATGACTTGGAACTCTCAAGGCAAAAATATTTAACGTTATCACCATGTGCATTATTAATTTTCACCCACTGTTAAAACAAAATCAGCAAGTGAAAGCTGATTGCTTGTGTGGCTGAATGAAATTGAATTTTACCACCATACACATTCAGATTGTAGTTTCTGTATCCCTGTGTGTAGTAGGCCTGCATTGAGGAGTCCTGTTTGTTTCCAGGTGGCTGTCTCACCTGAAGAATTGGATTGTATGAATGCCTAAGCCTCACCTTTCTCGGTTTTACCCCAGTGCTTTGCATACTCTTATGAAAGAGGGAAACAGGGAATATTAGAGTGAAATGTAACAGTCTATTATACAGAAATGGAAAATCTTTGTGGCAACAGACCATTATATAGAGGTGTGATATCGCACAGAGATGTTAAAATTCAGCGGTAGTTGATCTAATGGGGTTATGAGTAAGGCCATAAAGAGATTTGTGGGTGTGTGCAGTGAGTCACTGTACTGAATGATGTGCTGCAGAATACTAGGAAAACAGACCAATGGAGTTTGATTAATATGCTTGTTAGGTAATTATACCACAGTATTTACACTTCCTAATCTAGTGCTGAATCATGCACTGATTTCCATGGTAGTTTGCAATCTCAAACTTCCAGTTGTTTTGCCACCTTCTAGTTGTAGAAAACTTCATTTTGTTGGCAGGAAAAATGTGGCTGTAGATCTCTTACTCACGGGGGCATTACTTCTGGTAATGCCCCCTGCCACACCCCTTCACCATTTTCTCACTTATATCCTTGCCTGCCCATTGCCACCCTCTGGTGCTCCTCGACCCTTTTCTTTCTTCCGTGGCCTTCTGTTCTCTCCTGTCAGACTCCCCCCTTCTTCAGCAGTTTCTCTTTCACCAATCAACTTCCCACCTCTTTACTTCATTCCTCCCCTCACGTTTTAAATCTACTGCTCGTCTTTTTTTCCTCCAGTTCTGCCAAAGGGTCTCGGCCCGAAACGTCAGCTGCACTTTTTTCCATAGACGCTCCCTGGCTTGCTGAGTTCCTCCAGCATTTTGTGTGTATTGCTTGGATTTCTTCCATCTGTAGATTTTTTTTCTCGTTTCTACATTCATTACTGTTTGCTTACAGCAAGTAATCAGTAATTTAGGGGTATCCTTTATCTTCCCTCTGGGTACCTAATAGAAACGTCACCAAACAACATGTTTTCAGTGTCCTTTAAAATGTGAAATCATAAGAATGGGAGTGCCAATGTGTGTGCGTGCTCTTGTTTCTGCAACATCTTTACATCAAGAGTAAATTGAAATAAAATAAAATTGCCAAATCTGGCTAATGTACATGTAGATTGTGCAGAATTTCCTACTTTTAAGATGAGCCTTGGTCTTCATGTTTTGAAGCTGTTAATCTCAAAGTTCAGCCAGCTGGCTAATATAGAACCGTGCATGGACTTGCTCACGTTAGGAGGTACTCCACCAAAGTGGTTTAGATTGAATTAGTTCCCACATATATTACATCGATAAGTAGAACAGTACTTTAAGCTATTCATGTAATGACAAATGACTGAGAAGGTTTGCAGTCATGCACGTATTTTCTTCCAGCTTTTTAATTGGGTGTTGATATGCATGTGTGTTTCTGAACTTTCATCAGAATTCTTGTATTCTGTTTACTTTTCAGTCAGTTTTGTGCACCACAACATTATGTTACTCATCATTGTCAAGGTAACATTACCAAAACTTGGTTGTAATTTAAAGACCTTTTAGGAGCTCTCTCAGGATCAAGGATGGCTTATTTCCTCAGTAGTTTTGTGAGTTATAGGATGGTTAAAAAGACCAAAGCAGGAACCACAGACTCTTCCACAGGTGGGGCAGATGGTGATTGGTGGAGGGGGTGGATAGGTACTTTGTCAGAAGGTGCACTGCTTCCATCGCTTGTTCCATCCTCTGTGTACTCCTGATGTATGCTCTTGAGATTCTGCAGAATGCTCTTTCTCCACTTTGAGTGGTCATGAGCTAGAGATTCCCAGAAGCCAGTAGGTTCATTGCGTTTTAGGAGCTTTGAGCACCTCCTGAACGTTTTCCTCAGTCCATTGAGTAATCATTTCCCGTGATACAGCCAGGAATAGAATGTCTGCTTGTGGAATCTGGTGTTGGGCTTGCAAATCATTTGGCCTGGATTAAACAAGCTGAGAGACTGTAACCGAAGGAAGAAAATTGCACCAATGAACAATGCGACATCCTCAAGATCAGTGTTTCTCAACTGGGCTCCACATGAGATCGTGATTTTTTAAAAAAACATTATTTTTTGAACTTTGCGCAATGCTAGCACTAGCAGTGGTGGGCAGTGAACGAGCAGCCTCATTAGCAATCTCATTAGAGGTATATCTGAGAGACCTCTAACAATGTGCGGTAGGACTGTATGACAATGTGCGGTAGGACTGTGTTTATTTGCTTTAGTCTGGAGGGGAGGACAGTAGGCTGATGGGGAGCATGAAGTGCGTTTTTCATACATTGAGTGGTCTTGCTAGACTTGAGTTGTGATGTCAGCCTCCCCCTGTGTAAAATACACAGGGGTATTTTATTTACCCCTGTATATTACAGACATGTCTGACGGTCCAGTGTGGCGATTTTTGACAATGAGGTGTGAGATGCAAGAGGAGGATTCTAGGCCTACGAACAATTCTGATAAGGTTAATTATAAATAATTGCAGTCTTCTGAGTCATTTCACTGCTCTAGTACAACAACAGACACAAAAAAAGACTGTCTTTACAATGAAGACTACTTATAAATGAATTTTACATGAACTCATGATCCAAGTTGTCTTCTTCCATTGTGGCTAGTCTGTGCAAACAATTTACAAATACAGCAATGGCTCCAGCAAAGTTGAAAAGGCACTTAACTATAAATCACAGCCATATGCACATAAAAGTGCTGATTATTTTAAACGGCTATTGGAATTGCAGAACAAAACGAGTAAAGTTTTTGTTAATAGAGTCACAGTCAGTAAAAGGTTTCAGGAAGCAAGTTATTTAGTAGCAGAACTTGCTACCCAGAAAAGGAAAAATCAAACAGTTGGTGAGAATCTAATAACGCCAGCATGTAAAATCATAGAGGGTAAAATGCTAAGACAAGATGCAGTATGAGAAATTGAAAAGGTTTCACTCTCAAGCAGTACATTCAGTTGTAAATGATGGTGAAATTCAAGAAAACTTTTTCTGTTGCAAATAGCTGCCCGAAACAAGCAAAGGCCAAGACATATCTGGAAACAAAATGTCTGCCTTGAAGAAACTGTGGTGGCATCTGTACTGATGGTGCCCATCAATGGCTGGCTCCATGAGAGGTTTTATTTCTGATTGTGTTAGTGCTGCTGATTGCCTTGAGAGGTAGTCCAAGTCTTAGACACATTTAGCAACACTTGTTACTGTTCCTCACTACACTTTGTGGCACATCAGGCAGCAACCTTGCCATTTCTTCAGCATTTGTTTTTTTTTAACGGGGTTGAGTTGCTAGCTCAATGCTCAGCCCAGCACAGATGGAAAGCGATCAAGGAATTGGCCGAATTCGAACCTGAGGCCACTCGCCTCGAGTGCAGATGCTGTTATATCAGTGGCCAGGATGTACTAATCACTACTGTTGTGTAAACCATGAGTTTTGTGCCAGGTGTGAGTTCTTAATCTTCTATACCCTTTTCCTCAATTAACCAAAGGCTTCATTGATCCAGCGGTGAATTTCATCATCAATTTTTGCTCTCACTATGAAGTGGCTCCTGAAATATGCAAGGATGCCTATGTGTTTTTTTGGGGGGCCTTGCTGTGCATCTTTATTATCAGGGCAGTGTGAAGTAACAGGCAAGTTGGCAGATCTATGCCTTGCAGATGTTGAGTGAAAGGACCAAATCTTTGTCTACTTCAATGAAAGGGACAACGGTACCTGGTGCTCCATATCTTAGAGTGTACAGACATAATTGTCATCTTTGCAGTGCTCAGCTACTGGCCTTGGTTCTATAATGTGCTTTCTGTTGGTTTTGAAGATTAACTCCACTCTAGCTGAGGTGAGATGCAACATTGCAGTGAGGAAAACTGATAGAAGTGTTCTGGCAGCAATGTAGTTAAAGAATAGTTCTGTTATAAATCCTTTGGTTAATATCATAGCTTGCATGTCATCATGGATCAAGTATAAGTCAAAGACAAGTTTTTGTGGGCTGCGAAATTTGAGGAGATTTCTCTGCAGACCTTCCTGATTGATGGCATGGAAAGAAAGGCTAATGCTGCTGACCACAAATTTCTTGGAGTTCTTCAGTGAAGACCAGAGCACAGGTGAAAAGTGGGAAAAGACCATGGATAGTTACAAGCAGGTTTGCACATACTGGTCACACCTAAACTTGTGCTCATTAATGCTGTGAGTCTGGTCTCCTTTTACCTCTGGATCAAGACCTTGCTCTATGAAGCCCATTTGAAAGCTGGAGTGCAACTACTTCACACTAAACAAAACCAGAGAAAGGTAAGTTCCACTCCATAGTATCAATGTATCAATCCGTGATGGGCAATCTCAGCAGGGGCAAACCTATGTGCTACTCCTTTCTCTCAGATCAAGAATTTGGACACTTTGACATTGATATCACTATGCTAAATGAACATGATGTGATGATCATCTTAAAGAACAAGGCAATATTGCACCTTATTCTGGAGGGGCAAACTGGAAGCTTTGCCTCAAAAATGAGGTAGTACAGTGTCTCAGTGACTCAGTCTGCAGAACTGGCAAACATTATGAATAAATACGCTGGTGTCATCAGTGCAAAAGCCCCGAGCCTAGATGCTTCAAATGTGCTAAAGGAGGATTTTTATTCTGATCTTCAGAAATTCCTGGTCTGTGCTCCAAAGGAACAGTAGATAATTGATCCTCCCAGGTGACCAGCACCGGGTAGAGGATATGGCAAGATATGATTGGCAATGAAGAAGGTGGGAAGGCTAACTCCTGATACACAGTCTTATTTTATTGAATACCCTGTTGCTTCAGACAGACTAACACAAAACATCATGGCCAAAACCCAAGCACCACCATTGTTGGATGACAAAGAACATCACCTGCACCACAATACGTAATGATAGCCATTGGGCTGGCAACTTCCTAACTCCACTCTATTAACTCAACTGACCTGGCACTGAAATAACAGCTTCAGTAGAGCAATTACCATAAAAAGATCAGTGCAGAAGCTTTCAAAGATCTCATATACAGCTCTCGTTGGAGAGCTCCTCATATCCATCCCCCTAAAGGAGCCAAGAAGCATCTACCACCTATGGGCTGCCTTGAAGTCTGACATGCTTGGCAATTGTGTAGATTCTTGGCTTCTTGCAAAAGCCAGGATTGGTTTTGTGGGAATGACCAGAGTTTGTGAAACTAATTAGGAGAAGGAATGGAGGGTTTTGTTTACAAGGATAAATTGGATAGGCTGGGTTTGTTTTCACTGAAGTGTAAGAGGCTGGTTGGTGACTTTAGAGGTTTATACAGTTATGAGGGGCAAAGATAGATAGGTGGTCAGAGTTTTTCAAGGTAGGGGAGTCTGAAACCAGAGGGCTTAGGTTTATTGCAAGAGGAAAAACTTGAAGGCAACCTTAGGGGAAGGTTTTTCACACTGAAGGTGGTAGCTATATGGAATGAGTTGCCAGAGGAGGTGATAAAGGGAAATACAATTACAATACTCAAACAAGTATGTGGATGGGAAAGGAGTAGAGGGAAATAGGCCTAATGCAGGCAGTGATTAGGATGAAATGCCCTTTTCTGTGCTGTACAGCTCTATGATCCTATGATTATCTGTAAACACAAAGTGTTCCTGAATTGGAAGCTCCCATCTTTCCTCAAGGGGAAAATAAAAAGGTACCAGGAAAGTACTTAGTGATCCAGTAGAAAGCCTGGGAACTAAAGAACAGAAAGAACAGAGAGACTGCCGAAGGCTCAGCAACTGACCATCAGCCATGACATCTGTGGTTTCTTCAGTATTGTTTTAGCCATATTAAAGTCCCAACACCTAAAACTGCAGCAGAGTTTTACATTGCCAGCATTGAGAGTGAACTCATTGGATACAGAATCAGTCTGCACTCATTGGGAGAAGCAATTAAAAGATTTCCTCTTGTGCTTATGATAATAACAAGACCTTGGTAGCTTCTGTCACAAATTCACAGCTTTGTCACTTAGATCTGGGAAAAGGAGGGCATACCAAGGGAATTTGAATGCTGTAATTGTGATGTAAACATTGCTCAAGTTCAATTCAGATGGCTCTAGACTTAAATTACACAATGCAATATTTGTTGCAATGTTGGCTTACGGTTGTGGTATTTTGTTGCTATAAAGTATGCAAAACTTGTATGTGGGAACTTTTTCCAGAATTGGTGTCAAAAGTGCATGCAAGGGCTTTGAGGAACAAATGGATTCCATGTTGGAAGACTGCAAACACAGGCCCCCAGGATTTTAAGGCTCACTGCATGTGGTGAGCTTCTGTCCTAGTGCTAGCAGCCTAGCAACCTGCTTATGGAACAGATTCTGGAATGAGTAGTTGAATTTCGGGTTGTGTGTAGCAGAAGACCTGCTTGAAGAGAGGGATGGGTCCATTTCATTGCCTGATGCTTATTTATTGGGCCGCCTTGCAGAACATGCAGCAAAGTATCTAGATATTCCTGGACACTAATTTATCCAGGGAGTAAAGTAGGATACAGTATAGCAAGAAGTCAATGGCACGAGCAGCATCAAGACCAAGAAGCAAATGTGTTCTAAAATAATGGATTCTTCAGAAAAGTTTCTGAGGCAACAGTAACCAGGATGCTGCAAAATCAAGAGGGTACATAAAACTTGTAACTCTTTGACTGTTTGTTTCTGCGATAGTGGTGACAAGGATCAGAAAGTAGATGAAGTGAAGTGTGTCAGGATAACCTAGGAGTAGTAGAAAGCTCCCAAGCTGCTCTTTAAACTTGCTTTTCCATTCATTGACTCTCTGTGACCAAGTAAACAACTTTCAGCATATCCCTTAACATTCTTAAAGCAAATATCTCTTAGTGTCAGAGCAACCTAGCACAAAATACACTTGAATGTAAAAACATAAGAAATAGAAGCAAAAGTAATCATTTGGCGCTTAATGAGTATTTCAAGATCAAAGCTGATTTTCATATTCTTTATTTTTTATACCGCGGTGCTACTTCCATCATTGTCATCAAGACTGTTTTAACTGCAAGTGATGTCTGTCTTCATGTATTCAAATCTTGTTGCATTAATTGTCTACATATTGTTTAACTTCCTAGTTACTTGCACAATATGCACATAAATTTTAGTTGAATCATTCAGAAGTTCAAAGTACAAAGTAAGTTTATCATCAAAGTACATATACATCAACAATATACAAACCTGAGATTCATTTTCTTGTGGGCATTCATAGTAAATGTAAGAAACACAATAGATTCAATGAAAGACAAACAACCAATGTGCAAAAGACAGTAAACTGTGCAAAGATGAAAAGGAAACAATAATAATAAATAAATAGCAAAAAGTATCGGGAACATTTATTTATTTAGAGATACAATATGGAACAGGCCATTTCAGCCCTTCGAGCTGCGCCACCAGAAACTACCTATTTAACCCTAGTCCAATCAAGGGACAATTTATAATGACCATTAACCTCCTAACCGGACAGTCTTTGGACCACAGGAGGAAACTGGAGCACTCGGATGAAATCCTTGTATTGCACATGGAGTTGTGCAAATTTCTTGCAGAGGATGCCAAAGTTGAACTCTGAACTCTGCCCCAAATTGTAATAGCATTGTGCTAGCCACCACACTACCGTGTCATACCGTACCATGAGGTGAAGAGTCCTTGAAAGTGTGTCCATAGATTGTGGCTGAATATTTCAGTGATGAGTGAATAAAGCTGGGTGAAGTTATCCCCTCTGGTTCAAGAGCCTGATGGTCGAAGGGTAATAACTATTACTGAACCTCATGATGTGGGTCTTGAGGCTCCTGTACCACCTTCCTGATGACAGCAGTGAGAAGAGAGCATGACCTGGATGGCAGGAGTCCTTGATGGATGCTGCTTTTCCTGTGGCTGTGCTCCATGTAGATATGCTCAATGGTGGGGAGGGCTTTAACCATGCCAGTATCCACTAATTTCTGTAGGATTTTCCATTCAAGGGCATTGGAATTTCCATACCAGATCATGAACACCAGGTCAATATACTCCCCACCACACATCTATCGATGTTTGTCAATGTTTCACATGGCATGCCGAATCTTTGCAACATCTAAGGAAGTAGAGGCACTGCTGTCCAAGTGTGGTGACAATTACATGCTGGACCCAGGAAAGATCCTCTGAAATTTTATCTCCGAGGTATTTAAAGTTGCTGACCCTTTCCACCTCTGATCCCCAATGACCGGCTCACGGACCTGCAGGTTCCTCCTAAAGTCAGTTATTTGGTCTCGTTGATGTTGAGTGAGAGGTTGTCATTATGGCATCACTCAGCCAGATTTTCAGTCTTCCTTAGAAGGATAAGAAAGTTTGGCATGTCCCAGTTAACCCTCAACAAATTTTATATATGTACCATAGAAAGCATCCTATCCAGATGGATTACAGCATGAAATGGCAGATGTTCGACCCAAGACTACAAGAAATTGCTGAGAGTTGTGGACTCAGCTGAATCTATCATGAAAACCACCCTCACCTCCATGGACCTTGTCTACATTTCCTACTGCCGCAGGAAAGCAGCCATCAAAATCAAAGGCTCCTTCCACCCAGGTTCTTCTCCCTTCTGTGCAACAGAAAGTATAAAAGATTTAAAACATGCCTCACTAGGCTCAAGGACAATGGCTGTGCCACTGTTATAGGGCACGTGATGGACCTCGTGTACCTTGTTGTCTGCCTGTACTTATACTGCACTTGCTCAATAACTAAAACGGTAATATATTCTACATTCTTATATTCCCTTTGAGGTGTACTACCTTGATGTATTTAGGTTTTGAAATTAACTATATGAATGGCATGGGAAAAAAAGCTTTGCACATTTGACAAAAATGAAGCAACTATGAATTAAACTGCACTCTTGAAGTAACAAACACATGAGAGCACTAAAGTATGCATAGTTGTGCAGACGACAATATATCCTGTGACTGCGAATGCGGAATGTAAGGATTTGATATTACATAGTGGAAGCAAAGTTGTGAGCTTGAAATATTATTTAATAGTCAGGAGGTAGTATGCTGAATTTTCTCTCAAGATTAACTTGGGTTTTATTGTGTCATTATAGAGCAGATTCCACATGTAATTACTTGTGGAGTGGAAGCTTGATGGAATGAGTGAGCAAATAGTTGATTACTTTCTCATTTAAAAACATTATTGTAATCTGAATTGGAGAGAACCACAGTGGAACGATACATTGATGAAACATTGGGCACACCCTTGATTATGTGAAGATTATGGTTGAAGAATCTTGTTGGATAAAAGAAGGAAATAACATCAGTCCATTACTACCTCAACTGTGACTAATTTTGCTGCATTTGACATTGGCATTATAAGCTACAAATACCAAGTGATTAAATCTTCAGAAGTACCCACTCATCTTGGTTGTCAGAACAAAGCCGGGTTTGCCACAATTAAGTAATTATATTTTAAAGTTTCTTCTTCAAATCTCTTACTATCTTTCCTTTCAGTTAGTCCCGACGAAGGGTCTCGGCCCGAAACGTCAACAGTGTTTCTTCTTATAGATGCTGCCTGGCCTGCTGTGTTCCACCAGCATTTTGTGTGTGTTGCTTGAATTTCCAGCATCTGCAGATTTCCCCGTGTATGTTTTAAAGTAGTCATATTTATATTGGTTTATTCTACCACAGTGACCCTTGAAGTCTGTTTTTTTTTTACAATTTATTACCAAAAGGAGCATACATTTTATTCAAATTTAGTAAATATTTTATAAATAATCTGTCCAGTAAAATCCCTTGGCTTCTTAGTTAACGGAATTTTTTTTAATGCAGTGCAATACTGGTCAGTTTAAGAAATGTCCACTGAAGATCTTGATATTTGAAAGCTAATGGAGTCCTCTGGTGGTGAAACCATCTGATAATTTCACAGGAGAATTTTCTACTGGAAATATCTTTAACTGTAAACAAATTGGTACCAAAACATAAACTAAAGTATGCTTTAAGCCTTTGGTTTTTGTTTTTAAGGTATGGTTTTGGGGAACATTCCAATGAATGCTTGAAGTATGTTGCACTGTTTTACTATATGGTTTTTCACTAGGAGAAAATATTATAGCTGTTAGCACATTATTAACCTTTTGTCCGAATGTGCTAGCATCCATGGGACAATAACCATAAAGAAAACCTTAATGTTGTCTCCTAGTGTGAATGGGAGAGAGAGAGATAATGGAAGATAATGAAAAGATCCATTAAAGATTTCATACCAGCAAAGAGAACTTTATGCCTGTGTTTTTTTATCAATCAAGTAATGACCTCAAGGCACTCCATATGCATTCATTAACACAGCTGTGTTGGGCAGGAAATGACAGTAAATGGTACATTTCACATAAGAACATTTATTCCATAGCTGTTATGGGTAATGAGATTAGCACAAGTAAGCACCAACTGCACAGCATGCAAAACATACTGGTCAGAGGCCATTGGAAAGAAAAAAGTACTGTAAATATATAATATATTTTATAAGCCGGGACTCTTAAAGACATGGAGTCATTCAGCATTTAAAGAAGTCTTGTGAATTTTATTTCACATTTCTAAATGGTTGAGCACAGTAATAAATTAATAAAAGCAAATGGGTTTTACAGAGCCAGTCTGATCATTACTTAAAACATTTGCTTGGATGCTGGATCATTTCCAAATAAGCTATTTTATAAAATGTAAACTCTCTATGGTTAACATGACTGCTGCGTATCTAGTTAGTGCAATTATTGCTTGGTTTGGTCGATAGTATTTGAAGGATTTTTGTTGTGTTGTGTAAGTCCTTTGCTTGATGTGATTGATTTTCCATTATGGTTTCTGCTACTTGCCATGTAAACACAAAATGCCCCGCAGCAGCCAGTGTCTGACTGAATTCTGTTGAAAGAATAAGAATTGCCTTACCTCCTATAACAAGTATAAACTTACTGCATACAGCACAATTAGCTGTAATTTGCATCAATACTATCCTCTCTGCTGTAAAACAGACTGCAGATGGAGGAAGCTGCTCAAAAACATTATTTAAAAAATAATCTACCACTCCATTGCACTGCATACTCACTTTATTTTATTATGAGGCAGGTTGCTTGGAAATCCAATGTCTTATTCTTGAGTGGTGGGTCCATTAACTGCAATTTATAAATCAGGCTCCCACTGAGTAGGGAAAGGCCTGATTTAAGTTTAACCCAAGACTTGGGACAATAGGCAGCAAGGTGGAGATAGTGAAGTTATGCCAAGCAGGTCAGTGCCTTTTTATAGCTTTGCTCATTTAAGCAGATCCTTAAATTGCCAGCCATTGCGCTGTTCATATACCTTATGTGCGCAGATGGTGTCTCTGCCACTCTGCCAGGAGTGGAGAATAGGAGAATCTCAGCCTTAGACTCAAGTGGGGGGATCTTGTCAGCTATGTTCTTATGACATGAATGTCTGCGTGCAGCTCTAGGAGTTGGATAATTTTATCCCTGTTGTTGGGAATATGGTTGCACTCAATGAGGGCTGGCAAGGGTCAGCTGACCTCCCCTCCAACTGACTCAGTGACTAATCGATTGGCTCTTCTTCCAGCAACTTCTGATGTTCCAGAAGTATCCATGAATACTGAATGTGTCTAAGAATGTTGACTTTACCAATGACATGTTGCTCTGATCATCCCATATCACAGATGCCTTTAATTTTTTTCTTGCTCAAGGTGTCCTTTCGGGTGGATGCTGGCTAGACATGTTTTAGAGCAGGGTTTGCCTTGGAGTCCTTTCCCACATACTTCTGTGCTTGAGGAAGTGGCTGGTTCCCCACTGTGCTGGAACCAGTAGTAATCCAAGGTGCTGGCCCTGAATTAAGTTCTGATATGTGTTGGTCGCTGTTGTACTCAGTGCAGTGTATGATAGCTTTACCGTCTTTTGCCTGGTGCTCTGTTAGAGCACAACATTTAACACAGAGTGCTCCTTTAGAAGGCGTTGCTGATCTGCTAGAGATTTTTCTCTGAAACCTCTGCATTTCCTGTTTGCGTGAGGTTTCTTCTGGACAGGGCATTGTCTATCAGGGTTCATGTTAGAGTTTTCTACTTCAGTTTTCTTGACCATGATAGGGGTTTTGGTTTTCCATGATTCTGCTGGAGACCTCTCTTTGAATGAGGTGTTGCCAGAAATTGAGAGCACAAAACTAGGGTTATTTTGTATTTCTGTATATTCAGCAGATGAATTCCACAAAGAATGAAAATGGTGGATACTGGGCATGATGCTTCATTTTACACTTGAAACCTTTGGTTATCCACTGTTTTTGTAAGTTGCTTGGTAGATTATCCACCGCAGTGTTTATTCCTCTTGCAGTGTTGAAGAAACTCAGTCTTGGTGGGTAACCATGGTTTTTTTTTGCAGCTTACAAGTTCCGGTAGTTTCCGTGACTCTGTGTGAGAGCTTTGGAAAGTTATGGAGTGTCCTGAAGAGAGATTTGTAGTACTTGTCCAGCCTTTGCCACAGTATTTGCAAACCCAAAGCTGGATTATTAACGTGCACTTCCCTAATCCTTGTTTCATGTTGCGGTGACTCCCCACCAAGCCACTTACAGAGAAGGTCTAGGTTTGAGACTTAGTCCTTCCATGGCATTGTGAATGCTTGACTTCCAGGACAGATAACTGATGGACTGGTTGTTGAACACTTTTAGTCCTGCTGTGACTAGGTCCTGATTCTGACAAAACTTAGGACTCACAGATATTGCTGTTTCAAGGACAAATAAAGAGTGGATAGATGTAGATGTCTTCACACTGTGTGCTTCAGATTGAAATCCAAATTAACTTGTGCAGGAAATTGTATAAGAAAACAACTTATGTACAGAAAGTGATGTTCATATGAAATGAACTGTGCCTCTAGAGGGCAGAACATTGTCTCTTAGTGGACATTAATGGAGGATATAAAAGGTTTTAGTAGGTAGGATGTGTTCCATTTATATTCCACATTGTTAACTTCTATGAGTCTTACTTTGAAGGACAGTTTTTAGTTGAAAGGATCTTCACTTATCTGTTATCATTTAGACAGCTGGATTTGTATTTGGTGAAATCTGTAAACCTGGACTATGGAGCT
This sequence comes from Hypanus sabinus, assembly GCF_030144855.1. Lineage (NCBI taxonomy): Eukaryota > Metazoa > Chordata > Chondrichthyes > Myliobatiformes > Dasyatidae > Hypanus > Hypanus sabinus. The sequence goes on from NC_082710.1 coordinate 61,599,986, forward strand.
GTCTGAAAGATTATTCAATTTTATAACACAACAAAGGTTCTTCTTTTAAAAAATTAGGACATTTTAATTAGTCTATGAAAACAAAATATTGTTGTTGGGCACAATATACAAGATAATCTCTGCTTGATATTAGCAGTTTTCATCCCTTCATGACTACAATAGACATGTAAATGATTAGATTTTGTTTCTCTTTTGCTTAAACATGCTGCTTTATCCAAATTTAGGTGGGAAAGACTTTGTTTATTTATTGCTTCTGCTGGTTGTTGCTGAACTTTTAGATTCAGGCCATGTTTTAGGCCGATGCATACCGGGGACCAGTACCTTAAATGTGCGTTAGCAATGTAGCCACTTTTGGTGTGAGTCTTCTGGCTGCTCCCAAGGACTTTAATTGGATGTCTTAAGGATGCACGAAGAATTCTGATGAAACTTTGACCTTTTGTTACCTGGCCTGAATGGCCTGAAGCCAAGGCTGGTGGTGGCAGGGCACTGACAATTCCTGTTGAGTGGGGGGTGGGGCGGGGGGATAACCAGCTCATGAGATTCTACAGCTCTTGTTTGGCCCTCATCTACACCATTCTTGCTCACAAATGCATATCAACTGCAAATTATTTGTTATTTCAGAATAGAACAGAAAAGATAACATGCTTATTCTAGTCATCTGACAGTCTTACAGGAATAAATAAAATTACTGGGAGAGAAGAAGTCCAAAGGACTGTATTAAGTAGCAAGCCTCAAATCAAGGCTGAAGGATTCACTCCTCCTTGGCACTTTTCTCCTTTGACCTATATATAGCAAGAGTTCAAATTTAATGTTGCAAGACAAGGCTTTGCATATTCAGTTATGTCATAGGGAAACGTTCAATGAACGTTTGAATGAACAAATGGACAAGAGAAATGCAGACATCCATCACTGAGCAATGCTGTGGACAGCAGTAGGCTTTTCACTCTGATGTATAGATTTTATGATGATAATTAATATGTACAAATGCATATTTTATCAATGACCTTTCCCATAAAAAGGGTCAGACCCAATGGGAGAGCTATTTTAATGCAATGCTTGCTGGACACCTGGAGTTATGTAAAGCTTATTTCTGAGAACATGCCTGTTTGAAAGGTGAGTTCTCTAAGTCTGAAATATAAACTGTGTTGTAATACCCAAGTGCAGGTAATCAGTATAGAAACTGAAGATATGCTGAACATGAACCCAGTCTGTTCCAATGTTCTTGCTAATGTGCTACATTTTCATTGTTAATTGACACATTCTCCCAAACTTACTTTTTTCGTTTATCTTTCCCACCAGATTTAATGAAGGGCCATATAGCTGAGAAACCATCATCTATCTTTTCCTTTTACAGTTGCTAACTGATCTGTTGTGTAATTGCTGGCTGTTCTGAGACGTTCAGGATTACAGGTGTTTTTCTTTAACAAAATATGGTCAGTTAAAGAAAATGAAGAAAGACATATATACGTGGCAGCTTTTCGAATATCCTGAAGTGTTTTACAGCCAATTAAGTACTTTTGAAGTGTGGCTGCTTTTGTCATACAGGAAATTCTGCAGTCAGTTTGTGCACAGCCAGCAGCCACAAACAGCAATGTGCTAATGATCACATACTCTGTTTTTCTGATATTGAATGAGGGATAAATATTGGCGAGAAGAAAGGGAAACAACCTGTATACTCCTTGCTCTTTTTTTCAGTTTGGTACTCTGGAATGATTTTCACCCACCTGAGAGAATAGGTGAAGCGTCTGTGCCTTCCTGAAGGCATCAGTGCTGCTGTACAGCACTGGAGGGGGCTGTGCTCGGTGTAGTTGGACTCTGTTGGGTAACATTACCTGGTTGCAATTCCAGCTTTACATGGAACTCCAGTTGTACTCTACACAAAGGCACTGACAGCATTCTGATTTCATCCCACTGGGTGATGAAAATAAGTTGTGGTAAATAGCATGGAAACAATCGGAAGCATGGGGAGTCCTGCTTGCATTTGGAGCCAGTTATCAGCTGACCGCGGTTGCTGAGTCCGCTTAAAATGCTCAAAAGATGCTCTTGCTTCAACAACCATTTAATTCACTTCAGATTACCCTTAACTGGTTAAGAACTTATTTATTTGGATTATTTTAACTGATGAGATTTCTCTTGTGTTAAAAATGACACAGATCAGTTTTGTTTTGTTCTGGTACTTCTATTGTTAAATTAGGTAGACTACATGACCTTTTCTAAAGCCTTCTGTGCAAACTTCTTCACATGAAGGTTGTTATTATGGTTGCCACAGTAACAAGCATATGTGGAAGTGTGATATAAAAGGCCAGAGTTTTTGTGGTATGTTTATTAATGGGCAATGATGACACTGTTTTGTTAGTCAGCACCAACAAACAGCCAAGGAAATTTTCTTGTTGCTTTGCAATGTACAGTCAGTATAATATTTTGTTCGTAGTTCATCGACCTCTGCAACAAAGGAGCAAAGTCAATACCTGGGTGGTGTTATGTGTCAGACCAATTTTGCCCAAACTAATACATTTGTACATACTACCAAAAATGCTGCAGCTGCTGGAAATGGGCAGCACAGTCACATAGCAGAGCAGCACAGTAGCATAGTAGTTATTACAATTGCTTTACAGTGCCAGTGATCACTGACCCCAGTTTGATTTCTGCTCCTATATCTACATTCTCCCTGTGACATTGTTGGTTCCTCCAGGTGCTCCTATCTCCTCCCACATTCTAAAGACATATGGTTCAGGGTTAGTCAATTGTGGTCATGCTCTGTTGGCACCAGAAGTGTGGTGATGCTTGTGGGCTGCCCTCGGCCAAATCCTTGGACTGTGATGGTTGGTTGACACACAAATGATGCATTTCACTCTACATTTCGATGTTTTGATGTGACATATAAAGCTAATCTTAAATGTGTGAAATAAACCAGAAAGCATAAGAAATACGCAGCAGGTCAAACATCATCTACAGCAAGAGAGAGTTAAAAATTATCTTTCATCAGAGTTAATTTAAAGATGCTGAACATACTCCTTAAACTTCATAAATGCAGTTTCTTGAATTTTGTTTTCCATGTGGTAAGACAGGAAACATGCATTTTGTCTACAATACTGTTAATGCTAGCTCAGTGACTATCAATTAAGGCATTGCCACATTCCTTCAAACTACATTGCAAAGTGGAGGCCATTTTTATAGATGGCCTGTTTCCCCCCTCTTTCATTGCATTGCATTGTGCAGCACAGCCTGGTTCTCGTGACTGACTTTCATATATTCTTTCCTGTGAATTAACTAAATCTTGGAGAGGTGTCAAAGCCACTGTGCTCCACTGGGGGCAATGTGGCACTGCGTTCAGGCTGGAGACTGTGCTGCCACCCCAGTGTTTGCTCTGCAGGAGACAAGCTGTATTGTGGTTGACTGCAGATATCTGTGACGTTCGTGGACTCGGGGCCTCCATCCGCTGTGTCCCCTGTATACAGCTGTCAGGAGAGAGGCGTTGGAGCTAGTGCACTCCACTGATGGCGTGCAGCACGTATCCAGGCTGGAGTTGGTTCTGCGCCCCCAGTGCTTGCCTTGCAGAAGACAAGCTGTATTATGAGTGACTGCAGATTCCTGCGCCATTCATGGTTTAGGGTCTGGACAATTTTTTTTCATGGCTGTATGTGACTGCTATCTTACATGTGCATGCTGTCTTGTATGTGCTATGAGTGTTTTGTGCTATGTGTGACTCTTGGTATTGTGATTTGCACCTCGGCCCTAGAGTCACGCTGTTTCATTTGGTTGTATTCATTGGCATTCATGTATGGTTGAATGACAATTCAGCTTGAATTGAATTGAATAGCAGAGTGCAACCATCTTCAGTGAAAAATTAATTGAAATTTTAGGCTCATTTTTTTGTAGGAAGATAATAGGGATTTTTTCCCCAAACATGCAAAGTTCCTGACTAACTGAATCACAGGTGTTGGTTAGTGTGTTAAAGATGACATTGGACAATATTTTTGTGAACTGATAGGGCAAATGCAGGGTACTTTCAGTCAACAGGAAATACCAACAACTGACTCTGCTATCATTTCAAATGTTTTCTGCAGTCATAGCATGACATGCCTTATCAATAAGTGAATAAGAAAACCTTATGTTGGTAGACTCAAGCTAGAATATCAGCCAAAGTAGTCGGCTGAAATTTAAGCATGAAGCAGGAACAGGCCAAACTGGCCACTCAACTCAACTCTGCTTTTTACTTTGGCTGGTCAGATCGTGTCCACAAGACCAGGGAATTGATTGATTATGGACCAGGAAGGGGAAGTGAGAAGAACACACACTAGTCGTCATTGAGGGCTCAGTGGTAAAAAGGGTGAGCGGCTTTAAGATACTATGTTCAAGATCTCCGATGATCTGTCTTTATGTTGTATTTTGGCATCAACACCTTGATGCAGTCATGAAGAAGATTTGCCATGGCTCTGCTTTGTTCAGAGTTTGAGAATTGGTATGTCACCAAATTTAGTATGCAAATTTCTATAGCTATATATGGAGAGCATTCTAACTGATCGATTGAATTGGAACCTGGTACAGAGACTCCAATGCATAGGATTGAACGGGGCTGTAGAAGGTTGTAGCCTCAGTCGGTGCCATCATGGGCACAACTCTACTTACCATTGAGGACATCTCAAGAAGCAGTGCCTCAAGAAGGCAGCATCAATATCTGGGACACGTCCTCTTCTCATTACCTGGTGCAGGGGTCTAAAGACAAACACTCTATGAATTCTAAGATGGAGTTGGCAAGATATGGTGGTGTTTTGCAGGCAGCTCACAAAACTACTAGTTACCCTACTAGATATGCTTCTGAACTACACTTACTGCAATCCACAGTCTGTAATTTCCCTCAAAGAAATGTACTTTTGAACTGTTACAATCTCCTGAAGGACTCAGCGAACTTGACTCTCAGTAATGCAGGTACAGCACCTTGAAGATGAAAGTCGCCATCACTGGGGTGGACATCAAGCCAGTTTAAAGAAAATGAACTGATGTTCAACCTCATTACTCCACGCCATTAAAGTATAGCACCAGACTAAAACATCAAGGCCAAGAGCATAAAATGAACTGGTGTTCAGTGCTGTCTCCCTCTCTTCTTGCTACTACTATCAGAGAGGAAGTACAGGATTTTTGGGTCTCACTTTGCCAGGTTCAGGAGCAGTTGTTGCCTTGCAGATATCAGGCTCCTCGACTAGTTCACTCATCTCAGTGCTGAACTGACTTTGCAGCTGTGGACTCTGCAGTTCATGTTCTGTGTAGTATTTCCTTACTTTTTTGGTTTTGCACATTTTATCCTCTTCTGCACAGTGGATGTTTGTTGATCTTCAGTGTGTGAGGTTCCTCGTGCATTCTATTGTGATTCTTTGTTTTGTGGCTGCCTGCAAGAAGATGTTTCTCAATGTTGTATATAGTATACATACTTAAATAATAAATTTACGTTAATCTTTCAGTGATTTGGGAACAGCTTCTTCCCCTTCATCAGATTATTGAATGGTCCATGAACACGACTTCATCAGGAACAGCTTCTTCCTCTCCATCATCAGATTATTGAATGGTCCATGAACACAACTTCATCATTCCCTTTTTTGTTGATACTGTTAATTTATTTTGTGTTTGCACTGCACTGTTGCCAGAAAGCAACAAATTTCAAGCCATTTAAGACAATGATAATAAGCCTGTTTCTGATTCTGAACTGTGCATTCTCAACTATGTTAATGTTGTCAAGAATCTATCTATCTCGGTCTTAAAAATATTCAAAAGCTTTGCTTCCACCACCCTTTGAAGTAGAGTTCTAAAGACTCATGACAGAGGGAAAATCTGATCTTTATATTAAATAATCAGCCTTTTATTTTAAACAGTGACTTCAAGTTCTAGATTCTCTCACAAAAGGAAATACTGTTTTAACATCCACCCTGTCAAGACACCTCAAGATATGTTTTAATAATAACCCCTTTCACTCCTCTGAACTCTCGTAGATACAAGCTTAAGTTATCCAACCTTTTGTCATAAATCAACTATCCCCTGCCAGGCCCAGTAAAATATTTCTGAACTTCTTCCAAAATATTAACATCCTTCTTTAAACAAGGAGAACAACATACTACATACTGAGGTCCAATGCCCTACTTATTTGAAATTGACCTCCCTACAGCTTGTATTCAATCCGCACCCCCCTCTCCCCTGCAAACTAACATTGGTAGCATTTTGTTAGCTTTCATTCTGATTTGCCTCACCAACATCTTAACATTTTGTAGATCATGCACTTGAACTCTTGGATCCCTCTGGATCACAGAGCCCTATCTCTCACCATCTTTATAATATGTTTGCTTTCTGTTTTTCCCTCTCAAAAGATGCACACTCTTGCATGTTGTTCCACTTGCCAGAAGTTTCCTATTCTCTTAACCTAGCTCTGTAGCCTTCTTTTGTCTTCACAACTTCCTTAATGTGCTATCAGCAAATTTAAAAACTTCTCCATCAGTGCCATCATTCAAGACTTTGTATATGAATTTTTAAAATGTTGAGGTTCAAACGTTGAGCACATCATTTCTAAGGGGCCGAAAACTGCTCTCAGTACTCCAAGTGAGGCTTCACCAGTGCTTTGTAAAGCCTCAACATTACATCCTTGCTTTTATGTTGTAGTCCTCTTGAAATGAATGCTAAATGCATTTGCCTTCCTCACCACCAACTCAACTTGCAAATTAACCTTCAGGGAATCCTGCACAAGAACTCCCAAGTCCCTTTGCATCTCAAATTTTTGAATTTTCTTTCCACTTAAAAAATAATCTACCCTTTTTATTTCTTCTACCAAACTGCATAATCTTATACTTTCCGACACTATATTCCATTTGCCACTTCTTTACCATAATGGAATCAATGAAAGTCTGCTCAGTTGGGGTATTCAGCTAGAGTGCAGGATAGTAAAAGACATAATAATGATAAATAAATAAGCAATAGATGTCGAGAACATGAGAAGAAGACTCCTTGAAAGTGAGTTCAGTGGTGGGAACATTTCAATGATGGGGCAATTGAAGTTGAGTGAAGTTATCCCCTATGATTCAAGAGCCTTATGACTGAGGAGTAGTAATTGAACCTGGTGGCATGAGCTCTGAGGCTCCTGTATCACCTTTCCAATGGCAGCAGCGAGCAAAGAGCATGTCCTGGGTGGTGGGGGTCCCTGATAATGGATGCTGCTTCCCTGTGACAGTGTTTCATGTAGATGTGCTCAATGGTTGTGAGGGCTTTACCTGTGATGGACTGGGCCATATCCATTACTTTTTGTAGGATTTTCTGTTCAAGGCCTTTGATGTTTCCAAACTGCTGTGATGCAGCCAGTGTACCCTCCACTGCACATCTATAGAACTTTGCCAAAGTTTTAGGTGTCATACTGTTATCTCTACAAACTCCTGAGCGAGTAGAGGTGTGATGTGCTTTCTTCATAATTGCACTTATGTGCTGGGCCCAGGACAGCAACACCAAAATGATAACACCAAGGAATTGACCCTCTCCACTTCTGATCCTCAGTTGAGGAATGACTAAAGAACCTCTGGTATCCTTTCGAAGTCAATAATCAGCTCTTTGTCTTGCTGACATTGAGTAAGAAGTTGTTGTTTTGGCACCACTCAGGCAGAATTTTCCATCTCCCTCCTATATGTCAATTCATCTCTATCTTTGATTTGGTCCACAACAGTGGTGTCATCAGCAAACCTGAATATGGCATTACAGTTGTGCTTAGCCACACAGACATAAATGTAAAGTGAATAGAGCAGGGTTTTAAGCACACAGCCCTATGATGCACCTGTGCTGATGGAGATCCATGGAGGAGATGTTGTTGCCAATCCAAACTAACTGAGGTCTGCAAGTGAAGAAGTCCAGAATCCAATTGCACAAGGAAATATTGAGCCAAGGTTTTGGAGCTTATTGATTAGTTTTTGGAGGATATTTCTGTTGAATGTTGAGCTGTAGTCAATAAAAGAGCATCCTGATGTATGCATCTTTGCTGTCCAGATGTTCCAGGATGAGTGAAGAGCCAAGGAGATGGCATCTGCTATAGTCCTGGTACTCTGGTAGGCAAATTAGAATGGATATAAGTTGCTTCTCAGCAGGATTTGATGTGTTTTATCACCAACCTCTCAAACACTCTATCACTGTGGATGTAAATGCTACTGCACAATAGTCATTGAGGCAATTTGCCATGCTGTTATTGGGCCCTAGTATAATTGAAGCCTACCTGAAGCAGATGGGTACCACACACTGCTGAAGCGAAAGGTTAAAGACCTCAGTGAACACTCCAGCCACTCTGATTCTATGATAGACCTCAGCGATGTTCGTCGTCTGTCATGTGAGGAAGATTTTTGCAGAGTCGCTTTTGTTGTGGGAGCTCCAAAAGACATGATGCTCAATCATGGACAAAAATGCAATTGTTCATGTTGCACTGAAAACAGATTGAGGTGGAGAGCCCTTGGGTGTCACAGCTCACAGCCACAGTACAGTTGATACCTGACAGATTTGCTGGCACACATAGAATGTATTCTAGGTTAATATTCCAACATTTAGAAACCATGTGTTTTTATTGTACTTTACCTGCTTATGTCTGAAATAGCTTGAAGTGGGGAAAGTAGATTTGGAAATTCTGAGTGTCTTTCCTTTATGGAAATTGGCACGAATCATCCTAAATGTATGAAAATATGATTGCAGGAACTCAAGGTTTTAAAATGGTACCAATTTCAAACTGAGGCATAAATTAGTATTTTCCATTCCAGCAATCTCTCTGAAGGCTGATGAACTGAACATGTGGAAGGACATTATTTGGCATGAATCATTAAACTGTGTTTAATTAAAAAGATGAATGAATAGAACAGCCAATAAAATGAGACTAAGTTAATTCAATTCTCACAATATATCTGCCCTATGAAATAGAAACTGCACACTTTCAGGAGTTATGTTTTTGACCTAAACAAAAGTATATCCTGTTGTAAAGATAACAGTGGCACACCAGCTAAAGTACAGATTTTCCATTAATAAAATGGGTCTCTCTTTGTAGCCTTGCTTCTTCAAAAGTTCTTTTCTTTGCTGTGCTAATATTCCTTGATATGTCTTTAATCCAGTCACAGAACAGAGAACAAAGAACATTCCACCACAATGAGTATGAGGCCTTTTCTCATCATTGAGACAAATTAACAAAGTACTTATTGTTTAGTTGATGGGGCAGATAACTTCTATTTAACACTATCACTTCTTATCTATGTATTTAAACATGTATATTATTGATCATTTATTTTCCAATACTCTGCAGGGAAATGACTAAGATTTCTAGTTTTTGACATCTACATTAACAGAATAAAGACGAGCTTCCTTTAAGATCTTCCTGATGTACAATGATAATGGTTAGCTTTAATTCCTGCTTTCAAAAGACAAATCTACACAGGTTATTTGTTTAGGAGCACAATAGAAATTTTTACAGAACTGTGTATAAATGATATGGTATATCAGTGAGTTTGCAACCATTCAGCATAAGACCAGTACCACCAGCAGTACTGTATGGGTGGGAAAAACTGCAGTGTGTATTGTGTCATCATTTTCCAGTGTCCCAACTGTTAACTAGGTCTCTTCTGTGTTCACAGAATTATCTTTTAAATCCAATTAATGGACTATGATGGTCAGGATTTTCCAGTGCATTTTCCATTATGAAGCTTGCATATTTGAATACAATTTGATTTACTTGAATTTCTTTGCTAAAATGTTAGCAGTACCTTTATATGCAGGCTTTCTGCAAGGCAAATATGGTGTGGAAACATTTCAGAATTGAAAACGAGAATGTAGCTGAATAATCATAATTTATTTTGAGAATAGATCACACATAGTATGTTACCTGGATTTTGGAGTAAGTTTTCTAATTACCAATAGCAACAAAAATGATATCAAAAAATGCAGCAGGTCAGTGTGTCATTCCAATCTATCAGTCTGCTTATGCTCTGCAAATCCAGAACACTGACGCAGAAAAGTGGTGTACTCCATGAGAGCCAATTCCCTTGCCATGTTGCCGCAGCAACTAAACATGATATTCAAGTGCAGTCCACTTATGCTGTATGCAGGATAATACTATTCTGTAGTGATTTATGAGTGGGAGTGTTCTACTGAAGTGTGGTGCTTGTTCGCTCTCCTCACTTCTCCTACTGCACTTGACCTCAATCATAAACTCCAACATGGAGCTATAAACTACACTAGCATGCTGATGTTCACTGGACATTAATCTTGCCACACAGAAACCTTAATTTTAATGTTTCTCACACCCTTCTGGAACTACCAGCAATGAGCTTTGATAGTTTAATCCTATTAGTTTTCAACAACTTGCGCAATATATCAATTTCAAATGACAAATACAAACTAAGTATGACTACAAGTACAAGTCCTGCTCTCATTAACATGATTGTCAAGGTGTTTTATATGAATTTAGCAGTAAAATTCTTGTAGCAATAAATGAATGTTCCAAGTTATTTTTGTCACACGAGGCACAAACAACAGTATGACTTCTTTCCACTGGATTGCAGTAAACATTACTGAAACTGTTGATGATCCTATCTAACAATTTGAGGAGCTCTGGTTGTATTTGGATCCAACCAATAACAGTAAATTTCCAAATGCCATTTGATAAGATGTCACATCAAAGGTAATTATGGAAAATAAAAAATCTTAAAGGGAAAGGTAACTAATTAGCATAGCCAAAAGATAATCCGTGCCCATACATTACCCCATGTACCATATGAGTCGGCATAAAATGGGTCTTTTTCTTGTTAACAAGATGTAACAAATGGTGTTCAGAGGAGGTTCACGAAAGTGGTTCCAGGATTGAATGGCTCGTCATATGAAGAACATTTGATGGCTCTGGGCTTGTATTCACAGGAATTCAGAAGAATGAGGGATGACCTAATTGAAACCTATTGAATGTCAAAAGGCCTCGATAGAGTGGATGTGGAGAGAATGTTTACTATAGTGGCAGAGTCTATGACCAGAGGGCCCAACCTCAGAATAGAGGGGCATCCTTTTTGAATGGAGATGAGGAATTTCTTTAGGCAAAGAGTGGTGAATCTTTGGAATTTGTTGCCACAGGCAACTGTGGAGGCCAAGTCTTAACATATATTTAAGTCAGAGGTTGATAGATTCTTGATTAGTCAGGGCATGAGGTGATATGGAGAAAAGGCAGGAAATTGGGGCTGAGAGGGAAAATGGATCAGCCATGATGAAATGGCGGAGTAGACTTGGTAGGCCAAATGCCCTAATTCTGCTCCTATAACTTATTCTTCTTTTACTTAAAATGAACATCCTAGTAATTATTTAAATTTTCAGTGCCTAGGCATCCAACACTTTAGGTGAAAATGTAGTTTCTTCTCATGCCCCTAATAGATGACTTTTCTTCTAGGAGCAAAACATACTTGCATTTCACCATCTATGCCTATCACATTTATGTGAATAAATCTCCTCTCAGCTATTTGAAATAAAGTAGTCTTCATTCTTAGCCTTTTCTATCCCTAGCAAGATAGGGATAGAAAAGATAGGGATTTAAAACCTGTTCTGTACTCTTTTTGTTCTCCCAGCTGTACATTGGCCTTGGTTGTTCTTTGCCAAAATAAGTATGTATTTTAATGGTGATGCATGGTGGAAGATCAGTTTCGAGTTCCTGTGTGTCAACATCTCTGAAGATCTATCCTGGGCCCAACATATTGATGCAATTACAAAGAAGGCATGACAGTGGCTATATTTCATTCAGAGTTTGAGGAGAATTGGTATGTCACCAAAGACTGCAGCAAATGTTGACTGATATGCCATGGAGAGCATTCTTACTGGTTGCATCACTGTCTGGTATGGAGAGGCCACAGCACATGATTGCAAAAAGCTGTTGAAGGTTGCAAGTTCATCCAGCTCCATCATGGCCACTAGCCTCCCCAGTATCAAGGACATTTTCAAAAGGAGATGCCTCAGAAAGGTGACCTCCATCATTAAGAGGCTCCATTTATGATATGCCCTCTTCTCTTTGCTTATATGTTCTTATTGTAGTTTTTTTATATATGGAACTGTATTGCTGACACAAAACAACAAATTTCATGATATATAGCAATTACTTCTGATAAGTTGGCGGTGCACTCAGATGCCAAAAGTGTTATTGTGTTTTTTACGATCGCAAGACCCATCTTGGGCATTAAGAACTTATAGTACTGCAGGTCTACCCCATCAGCAAGTTGCTCGTTGGTGGAGAAACTGAAGGAGCTGGACTCGCTGTAGATCATGTTGCTGCCCATGTCAGAGAAACGCAGTCTAACAGTGAGTGATCATCTTCATCAATTTTCTTGTGATCATAAGACCCTGTTGGACATTGGTGTTGTGGAATGTTGCAAGTTGAATTCATTGGCAAAAGGCGGGGATGCTGAGTGGTCTTGGTTGTAACAGGGACTAGGCCTCAAGCCTGGTTGTGGCTGCTCAAGGTGAGGAGCCAGAGTCGGTGCTCCATTGGACTGCCATAGGCAGTGTAGCTGGGCACCCATGCTGGAGTTGGTGTTGCTCTCTAGTGTTCACTCAGCTGGAGACAAGCTGGGAGATCATCAGGGACACCAGTCACCCCAACCTTAAACTGTTTCATCTGCTTCTGTCTTACAAAACAGTACCACAGCATTAAAGCCAGGACTAACAGACGTCAGGACAGCTTCTTTCTACAAGCCATTAGACTTATAAATTCACATGTCTGTACATTGCGACGAAGTCATAATGCAAAGATTTTTACTCCCTCTCATCTTGGGATGGATGTAGGATTTAAATAAATTCAGTTCAATCCTATTCAGTTCAAGCTGTATTGTGTTCAACTGCAGACTGCTGCAACATTCATGGACTCAGGGAATTGGACTATATTTATTTGTGTGATTGTATGTATTTTACTGCTATCTTTTATGTGCTCTATGTGCTTTATGATGTGTTTGACTGTTGGTACTGTCTTGCACCTTGTCTCTGGAGTGACGCTGTTTTGTTTGAGATATTGAGTAGAATTGGAGCTACACCTATGGGGCAAAACATTTGCTTCATCCTGAATCTGCCTGAAAATGCCTCCATTGGAATATTTAGGTCTGGAAGCTGAAGATCAGTAAATCTGATCATTTTGAACGTACTTTTGTAATTTTTGACATGACTTCTAAAAGCAGAAAACTGCCCACAAATAAAGGAATATCAAAACTGAAATCAACAAAACATGGTTACATTTTTCCATAAGGAATTCTAATAAACTCAATGGAATTGTTCCTCAGAAATTAAACAGTATTGGGATTAAGGGAAATATTGCAAAAGCAAATTGAAAAAGGATCTAGTGTTTTCCCAGCGTATATGAAGAATAAAACTCTTCTCAGGCTTCCTGTTTTTAAGGACCTGATTGATTTCCTTCACCTTGTGGCCATTCTATTGGAACATCATGTGTAATTATCTTATTTTCTTGGGGAGACACTCTGGGTCCAAGAAAAGTTTTTGCACAGTTAGTCAAAGTAGAAAGAACCGCTGTACATTGGGAGGTGCGATGGCGGTTGTTATTGTTGATTAACCATGCGAGAACTATTTTGGACCAAGAGAGACTCCCCGAGGAAATAAGACAATTACACATGTCCTACAGAATGGCTACCAGGTGAAGGAAATCATTCGGGCTCTTAAAAATGGTTGACAGAAAAACCAGGAAACATAACAATGAAGAGGAACCCATTGCTACAACCTCTCTTCCCTGTATTTCCACTGTTTCTGGAAGAATTGCTGGGATCCTGAAGAAATACTGGATTAATACCATCCACAAATCTGTTAGAAAACTCAAATCACAGTTCATGTGGATCAAAGATGGCCTGGGACTTGGGGCGGCTGACGTTTACAGGATTCCCTGTGAATGCAGAGCAGCATATATTGGCCAGATGCAACACACAGTGGAAACCCGCATCAAGGAGCACAGGAGTTGTATCCATTTGGGTTACCTGGAGAAATCAGTGGCAGCAGAACACTGCATTTGCAAAGGCCATAGGATTGACCTTGACTGCATGAAACTACTGTGTTGCGCCAATGACTTTTGGTGAAGGAAGCCATTGAAATAAAACTAGAGGAAAAGGAATTTATCAAAGATGGAAGTCTCACTCTAAGTAGGAACTGGAATTCGATTGCAAACAAGGTGGGAGACAGAAACCTGATTGGATGAGGACAAACCAATCAGAAGGGTTGAATGATGGAGTTATAGTTATCACTGGACTAGACATGCCCAGGTATCATCCCTGATGAAGATGGCAGAATTTGTAATCAAAACACAGTTATAAATGATGCTTGTCCCTGGCTGGAAGCCCAAGAAGAGTTTATTTGTGGAATATAATTAGTTAAGTGAAAATTAAAGTCAATTGAAAACATATACCAGTTCAAAATGTGCCAGTATGTGGCTGGTAGAATGTCATCTTTGGTATTTATAGTCAGAAGTTCAAAATTCTTAAAAAGTAGGCTTACCTTTCTTTTTCTCCAATGCTATGGTTTTAACAATAACTCTTCCTGCATAAAAAGGTGGATGGAGTGTTGCCACCCAGTGTATTATGACTTCAGTGCAGCTATAGTTTTACAATCAAGAGCCTGCAGAGGTTATGGGTGGGCAGTGAATCGGAAACACATACGCTAGCCTAAATTAAAGGCTGAACTTTTAACTTCCTAGTCTCTTAAATGCAAGCAGTCCACTTCCTGCCAGGACAGGCTGGACACTGGGCCAAAGATAGCTGGCAGCAGGGAAAGACTGGTTGTCCAGTATCAGATGACTGAGTGTCAGAGAACAGTCACGCCTTGGCTGAGGTTAACTGTGGGTTAGCTTTAAGGCCTTGAGCAGCATTCAAGTTACTGCACGAGGATTTGATTTCATTCAGCTAAAAAGTTTATTCATTTTTTGTATTAGCTTTTAACCTGCTTTTTCCCATTGAATATTAGTTAAGGTGCAACCGTGTTCTAATGGCATCATAGAACAAAATTAACATTTGGCTTCACGTGATTCCTCAAATATTTGTAAATCGCACAGGGCTAATTTTAATAAACAAAGAAAAACTCTCAATTTTGTCCAGCCCTCCTCAAATGCTGTGTACCAATCTCTTGCAGTTCCCAGTATGTACAGTATTGATGTTAATATAATTGTTCTGTCTCTACACAATGTCTGATTAAATCATTATAGTTTCAGTGTTCCATTTGTATATATCTGAAGTTTGGTACATTTTTGAAATACTGAAATCAAACTACAGCCTGTTGGGAAAGAGTTAAAGGCAATCCATGAATACACAGTCAATTTTGTTTGTATGTTTCTTTTTTCCTGTCTTTGAAGGGCCCAATTATCAAGACATATAGTTAATTTAACAAAAATAATTAACAAAAAATTAAAGACTTAATTCATTTATGAAACACAAGAACTTCTACAGATGCTAGAAATCCAAAGCAACACACACAAAATGCTGGGGGAGCTTAGCCAGTTGGGCAGTATCTATGGAAATGAATAAAAAATTAATGTTTTGGGCCTTCTTCAGGAATGGAAAGTGAGGGGGAGGACACCAGAATAAAAAGGTGGGAAGGGGAGGGTAGGAAGATAACTAGAAGGTGATAGGGGACGCCAGGTGGGTAGGTGGGCTAGAGAGGAACGAGTCTTGATAGGAGAGGAGTGGTTCATCGGAGAAAGGGAAGAAGAAGAAGGGACAACAGGGGGAGGTGATAGGCAGATGAGAAGAGGGAAGAGGCTAGAGTGGGGATTAGGAGAAGTGGGAGGGAATTCTTTTTACTGGAAGGAGAAATCGATGTTCATACCATCAGGTTGGAGGCTACCCAGATGGAATATGAGGTGTTGCTTCTTCACCCTGAGTGTGACTGCATTGTGGCAGAAGAGAATGCTCTGGACTGACATATTGGAGCAGGAATGGAAATAGGAGTTAAAATAATTGGCTACCGGGAAGTCTGCTTTTGGCAGATGGCGTGGAGTTGTTTGACAAAGCAGTTCCCCCAATTTACGATGGGTCTCACCATTGTAAAGGAGGCCTTATTGGGAGGACTGGACACAACAGATGACTGCAGCAGATGCACAAGCAAAGTGTTGCCTCAGCTGGAAGGACTGTTCGGTGCCCTAAATGGAGGTGAAGAGTTGAATGGGCACTTTGGCCACTTGTAGGGCTAAGTGCCAGGAGGGAGACTAGTGAGGAGTGACGGATGGAAGAGAATCATGGAGGGTGTGATCCCTGTGAAAAGTGGAGAATGGTGGGGGGGGGGGGGGAAGGAGGTAGAGATGTGTTTGGTAGGATCCCTTTGGAAATTGTGGAAGTTGCAAAGTTTATTTATGAAACTACTGAATGGTCTGAACCAGGCACTGTTTTCAACATATTATTACATGTTATGTTGATATTCAATTTAATATTACTGTCAAAATGAGTATTGTACTTGTCTTATATAGGTGGCTGTCCATGATCATTGTGTATGTATGTTATAAAAGTCCAGGACTGCAAAGTTAAAGTGCCTCTTGTAAATCAATGTATGACAGTGCTAGCATTCCTCTAATAGCTTTGTTACATGGTGCTGGAAACCCTTCCTCATTCACACAGGGTAGCTAGATTTAAAACTGAATAAGTAAGAATTAGTGAAGGCTATGAAATACAATTAAATGGTTGTCTGTCCCAGCATGGTCGGCATGTCAGTTTGGTACCTGGCAGATAGCCACATGCTATCATTTCTTTTTCCCCTAATCAGTGACCTGACTACTTTGACATAGTTACGTCATCAGTTCTGAAAGCGTTGGTAGCACACCAGTACTTGCCAACCATCCTCAATTTATATTCACAACAGCCACAGAATATACAGTTTCTTGGAGGACAGCTCCAGTCTAATTAATAGTAGATGGTTTACAATACATGGTTATTACCAGAGAACCTTGCATTTATACATGGGAGACTGAGTTTAAAACTACTGCTAATATCTGATGTGGCAGCTATCCTGTGTTTAAAAGCCCAGTCTGATGCCAATAACTTATTTAATTGCTCTACACAGGAGAAACCAAATGCAGCCACCTCCATTCAGTCCACAGGAGTGACCCCAAGCTTCCACTCTCCTGTCATTTTAATTCTGCATCCACTCTCACTCAGAGCTTTTACCCTTTAAACTTTCCAACAAAGCCAAATGTAAGCATGAGGAAGAACCTATCTTTTTTCAAGACACTTTACAGCTCTTGGAACCATGGAGTCATAAAGTTGATCTCAACAACTTTAGAGAACCAACCTGTTTTGATGAAAGGTTATTGACCTGTAGTGTTAACTTTGTTTCTCTCACTTGACCTATTTTTTTTAGATTTTCCACATCTGTTGATTTTTATTTCTCCAATGTTTTGCATCTTACCCTTGCAATTGTTTTCTTTCTTCCTCTTCTCTATCCTCATCTCATCTCCTATTCACACTTTCTCCAAACCTATGAGTTTAACAAGACTTAACCACACTCTCAGCATGCATTGCCACTTTATCAGTAACAGCCACAGTGTGGAGTTGCTAATGGTTACTGACGATATGGGAGTCACTCTGAGGCAAATAAAATGCAGTGACAAGCTTGAGCATGATCCATCCCATTATGTTGTTCTGTAAGGTTTTACTGAAAAGCTTGTACCTGGTGAAATGTTACATCATGCAGAGGCTATAAGCTTATCAAAGAAACATTGCTGCCTATTTGGTCACTCTCATGTATCTCACAGCAGCAGAATAGCTTTCCAGGTTGGCTGGAAAGATTCCAGCATAGGTTCAGTTGTCCATGTTGTGGGAAGAGGACATTTGGCCCAAGATTGTGCGGTACTGTGGCCAGAGTTGCATAGTTGCAGGTTCATTCCTGACCTCAGGTTCTGCTTATGTGAGCCCATGGGTTAAATATTTTCTTTCATATGCATTCACATGATGTGGTTTTCGAAGGTTGGACAACCATTTAATTGTGCATCCCCAGTTGCCTTTGAGAAGGTGGTGTGCTGAGCTGCTTTCTTGAATTGCTGTAGTTGTAGTGTTCTCGCACAGGTGTAATAGAACTCTGAACTAAACACCAAGCTTAAACCAGTCAATGAGGTGGTCCCAGTAAGATTAACCATTTACTGTTCACTCTTCCACATTAACGTATGGTGAAAAGGCGTTGCTTCACTAATGTTTCTAGTGCGTAGAAAGAAAACTTTTCTCGCGCTGGTCCTGCATACATAAGCCCCCTCCTTCCTGTTTCTCCAAACCGGTATTTTCCCACAAGACACGGCAAAACCGGGTGTGACATCATCGCATGCCAAGATATATCACAGACAACAAATTTACTTTAAATAATCTTAACTTTAACTGGAAAACAATTACAAATGAATTACTAAAGCAAAAATATAATAAACTAAACAAATGCCTTAAAGGCAACACAGTAGTCCTTCAGGTATTTTCAGGGGTAAGTTTTTTTTATACAGAGAGTGATGAACAGAGGAGATATCGAGTAAGTTTTTTATGCAGGGAGTGGTGAGTGCATGGATTGGGCTGTGGCGGTGGAGGCGGATACAATAGGGTCTTTTAAGAGTCTCCTGGACAGGTACATGGAGCTCAGAAAAATAGAGGGCTATGGGTAACCCAGGGCCTAGGTAATTTCTCAGGTAAGGATATGTTTGGCACAGCTTTGTGGGCCAAAGGGTCTGTATTGTGCTGTAGGTTTTCTGTTTGTATGTATTCCCACAATGCTGTTAGGGAGAGAGTGCCAGGATTTTGACCTGCAATAGTGAAGAAACAATGTCCTTCTGTATCCTCTAAAGCAGCATGTTTCAGAGCACTACCTACTTCCCTCATAAAATATCCTCCCCATCTCCTCCTGAATCTTTTCTGATAATTATCCTAAATTTTGCATCCTCAGGTTAAGTAACCTTAAAGGTTTTTTTTGCAGCATTTAGAGTTCCTTTGAAAATAACTGGTGCCTTTGCTCTTCACCTTAGTAGGATACTCTCCGCAATACATACATGTCAGTTTGCAGTTGGCCTTGCCATGGGGCCTGAAACAGGTGCCAAACTATATTAGGACTGATTTAACACCAGTAATCAATGTGGTGCACATCCAGTTTGGCATGCAGAGGTATACAGCAGTTTACCATTTTAGTCTCACTTTATGCCTGGTAATGGGAGAGGCTGTGTTTTTCAAATTCTGGTTTGAGTTGGATTGTTTCTATCACTTGTTTTGAAGATTTTCATGTGAGAAAACTCAATGTAAGCTGTGATATTCATGTGTTTGTATGTAACCCTAGAGGTGAAATTTATAAATGAAAGTTTCAGTAGATGCTTCCATCAGAGGCTTTTGGTTACAGAACATTGTGTGAATGGTTCCCTAACAGCAGGTGTAAAGGACAAACGTGTGGAAAAAAGAAACATGCTCTTGCATTCAAAGGGCTTCAGTGAAGTATTTTCAGTCTGCTGGTCTGCCTGTCTAACCTGTCAGGGTAATATAATGAATAATGAATCAGGATGTTAGCGAGAGGCTTGAAGGCATTACCTTCATTAGTAACTTAAAGACTTCCTAAAGCACATTTGGACTTGCAGTTCACATAGATCTTTACATTTCTGAAGAACAATTTCAAATGTTATATGTTTACAAATAACTCAGCACCATTAGAACTATGATCATACAATTATACTTGTAATAATTTATGAAAATCGTCACAAAATGACAGAGGTGAAAGCAAAACAAATAACTGTAAGGAACATGATCAGTAAGGTTTAGCAAAAGCATTGACACATGATAGTCTTGAAATTAAATACTACCCAGTTGTTCAGTACCTGTTCTGAAATTCTAAACATCACTGTTAATTCAACCTGCCCTCTCAGGTAGGTATTTCTGCTCATTGTTGTGAATCTCCTGGCCAATGTATAATGTGCATTAATCTCCGAAGAAACAGATTATGTGTTGTATATCTATGTACAAAGATTGGAGTTTATTTATTGACATTGACTGATCCTTTAAATCTTGTGTCTTTTCAGGACTCAGCAATTCTGGTTGTGAGCGCCATAATGATTCTCAGAGTTTTACAGAACATCAGCTTAAAATAGATGACCATGAGCATTATACCTGTGATAAAGGAACATAAAGACAAAGAAGATTATTGTTTATTGAAAACTCAAGAAAATCTACTGATGCTGGAAATCCAAAGCAACACACTCAAAATGCTGCATAAAAATGAAGGCTTGCACCCCAAAACATCGACTCTTTTCTTTTTTCCATAGATGCAGCCTGGCCTGCTGAGTCCCTCCAGCATTTTGTGTATGATGTATTGAAAATTGTCACAGGAGAAATCAGTGGTGCAAGATACTTTTACTGTCATTTGGTATCATTTTGGGTTTCGAATAAATGTTCTTGTGTTATCTCATTCTGTGGCTCACAGGCTTGCTACAATGAGAAGTAGGTTTCAAACATTGAAATTGCTCTGGATTTTATCCTGGGTACAGAGCTCTGGCAGTTGATGTTGGGGTGTTGATGTGGGATATTAGTTCCAATCCAGCTAGGGAATTTAAATGCAGAATAAAAGACTGGTGTAGGTAATGGTAACTGCTGGATTATCATTAAAAAAATTGGTACTACATTGCTTTTCAGAAAGAGAAATCTGCTATTCTCTCTCAGCCTGGCTGAGATGTGCCTCCAACCCCATCAATGCAGTTTACTCCTAAATGTCTTTTGAATGCCCCAGTAAACCATTCAGTTTGGAGGCAATTAGGAATGGATGGTGAATGCCATCCATGTTGGAATGGTTATGTGTCCTTGGAGAGAAGAACAAATGAGCTTTCTTTTTTGCTCAGTGGTTGTCCAGCAAATGTTTTTGGGATGTAAAGAATAAAATACAGGATTGTTTAATCATACTCCATATTAGATAGCCTGAAGCTGTCCATTGTGACAACTTGCTCATGAAAAATGGTTGCTTGGGAAAGGAGGTGGAGGAATTCTAGAGAACCCTTGTATAAACTTTTGCTTACTCAAGAGAAGAAACTAAAGCACCATGGTAATGCTGGGTTAAAAAGACATTTTATATGTTTTATTGGGGGCACCATGGTGGCGTAGTGGTTAGCGAAATGCTATTACAGCTTGGGGCATCGAAGTTCAATTCTGATGCTGTCTGCAAGGAGTTTGTACATTCTCTCCAAATGCGTGAGTTCCCTCTGGGTGCTCCCGCTTCTCTCCTACGTTCCAGAGATAGTTTGTTAATTTGTCATTGTAAATTGTCATGCGATTAGGCTAGGGTTAAATAGTTGGGTTGCTGGACGGTATGGCTCGTTGGGCCAGAAGGGCCTGTTCCACGCTGTATCTCTAAATAAAATATTCCAGCAAGTGCTGAGTCTCTTGTGTCTTAATTTTATACTCAAGGTTTTTTTATTCCATGTATTTTGCTTGTTATTGAATAACGTCAATGGAGGAGAAGTCAATGTAAGTGTAGACAATTTGAGTTAAAACCATTTCTAATTTCTTGTGACTGATCCATTGTGCTATCTGCTTTGGGAAAAGTTGACAAAGTGGAACCTGGATACCTGTTCCCTCTCTTGTAATAGTCAGCATTGAGAAGGAAGAGGTGGCCATTCTTTCTAATAAGTGTGAGCATCTGTTTAAACAACAAAAAGCAGTCAGGTGTAATTATCAGATCACTGTTGACCTCTAGCAGAAAAATTCTACGTGACCTGGCTTTCAGATTGCTGATAATGATAAGCAAGGAGGGGTGAGAAAGAGAGAATTGGTATTCAGCTTCCCGGAGCTTGTTGACTTTTTCTACCAGTTCCAAAGAAGCCTTTCAGCTTTAGTGTTTGTGCTTATGTCAAATGGCAATGACAAATAATGTAAATTTTTCTGGGTGTGCAGGGTCACGTTAGTTTAATACTTGTGTTGAAAGAAGATAATTTAAAGAAAAAAACACAATCACCCAATTAAGTGACATAAGAATGCATTTTACACTCAATCAAAATCCCAGAGAAAGAGGAGTAGGCAAAAAAATCCTATGCATTCATAACATAAATGTAAGAATGGAATTAGGCTTTGTGACTAACCTTTTAGGAAGATTATGATTGACCCTCCAGCTAAAGTTTATTCTTTATATCTTTCCTTCTCTTTTTCTTTATATCTTTTCTTCTTTTTTCTTTTACTCCCCTCCATTACAAATTCTCCCTGATAGCCTAATGGTTTCTCAATATGTAGTCAAAGTACTGATAATTCTCATAGATGACAAATAAACTTTGAACTTCTTACAGCCCATACTCAGTACACATAACCATAAACACAATTTATAAAACATTTTCTAAAGATTAGCTATTTCTGTGTTGGTTGTCCTTTATAGTTAAAGTTAACTTTCTTTCACTCCATTTCCATTAGTTTGAGGTGGCTAAGGATGTGCAGATTTGGCTGCAGGTGGGAAAGGAATGTTTCCTGGCATGGGTGGATGGCAAGAACAGAAGGAGTGCCCTTCATTCTTTGTTTTCACTGAGCTGTTGTCTTCTGATGAGATGTGAGGTTCTCTGTATCTTGCTGGGTGTTACTCACAGGACACAGATTCCCCCGTTGGTGAGAATGTTACAATTTTTCCAGACGGTTTTGAGGTCATCCTGGAAGGATTCCCAGTCCCCAAATTTTTAATTTGTTTTAAACTTGAAGGTTCACAATGGGGAGCCTGCACTGCCCAATTACACCCATGTGATCAATTAACTTAATAAACCGTAGTCTTTTGGAATGTGGGAGGAAACTGGAGAACCCAGAGGAACCCTGTGTCATGGCATTGTTTTCCTCTCACATCCCAAAAGTTGTATAGGTTAATCGGTCACATGGGTATAATTGGGCTCATGGGTTCAATTCTGATGCTCTCTGTAAGGAATTTGTCCATTCACACTCAATACGCTCAAAAACTTCTATAGTTGTACCGTGGAGAGCATTCTGACAGGTTGCATCGCTGTCTGGTACAGAGGGGCTATTGCACAGGACTGAAAGAAGCTGCAGAAGGTTGTAACTTTAGTCAGCTCCATCTTGGGTACTAACCTACAAAGCCCCCAGGACATCTTTAGGGAGCGGTGTCTCAGAAAGGCAGCATCCATTATTAAGGACCCCCAGCACTCAGGGCATGCCCTTTTCTCATTGTTACCATCAGGTCGGAGGTACAGAAGCCTGAAGGCACACACTCAGTGATTCAGGAACAGCTTCTTCCCCTCTGCCATCCAATTCCTAAATGAACATTGAATCTTTGGATGCTACCTCACTTTTTAAAAAATATACAGTATTTCTGTTTTTGCACATTCTTTAAAAATCTATTCAATATATGTAATTGAGGTGCAATAGCATCTATCTACAACATAATTATGAAAATTTATTCAGATGCATCTAACAAAATTAAAAATGATTGCGGAAGGGAACTTAAGCTTACCTTACCTATTGCAAAATGGGAAAAAAAATTCAATTAATTAATTCATCCTCTATATGTGCTAAACATTTGTTGATACAGTTCAAAATAGTTCATAGGGCCCATATGTCCAAGGATAAATTAGATTGTTATTATTCTCATATCAGTCCAGTATGTGACAGATGTCATTCTGAGACTGCTTCTTTAACTCATATGTTTTGGTCATGTTCTGCTCTGAAAAAATATCGGGAAGATATCTTTGATATTATTTCAACTGTTTTGAATATTGGTTTACAACCTCATCCTATTACGGCAAATTTTGGTTTACCAATGATAGAACCACACCATTTAACTTCTTCAATGCGTCGGATGATTGCATTTCTCACATTAATGGCTAAAAGATCAATTTTGCTGAATTGGAAGGAGATTAATCCTCCCGCCACATTTCATTGGTTCTCTCAAACTATGTTATGTTTAAATTTAGAAAAAATCATTAGTGTTATATATGACCCTTCTATTAAGTTTGATCAGACTTGGAGGCCTTTTATTCAACACTTTCATATGATGTGATTTGACCTCTTTCCAAACCTTTTCTTGTGTTAATATATGTAGGGAGGTTCAGAGTGGGTGACACTAATGGTCCTGTTTTTTTTTTGATGCTGTAAACAGCCCATGTTCTTTTCTTTTTTTTCTGTTAGGTTAGTATTGGTTAGTTTAGTTTTTTTTGGGGGGGTATTTTTTTTTTGGTTTTTTCTTCTCTTGTCTTTTTGGATATGTTAATCCTTTTGTTTGTGAACTCTACATTTGTATTTTGAACATCTTTGGGAGGTTTATTACCTTTGTAGTAACTGAATACATAATTATATATGTTATCTGTCAACAATGTAACCCCAACAATTGTGTAACAATACTATGTATATCCACTATTTTGATATTAATGAGAAGATTGAAAAAGAAAAGAATATATGTAATTGATTTACTTGTTTAATTATTATTTTATTTTATGTGTTGCATTGAACTGCCACTGCTAAGTTAACAAATTCCACATCAGATGCCCTTGATATTAAACTTGATTATGATTCTGACTGTGGATTTCTTTTGGGTAATCTAGTTGCCTCCTATGTTCCATATGACATATGGGTTAGCAGGTTAATGATATCAATTGATCCTTTAAACCTAAAGTGTCTTTTCAGTATTCAATAATACTGGTTGTGAGAACTGTAACGACACACAATGTTTACAGAACATCTGCTCAAAATGTATGTTTATGAGCTTTATATCTGTGATAAGGAACATGATTATGTTTTGTCACTGAAGAGGTAATGATGAGCCTAAAGATAAGACAAGTCCACTGATCCTGATGCCATGCATTCCAGGGTGCTGAAAGAAATGGTGCAAGTTAAAGCAGACACATTTGTGATCATTTACCCCAAGTTTGGCTGAACTCTGGGCTGGTCTTCGCAGATTGTAAGATAGCGAATGTCACACCACTGTTTAAAAAACAATGTAGGCAAAAGGTGGGTAACTATACACCAATCAGCTTAACATCTGTAGTAGGGAAAACGCTTGAAGCTATCATTAAGGAAGAAATAGCAAGCCAACAGGATAGAAGTGGTTCCATCAGAGAGACACAGGATGGATCCATGAAGGTCTGGTCCTGTTTGACAAACTTACTGAAGTTCTTTAAAGATAGAATGAATGCAGTTGATAGAGTGGAACAGGTAGAGATTGTATATTGGGATTTCCAACAGCATTGGATAAGGTTCTGCATAAAAAGACATTATAAAGATGGATGAAGTGGGGGATAATATATTAGCATGGTTAAAGATTTGTTTAACCAATAGAATGTAGACAGCTGGGATAAATACATGTTTCTCTGGTTGATAGTCAGTGGCAAGTGGAGTGCCACAGGAGCTGGTGATGGGCATACAAGTGTTCATAATATACAGCACATTCCCAGTTTGGAAGATGTAGCATATCAAAGTTTGTTAATGATAGTAAATTGAATGGAAAGCAGAGGATGCGGAGAGTCTGTAGAGAGATACAGGTAGGTTAAGTGAGTGGGCAAGGATCTGGCAGATGGAGTACAACATTGGTAAATGTGAGGTTATCCAGCTTGGAAGGAAAAAGAAGATCATATTGAAATGGTGAAAGTTTGCAGCATGATGTTTTGTAGAAAGTCTTGGGAGTGTTCGTGCATGAATTGCAAAAGGTTGGCAGGTGCAAAACGTTATCAAGAAGGCAAATGGAATGTTGGCCTTTGTTGCTGGGGGGGAGGAATGCATTTAAGAGCAGGGAAATAATGCTTCAACTATATATAATGGTGACTGTGTACAGTTCAGGATTCCTTATTTCAGGAAAAATATACTGGATTTGGAGGTGTGCAGAGGAACTTCACTAAGTTGATTCTGGAGGTGAGGGGGTTAGCCTATGAAGAGGGATTTAGTTATCTGGGACTATATTTGTTGGAATTCAAAAGA
This sequence comes from Hypanus sabinus, assembly GCF_030144855.1. Classification (NCBI taxonomy): domain Eukaryota; kingdom Metazoa; phylum Chordata; class Chondrichthyes; order Myliobatiformes; family Dasyatidae; genus Hypanus; species Hypanus sabinus. The sequence goes on from NC_082710.1 coordinate 61,625,875, forward strand.
ATAAGAGGGGGTCTTATATCAACATATAAAATTACAGAAGGGATAGATAACATAGAGGCAGAGAAGTTGTTTCTACTGGCAGGTGAAACTAGAACCAGGTGACAGCCTGAAAATTTGGGAAAATAGACTTATGACCATAAGACCACAGACCAAAAGACAGAGGAGCAGAGTTAAGCCATCCCATCGAGTCTGCTCCACCATTCCATCATGGCTGATTTATTATCCCTCTCAACTCCATTCTCCTACCTTCTCCCCATAACCTTTGACATTTTTACTAATCAAGAACCTATCAACATCCATTTAAAATATATTAGATGGCTTGGCCTCCACAGTTTTCTGTGGCAATGAATTCCGTAGATTTGCCACCCTCTGGTTAAAGGAATTCCTCCTCATCTCTGTTATAAAGGAACATTCTTGTACTGTATTCTGAGGCAATGCCCTCTGGTCCCAGAATCCCCTACTCTAGGGGATCCTCTCCACATCCACTCCTTATAGGCCTTTCAATAATCATTAGGTTTTAATAAGATCACACCCTCATTCTTCCAAACTCCAGTGAGTACATCAAACACCATTCATATGTTAACTCTTTCATTCCTGGGATCATTCTCACAAACCTTCTCTGGACCCTCTCCAATGCCAGTATATCCTTTCTTGGATAAGAGGCCCAAAAGACACTTTAGGATTGGGAGAAACTATTTTTCCCAAAGAGTAGTAAATCTTTGGAATTGTCAGCACAGGAAAACACTGAACATTACTTCACTAAATATATTTAAGACACAGATAGGTTTTTGCATTGCAGGGAAAAGGCAGATAGGTAGCTCTGAATCCACAGTCAGATCTTATTGAATAGTAGAGCAGGCTCAACAAGACAAACTGTCTACTCCTGATCCTATTTTGTATGTCCTTTTCTGCAAACTTGTAGCTTGATGATTGAGGCTGGCAAACATGAGGAAATCTGCAGATGCTGGAAATTCAAACAACACACAGAAAATGCTGATGGAACACAGCAGGCCGGGCAGCATCTATAAGGAGAAGCATTGTCGATGTTTCGGGCCGAGACTCTTCGTCAGGACCAACTGAAAGGAAAGATAGTAAGAGATTTGAAAGTAGTGGGGGGAGGTGCAAATGCGAAATGATAGGAGAAGACTGGAGGGGGTGGGCTGAAGCTAAGAGCTGGAAAGCTGATTGGCAAAAGTGATACAGAGCTAGAGAAGGGAAAGGATCATGGGACGGGAGGCCTCGGGAGAAAGAAAGGGGGAGGAGGGGGAAGCACCAGAGGGAGATGGAGAACAGGCAAAGTGATGGGCAGAGAGAGAGAAAAAAAAACAAACAACTAAATATGTCAGGGATGGGGTAAGAAGGGGAGGAGGGACATTAACGGAAGTTAGAGAAGTCAATGTTTATGCCATCAGGTTGGAGCCTACCCAGCTGGTATATAAGGTGTTGTTCCTCCAACCTGAGTTTGGATTCATATTGACAGTAGAGGAGGCCATGGATAGACATATCAGAATGGGAATGGGACGTAGAATTAAAATGTGTGGCCACTGGGAGATCCTGCTTTCTCTGGCGGACCGAGCGTAGGTGTTCAGTGAAAAGATCTCCCAGTCTGTGTTGGGTCTCACCAATATATAAAAGGCCACACCAGCCGACTCACAGGTGAAGAGTCTGCTTACCCCTTGTAAGCGGATCAAGTGCTACACCTGCCCTTACACTTCCTAATTCACCACCATTCAAGCCCCCAGACAGTCCTTCCAGGTGAGGCGACACTTCACCTGTGAGTCAGCTGGTGTGGTATACTGCGTCCGGTGCTCGCTGTGTGGTCTTTTATATATTGGTTTCACTGAACACCTGCACTCAGTCTGCTAGAAAAAGCAGGATCTCCCAGTGGCCACACATTTTAATTCTACGTCCCATTCCCATTCTGATATGTCTATCCATGGCCTCCTCTACTGTCAAAATGAATCCGAACTCAGGTTGGAGGAACAACACCTTATATACCGACTGGGTAACCTCCAAGCTGATGGCATGAACATTAACTTCTCTAACTTCTGTTAATGCCTCTCCTCCCATTCTTACCCCATCCCTGACATATTTAGTTGTTTGCCTGTTCTCCATCTCCCTCTGGTGCTCCCCCACCTCCTTTCTTTCTCCTGAGGCCTCCCGTCCCATGATCCTTTCCCTTCTCCAGCTCGGTATCACTTTTGCCTATCACCTTTCCAGCTGTTAGCTTCATCCCACCCCCTCCGGTCTTCTATCATTTCGCATTTCCCCCTCCCCCCACTACTTTCAAATCTCTTACTATCTTTCCTTTCGGTTAGTCCTGACGAAGGGTCTTGGCCCGAAACGTCGACAGCGCTTCTCCCTATAGATGCTGCCTGGCCTGCTGAGCTCCACCAGCATTTTGTGTGTGTTGTTTCAACAATCAGCAGTTTAGTTTTGCTGCTGTTGATTGAGAAGTTGTTTGTGCAGCACCACTCAACCAGGTGTCCCATCCCGCACCAGGAAGCTGGCTGGATCTAACCTGGTCCCAACAAAAAGAAGGCAAGACTGCAGCTATCTTTCATCAGGAGCTTGAGGAGATCTGGTTTGTCACCTGTCGAAAAATTCTATAGATGTACCATAAAGAGCATTCTGACAGGTTGCATCACTGTCTGGTTTGGGGGGTAGGGGCTACTGCACAGGACCAAAAGAAGCTGCAGAGGGTTGTAAAATTAGTCAGCTCCATCATGGATACTAGTCTCTGTAGCATCCAAGACATCTTCAAGGAGCGGTGCCTCAGAATGGCAGCTTCCATCATTAAGGACCCTCATCACCCAGGACATGCCCTTTTCTCATTGTTACCATCAGGAAGGAGGTACTGAAGCCTGAAGGCGCACACTCAGCAATTCTGGAATAGCTTCTTCTCCTCTGCCATCTGATTTCTGAATGGACATTGAACTCATGAACACTACCTCACATTATTATTTCTGTTTTACACTACTTTTTAATATAACTATGTAATTTGCATATACGTCATATACTTTTTACTTTTTTCCCCTATATTATCATGCATTGCATTGTAACGCTGCTGCTAATTTAACAACTTTCACGGCATATGTCAGTGATATTAAACCTGATTCTGATCTGATTCATTGCTGCAGTTAGATCTGTGGTAGATCTCCTGGTTAGAACCACAGTCTGCATATCATCATGTAACAGAGATTGAAAAGAGACACATTTCTGAGGGCTGCCAGAAGTGAAAAAGACAAATGATATCTAAAAAGGTCCTGTAAAATGGTTGTAGCTGTTCTGTGCATTTTCTACACTTTCAAAAATCTTTTCACCTGTCTGGATCACTTGCAGTTCAGACCTTCAGCCGCTCTTCCTACACCATGGCTAATCCGCACTGAACTGACATCCGTAAGTTCAACAACCTTGGAACTCTTGAATCTCTTCCACTTCACAATACTCCAAAACAAACAGACCTTGATTGAGCTCATTGAGGAAAAGGTTGAGGTTCAGCAGGTGAGATTGAAATCAGATATGTCATATGTTGAAGCCCTGCAAATTGATAAGGATGAGAGCTTTGTACCCAGAACCCCTGTCTGACAAGAAATTGTCCATCTGGTTCACTCATTTATTATTAATGAAACTTTGGTAGTGGATAAGGTAAGATTTTTGGCTTTTATGGCTGTTGTAGTCAACTGTACCTCTCAAGCTAAGAGTCAAACAGAGAAAATAAAAATTATTTTGAAGGCTGCAAATAAATATCTTGGTATTGCAGGATTCTTGTTAGAGCTAATTAGTGAGGTGTTACATGGTGGAACTTTCTGACAGTCTCTTGCTTAATGGTGCTTACTATTTTACAGTGGAATGCCAGGAGTTTGAATTTTTAAAAAAGTTTGCAGAGGATATGCCTTTTCTTTCGGATGTTATCTATATCTGAGAGACTTGGTTGAAACCTTGGTTGGATTTTGCTTTGCAGGGATATGACATAGTACAGACGGAATGTGATTCAGGTACTGTGGGTGCTGTAGCTACTTTTATCAAGCATGGGATAAGGTGTAGGGTGGGGAAGATAGACAAATCTTTTGAGTTTGTGGTGGTGGAAATATGGGATAAATGTGGGGAAAATAGTAGTTATTAACTTTTGTAATCCTTGTGATAAATAAACCTCTGAAGTGTTGAAGAAATTTGAGAAGTTGTGTGAGAAGTTGCAGTGTAGTGTTTAGAGGGGGATATTAATATAATTTTGAACTTTTTAGCTATGTCCTATACCAAATAGCTGCAGACAGAATTCCTAAAGTAGCCGGTTATTACAGGAGAAAGGCTGTGCCTTGGTAGACAGATGTCTGTGCTCAGGCAGTGAAAGATAGAAAAAAGGCCTTTAAGAAACTTAACAAGTTTTATTTTATAGAATATCTGATTCTTATAAAAGGGCACAGGTGGTGCTTAGGAAAACTATTAAGTATACAAAAAGTGAGTTCAGGAGGAAATAGTGCAGCAGTATTGGTAGGGAGATTCCAGCAGGTGAAGTGTGGGGTACAAATCAAAAGATGGGAGGTGTGAGATAGAGCAGTGTCCTTCCCATCTTATGTTCTGCGTAGAAAAGAATCGTTACAGCTTTGGAAAATGCAGTGCATCAATTCAGTGGTTGATGTGGAGTTTTCATTATCTGAACTCAAACTAGTGCTTTCTAGGATTAAACATACATCACCAGGAAAAGACAAGCTTTGTTATTGTATGTTTTCCCATACATCAGATAGCAAGCTTCAACCGGTTGTAGATTTGGATTACTGGATGCTTTCTGATAGTGCAGAAGTTAGCTGTGGTAATTCCAGTCCCAAAGCCAGGGAAACAATAGTCAGATCCTGCTAGTTACAGGCCAATTTCTTTGACCCTCGAATAGGTGTAAACTTATGAAGAGGATGGTGATCAGTAGGTAGTATTTTATTTGGAAAGTAGAAAATTTCTGTTATCCTATCAACTTACTTTTGTAAAAGTAGGATGGTTTTAGACTCTTGTGTCTGGGATCTGATGTTAGAAAGGCACTGGTTAATAAGGAAGTTGTAGTGTCAGTCTTCTGTGATATTGAGAAGGCTTCTGATATGCTCTGGAAGGAGGGACTGTTAATGCCAAATATCCATTAAATTTCCTCTGATTTTCCACAGGACTTCATGTTCTCTTATTTAATAATCAGAATAAGACATTGAAGAGGCTCTTGAAAGTCTTAGTTCAAAGAGAAAGGGAACTAGAATTGTGTGCCAACCCTTTGCTATCTTCTCATTGATAGTAAGAATCGTTTGGTCAGTAAAGGCATAAAAAATAGAAGGAACAGGACTTTTGTCTCCTCATGCGCACTGCTGTCATTGCTGATATTTTACAAAATCTATTGATCTTTGTTTAATAAACACTCAGTGACTAAACCTCCACAGGCCTTCAAAGATTCATTACTCTCTGAGTGAAGGCATGTCCTAAATGGATAACATCTTATTTTGGTAGAACGTTCCCCAGTTCTTGACACCCTTGCCAAAAGAAACATCAAATCTGTTGGCCCTGTCAGAATTTTGTACATTTCTCTTATTCTTTCTAACTTCTTAAGGGTGTTGGTCTAGTCTGCTTGATCTCTCTATTGAGGATAATTATCCTAGGGTTAAACTCCCCTGAGCTCTCTAAAAGTCACCTCTGGAAGAGGGCTTTGGTAATTTTGGAGAATTATGTTGTAATCAGGGAACTGGATTTTTCAGACTTTAGTAATGAAATAATAGAGTGACTTGTAAAAGTATTCAGCCTCCAAACCTTTGCTCACATGAATGAGTATTACAACCAGGGATTTTGATCAATTTAATTCAGAATTTTAATCTGTGAATCACAAATTCACCAATAAACTTCTGGGCTTCTGTCAAGATGGTGCCAGCAAACAACACTACCTCTGGTGACATCTTCCAGATAGTCCACGAAACTGCTTTCTTTTCTTTTACATCTTTTTTTTATTTTAAATGTGTTTCAGGTATTGTTGGAGCCTTTGATCTACGGTTTAAAGGTATGTCTTTAGGCTGATTGAAGAATCTGATGCTGAGTTGTCTCCAAGAAGATTCCAGGAGGCAAGCTGGCTCGAGGCCAGGAAGCTTAGAGACGTGGCGCGAGGCCATGATTGACTCCATTTCTCGCTGATTAAAGTATTGTGAAAGATTGAAATATTGAGGTGAATGTAAAAGGCAAGTGAGTATTCAGCGCTGTCTACCAGCTTCCCAATTGCTGCTGCCGGAGGAAGGTGTCTGCATGTGACCCTCTCTTGCTCACTTCTCCTGAGGGAAGGTCCCTGCATATGAATGATCTCTCTCTCTCTCTCTCTCTCCCTTGATGCTGTCAGAGGATGATACCGAAGTTCTGGGTCTGCGGTTTATGGATTGGACTCTTTCAATTTTATGTTTTTATATTCTGTGTTTTCAGTGGTTGAAAAGTATTCATCACCCTTCGTTCAGTACTTAGTTGAATCAGCTTTGCAGCTATTGCAGTGGACCATTTAGGTAAATCTCTATTAACTTTGCACAACATGATCGAGCAAGATTTGCCAATTCTGCCTTCCTCTTGTCCTAGGTTAGTTGGGAAGTGGCGATGGGCAGCAATCTTGATGTCATCAGAGATGTTCAGTCGGGCTAAGGTCTGGGTTCTGACTGAGCCACTCAAGGACATCCATTTTCTTCATTGGAAGCCACTCCATGGTTGCTCAGGCAGCATGTTTTGGATTGTTGTCCTGTTGAAAAACGAACTTCCTCCCCAGTTTAATCTTTCTTGCAGATGCTAGCAAGTATTTATCCGGGATCTCTCTGTATTTAGCAGTATTCATCTTCCCATCAATCCTGACAGGATTTCCTGTCCCCTCTGCTGAAAAGCATCCCCATAGTATGATGCTGCCTCTACCATTAGAGATTGTGGAACCATGAACTTCATCTCCAGTTGCAGCCACTAACTTCCGCAGCTCTTTCAGAGTGACTGTTGGTGTCGTAGTAGCTCTTTTACAAGTACCATTCTTCTCCGGTGACTAGGTTTTAGAGGGATGGCCTGACCTAGGCAGTGTGGCTGTGGTTTCATTTTTTTTTTACTTTTTCATGTTGGATTGCACTGAGCTCTGAGGTATGTTCAGTGTCTTTGAGATGGTCTTGTGCACTTCCTCTGATTTATGCTTCTCTATTATCATTTCTCTGACTTGACTTGAGTGCTCTTTTGTCCTCATTTTGGTTTGGTCTGTTGAAAATTTAACATTATATTGGACCTTACAGAGAGAGGGGATATTTATTCGGGTGATCTTCCAATTTTCTACATCAGCAAATTGGGTAAGTTGGTAAGGTAATATACAGTATTTCACCTGAGGAAAATTAGCATATTAATTTCAAAGGGAATGAATACTTTTTCAGCCTCACAATTTTGGCTTTTAATTTTTAGTGAATTGTTGACAGATTTTGGAAATTTTCTTTGGATTTGGCAAGATGCACAATGTTTTGTAGGTTAGGTAAAAATCCTACTTCAATATGATTTAAAATTAGAAAATGAAATAGTAAAATGTGAAAGTAGTTGTGGAGGCTGAATACTTTTTCAAGGCACTGTAATAGGAAAGTCCCAGTTATTACATTTTAACTTTGTTTAAAAGTAAGTGCATTATTACATTTTTTTCATAGATGAAAACACTGATGATGTTGAGTTAACTCTGTCTGGGAGTTAACTCTGTCTGTACTCCCTTAGATAGTGTAAGGGAGTACAGATGGTGGCTTTGTGTTATTTTATTTTTCTGGGATGCTTATCTGAATTGTAAATTAAATTGTGATGTGTCCCTGACTGGGACCATATTCATTATAAAGCAATTGAAATGAAAATTCATTTTTGTTGGTAAGCGAGCTTTATTTCAGATTTCCAGAATGTATAGTTTTTTAATATACATTATTGAAAAGTTGTTTCATAAATGACATAAAACTTACCTCTGAGAAAAAAAGTCAATTAGTCAAATGAAAGTTAATCAAGAAATAAATTTAAATCAGAATCAGGATCAGGTTTATTATCACAGGCAGGTGACGTGAAATTTCTTAACTCAGCAGCTGCAGTTCATTGCAATAAATAATGTAGAAGAGAAAAAAATTATATTATTAAAATAATAATAATAAATAAGTAAATCAATTATAGTGTACCTATCTTGAATAGATTAAAATCATGTGCAAAAACAGAAATACTGTATATTTTTTTAAAAAGTAAGGTAGTGTCCAAGGGTTCAATGTCCATTTAGGAATCGGAAGGCAGAGGGGAAGAAGCTGTTCCTGATCACTGATTTTGTGCCTTCAGACGTCGGTACCTCCTACCTGATTGTAACAGTGAGAAAAGGGCATGCCCTGGGTGCTGGAGGTCCTTAATAATGGACGCTGCCTTTCTGAGACACCGCTCCCTAAAGATCTCCTGGCTACTTTGTAGGCTAGTGCCCAAGATGGAGCTGACTAGATTTACAACCTTCTGAAGCTTCTTTTGGTCCTATGCAGTAGCTCCCCCATACCAGACAGTGATTCAGCCTGTTAGAAAGTTCTGCACAGTACATCTATAGAAGTTTTTGAGTATATTTGTTGACATGCCAAATCTCTTCCAACTCCTAATGAAGTATAGCCACTGTCTTGCCTTGTTTAAAACTACATCAATATGTTGGGACCAGGTTAGATCCTCAGAGATCTTGACAACCAGGAACTTGAAACTGCTCACTCTCTCCACTTCTGATCCCTCTAGGAGGATTGGTATGTGTTCCTTCATCTTACCTTTCCTGAAGACCACAATCAGCTTTTTCACCATACTGGCGTTGAGTGCCAGGTTGTTGCTGTGGTACCATTCCACTAGTTGGCATATTTCACTCCTGTACGCCCTCTTGTCACCACCTGAGATTCTATGAACAATGATGCATAGGTAATAAAATAGAAGGAAAATAGGAGGAAAGTCAGTCAGATTCAAAAAGTCAAATATTTGATTACCTCCGTAAATATTGTCAGGAAAGTTAATATGCTTGATTGAGAGTATGAACATTCTAGAGTCAATGAACTTTTTTCCCTCATTTTTAGTCCCTACATTTTGTTCCCAGCAGAATGGGGTCACATGATATGCTGAGTAATATCAATAGAATGTGACATTTAACTATTGTCTGAAATCCAGCCAAATAAATGTTGATTGTATAACTGCAATGGCTGGTTCAAGGCCCAAGAGAAAGGAAGAATACAGGTACAATTAATAGTGTTAATTTATGTTTCTCAAAAAGATCTTCATCTACCAAGAATGCATATTGAGATATTGTGGATTGGAAGTTAGCAATCAATTTCAATGAACAAGAGTTCAGAGTTCCAATAAGAGCAAATATAATTTGTACTTATGCTCTGAATAAGAAGTGGATGCAGTCCTCACTAGTTTGTGAGGAGCTACTTATATTGCAGCTGCCACATCTGTGAAGTAGTGACAAGAATAAGGTGAGATCAAACAGCTGCTTGCCTGCTTTCCTCTTAATGATGGAATCTCATGAGGAAGGAGGAGAGAGAAATATTATCAAAGTAAAGTGGAACTATTTGAATTGTAGGAAAAGATAGAGTTCAGAATTCCCATTAATTCCTACAGTGCCTAAATAAGTGAGAAACAATATTGTACACAATACATTCTCAACCGTTTGTGCTAAATTCTATATTGCAGGTGTTAGAAAATAAAATGGTAAAAGAAAAGTGTTAACACATCTTTTCCAAAACATTTGTTCAGAGGCATAAGCATTTATAATGAATTTTGCTATTTCGCAGTTTTATGCTTTAAATTTAGAACACTTTGCTGAGGACAGCTCCAACTTACTTCTTTCTCTGCTTTTTCCTATTCAACTAATACTAGAAATGTCTATTACTCATTTGTGAAACTCATTTCCTCCGGGTAAAGTTCAAAGGGTTGCAGGTGTCCTCTCATTGACAGTGACTAATGCTTTCCACTACACAAAATAAATTATCCCAAGAGACACTAAGGATTACAATAATAAAAGACTGAGGTACACTGTCATGTTACATTGCTGGTGTCACACAATCTGCTGTATATTATCTGGCAGTACAGAACATCAAAGCACAACACATTGTAGTAAACCCATATTTAGTGATGACATCAATTCTACTTAGAGATGGATAATACCTACGAGCACACTTTAAAGTGTGTTCTTCTGAACATTATCCTCATATACAGTAATTTATTGCCTTTTTGAGGTTAATAGGGGAAGATAGTTGAGGTACTGTAAGTTTACAGACTGTAAATTTAAATCCATCATTATCTCTTTTGTGCTATTTTTAAAAAATAGTTAATTTACTCTTATCACCCACTAATGCATTTCTGTCAATTCTTGTCCTCTCCTGCACTGATGGATGGATCCTCTTCATCTCTCACCTGTCACTCCCTATGCTTTTCTGCAGCAATCACTCATAGATTGATCCCAATTTCTGGACCCATTTTCCTACAGCTGTCATTTCCCTGTTATTTCCAAAAGTCTTTTTCAAGTTCTCCTCTGTGACCATGCCTTTAGTTCTCTACCTTCACTTCTATACTCACCTAAGAATACATTCCCATGTTGTGAGGTGATCTACTGTAATGTTAGCTTGTTGTAGAATACATAGACATAGGAATTCAGAGCAAGGGTAGCCCATTCCAACCCTTGAGTCCACTCAGTAGTTTGTAACTTCAAATCCATAATCCTGCTTATCTACGGTAATTTTTTACACCCATGCTTATTGAGAATCTAGCTACCGATGCTGTAAATATATTCAAAAACACATTTCCTGCTCCTTAGGATAAAGAAGTCCAAAGATTCATGTCTGAGGGAAAAAATGTATCTCTTTCTTAAATCGACAAGCTTTTATTTTTAAAGCGTGAACCTTATTGTTAGATTCTGCCATAAAAGGGACTCTCTTCCCACCCTCCCTGTCAAGTCACTCAGGATCACATATAATTCAATCAAAGACCCCCTCACTCTTCTCAACTCTGGTGGATACTTGCTAGTCTATCCAAGTGTAACTCTGTAATGTTTCACTGCTAATGTAATGGTTTCTCTGTAGCAGCAATGTTTGGGTTATGACTAGAGATAATGGGGTTTTAGAATGCGGGGACTATCCAATGAGAGAAACGTTGTTCTTTCTTGTGAGTCTGGAAGAGAGATTTTTGTGGTCTTTTGTCAGAGAGCAATGAAGAGAGAAGACGCGAATGGAGAGAGTTGGTAGACCACAGGATGGAGTGGACTTGGAGCAAGGGTCCAAAGGTTAGCGATGATCAGAGGAGGTTGATGGTGGACAATCAGTGAGCTCCAACCTTACGCAATAGACTGTTTCATGAGAATGGGCCCTTTTTTCTTTTTTTTGTTTTCTTTACTAACCATATAGTCAAATTAAGAATTATAAAGCTCAATCATTTAATCACATATTGTGTAATATTTGTTATTTTGGGGTCCTGATTTGTAACAGGGGACACATTGTGCAGCATCCACCCAAACAAGATTTCTTAAGTTTGGTCAGGCTGGGGGCTATCACCCCTTACATTAAGCTGCGAGCCGAAGGGAGAGTTATACAAGCTTTCTTCTTTACAGAAATTGCCCATTCAAGGATCACTATGTAGAGTAACTCACTTAGCACTGAATTACAAATTTGACAGCTGTGATATAAGCTTTTTAATTTTTCTTTTCATATTTTTCACAATTTGTAACATCTACATTGACTTTTTAATTTCATGTCCATTTCCAAAGGTGCTGTCGGGTATTTCTGCCTCTTGCAGAATCCAAGGTTCTCATTCCTCCTTCACAATAAGTTTTCAACATATCAAGCTCTAAAGGACAGACTTAGTTCACACTTCAAGGAATATTCCTGTGGGAAATTTCTAGGAACAGTGACATTAACATCACCTTTCACAGAAGGATCAATAATCAAAATGGGGATGAAGTGACCAATCATTTGAGGAGTAAAGGTACCCCGAATAAGATGAAGTATGAGGATCTGCAAAATCTGAACTATACAGTAAAGACCATCAGCTGTAATGTTAGTCATGGCATCCTAGAATAGGAAACTGTTCAAAGTTAGGAAAAGTGAAAGCTTCATATGAATTTGTAGAGAATGCAGGAATCAGGAGATGGACAACATCCAGTGTTAACAGGAGCAAAAGCCTAAAAAGGAATCTTACTCACTTTGTGTCAGGCTGAGGGGCATCTCAAATTTGTCTAAAAAAAACAGGACCATCCACATTAGAAAGTGTAAAGCAAGCAGTCTTGTTTGGAGATTGCTGATAAGTAGAACCTAAGTAATAGAACAAAACCTTTAGAGCTACAGTCTCCGGATTTTCCCCCAAAATCTGCACATTAGTGCAGGAATGAGCATATTAGGGAGAGGAACACATGGCTGAAAGGCTTGCATTGTGATGAAAGGAACTATGTTGTCCAGGTAGGTTCCACCTGAACCAGAGTCTTAGTGGAACGGATAAATAGGGAGATTGGCCCCAGTTTAGGGAAATAGGATATTATAGGCCTTACTTGACAGGTTGACAGTATGATTGTGAAGACTTGTGCAGAAACATTAGTGAGCTGAATTAAGATGGTTATGACTGGTAGTTCAGCAGGAGACTCCTGGAGGAATCTTTTGGAGCTTAGGTGCTTGTAGCAGAGCAGCAGAGTGATGAAGAAAGCATTTGGCAGACTTGCCTTCTTAGTTCAGAGCATAGAGTATAAGAGTTGGGATATTATGTGGCAGCTTTACAAAATGCTGTTTAGGCCACACCTGGAGTATCAGGAAAGATGTGATTGCACTGGAGAGAGTGCAGAGTAGATGAAATAGGATTCTGCCTTACTTGGAGGACTTTAGGTATGGTGTGAGATTGGATGAGTTGGACTATTTTTTTTTGGAGTGAAGGAGGCTGAGGGCTGACCTGATGGAATATGTATGATTATGAGAGACATAGATAGAGTGGATATTTAAAGTCATTTTTTCCCAAGGTAGGATTATCAAAAACATGAAGGCATAAATTTAAGGTGAGAGGAAGAAGTTTTAAAGAAGACCTGAAGGGTAAGTTTTTTGTTAATATAGGGAAGTGGCTGATATTCAAAATGCACTGTCAGAGAAGGTGGTAACATCCACAACAATTATTTTACAAGGTACTTAAGTAAGGAAGGTGTAGAAAGATATACAGATGTACTATAGGCAGGGCAAATGGGAGTAGTGTAGCTGGGCATGGATGTGATGGCTAAAGGACCCGTTTCTGTCCTGCATGACTCTATGACTCTACGACTATACTTAGTTTGAATTGGGATAACTGATCTGGAGATTAGGAAGAAAATATATTCAGTTATTCATTTTTCTTATTTCAATGTTTTTTAAAAATTTAGTTGCATCTTACATGTCTAATCTTTTGTGTTCCTAATTATTTAAAATAGCTTTATTAGTTTTAATGTTCTCTAAATTAACTTACACTCCCCAATCTCTCTGCTCTTGCATCAGTTTTGGAATTTTGCCCCTTAGTTTCTAATGCTTCAATTTTTTTCTATCAAAATTTAATACTTCATATTTAACAGTATTGAATGCCATCTGCCATTTATCTGTCCAATCCACTAGCCTGTATATCTCTCTTAAGAGCATATTTCTAACCTCTTTACAGTTCATTATGTCTCCAAGATTTGTGCCACTTGCAAAGTTAGAAATTCTGCTTTGTACACCCAAATCCAAGTTATCAAGGAATGCCGTGGTCTTTGTACCAACCGTAGTGGGAGTCTGCATTCCTCTCCTGTTCAAGAAGCATTTCATGATTGCTCTGTTTCTTGTTATTTATCTAATTTTCTATGCTTATTGCTAAACCTTAAGCTTGTTTGATCATTCAATTAAATTATGTCAATCTTATTGTAATCTCAACTCCATATTCCCATTATCTGCAATAATGTTTCACTCCCTTGTTGACCAATAATCTATCTACCTCTCCCTTAAAAACATTAAGACAGCTTCCACTTGTCATTTAAAGAAGTGTCAAAGACTCTGAGAGAATCTTTTATTTTCCACATTTGTATTAAGTGGCCAACCCATTAATTTTAAATTGTGACCCAGATTTTCAAAATTCTCCCACATCTCCACCTGGTTAAGATTCTACACGATCCCGTGTTTCAATCAAGACCCCTCTTTTTGTGCACCAATGTCTATCTAGCAGTTCCCTATATAACTGAAATCATAATCTCCCTACATTTGTATTCAATTCCCCTAGCCATAAACAATCACATTCTATTGGTTTTTAAAATGCACCTGAGTACTGGTGCACTGTGCCATCGCAAAACACTTCTTTTCAATATATATTGAGATTCTTTTGTTAAATAACTTTTTTGGTATATAAATGTTGTTATTGAAATTTCCTATCAAATGACCAGCTGCTTGAAAAGAGTGATGATAAATTATTTCCACAGATATCTCTAGTCCTTGTTGTGAAGTTATTTTGTCATACATTAAGTTGGGAGCCAACCTTTTGATCTGCCCCAGAGTGGTAAAGGGAATATCTCTCTTGGTTTTAGTTAAATGTACAGTAAGTCATGTAACTGGCTTAAAGTTCTGCTGATACAACATAGAAGTATGCTCACCAGGGAGTTTCTGTAAAATAGTTCTAATAACCTATTTGACTCTGCTGGATGTTGCAAGGTAAATTTCAAATGCACAATGCATTAGTGACACCCTGTGGCAGGAAAGCACATAAAGGTTGTATTTTCCTATGGAACATTTTGTGAGTGGTATGTTGTTATTTGGGAATCCTTGCCCCAGGAAATTGCGGAAATGGAATCCCCAAGTACATGAAATAGATTTCTAATCAGTAAGGAAATCAAGGATTATGGGTTTAGGGTGAAAAAGTGAACAAGGTCAGATTTACTATGAAAGGCACTGCCTGCTCAAGATGCTGAATGGAATGCTTTCTCTCAGGCTCCCTTCATTCATATGAGCCCATATCTTCCTCTCACCCCACTTTTCATGAACACTGCAATCCCCACCCTCATCTGACTTCTCCAACTCTCTATACCCCCTCTGATCCTAGCTCAAATCCCTGCTGTGTCTTCACCAAACCCTCTGACTTTCCCTTCTTTGAGGCGTAATGTTCTGTCCTCAACAAGGGCCTTACCTCAGTTCCATACCTGCCATGACGCTGAGCTCTTCTTCCATCGTACCATTCTCCAAGTCCACTACTTTGGCAGGGATCTCCCACTTCTCATAGATGGCCTCTTCTCCCATTTTCAATCCTCCTCCTCTTCTTAGACACCCTGCATTGGTCTTCTGCTTGCTCTGAATATTTCATCTCTAACTACCAACAAGACATCAATTGTTTTGACTTAAGCAGACATCTCTCCTAATTTGAATCCAATGCTTTCTGAACATGCTTCCCTCCGCTCTCTCTGCACCAATTCCAACCGCACCATCAAACCCGCAGACAGGGCAGGGGTTGCTGTTGTAGTTTGGCAGACTGACCTCTACTTTGCTGAGGCCAGGTGGCAACTCTCAGACACCTCCTCTTATGTACCCCTTGAACAGAACTCCAGCTTCATGCCATTGTCTCCTGCAACACTACCAACCTCAGCAACTCTTAAGATCTCCCATCCGCAGTAATCTAACCTCATAGTTCCCCTACCCCACACTGCTTGTTTGTACCTCCTTCCCAGCATCCACGAATCTGACTGTCCGGGAGGCCCATTGTCTCTGCCTTCTCCTGCCTCATTGAACTCAAGTCTGCATACCTCAACTCCATTTTGTCCCGCTTGATTCATTCTCTTCCTGCCTACATCTGTGACACTTCACACCCCCCCCCCCCCCGATCACTTAAATCACTTTTAAGTTCCCTTGTCTTGATCACCTCATTTATACTTTGTATGTCTGGTCCCTGTGCACTTCTACCCCCATCAGGAAGGCCTCAAAGCTCTCAGCTTCTTTCTGGACAACAGACCTAACCAGTTTCCTCCACCTGCCAGAACTGGTTCTCACCCTCTCTCCTCCCTCTTGCTCCAAACTCAAGGTGTAGCCATAGGCATCCATATGGGCCCCAGCTATGCTTGCCTTCTCTCATTGGCTACAAGGAACAGCCCATGTTCCAAGCCTACGATGACAATGCTCCCCGGCTCTTTCTGTACTACATCTCCTCTAATTCCTGCACCTGCTCTCACCCTATCCTCCTACTCGATAACAGGGTGACTGTGTCCTTTGTCCTTACCTACCATCCCACAAGCCTCCATATCCTGCATATCATTATCTGTAACCTCTGCTGTTTACAATGGTATCCTACCATTAAGCACATCTTTCCCTCCTTCCCATGCTCTACTTTCTGTAGGGATCACTCTTAATGTGACCCCCTTGTCCACTTGTCCCTTCCCACTGATCTCCCTCCTGGCACTTAACCCTGCAAGTGGGACAGGTGCTACACCTGCCGCTACACCTTCCCCAAATGGCTCTGTACTCACAAAAATTACTGAAGCAACTCTAGTCTTATCCTATTAGAGATATTCTTTGTCCTCCACCTCTTCTCCACCATCTCTATAACTTAAAACCATCTCACTTTCTTACTTTCCCCTTTCTGTTGAAGGGTTTTTGTCCCAAAATATTATTTTTGCCTTTTTCCCACAAATGCTTCCCAATTGGTTGTGTTTCCAGAATTTTTCTGTTTTTATTACAGGTTTAATTAGGTTTTAAAAAATAGGGTTATGTGGTTAATGATCTGAGACCCGCTGCTCAAACCAGTTTATGATTTGGATAGGAATGTGTTGATTTAGAAGGTAAATATACTAAGATCACAAGGACATAAAAATAGGAGAATCAGGCTATACACCCATCCAGTCTATCATATTATGCTCACTACTTCTGAAGGATCCCGTCACTTTAAAATCCCTAATCAAGTCCCTAATCACGCAGCAGCAAATTCAGAATTGATCTGTTCTGCAAGAGGCTCTGTTGTTTTAAAAAAGCTATTGTGTAGATACTCCATGAATAATGCTGAAGGATGAGGAGCGACAGCTTCATTAATTGGAAATTTAACAGCTTATTGTGGTACTATAGGAAATTGCATTGAAGATCTACTATCTGAGCCAAGGTGGAGGACATTAAGGAAAGTAACAGTAACAAGCCAGGTATTCAGAATGGGGAAAATGAAGTAATCTATTTGGCAAATATGTGGATCATAGAAATACTCAGGTTAAATTTAGTACCATTTTGAGGAACAGTGTACAAAACATAATGCCATGCACTTTTAAAAGAAAATTTAAAAATTCATATTTGAGATCAGAATGTTGTATAGCCTGCATTTACTTCTTATTCCCTTGACAACCTGTTCCCTTGCTGCCTTCAAGAAAAGCATCAGTCTTTTTGGTAAAGATACTCCCTGAACATATGGTAAGAATTCCAGGCTTTAAACCAAAGGATAAAGAAATATTTTTAAGTCAGGATGTTGTGTGATTCACCAAATTTAGTCCCCAGACGTATACAAGAAAGACATTGCAAGGATGATTGGGCTGCGAATGACTTTGCTGTGTCTGTATTCAATGACACGAAGTCAGTTGCATGTTGTTCATGCTCTCTGAATGTAGCAGTAATGATTCAACTGAAAGGCTTGCGAGACCACTTCAGAGAATGTTTGAAACTCAGGAATTAGGCTGGTCAGGTGCCAATAGAGGTCTCACCAAGTAAGAATAGACAGTTTCCTTTCTTGCAAAATGGCCATGGTGGGTTTGTACTTTGGTCTCTGAATTGTTGGTTAGGTTGCTGGATTACCAGTCTAATGCCTTAGATGGTATGTCACCATTGAAGGCAATACAAAGAATGCCAGTGACAAAAAGCACCCATTTCTTGTGGTTATGCTACACACAAAATAGTTAGTCCTTTTTATCTAGCCTGAATTACAATATTGTCCTTTATCTCAATTGGTCTACATACTGTATATATGAGTTTTACTTTCTAACCGTTCCAGATAACATTTTTCTAAACTTGTTATTGATTTTATTTGTTACATTTTAAGATATTAGTTATTCACAGGTATCATTGACAAGGTCAGCATTATTTCCCCTTCATGACTGTCCTTAAACTCAGTGAGAACAATTTTAAAGAGTCAGGGAATTTGCTTTATGTCTGAAGTCACCTAAAAACCAGACCAGCTAAGGATGTCAGATTTCCTTTAATGAAGGCCATTCACGAATCAGATGTGTTTTTATGACATTTATGATTTATGATTAACTTTATGATTAGCATTACACAATAACACAAAACTTGATGGTGTTGTGAGGAAGGTCATTACAGTATACACCAAATAGAATTTTGGGCAGAGTATTGAAAGATAGAGTTTAATCCTGACAAGTGTGATGTGATACATTTTGGGAAGTCAAATAAGCATTGCATTAAATGGTGGAGAACTGCAGAATGTTGCTGGAAAAAGGGACCTTTGGATTCAAGTGCTGAAAGTTGGAATTCAAGAAGAGAGGGTGATGAAAAAGACATATGACATGTTGCCTTCATATGTCAGGCAATAGATTATGCAAATTGAGATATTATTTTGCATCTTGACTCGTTTGACTATATCTGTAGTTAAATGTGCAGTTCTGGTCATCACACTATAGGAAATACATGGTTGTGCTGGAGAAAGTGGCTTGTGCTAAGGTACAATACACTTAGCCCTGTGGGGTCACCCTTTCAGAAATGAACCTTCAATTTCGGTGGTGATTGCATCTGGTGAAGCATCTTGAGCAACTTGGATGAAGGTGTTATAGTTAGAGACTCGAAATTTCTCAGAGCCTGAAAGAAGCAGAATATCAAAGTTGTTGAATTTCTGCAATTGACTTTGAACAGTTGACTATGATCATAACTAGAACCAAGAAGGAAGCAGATCATTAATGAAGAATAAATCAGAAATGGTCAACAATTTAGCAGTGAGAGTATCATTATATAACTGTAGATATTATGCTTTAGCAAGGAAACTGTAGTCTTCAAACCAAGCCATTCAAAAGATTGGACTGTGCCGAGTCTCCAGCCCAACCATGATTACTACTTTATGTGATATAAAACCAGTGTGTAATGGCTTTGTTAAGAAACTAGGGTAGATAAATTAGCTAAGAGGCATTATCAGACTGAAAGAGATGCAAACAAAAATAAAAGTCAGCAGACAAGGAGCCCAAATGCAGATAACCAAAGATTATAAAAATAGGAACAAAAGGAAATGATAAATAAGCTAGTAATATCATAACTAACACTGAGGATTTCTTCAAATTTATTAAGAGATACAGAAGTGATACTGATTATGAATGTATTAAAAACAAGAGAAAATTTGCAGATGCTGGATATCAAAGCAACACACAGAAAATACTGGAGGAACTCAGCAGGCCAGGCAGCATCTATGGAAAAAAGTACAGGCGACAATTTGAACCGAGACCCATCCGCCGAAAAGGATGTAGTCATTTTGGATAAATATTGTGGAATAGGTTTACGAATTAACTTTCATGGTGCAGAACTTTATATTCTGTGAACTCAGGCTTAATGTTTGTGCCTTTGCTTTATTTTCAACCAATAGTAGAAATGAATGGTAACATTGTGCTTGCCATGTATTGTAGGAAAGGTGGATGAGCTTACGGCATGGGCATGTGAAATTATGACATTTTAGCAGTTAGTGACACTTAGTTGCAGAGGGCCATTACTGGTAGTTCAGTGTTCTGGGGTTCTGCTGTTTTAGACATATCACAATGGGAGGGATTAAAGGAAGAGGAGTGATGTTACTAGTCAGGGAAAATGTCACAGTATTACTCAGTCTGGACAGACTGGACAACTCGTCTAGTGAGGCTTTATGGGTAGAACTGATATAATATTAATGGGGCTATATTATAGACCACCCAGCAGCATCTGGGATTTAGAGGAACAGATTTGTAGAGAGATCACAGACTGTTGCAAGAGGCATAAGGCTGTGATAGTAGATGTTTTTAACTTTCCACAATTGACTGAGACTCCTTTACTGTAAAAGGGGTAGATGGGAAAGAGTTTGTCAAATGTGTGCAAGAAAGTTTCCTTAATCAGTACGTAGAGTGCAGTTCTAGGTCTCCTATTAGGAAATGAGACAGGGCAGATGATGGAAGTTAGTGTAGGGGAACACTTTTCATATAGTGATCATAATGCAATTAGTTTCAATGTAATTATGGGCAAGGATAGCTCTGGTGCTTGGGTTGAGATTATAAATCAGAGTAAGGCCAATATTGATGTTGTCAGAAAGGATCTGGCAAGTGTGGATTAGGACATGTAGTTTTCTGGCAAAGGTGTACTTGGTAAGTGGGAGGCCTTCAAAAGTGAAATTTTGAGAGTACGGAGTTTGTTTGTTCCTATCAGAATGAAAGGCAAGAATAACAGGTTTATGGAACCTTGGTTTTTGAGAGATATTAAGGCCCTTGTTAAGAAAAAGAAGGAGGTGCATAGCAGGTATAGGCAGGCAGGAACAAATGAGGACCTTGACAAATAGAAGAAATGCAGGAGAAAATAACAAGGAAATCAGGTGGGCTAAAAGAAGACAGAAGGTTGCTCTGTCAGGTAGCGTGAATGAGAACCCTAATGGCTTCTGCAGATATATTAAGAGAAAAAGGATAGTAAGGGACAACATTGGTCCTTTGAAAGATCAGAATGGTAATCTATGCATGGAGCTGAACAAGCTGGGGAAGATCTTTAATGCATCTATATTTTTTTTGTATCTGTATTTACCTGGAAGATGGACACAGAGTATATAGATGTGACGCAGTGCAGCAGCGAAGTCATGGACCCTATACAAATTCCAGAGGAGAATTTGTTTGCTGTCGTGTTGCAAATTAGGGTGGCTAAATCCCCAGGGCCTGACAATGTGTTCCCTTGGAACCTGGGGAGGCTAATTCAGAAATTGCGGGGGCCCTAGCAGAGATATTTAAAAATCCTTAGCCACAGTGAAAGAGTATTGGAGGATAGCTAATGTTGTCCCATTGTTTATGTAAGGCTCTAAGAATAAACCAGGCAATTACAGGCCAGTGAGCATAACATTAGTCATAGGTAAATTATTGGAAGATATTCTAAGGGACCTGATATATAAGTATTTGGATGGACAGGGATTGATTATGTTAGTCAACATGGCTTTGTACATGGTACATCATGTTTTTTGAGGAAGTTGTCAGGAAAGTTGGTGAAGACAAGGAGTGGATGTTGTTGCATGAACTTTAGCAAGATCCCGCATGGGAGGTTGGTCAAGAAGTTTTAGTTGCTGGGCATTCAAGATGAAGTAGTAAATTGGATTAGGCATTGGCATCATCGAAGAAGTTATAGAGTGGTTGTAGATGTTTACCTTTCTGACTGAAGGCCTGTGACTAGTGGTGTGCTGTAGGGTCCATTGTTTGTCATCTATATCAACAACCTGGATGATAATGTGATAAACTGGCTCAGCAAATTTGTGGATGACATCAATATTGGGGGTGTAGTGGAGAGCGAGGAAGACTATCGAAGTTTTCAGCAGGACTTGGACCCGCTGGAAAAATGGGCTGAAAACGGCAGATGGAATTTAATGGAGACAAGTATGAGGTGTTGCACTTTGGGAGGATCAGCCAGGGTAGGTCTTACCCAGTCAGTAGTATGGTACTGAGGAATGTGGTAGAATGGAGAGATCTGGGAATCATCATCATCATTATGTGCCGTATCGTATGACATGGGCGGTCATGGTCCTTAACTATGATAGTTTTTGGCAAATTTTTCTCCAGAATTGGTTTGCCATTGCCTTCTTCTGGGCAGTGTCTGGGAATACAGATTCATAATTCCTTGAAAGTAGCATTACAAGTAGATAGGGTCATAAAGAAGGCTTTTGGCATATTGGCCTTCATGATTCCATGTACTGAGTACAGGAGTTGGGATGTTACATTGGATAAGCTGTTGATAAGGCCTAATTTGGAGTATTCCATTTTTGGTTACTTAACTACAGAAATTTGGTGGTGGGGTAGAGATATGTCTCTACCAAAGGGAGGTGTAAGATGCTTTTTCCCTCTGCCACCTGCACGCCACCCTTGGACAAGGTGTAGCACATGCTTGGCCCCCCCCACTCAAGGTCACGTGAAGCCATGGGAGCAGGTGGTGGATGGTCATATGAGCAGCTGGTGCATATCACAAGTCCCGGTTATGTGGCCTCTGATGCCAGGCAGACAATCTCTGAAGAGTATTGATAATGGCTGGGGTCACCCGTCTTGTAAAGACATTCCCCAGAATAAGACTTCTGTAGAAAATTTGCCAGGAAGAATCATGGTCATGATCACCCATGGCACATGATGTTGACCTGCAGGAAAGATGTAAATAAGATTAAAAAAATGCGGAGAAAATTTACAAGGACATTTCCGGCACTTGAGGGCCTGAGATATTGGCAAAGTTCAAAGTAAATTTATTATCAAAGTACATATATATCACCATATACAACCCTGAGATTCAGTTTCTTGCAGGCATGCACAATAAATCCATAATAGAATAATAATAATCAATGAAAGACTGCACCAACTTCAGTGTACAAAGACAACAAACTCTGCAAATACAAAAAGAAAGAAATAATAATAATAAATAAGCAATAAACATTGAGAGCATGAGATGAAGGGTCCTTGAAAATAAGTCCATAGGTTGTGGGAACATTTTAATGATGGAACATGTGAGGTTGAGTGAACTTATCCCCTTTCGTTCAAGAGTGTGATGGTTGAGGGATATTAATTGTTCTTGAACCTGGTGGTGTGAATCCTGAGGCTCCAGTACTTTCTTTCCAATGGCAGCAGCAAGCAGAGAGCATGGTGGGGGTCCTGCTGATAGATGCTGCTTTCCTACGACAACACTTCATGTAGATGTGCTCAGTGGTAGGGAAGGCTTTACCTGTGATAAACTGGGTCATATCCTACTTTTAGTAGGATTTTTTGTTCAAGGCTATTGGTATTTCCATACCAGGCTGTGGTGCAGTCAGTCGATATACTCTCCACTACACATCTATAGAGGTTTGACAAAGTTTTAGATGTCATACTGAATCTTTGCAAACTCCTAAGGAAGTAGAAGTGCCTTTGTACCTGCTTTGTAAATGCACCTACATGCTGGGCCCAGGACAGGTCCTCCAAAATCATAACAGTAAGGAAATTAAAGTTGCTGACCCTCTCCACCTCTGATCTTTCGATAAGGACTGGCTCATAGACCTCTTGTTTCCACCTCTTGAATTCAATAATCATTTTGCTGATATTGAGTAAGAGGTTGTTGTTATGGCACCAATCAACTAGATTTTTAATCTCCCTCCTACAATGGTGTTGACAACAAACTTGAATATGGCATTGTAGATGTGTTTAGCCAGTCATAAGAGTAAAGCGAGTAGAGCAGGGGGCCAAGTACAAAGCCTTATGCATCAGCTGTGCTAATGGAGATTGTAGAGGAGATATTGTTGCCGATCTAAACTGACTGGGGTCTATGAGTGAGGAAATTGAGGAGCCAATTACACAAAGTGGTATCAAGGCCAAGGTCTTAAAGCTTATGGATTAGTTTTGAGGGGATGCTGGTATTGAATGCTGAGCTGTAGTCAGTAAAGACCATTCCTGGTGCATGCATCTTTGCTCTCCAGATGTTCTAGGGTTGAGTGGACATATGTGTTACTGGACAATAGTCAGTGAGGCAGGTTGTCACCTTCTTAGGCACCAGTATAATTGAAGCCTGCTTGCAGGAGGTGGGTACCTCAGACTACTGAAGCCAGAGGTTAATGATCTCAGAGAAGACTTCAGCCAATTGATCAGTACAGTTCCTCAATATTTAGCCTGCTACCCTGTCTGGACCAGATGCTTTTACTGGATTCACCCTCTCAACAGCTGCCGGCACATCCCAGTCAGAGACTAAAATCACAAGATCATTGGGGACTGTGTGAGCTTGTGATGGTTTGTCATGGTTTGATAGTCAAAGTGGGTATAGAAAAGTTGAGTAAGTTAGGAACACACAAAAAATGCTGGAGGGACTCAGCAGGTCAGGCTGCAAGTATGGAAAAGAATAAACAGTCAATGTTTTGGGCGAAGACCCTTCTTCAAGGATCTTGGCCAGAAACATTGATTTTTTACTCTTTTCCATAGATGCTGCCTTACTGAATTCCTCCAGCATTTTGTGTGTGTTGCTTTGGATTTCCAGCATCTGCAGATATTCTCGTATTTGTTGAATAGGTTTGGATGTAGAATGTAGAAGATTAGGGGAGATTTGATAGAGGTAAAAAAATTATGAGGGATATAGGTAGGATAAATGCAAGCAGACTTTTCCCACTGAGATTGGGTGAGACTACAGCTAGAGGTCATGGATTAAGGATGAAAGGTAAAGTGTTAAAGGGGAACATGAGGGGACATTTCTTCACTCAGAGGTTGGTGAGAGTGTGGAACGAGCTGCTAGCACAAGTAGTGGATGCCTGCTCAATTTCGACATTTAAGAGAAATTTGGATAGGTATATGGATAGGAGGGGTATGGAGGGCTATGGTCCAGGTGTAGGTCGAAAGAAATGGGCAGATTAATGGCTCAGCATGATGGGCCGAAAGGTCTCTCTTTGCTGTAGTTTACTATGATTATGATTCCATGTTGGCAATACTGCACAAATGTTCACTACACTAACTTCCTTTGCGGAAGTTGTTACTTTGAAAAATCTATCTTTGTTTCCTATAGAAAGCCAGACTTAGCTCTAAACAGGCATATGCAGCAGATGAACTAGATGAATTTAACCTTTAGATTTTTTTTAACTTAAGATTTTCCATTTGGTTACCATGTTTAGTTTTTTTCCCCATCAAAAGCTTTGTTTTCACCTTCTTTCCTAATCTATCAGCTAATTCTACTGAAGCCTGAAATATGGTTCAGTTTTTTAAAAGATAAAGCCATCCATCAGATCATGGCTGATTGGTTGTGACAATGCACATGACACAACATAAACAAGGCCACATTTGTTGTTTAGCTGGAAAAACAAAAGGACAGAAGAAATTAATTTTTCTCTGCCTTCTCCTTCTCTTTTTTTCTCAGGAGCTTGCTTCCAGCCTATTGATTTGCAACCTTATCCTGTTGTGACAAAAATACTTACTCACTCTGAATGTCTGGTATCATTTGCTGTATTTCTCTGCAATCTATTAATCCCCATTTGCACATCAGATTGCATCCATGGAGTCCTTGGGCATCCGGGTGATCTAGGACCTGAAGGTCAGTCTGTGAGAGTCAATTGCCAGATGGGCACAAGTAAATCTGAGTTCTAGAGAAACTTGGGAGGGGAGGGTGGGGTCAAGGTGGTGGTGGTGGGGGGGTTGTGGCTTTAAGCTCTAGAAATGTGAGGTAGTCAATTTATAGTGCACTTGGTGTGTGGCTCCAATTTGCCCAGGTATGGATTTAATGGAGTGTCTCCGGACCATAATTTGTGCAAGCAGATGGGTATTTATCACAACAGATAATATCCTTAAGAGGCATTAGAGAGGACTTTGTGCATTGAAAATTAATTAGGTTTAAACTCAATGTCTCCAGCACAGAGGTCCCAATGTGATTGAAATGAAGACAAAATAGAAATAAAATTGATTAATAATTCATATGGCCATTTAAATGTGTCTTTGCAATCAAGGCAATCTTATTGCAGTTGGCATCTCAGTTCACTCTGATGAAACTTTCACAAAGATTTTGTGTTAACAAAACTTCTTCAAAAGTTTGGAGCCTTTAAAACCAATGTCCTTAGGATGAGAGGATTGTTGGGATATGATGTTTCTCACTGCCCTCATTAACCAGCCAACCAGATGACATTATCAACATTTTAAAACTAAGATTTCATCTTATCCTTGTCTTTTTTTTTTCTTATCCACTGTTTCCCAACTCTTTCTGCAAATTAAAACCAAGTAATTTTCTCACTTTCTCATACAAAATGCTAGAGGATCTCTGCATGTCTGGTAGCACCTATGACAGTTGACATTTTGGGCTGGAAGTCTTGACACCCTAAGGTGTTACCCTGAAACATCAACTGTTTAGTCCTTTCCACAGATGCTGCCTGACTCGCTGAGTTCTTCCAGCGTTTTGCACGTGTGACTCTGGATTTCCAGTATCTGCAGAATTTGTTGTTTATTTCTCACTTTCCTACTTTAGATGATCAGATTTCTATATGGTCTATGAACCCATGAAAGTTACCTCAGTGTTTTGTTCTTTTTTGCACTATGTAACTTATAGTAATTTTTATATATTGCACTGTGCTACTACCAGTAAACAACAAACTTCTAACTTATGACAATGATAACAAACCTGATTGAGTCTGAAGCATCTTCATCCTGAAATGTAAACCCTGAATTGTCTGATCTGCTAGTGTTTTCAGCATCTTCTGCTTTTAGTTCAGATTTCCAGCAACTGAAAATTTTGATTTTCAGGAGAATATTGTTAAGATAGTTTTTCCCCCACCACAGGGTTACATTCAACCATTTTCAGATGTGATCAGTTTTGCAAAGAAAAGTGACAAAGAAACTCAACTAACAATAAATTTATGCAAATATTAAAGCCATCATGAAAAGTAATTAAAAACTAAATCCATTTTAATCTCCATCTGCTTTGTACGAATACCTATGTCACATTGAGTCAGAAAGAATGGGTTCAGCTTCTGATCTGTGTTAGGCTTAGCTGATCTCACTTACCCAAGGCAAACATTGGGACATATGCATTCTAGTGTATAGATGAAAGAAAATTCAATTCAAGAAACTATTGTGTCTTATGAATCCTGCATCAGTCCCTGCATTGTTTTTTTTTGACGACTTTTTAGTCTCTTGAATTTTTGTTCAACGATAAAATAATAACTGACAGGGCCTTTTCAGCATCAATAATAGGTTAACTTGGCTCACTTTGGCTAGGAAAGTGAAGGAAATACATTCAGCTTTGGTTCCTGCAGTCACCTATTATACTGTGATTCTTGTTGGAAAGTGCACGTGTTTGGTTATTGACTAAGGGCTGGATTAGGCTTAGTACTAATGCTCATAAGGTTAAATATCCTGCTGGTGCAGTGACACATTTAAAATGGTCACTTAGGGACATAACTGATGCTTCTAGAGCCATATCTCTTCAGCAGAAGGATATTGAAGATTTTTTTAAATGGGTTTCAAATACTTGAAACTGAAATATCATCTTTGACAAATTTTGGTTTCTGATATTTTCCAAATACCATACAGTATTTACTGGGCTTTTTTGTCAGTGAAATTTGAAAATGTGAATCTGTGTCTTACAAAACATTCATTGCTTTGGATTTCGGCAGCATGGTAGAGTAGTGGTTAGCACAATGCTTTATAGTACAGGTGACCCCACTTTTTGTATGTAGATTGTAATTCTCCCTGTGGCTGTGGGTTTCCTCCAGGTGCTCTTGTTTCCTTCCACAGTCCCAAGACATACCAGTTGGTGGGTTAATTGGTCATTGTAAATTGCCCTGTGAATGGGCGAGGACTTAATCGGGAGAATTGCTGGGTGCCATGGCTTACAGGGCCAGAAGGGCCTATTCTGTGCTGTCTCTCAGTAATAAGCTCAATAATAATTATGTTCTGCGCTATATGATGGTATTTGGTTGATTGAATATTGTATCTGTTTTTTATCCTGGGCCTGGAATAAAAAAAATCTATTCTGATTATCTGTCAATGAAGAGATATAAATTAAAAGACAGTGTTTCACATAATCCCTAGTATAATGTGCAATATGTGAAAGATGATGCATTTTATAAGAATCGCTGATACCACAAGGTGGCAGAAAAGACATACTTCATGTGTGTAAAAAAGACCAACCAACTATAATGTTACTACTGAATTATAAAATGCAAATGAAAAATTCAAAACACCTTTCAGCTCTTAATGAGGCTGCTGCTTGTTGTAAAAAGGGAATTTTATATCAAATCATAATCAGTGCATAATTTATAGCAATTGGTGAAGGGGGATAAAGAGAGGAAGAAAAGAGGGATTTGTGCAGTCTTTTCACAGCCTACAGTCACACAAAGCTTCTTAAAACCAATGAAGCACTTGTGGTCAATGATATATACCTGCCTGGACACGCCCCCTGCTGACTGCTCCTGTGGCTCCTCCCACAGACCCCTGTATAAAGGCGATCAAGGCCTGAGCCTGGCCTCTCAGTCTCCAGGATTTAGTATGGTGGTCAACCACTGCTTGTTCCTTCTTCCAGTCAATAAAAGCTGATATCTCGCCTTTACATCTCAGAGTGAGTTATTGATGGTGCATCAGCACTTTTGGATTATAGTCATGCTTATAGTGCAGAAAATCTGTACAAAGACATTCTGATAGTCATTCATTTCTTAACAGACTTCTAGTTAAAAGCACCTGGGGAGCAGATATTTTATGCAGAGTTCTTCCTGATCTGGCATGACTAAGTTCTAGTTCAGCAGCCTTCAGAATGTAACAAATAGGAACAAAAGGAAATTACATTTTAGACTTTTTGTTGCTTTAACTGTGTACAAAGCAAGTTACTTCTGCATCAAATTCTAATAATTTACATTTCAAGGAATGTCCTTTGCAATTATTTGGTACTTGCATTCAACACGAGGGACCTTCCACCTCTTATCATTAAACTTATCAGCATAACTTTCCATTCCTTTCTCTCTCAAGTATTTGTCTGATTTCCTCCTCAAGCTATTTATAGTATTCATCTCAGCTACATTATGTGCCAGAATCGCAATCCAGGTGGAAAAGTTTCTCCTGAAGTGCCAAGTGGATGTATTTCTTTTTCAGTTGAGGCCTCTAGCTGAAAGAGTTCTCATGAAGATGGCAGTGTTTGTCATTGAAACGTCGGTTATAATCGATACCTGAACAGGCTAGAAGCCCAAGAAGAGTTTATTCATCATATACGCCAGGAAGGCACTAGATCCTTTTTCAATTCTCTATTTGCTCTTATTACAAGTGGCATCACAGGTGGACAGAGTCGTTTAAAAAAAAGCCTTTGGCACATTGACCCTTGTAAATCAAAGAAGGTATGAGATGAGATGAGACTTTATAATTTGGAACCTAGAAGATTGAGGGGATTTTTGATAAACGTATACAAAATTATGAGTGGTGTAGATAGGGTAAATGCAAGCAAGCATTCTCTACTGAGTTTTAATGAGACTGCAACTAGAGAACATGGGATAAGGGTAAAAGGTGAAAAGTTTAAGGGGAACATGAGGAGAAACTTCTTCACTCAGAGGGCTGTGAGAGTGTGGAATGGGCTGCCAGAGCAAGTGGTGCATGTGAACTAGATTTTAATGTTTAAGAGAAGTTTGGATAGGTACATGTATGGCATAGTCAGGGTGCAGGTGGATTGGAGAGGGCATTTAAATGGCTCAGCATGGAGTAGATGGGCCGGAGGATGTCTTTCTGTGCTGTAGGTTTTTATATCTTTATGACAAATTCGGAACTCAGAACTGTCCTGTGACATATAATACAGAAATGTTCTAAAAATGTCTGCTGTGATATGCCAGTTGGAGAAATTACTTAGCAAATAGTAATTCAAGAAAGGGACTTCAGTGATATTTTATACAATTGATACATAATGTAAATGGATAAAAACTATTGATGTTGTGTATTTATGAACATTGTAAAGAGGACATACAGAGTTAACACGACAAGAGTTCATGCAAATTTGGTCTGACATTATGTGAATCTCTCCTAATGATCTTAATGAAACTTACACTGGAACTGTTATCTTATTAATGATTAAAACATATATCAAAATCTTCTCTCTACCAACTCATCAGAGGTGCTAATGTATTTATTTTAAATGGGCTCATATATCTGCAGAAGAAATAGGATGAGAAATTTCTTAGAATATTTAATAGCACACTGCACACAGTTTATACATACCATTGCCAAGTTTTATTTTTATGCTTTTGTAGTAAGTATTGAAACTATTTTTCAGATGTTTATTTTATGCCATGGATGGTTAGAAATAAAAGATCTATTGAAAGTTTTAGTTGATATAATGGTTCCATTATTTGGTTAATAGCTAATTTCCTACCTGGAAACAGCTGTGAAAAAATTCACAATCCAAATACAACAATTATCACCCCTAAAATAAACTAGCTATCTATTCACAAACAGGAGAAAATCTGCTGTTGCTGGAAATCTGAGCAACACACACCAAATGCTGGAGTAACTCAGCAGGCCAGGCAGCATTTATGAAATAAAGTACTGCTGACATTTCATGTCCTACCGAAGAGTTTCAGCCTGAAATGTCAACTGTATTTTTTTCTATAGATGCTGCCTGACCTGCGACATTCCTCCAGCATTTTGTGTGTGTTGTATCTATTCATTTATTTTCATAATCATTTATTTAGAGATACAGCAAGGAGTAGGCCCTTCTACCCCTTCAAGCTGTGCTGCCAGCAACCCATCGATTTAACTCCAGCCTAATCACGGGACGATTTACAATGACCAATGAACCTACTAACTGGTACGTCTTTGGACTGTGGGAGGAAACCTGCATATCCACAGGGAGAATGTACAAACTGCTTACAGAACTCTGAACTCTAACAGCCCAAGTGTTGCAGTAATTTATACACCACCGTAGTGCCTAGTGTTGCTTTCCAGCTCAGTTTTATTTTTCTAATAATACAATATATTTAATATTAACATAATGTTTACTACTATGTTAGTTCTAGATGTCAGAAATTTTATGTATTTGCAAAATAACAACTGATTTTTGAATCTAGGACTACAAACTTACAGCCCTTTAATACCAGTATTTTGATTTCTTGGTCCTCATATAGAGCCGTGGTCTAGGTATAATGCTTTAAGGCCCAAGTATAATGTTTAATTGAAACCAATGAAAGAATGTTACTTGTTATTTTAACAAGTGTGCTATTTTGTTTAATGGGTTTAAAATTAAATAAAACAATGTGATATAAACTTGTTAATAGAAACATAGAAAACCTACAGCACAATACAGGCCCTTTGGCCCACATAGCTGTGCCGAACATGTCCTTACTTTAGAAATTACCTAGGGTTACCCATAGCCTTCTAATTTTCTAAGCTCCATGTTACTATCCAGGAGTCTCTTAAAAGATCCTATTGTAACCGCCTCCACCACTGTCACCAGCAGCCTGTTTCACGCACTCACCACTCTCTGCATAAAAAACTTTTAACCCTGACATCTCCTCTGTGCCTACATCCAAGCACCTTAAAACTGTACCCTCTTGTGCTAACCATTTCAATTCTGGCTATCCACACGATCAATGCTTCTCATCATCTTATACACCTCTATCAGGTCAGCTCTCATCCTCCGTCGCTCCAAGGAAAAAAGGCCGAGTTCACTCAGCCTCTTAAGCATAAGATTTCTCATGCTAAGAATTAAATTTTGAATTTGATTCATATGTTTCTAATGTTCACCTTTAAATAAAGAAACTGATTGTGCACTTTAGTAATATTATTGCTATACCAGCTTATCTAGATAACATTCTCAAAGGTTAATACTGTATTTCATCCATCTGACATACTTATTTTCATTTTAATGTTGTATATAAATATTAACACAAAACTTGACAAGCTAAAGTAAAAAGCCTTACTCACTGGAGATCAATCCACAAAAATTAGGGTGTAGTTTGGTTGCTCTATTTAATGCCATAGAAAGGATGTTTGAAAATTTGGAAGCTGCCTGGTGGGACTACATTTTCTCTCTACTGAACAGTTTGGTTTATGTTCCCAACATTTAATCCCAGCAACAAAGACTGTGTTTGTTGATGGTGTTAAATGCATGGAAACATAAACCACTTATTATACTCTCCTTCACACTTTTTGTTAATTCCAGCAGAAGTGAATGCAAGTATAATTAGTAGCCAATATGGACATACGTTTAGCACTGTCCACTGAAGAATTTCTTTCCCATGTCTTTTGAGCACCTTTAAGCCAAAATTTGCCTACTGAACCATATTTTATTAAAGTTCAAAGTAAATTTATTATAAAAGTACATATATATCACCATATACAATGCTGAGATTCATTTTCATGTGGGCATACACAATAAATCCATAATAAAATAATAGCTATAATCGAATCAATGAAAGACATTGATTACATTGGCGCTGGACCCAGGGCAGGTCCTCGGAAGTGATAACACTGAGGAATTTAAAGTTACTGACCCTCTCCACCTCTGATCCTCTGACGAGGACTGGCTCATCGACCTCTGGTTTCCTTCTCCCGAAGTCAATAATCAGCTGCTTGGTCCTGCTGACACTGAATAAGTGGTTGTTGTTATGGCACCACTGTGGCAGATTTTCAATAGTCCTCCTATATGCTGATTTATCACCACCTTTGATTTGGCCTATGATTGTGGTGTCCTCAGCAAAACAGATTATGACTGTGCTTAGCCACAGTCATAAATGTAAAACGAGAAGAGCAGAGGGATAAGCACACAGCCTTCTAATGCACCTGTGCTGATGGAGATCATGGAGATGTTATTGCCAGTCCAAACTCAATTTGCAAATGAGGAAATTGAGGATCCAATTGCACAAGCAGGCATTGAGTCCAAGGTTTTGTAGCTTATTGATTAGTTTAGAGGGGATGATAGCATTGAATGCCAAGCTATAATCAATAAAGAGCATCCTGATGTATGTACTTTTGCTGTCCAGATTTTCCAGGATTGAAGGATGAACCAAAGAGGTGGCATCTGCTATGGATCTGTTGCCCTGGTAGGCAAATTGGAGCAGATCCTAGTCGTTTCTCAGGCAGGAGTTGATATGTTTCGTCACCAACCTCTCAAAACACTTCATCACTGTGGATGCAAGTGCCACTGAAAGATATACATTGAGGCAGATTACCATCTTCTTTTTAGGCACCAGTATAAGTGAAGCCTACTTGAAGCAGGTGGGTACCTCAGACTGCCAACGCAAGAGGTTTAAGATCTCAGTGAATACCCCAGCCAGTTGATCAGCACAGGTCTTTGGTAATTGACCAGGTACCCCTTTCTGGGCTTGGATGCTTTTCATGGATTCACCCTCTTGGAGGATGCTCAGAGACTAAAATCACAGGACATTGGGGGCTGTGGCAGTATGTGATGGCTCCTCTATGTTTTGGTGGTCAAAGTGAGCATAGAAGGCATTGAGCTCATCTGGAATTGAAGCCCTCATGTCACCTTTGTTGCTTGATTTTACTTTATAAGAGGCTGGTGGCACAGCGCTGGACTAGGGAAGTGAAGGCTCCCAATTTCAAACCCAGTCGCCCACCACCCCCCAGCCCCCGGGCAAGCTTTCCATCCATGCTGGGTTGAGCGCTGAGCTAGCCACTTGGCCTCATAAAAAACAAAGGTCAAGTCAGGAACGTTCATACTGTGACCCAGTTAATCCGAAAAAGGAGACCAATCCTGACACTACACACCAGACAAGAATGGCTGATTATCTGGTGTGGCGAGCTATGAAAATGAAATGAACAGTCAGGCATCCTTCGTTAATTCAAGTTTAGTAGCTTTCCAGAGTTTTACTGGACCTCTTGTAACTTTGTTGATCGCCATTCTTGAATGCCTCTGATTTGGCTCTCGGCAGTTTGTGGATCCCATGGTTCAGCCAGAGCTTCTGGTTGGGGAAGACTGAATGATTTTGGGGGGGACACAAAGTCCGTGACAATCATAGTGTATTCATCCACCAACTCGAAGTAATCCCCTAACTACCCCTCTGCCTCCCGCAACCACCTCTTTGTTGTCCTAATCTCTGGAGCCTTGCTTTTTAGCCTCTGCCTGAATGCAGGGAGGAGAATGACAGCCAAGTCATCAGGTTTGCCAAAGTGCAGTCTGGGCATGAAATAACGGTGGTCTAGTGTGTTGGGACCTTTGGTGCTATGGGTTATATGCTGATGGTAATTGGGCAAGTATATCTTCAAACAAGCCTGGTTGAAGTCCCTGACAATGAATTGAAATGTGTTGGGATGAACTGTTTCTTGTTTGGTGATGGCATCATGCAGTTTCTCAAGCATTTGAATATAGTTGGCCACTGGTGGTATGTAAACTGCAGTCAGGATCACCAATGAGAACTCCTTAGGTAAATGGAATGGACAGCATTTGATCATTAGGTATTCAAGATGGAGGAACACAAGTTCGACAAAACTGCCACATCAGAATACTACTGAGAGTTTATCATAAAACATATACCTGCACATCTTGCCTTTTCTGAATCAGCAGTTTGGTCCATCCTGTGAATAAAGAAGCCTTCAGGTCTGATAGCCATATCTGGTGTGCTGGGAGTAAACCATGTCTCAGTTAAATACAGAACACAACAATCTCTTATTTCCCTTTGATACAGCAATCTTGCCCTCAGGTCCTCAGTTTTGTTCTAAAGTGACTGCACTTTTGCTGAATGCTATTCAATGGTTTTCTGACCCTTAATGTTTTGTAAATTTGTACTATATTACATACCAGGAATAGTTGAATAAGGGATATCAATTACAGTGTGAGAACTATAAGGACCTGAATGAGGAAGATGATGTATTCAGCAGTTTGCACTGAATATCACAATAATTAGAAGTTTGATGTTATTCTATAATCACTAC
Organism: Hypanus sabinus; assembly: GCF_030144855.1. NCBI lineage: Eukaryota > Metazoa > Chordata > Chondrichthyes > Myliobatiformes > Dasyatidae > Hypanus > Hypanus sabinus. Next base: position 61,660,391 of record NC_082710.1, read on the forward strand.
AAGTTTATACAGTCATAGAAAACCTTTGGCCTTTGGCCTATCTAGTCCATGCTGAACAATTTAAACTCCCTAGTCCTATTGATCTGCACCCGGCCATAGCTGTCCTTGCCCCTCTCATCCATGTACCTATCCAAACTCAAACATCGAAATTGAAACCAGATCCACCACTTGCACTGGAAGCTTGTTCCACACTCTCACCACCCTCTGAGTGAAGTAGTTTTCCCCCATGTTTCCTTTAAACCATTCACCCTTAAACATTTTACCATTTAGCCTTAACACATAACTTCTAGTTCTAGTCTCATCCAACCTTAGTGGAAAAATCCTGCTTGCATTTACTCTATCTAAACTGCTCATAATTTTGTATATATCTATCAAGTCTCCCCTCAATATTCTATATCCTATGGAATAAAGTTCTAACCTATTCAGTCTTTTCTTATACAACTTCAACATAACACCCCAACTCTTGTATTCAATCCTTTGATCTATGAAAGCCAATGTCCCCAAAATTTTTTTATGACCTTATCTACCCCTGCTGTCACTTTCAGATTAAGATTTCAGATTCCTTTGTTCTACCGCACTCCTCAGTGCCCTACCGCCACTCATTGTGGAAGACCTACCCTGATTGATCCTCCCACAGTGCAACACCTCATGCTTGCCTGCATTAAATTGCATCCACCATTTTTCAGCCCATTTTCCAGCTGGTCCTGATCCCTCTGCAAGCTCTGCTGTCCACAACATCCTGAATCTTGTGTCAACTGCACATTTGCTGATCCAGTTTACCACATTATCATTCTGATCATTGATATAGGTGACAAGCGACAATGGACCCAGTACTGATCCCTGTGGCACTTCACTAGTCACAGGCCTCCAGTCAGAGAGGCAACCATCTACTACCACTCTCTGGCTTCTCCCATGAAGCCAATGTCTAATCCAGATAATCAATATGTAATAATCTAGGGATTAAGTTGTGTTTCATGCTTTTACCAAGTCCTTCACCTTTTAAGAAATAAGTAAGAGTTGCATATACAGTAAATACATTGACAATAATTTGAAGTGTGATTTCAATTCTTGACCACATTTAGAAAAAAGGACTTAAAATGCATTCACAGGAAACTATTGTTTTTTTTATATTTTTACTATGATACTGTGATATTAGGTTAGATCATTGTTTAAAGATAATTAAATATATAATAGTTACCCTTTTATCAATCCATCATGACTTTGAACATGCTTATTAAATACTTTGCTGTACTATCATGACTATAGCAAGTGGCCCAGTGCAGTCCTTTTCCTCCTGTTTCTCACTGGCATGTTCCATGAGGACACCTTAGTGCCATATTCACTCAAATGCAGGCTTGATATCAACTCTTATCACTCCCACTTCACTTCTGAGCATGTTTCGACGGAAGCTGTGATGAAGTGTGGATTTCAGTGATTTTGGCAGGTTATTGGTAAGTGCCCTTAGCCTGTTTTGTTGATGATTGGCCTTACTACAGTTGCTGAGAGAATTAATCTGAGAGACTAATCTTCTTGACCACGTCCTCAACAACCCAAATATTGATGATGGTATCTGTAACCATACCATCCTCTTGCTTGACTCACATACTTTTTATTTGACTTCAGTGTTTCATCCAGTGCATTGCCTAAATTTAATTTGATAAACCAACCAAGTGGACACAGAGTTTAGGAAAGGTCATCAATCTGAAACTTGAACTGTGTTTGTCTTCACACATATTACCTGACTCACTGAGTACTTCCAGGATTTTCAAGTATAAATGTAATCAACTGAGCCTAGTCTAACTCCTCTTTCCTTACCAAAGCCCATTATAATTGGAAGCTGTCCTCTTCAAAAGCAAAAGCTGCTGTTAGGATATGAGATGGGGCATATGACAGAATTTTTATCTTGGGGAACACTTTGCATCTAGTGGTCACAATGACATTAGTTTCAAAGTAAATATACAAAAAGATAGGTCTGATTCACAGGTTGAGATTCTAAATTGGAGAATGGCTAATTTTGATGGTATCAGAAAGGATATGGCAAGTGCAGATCGGGACAGGCTGTTTTCTGGCAAAGGTATACTTGGTAACTGGGAGGTCTTCAAAAGTGAAATTTTGGGAATACAAAGCTTATTGTTTTCCTAACAGATTAAATGCTAAAGATAACAGCTGTAGGGAACTCTGGTTTTCGAGAGATATAGAGGCCTTGGTTAAGAAAAAGAGGGAGGTGCATAGCAGATATAGGCAGGCAGGAACAAATGGGATATAAGAAATGCAAGAGAACACTTAAGAAAGAAATCAGAAGGCCTAAAAGAAAGTATGAGCTTGCCCTCACAGACAATGTTAATTCATGTGTAGAGCCAAAAGAGATGGAGATCTTAAGGTTTTTTTTTGCATCTGTATTTACTCAGGAGATGGACACAGAGTCTATAGAAATGAGGCAAAGAGGCATCAACTTCATGAACCCTGTACAGAATACAGAGTGTTTGCTGTCCTGAGGCAAATTAAGATGGATAAATCCTCAGGGCCTAACAAGGTGTTACCTGGGACACTGCGGGAGGTAGTGCAGTAATTGCCAGTGTCCTAGCAGAGATATTTAAATCATCCTTAGCAACAGGTGAGGTACCAGAGGATTGGAGAATAGCCAATGTGTTCCACTGCTCAAAAAGGCTCTAAAAACAAACCAGGAAATTATAGGCCATTGAGTCTGACGTTAGTAGGGGGGATGTTATTGGAAGGTATTCTGAGGAACTGGATATATAAGTATTTGGATAAACATGGACTGATTAAGAATAGTCAGCATGGCTTTGTGCATTGGTAGCTCATGACTAACTAATCTTGTAGATTTTTTTTTGAGAAAGTTACCAGGAAAGTTGATGAAGGCAAGGCGATGGATGTTGCCTAAATGGACTTTAGTGATGCATTTGACAAGGTCCTGCATGGGAGATTGATCAAGATGGTTCATTTGTTTGGCATTCAAGCTGAGGAAGTAAATTGGATCAGGCATTGTCTTTGTGGAAGAAGCCAGAGAGCGGTAGTAGATGGTGACCTCTCTGATTGGAGGCTTGGGACTAGTAGAGTGCTACAGGCATCATTGCTAGGTCCATTGTTGTTTGTCATCTGCTTCAATGATCTAGATGATAATGTGGTTAACTGGATCAGCAAAGATTGGGGGTATAGTGGACAGCAATGAAGGCTGTCATGGCTTGCAGTGGGATTTAGACCAGCTGGAATAATTGGCTGAAAAATGGCAGATGGAATTTAAGTGTGTGGTTTTGCAAGTCGGTAGGACCAACCAGGGTAGGTCTTGCACAGTGAACAGAAGGCACCGAGGAGTGAGGTGGAACAAAGGGATCTGAGAATACAGGTCCATAATTCGTTGAAAGTGGTGCCATAAACAAAGTTTTTGCCACATTGCCCTTCATAAATCAAAGTATTGAGTACAGAAGATGTTTAAGTTGTATAAGATATTGGTGAGACTTAATCTTGAGTATTGTGTACAGTTTTGGTCATCTACTTTCAGGAAAGATGTAAGCAAGGTTAAAAGAGTACAGAGAAAACTTACAAGGATGTTGCCAGGTTTGGAGGACTTGAGTTATAAGGAAGGATTGAATAGGTTAGGACTTTATTCTTTAGAACATTGAAGACTGAGAGGAGATTTGATAGCGGCATACAAGATTATGAGGGGTGTAGATAGGGTAAATGCAAGCAGGCTTTTTCCACTGAGGTTGAGTGGGACTACAACCAGAGGTCATGGGTTAAGGGTAAAAGGTGAAAAATTTAAGGGGAACATGAGGGGAATCTTCTTCACTCAGAGGCTCATGAGAGTGTGGAATGATCTGCCAGCACAAGTGGTGCATGCAAGCTTGACTCCAACATTTTAGAGAAGTTTGCATTGGCACATTGATGGTAGAGGTATGGAAGGCTATAGAAGGTACAGAAAAATGGGAGTAGGCAGTTTAAATGGTTTGGCATGGACAAGATGGGCCAAAGGGCCTGTTTCTGTGTTGTACTTTCCTCTGACTCTTAACTCCTGGTCCTCCTATAGCCTTTCTCTCCCGCTTTTTACTTCCTTTGTTTTACATTGTAAGCTCTTTGAGCTGTGAGAAATCTCCAGATACACATCAGAGAGTTATTGCTAGGTATTAACATAGAAGCTGTGCAGCAGCAGCTCTAGTTCAATTTCATCTTCGGCCAATGCAGATAGGGCAAAGAGGAATAAACAAATTAAGGGAAAAACTAAGTTACAAGTAAAAGCTTGCTATTATCAGACCACTAATTTTTTTTTAGAAAGTTTCACTTGCTTTTGTAATTTGGAAATGGTTTCATTCGGAATCCATCCAGCTATAATTCAGGTGATCCCATCATAAACAGCACAGAGGTCAGCCAACTTGGCTCAGTTGGAACTAGACTTACTTTAGCATCCAAACTGTATTATTTATGTTACGCTACTTGTTTCATTGATCCACTGCAGTAATTAACAACATTTTGGTGCATACTTTAAACCGTCAACACATTGGCTACTTGATTAAGTCCAATTCTGGAGTGGTCCTGCTCCTTCCAAGGGACAAAGTAATACAATTTATTAGACTGGACTATTTTAAGGGCCTATTGCTTATTTGGCAAATGCAGGGAGGGTGGGATCAGAAGCACAGGCTTCAGGTTTTTTTGATTCCATGAAGAGCCAAAGACAATGTTCAAGTTGGAATATATTCTGACTAATCTCCAACCTGTGTTGGTTTTCTCCCCAGCTCGCCAACAGAGCTTTTGATCTACAGCATGAGAAGTCCCAGCACAAACCTGACCACCAGATCGCTGGGAACAAGTATGATACCACTTTGGTAAGTGGTCAGTAAGGCTATGGGTGGACATCTGACAGCTTATCGGGACCACTCACTTAATGGTGGGGCAATGTACAGGAAGCAGAAAAGTGCTGGAGATACTCTCTGTTTCCTAATATGATGGTAAATATAGAAGTTATTTTGAAGGAAATTTATAGAATATGAAATTAATTAAAATATTCAAAAGATTTGCTGCATGATCCCAGTTGATACATTTGTTTAGCATGAATGGACTAATTGCCCTTATTTCTTGTCTCTCTCTCTAATTATGAGCCATTTAAATAATTGGTCATCTTTTTGGGAGAAATTCCAGTAGGTTATCCAAGCAGGAGCAACATCACAGTGATACACTTTTGAAGACTGCCATACCAATAAACATATTCTGTTTCACTTTGTAATTTTGAATTCTTAGAGGATAATCTGTATATTTCTTTACTAGACATTGCACTTTAACATTATGGCTTACTTGAGGGGAACAGAAGATTTTGTGAACCATATAAATTTAAAAGGAGATCTGCAAGGCCTTATTAAACAGCACTGAAAAAAGGGTGATGGAATTCAATAGTAGTTTGATCTGAGGTGTCCAATATACAGTATTTGTGCTTCAACTGCTATACAAGTCAGCATTGTCCATGCTGTTGTTGGACATAGCACATTACCACAGGACCAAATTTGTGAATGGCTGGTACCATCCTTCGTTGCCTGTGCTACATAATGCCATTCCTGCATCTCTTAAAAAGGAGGAGCTTTTTGGCTGTGGTGAGTAGTGGAAAATCATTCTGAAGGAAGGAATGATAGGATTCAAGTAAGAACAGGCTCCATGATTTAGCACAAACAGCCCCAAATCAATGAATAACATCCATGGTCTAATGTTACATGACAACATTTTAGCCTTTATTGCAAAGGCTTGAAAACAGAAGTGTAGATGGGGAATAGTGGATGTTATCTACCTGGAATTTAGCAAGGCCTTCAGTAAAGTAAAGCACAGCAGGTTGGAATAGAAAGTTAAGTCTCTTGAAATCCAGGGAGAACCAGTTAGGTGGATTCAACATTGGTTCAGAGGTAGGAAGGTAGCAGAAGGTAGAGGTTGAAGGTTTTTTTTTGGAATGGAGGCCACTAACTCGCGATGTGCTTCAGCAGTTGGTGTTATGACTTATTATTTGTATCAATGATTTAGTTATCAATGACCAGCAAGTTTACAGATGACGTGAAATTAAGACCATAAGATATAGAAGTAGAATTAGGCCTTTTGGCCCATTAAGTCTGCTCTGCCATTTCATCGTGGCTGATCCATTGATTTTCTCAGCCCCAATCTCCTGTTCCCCCTCCCCCGTATCCTCTCATGGCCTGATCAATCAAGAATGTAATAAGACCATAAGATATAGGAGTAGAATTGTGTACATCGAAACAATGAAACGTACAGTGAAATGTGTATTTTGTGTCAATGACCAACAATATCTAACGACGTTCTGGGGCAGCCTGAGTGTGTTGCCATGCTTTTGGCACCAATGTAGCATGGCCACAACTTACTAATCCTAAACCATACATCTTTGGAGAATGGGAGGAAACTGGAGCACCTGGAGGAAACCCACATGGTCACAGGGAGAAAGTAGGAATTCCTTACAGACTGCAGCAGGCATTGAACCCAGATCGCTGGCAATGTAAAACATTATGCCAACTGCTACACTACTGTCCCACCACAAATTTAAGAGGTTTTGTAGGTCACAGGAGGATCTTGATCCATTAGAGAACAGGGTTGTGGAGTGTCAAATGAATTTCAAAACGAACGTGTAAGATGATGCATTTTGGAAAGTCAACGCAGAGTAGGACTTACAAATGGTAGGACTCTACGAAGTGTAACAGAACTGAGGAACCAAGGAGAACAAACATATTGTTTGTTGAAAAGAGTGTCATAGATATAGAAAATGTTAAAATGGCAATTAATATACAGGCTTTTGTCAGTAAGGACACTGAGTATAGGAATTGGGATATCATGTTGTCATTGGTGAGACCACATTGAGAGTACTGTGTACAGTTTTGGTCACCCACATATAGGAAAGATTTGGTTAGAATGGAAAGAATGCAGAAAAGATTTACAAGGATATTGCCAAGACTAAAGGTCTGAGTTATAGGGAGGAATATTCAATCAGGTTCGCTGATTCACTATTAAAGGCAGCAACTTGTGACATGTTTTTTGGAGCTTTGACCAGTGACCAATTGGCCTTTGGGATTGATTAGTAAGAACAATTTAAAGTAAGGCAGGGGCAAGTGTTGCTGTCATTATTGGAGTGGACAGTGTCTGAGTGGCTTTGGCTTTGGCTCTTTGAGGCTTCAGCAAGGAGAGGCTTCAGTCAGAGAAGGCAAAAAATGATTGTAGGTAAAGGTTCTGACCCCCCCCCCCCCCAATTCCCATTTGCTCAGTTAGGACAGTAGAGATGCCAGGCAGGACAGTGGAATGCTCCTCTTGCTGGATGTGAGAAAGCAGAGAAAAATCCAGTGTCCCTAACAATGACACCTGTGAGAAGTGGTATGCCATAGGGATCAGTGCTGGGTCCATTGCTATTTGTCATCTCTATCAATGATCTGGATGATAATGTGGTAAATTGGATCAGCAAATTTGCTGATGATACAAAGATTGGAGGTGTGAACAGTGAGGAAGGTTTTCAAAGCTTGCAGAGGGATCTGGACCAGCTGGGAAAATGTGCTGAAAAATGGCAGATGGAGTTTAATACAGACAAGTGTGAGGTATTGCACTTTGGAAGAAAAAAAACAAGGTAGAACATACAAGTAAATGGTAGGGCACTGAGGAGTGCAGTAGAACAGAGGAATCTAGGAATACAGATACAAAATTTTCTAAAAGTGGCGTCACAGGTAGATAGGGTAGTAAAGAGAGCTTTATAAATCAAAGTATAGAGTATAAGAGTTGGAATGTTATGGTGAGGTTGTATAAGGCATAGGTGAGGCCAAATTTGGAGTATTGTGTGCAGTTTTGGTCACCGAATTACAGGAAGGATATTAATAACCTTATTGAATTTTTTGAAGAAGTTACGAGGAATGTTGATGAGGGTAAGGCAGTGGATGTAGTCTATATGGACTTCAGCAAAGCCTTTGACTAAGTTCCACATGGAAGGTTAGTTAAGAAGGTTCAGTCATTAGGTATTAACGCTGGAGTAATAAAATGGATTCAACAGTGGCTAGATGGGAGATGCCAGAGAGTAGTGGTGGATAATTGTTTATCAGGATGGAGGCCGGTGACTAGTGGGGTGCCTCAGGGATCTGTTTTGGGCCCAATGTTGTTTGTAATATACATAAATGATCTGGATGATGGGGTGGTAAATTGGATTAGTAAGTATGCCGATGATACTAAGGTAGGAGGTGTTGTGGATAATGAGGTGGGTTTTCAAAGCTTGCAGGGAGATTTATGCCAGTTAGAAGAATGGGCTGAACGTTGGCAGATGGAGTTTAATGCTGAGAAGTGTGAGGTTCTACATTTTGGCAGGAATAATCCAAATAGAACATACAGGGTAAATGGTAGGCCATTGAGGAATGCAGAGGAACAGAGAGATCTAGGAATAACAGTGCATAATTCCCTGAAGGTGGAGTCTCATGTAGATAGGGTGGTGAAGAAGGCTTTTGGAATGCTGGCCTTTATAAATCAAAGCATTGAGTACAGAAGTTGGAATGTAATGTTAAAATTGTACAAGACATTGGTAAGGCCAAATTTAGAATATTGTGTGCAGTTCTGGTCATCGAATTATAAAAAAGATATCAATAAATTAGAGAGAGTGCAGAGACGATTTATTAGGATGTTACCTAGGTTTCAGCACTTAAGTTACAGAGAAAGGTTGAACAAGTTAGGTCTCTATTCATTGGAGCGTAGAAGGTTGAGGGGGGATTTGATCGAGGTATTTAAAATTTTGAGAGGGATAGATAGAGTTGACGTGAATAGGCTGTTTCCATTGAGAGTAGGGGAGATTCAAACGAGAGGACATGATTTGAGAGTTAGGGGGCAGAAGTTAAAGGGAAACACAAGGGGGTATTTCTTTACTCAGAGAGTGATAGCTGTGTGGAACGAGCTTCCTGTAGAAGTAGTAGAGGCCAGTTCAGTTGTGTCATTTAAGGTAAAATTGGATAGGTATATGGACAGGAAAGGAGTGGAGGGTTATGGGCTGAGTGCAGGTAGGTGGGACTAGGTGAGATTAAGAGTTCGGCATGGACTAGGAGGGCCGAGATGGCCTGTTTCTGTGCTGTGATTGTTATATGGTTATATGGTTAGAATAAAGTTGAAAGAGTGCAGAGAAGGTTTACAAGCACGTTGCCCGGAGCTGAGAAACTGAGTTACCGAGAAAGGTTGAATAGGTTAGGACTATTCCTTGGAGCGTAGAAGAATGAGGGGAGACTTGATAGAGGTATATAAAATTATGATGTGTATAGATACAGTGAATGCAAACAGGCTTTTTCCACTAGGAGAGAAAAAAACAGAGGACATAGGTTAAGGGTGAAGGGGGGAAGTTTAAAGGGAACATTAGATGGGGCTTCTTCACACAGAGTGGTGGGAATGTGGAATGAGCTGCCAGATGAAGTGGTAAATGCGGGCTCACTTTTAACATTTAAGAAAAACTTGGACAGCTACATGGATGAGAGGTGTATGGAGGGATATGGTCCAGGTGCAGGTCAGTTGGACTAGGCCGAAAAATGGTTCGGCACAGCTAAGAAAGGCCAAAAGGCCTATTTCTGTGCTGTAATGTTCTATGGTTCTAAGTGTATCCAGTAGCAACTTCTAACAGTCTGTGTTAAGGAGTTGGTGCTGGAACTGGACGAACTCCGGATCATTCGGGAAGCTGAGGGTGTGAGAAAAAGGATGTATAGAGAGGTAGAGATATTCAAGGTGCAGGACACGGGAAGCAGAAAGGGGTTAAGGAGCCAGTGCGGAGTATCCTTGTGTACCCCTGTGGCCAATTCCCTCAACAACAGGTATATCACTTTGAATGCTGTTTGGGGGTTGGGGGGAATAACCTAGCAGAGGAAAGTTGTAGTGGTCAGGTTTCTGGCGCCGAGTTTGGCTCTGTGACTCAGAAGGGAAGGTGGGCAGGGGTTGGGAGAAGAGACGAGCTGTAGTGATAGGGGATTTGTTAGTAAGGAGAACAGAAAAGAGGTTCTATGGACGAGAACGAGATTCCCAGATGGTATGTTATCTTCCAGGTGCCAGGGTCCAGGACACCTCAGATCGAGGCCTCAGCATTATCAAGTGGGAGGGTGAACAACCAGAAGTCAGGGTCCATGTGGTAACCAATGACATGGGTTGGATGAGTGATGGGTAAGGTAGTAAATTGGATTAGATATTGACCTTGTGGGAGAAGCCAGAGAGTGGTAGTAGATAGCCGTGTCTCTGACTAGAGGCCTATGATTAGTGCGCTGCAGGGATTGGTGTGGGTTCATTGTTGTTTGTCATCTATATCAACAATCTGGATGTTAATGTGGTTAACTGAATCGGCAAATTTGCAGATTTGGGAGTATAGTGGATAGTGAGGAAAGCTATAATGGCTGTAGAGGATCAGCTGGAAAAATGGGCTCAAAATTGGCAGGTGGAATTTAGTGCAGACAAAAGCGAGTGTTGCACTTTGGTAGGACCAACCAGGGTAGGTCTTACACAGTGAATGGAGTGCACTGAGGAGGTATGGTAGAACAAAGGGATCTGGGAATACAGGACCATAATTTGTTGGAAGTGGTGTTACAGGCAGATAGGGTTGTAAAGATGGCTTTTGGTTCATTGGCCTTCATAAATTAATGTATTGAATACAGGAGATGGGATGTTATGTTGAATTTGTGTAAGACATTGGTGAGTCCTAATTTGGAGTATTGTGTGTGGTTTGGTCCCTACCTATAGATAAGATGTAAATAAGATTGAAAGAGTACAGAGAAAATTTACAAGGGTGTTGCAAAGACTGGAAGACCTGAATTATAAGAAAGGATTGAATAGGTTAGGACTTTATTCTTTAGAACATACAAAATTACAAGGGGTATAGGTAGGGTAAATGCAAGCAGGCTTTTCCCACTGAGGTTGGGTGGGACTGCAATTAGAGGTTATAGGTTAAGGGTGAAATGTGAAAAGTTTAAGGGGAACATGAGGGGAAACTTCTTCACTCAGCGGGTCATGAGAGTGTGGAATGACCTGCCAGCACAAGTAGTGCTTGCGAGCTTGATTTCAAAGTTTATCTGAAGTTTGGATAGGTACATGAAGTATGAAGGACTATGGTCTAAGTGCAAGTCGATGGGAGTAGTCAGTTTAAATGCTTTCAGCTTGGACTAGAATCAGAATCAGGTTTATTGTCACCGGCATGTGATGTGAAATTTGTTAACTTAGCAGCAGCAGATCAATGCAATATATAATCTAGGAGAGAGAGAAAAAATAATAATAATAAATAAAATAAAACATAATAATAAATAAACAAGATGGGCAAAAAGGCCTGTTTCTGTGCTGTCCTTCTCTATGACTCTATGAGAGGTTGGCCAGGTTACATAATTATTTCTTGGATTATGGGAGAATGAGGGCTGATCTTATAGAGCGGTGAGGGGCAAAGGCAGGGTGAATGGGGTGTTTAAAAATTACGAGTAACATAGATAAAGTGGATGGTAAGTCTTTTCCCTGGGGTAGACAAATCCAAGACTGGGTGAGAGGGAAAAGATTTAAAAGGGATCTGAGGGGCAACACTTCATGGTGAGTGTGAGGAGGTGGCTGAGGTGAGTACAGAAAGTAGATTGAAGATAGGAGCCTGGAGACAAAGGGGAAGAATGCAGGGAAGTGGAGCTTGCTAGCTGGACAGTTGGATCAGCCTGGTTTGTTGAGCTAAAGGGCCTGCCTATATCCATACTGTTTTGCTCTATGATGGTCGAGGACTCAGGTCAGCAGTGACACAGAGGCCACTGAACATGATAGTATAGTGCCTATAAAAAGTATTCACCCCTCTCCCCCAAGTTTTCATGTTTTACTGTTTTACAACATTTAATCACAGTGGATTTAATTTGGCTTTTTTTTTACACTGATCAACAGAAAAATACTCATGTTAAATTGAAAATATATCTCTACAAAGTGATCTAAATTAATTACAAATATAAAGCACAAAATAATTGATTGTATAAGAATTCACCCCCTTTGATATGACACACCAAATCATCACTAGTGCAGCCAATTGATTTTAGAAATCACATAATTAGTTAAGTGGAGATCTGTTTTTTTTTAGACCTGTGTACAGTTAAGGTGTTTCAATTGATTGTAGCAAAAATACACTTGGTTCTGAAAGGTTCAACCACTGGTGAGCAGGATCCTGGCAAAAACTACACCATGAAGACAAAAGATCACTCCAAGAAACTCCATGAAAAGGTTATTGAAAAGCACAGTCAGGAGAAGGATACAAGAAAATTTCCAAGTCACTGAATATCCCTTGGAGTACAGTAAAGTCAATTATCAAGAAATAGAAATTATATGGCACAGCTATAAATTTGCCTAGAGCAGGCCATCCTCAAAAACTGTGCAAGAAGGGACCTAGTGAGGGAGACCACCAAGAGACTATGACAGCTCTGGAGGAGTTACAAGCTTCAATGGCTGAGACAGGAGAGATTTCATATACAACTGTTGCCAGGGTGCTTCACCAGGCACAGCTTTATGGGAGAGTGGCAAAGGGAAAGCCACTGTTGAATAAAACACACATGAAATGTTTGTGAGAGCTTGCCAGAAGGCACGTGGGAGACACTGAAGTCCGCTGGAAGAAGGTTCTATGGTCTGATGAAACCAAAATTGAGCTTTTAGCCATCAGACTAATTATTTGACATAAGCCAAACACCATACATCGTCAGAAGCACACCATCCCTATTGTGAAGCATGGATGGTGGCTGCATCATGCTGTGGGGATGCTTCAATGCAGCAGACCCTGGAAGGCTTGTGAAGGTAGAGGGTAAAATGATTGTAGCAATATACAGGGAAATCTTGGGGGAATACCTGATGCAGTCTGCAAGAGAATTGCAACTTGGGAGAAGATTTGTTTTCCAGCAAGCCAATGACCCCAAGTATGAAACCAAAACTGCACAGGAAAAGCTTAAAAACAACAAGTTTAATGTCCTGGAGTGGCCAAGTCAGAGTCCAGACCTCAATCCAATTGAGAATTTGTAGCTGGACTTGAAAAGTGTTGTGCACTCGTGGGCACCATGCAATCTGACAGAGCTTAAACAGTTTTGTAAAGAAGATTGGGGAAAAGTTGCATTGTCCAGATATGCAAAGCGGATAGAGGTTTTATGTTTGTAATTAATTTAGATCTCTTTGTAGAGATCTGTTTTCACTTTGACACAAGAGAGTTTTTTTTTCTGTTGATCAGTGTCAAAAAGCGAAATTAAATTCACTGTGATTCAACGTTGTAAAACAATAAAACATGAAAACTTCAGGAAGGGGTGAATACTTTTTATGGGCACTGTATATTTACTCTTCCTGTTCATATCCCACTTCTTTCTCATCCTATAGTTTCTTCTACCTTATAATATACACTGCTTCAATTATCCAACCTTCCCCTCACCACAATTCTACCCTTGCTCCTATGTCCATAAAACATAACAGCAAAATTAGGCCATTCAGCCCATTGAGTCTGATCCACCATTCCATTATGGCTGTTCCCAGATCCCACTCAACCCCATACATTTGCCTTCTCGCGATATCTTTTGATCCCCTGACCGATCAGGAAATGATCAACTTGCACATTAAATGTACGCACAGACTTGGCCTTCACCTCAGTCTGCGGCAGAGCATTCCACAGATTTACCATTCTAAAACAATTCCTTCTTACCTCTGTTCTAAAGGGTCAAACCTCAATTTTGAGGCAGTGCCCTCTCATTCTGAATACCACCACCATAGGAAACATCCACTTCATATCTACCCTATCTAGCCCTTTCAACATTCGGTAGGTTTCAATGAGATCCCCCACATTCTTAAAAATTCCAGTGAGTACAGGCTCAAAGCTGTCAAATGTTCCTCATATGTTAACCTCCTTATTCCTGGAATCATCTTCGTGAACCTCCTCTGGATTCTCTCCAATGACATCCTTTTTGAGATATGGGGCCCAAAACTGTTTACAATACTACAAGTGCGGCCTGGATAGTGTCTTAAGAAAGGCTCAGCATAATCTCTTTGCTTTTATATTCTATTCCCCTTGAAATAAATGCCAACATTGTATTTGCCTTCTTTACCACAGACTCAACCTGTAAATTAACCTTCTGGCAACCTTGTACAAGGACTCCTAAGTCCCTCTGCTAATATTTAGCTAATAGTCCACACTATTGTCCTTTTACCAAAATGCTTTATCATACATTTCCCAACACTGTATTCCATCTGCCACTTTTTTGCTCATTCTTCCAATTTGTCTAAGTCTTGCTGCAATCACATTGCTTCCTCAACACTACCTACCCCTCCACCTATTTTCGTATCATCTGCAAGCTCTGCCACAAAAGCATCAAATCCATTATTCAAGTCATTGACAAACAACGTAAAAAGTACTGGTCCTAATACTGACCCCTGAAGAATGCCACTAATCACAGGCAGCCAGCCAAAAAAGGCCCCTTTTATTCCCACTCGCTGCCTCTTGCTTGTCAACCATTCCGCTATCCAAGCCAGTATCTTTCTTGTAACACCATAGGATTTTATCTTGTTAAGCAGCCTCATGAGTGGTACCTTATCAAATGTTTTCTGAAAATCCAAGTAAATGACATTCACTTCTCCTTTGTCCACCCTGCTTGTTACTTCCTTGAAGAACTCTAACAGATCTGTCATGCAAAACTTCCCTTTACAGAAACAATGCTGATTTTGACTTGTTTTATCATTAGTCTCCAAGTACATTGTAACCTCATCCTTATTAATAGACTCCAATACTTTCCTAATCACTGAGGTTAGGCTAACTGGCCTATAATTTCTTTTCTTTTGCCTTCCTCCCTTCTTAAAGAGTGGAGTGACATTTGCAATCTTCCAGTCCTCTGGGACCATGTCAGAATCGAGTGATTCTTGAAGATCATGACCAATGCATCCACAATCTCTTCAGATATTTCTATCAGGACTCTGGGATGTAGTCCATCTGGTTCAGGTGACTTATCCACCTTAAGACCTTTCAGCTTGCCCAGCGCGTTTTCCTTTCTAATAGCAATGTCAGTCAGTCCCTTTCCCTGACACTCACAGACCTCTGACACACTGCTGGAATCTTCCACAGTGAAGACAGATGCAAAACACATATTAAGTTCATCTAAAGAGCAAACACAAGGAAATCTGCAGATGCTGGAAATTCAAACAACAACACACACAAAATGCTGGTAGAACACAACAGGCCTCGGCCCGAAACGTCGACAGCGCTTCTCCTTATAGATGCTGCCTGGCCTGCTGTGTTCTACCAGCATTTTGTGTGTGTTGTTGTTTAAGTTCATCTGCCATTTCTTTGTCCCCCATTTCTACCTCACCAGCATCATTTTCTAGTTGTTCATTATCAACTCTCACCTCCCTTTTACTCTTTATTAACTGAAAAAAAAACTTTGTATCCTGCTTTATATTATTGGCTAGCCTGCTCTCGTATTTCATCTTTTTCCTTCTTAGAGCTTTTTCAGTTGCCTTTTGTTGGATTTTAAAAGCTTCCCTGCCATTTGAGAACCTTCCTCTGTGGGACATATCTACCCTGTGCCTTGTGAACTATTCCCTTGTGTCTAATCAGATATCCAAGATCACCTAACTGCCCAGCTAGCAATTAGTTAATTGTGAAGAAGTGATGAGGAAAACAACCAATCTGTTGCAGTCATCATCTTAAATGCCAGCACTTTGCACAATACACAAGGTTAGCTTAGATAGCATACTATTTTTTCTGATGATAGAAATCAGCTTAATAAACTTTAATTTTAAGCAATCACTTATAAAGAGAAACATTAGAAATTAATTTTTCAAAGTAAGGCAATTAGACATGTTAAAGTTTAAAACATTCTAAAGGATAACTAAAGTAGCACCTCAACATATTTCATCAAATAATTGTTTACTAGCGATCTATAATTACTATATAGAAAACCCACAGCACAATACAGGCCCCTTGGCCCACAAATCTGTGCCGAACATGTCCTTACCTGAGAAATTACCTAGGGTTACCCACAGCCCCCTATTTTTCTGAGCTCCATATACCTGTCCAGGAATCTCTTAGAAGACCTTATTGTATCTGCCTCCACCACCGTCACCAGCAGCCCATTCAATGCACTCACCACTCTGTGTAAAAAAAAATCTTACCCCTTGATACCTCCTCTGTATCTACTTCCAAGCACCTTAAAACTGTGCCCTTTCATGCTAGCCTTTTCAACCCTGGGGAAAAACCTCTATCAACACGATCAATGCCTCTCATCATCTTATACACCTCTATCAGGTCACCTCTCATCCTCTGTTGCTCCAAGGAAAAAAAGCCAAGTTCACTCAACCTATTCTCATAAGCATGCTCCTCAATCCAGGCAACATTCTTGTACATCTCCTCTGCACCCTTTCTATGGTTTCCACATCCTTCCTGTAGTGAGGCGACCAGAACTGAGCACGGTACTCCAAGTGGTATCTGACCAGAATCCTATGTAGCTGCAACATTACCTCTTGGCTCCTAAACTCAATCCCATGATTGATGAAGGCCAATTCACAGTATGCTTTCTTAACCACAAAGTCACCCTGTGCAGCAGCTTTGAGTGTCCTATGGACTCAAACCCCAAAATCCCTCTGATCCACCACACTGCCAAAAGTCTTACCAATAATACTATATTCTGTCACCATTTTTGACCTACCAAAATGAACCACCTCACACTTATCTGGGTTGAACTCCATCTACCACTTCTCAACCCAGTTTTGCATCCTATCAATGTCCCGCTGTAACCTCTGACAGCCTTCCGCAGTACCCACCACACTCCCAACCTTGGTGTCATCAGCAAATATACTAAGTCATCACTCCAATTCTTCATCCAGGTCATTTATAAAAATCACGAAGAGTAAGGATCCCAGAACAGATGCCTGAGGCATACCACTGGTCACCGATCTCCATGCAGAATATGACCCGTCTACAACCACTCTTTACCTTCTGTGGGCAAGCCAGTTCTGGATCCACAAAGCAATTTCCCCTTGGATCCCATGCCTCCTTACTTTCTCAATAAGCCTTGCATGGAGTATCTTGTCAAATGCCTTGCTGAAATCCATACACACTACATCTACCATCATCAAAGTGTTTAGTCACATCCTCAAAAAATTCGATCAGGCTCATAAGGCATGACCTGCTTTTCACAAAGCCATGCTGACTATTCCTAATCATATTATGCCTCTTCAGATGTTCATAAATCCTGCCTCTCTGGATCTTCTCCATCATCTTACCAACCACTGAAGTAAGACTCAGTGGGCTATAATTTCATGGACTATCTCTACTCCCTTTCTTGAGCAATGGAACAACATTCGCAACCCTCCAATCCTCCGGAACCTCTCCTGTCCCCATTGATGATGCAAAGATCATTGCCAGAGGCTCAGCAATCTCCTCCTCTCACAGCAGCCTGAGGTACATCTCATCTGGTCCCAGTGACTTATCCAACTTATGCTTTCCAAAAGCTTCTGCACATCCTCTTTCTTAATACCTACATGCTCAAGCTTTTCAGTCTGCTGTAAGTCATCCCTACAATTGCCAAGATCCTTTTCCATAGTGAATACTGAAGCAAAGTATTCATTAAGTACCTCTGCTAACTCCTCTGGTTCCATACACACTTTTCCACTATCACACTTGATTGGTCCTATTCTTTCATGTCTTATCCTCTTGCTTTTTACATATTTGTAGAATGCCTTGGGGTTTTCCTTAATTCTGTCCACCTTCTCATGGCCCCTTCTGGCTCTCCTGATTTCTTTCTTGAGCTCCTTCCTGCTAGCCTTATAATCTTCTAGCTCTCTATCATTACCTAGCTTTTTGAACCTTTTGTAAGCTCTTCTTTTCTTCTTGACTGGATTTACAACAGCCTTTGTACACCACAGTTCCTGTACCCTACCATCCTTTCCCTGTCTCATTGGAATATACCTATGCAGAATTCCATGCAAATACCCCCTGAACATTTGCCACATTCCTTCTGTACATTTCCCTGAGAACATCTGTTTCCAATTTGTTATTGACTACAAATAAAACTGGACAAATATCCAGCAACTACTTTATAATCAGACCACCATGTTATTTTCTGACACTTCCCTACATTATCATTAGGAGATCTGACTGTAAAAATTTGGAGTGGGTTGAGACTTTGTTCTACACAAATAAGCCCCAACTATCCTCTTCTCCCAATCCATGCCCTTATGACCAGTGATGTCATTTTATCATAGTTCAGGTTAATTACTGCCATTCAAGCTATTTTCTTACAAGTTTTTAAAAACTTTTAATGATATTGTGCAAAAATTAACTTTTGACAATTTCTCTCAGGTGAAGATAAAGATTGAGGTTATACAATTTGTTACATCTCTACATCTGCTTATGTTCTAGCAATCATTAGCAGATTTACCTTTGGCTTTGCTGTCAACATTCTTCCCTTCTCTGAAAGTACAATGCTTAAAACACAACTATAACCTCTACACTGACATTTAGCTCGAGGGTATCTAGGATCCAAGGATGGACCAAACTAAATCTGCCACTCCACCACAATTTGATATTATCACTCTGCATTTATAAATGTGACTTGTCTCTTCCTTTAACCTGAACTACCTGGGAATGACAGTCACGACAGTGGAATGCTGCTCCTATGGGAAATGGGAAGTCAGGGAGACATTCAGTCTCCCTGACGACTACACCTGCAAGAAGTGCATTCAGCTGCAGCATCTTACAGGCCACATTCAAGAGCTGGAGCTGAAAATTCTGGACAATGTTTCTCACCCTCTGCATGCCACCTTGGCTGAACAGAGGGGCACTTTTAGTAATAGACTAAGACAACTGTGCTGCTCCAGAGTGCTATATGAGATCATTCTTACCCTCAGCCATTTGGATCTATAGTCGGGGAAGTGATGACACCCCCTCTTGTTATACTGTTTGAGGCAACTTTTTTTTAATTCTTTCTTCATTCTCTTCTAATGTTTGTGTATTTGTATATCTGTGCACTTATAATGCTACTGTAATTTGCTTTGGGATCAATATTATTTATCTATCTACTTCTACTGAACATTTCCCTGATCATAGACAAGGCAGTTAAAGCACCAGCTTCTCTCTCTGCTACAGCGTTGTTACTGTTGAAGACTCTTGACGTCATGACACCAGCATCGTTTTGACATCCAGAAAGCCCTTTAATTCCACAATAAGTTCCTCTGCCTTGTCAGCAGTTCTACTGTATGACGACTTGAAATTCACCTCTTTTAAGGTGTACTAAAGCTTAACAATGACTGTGTTCTGATGACCTGAAGTATTAATTCTGGTTTTACACTCATACTGCCTTATTGTCCAAGAGCATTTACCTCTTCTATTTCATTCCAGTGTCTCCATTGCTTCTGCATTTATTTTTGTCTAAGGGAGAAATATTTGTTTTATTTTGCCATATTTTATCTGCCTTAAAAGGCAAGAGTTTATTCCAATTTTTTGTTGGCATTGTCCACTAATGTATTAAGCTATTGATCACACAAATTGAGTAGTTCCATACAGAAGTGCTGGAGAGGACATGTTATGTATCACATAATGCTAAAAAATCTCATATCTCTAAAACACCCTAGTTAGACTAGTGATTAGTTTGTTAGTACTTGTACAGTTGCTGTTTAAATGCAACCTTTAAGACATAACAATATTCTTTCAAGGGAATTGTATTTCTAACTCGACCTGGTTGCTTTAGTTTTGCTTGGGTTCATCAAACATCCAATTACTTTAGCAATATTTTAAGTCTTAGAAATTACCTTAATTTGTATCAATGGTCCCGGTTATGTAGAACAGGAAAAAAAACAGCAGGGGGCAGCACTTGAAGGGTGGTGGGAGAATGAGCAGTTTATCATTTCCTACTAAGACCAGATGTATTCTGTGTAAAATTGTAAAACAGTCCAGGGATCAGTATAACCTCAGGGGGCTGAGATCATGCAAGCAGCTCTCCTAAGTGCATAATGAAGCCTTGCAGACCCTACCTATGTACAATGTACATTAAAATTGAGATGAAAAACTTCATGGCCCTGAATGTTCTTCCACTTGAGCACTGATGATGTGTGTATTGTCTTCCATCTTGATGTGCACAGATACATCATGAGGTTATCATGTTGTATTCTGCTTGTTCAACAATGTTCATCAGCACAGTGAATCTCCATAGTTACAAATACCTTATGCATGGTGCTCTTTAGGACCTGATGCCCATCTGGCACTCTTCAAATATGTGGTCAACATGCAGCCGAAATCTGATTAAAATTGCATGGGAATGCAAGCAGTCCTGCTCACAGGTTTCTGCCCAAATCATTGACTCTACTCTTTTCCATAGATGCTGCCTGGCCTGCTGAGTTCCTCCAACATTTTGTGTGTGTTGCTTAAATCCTTGGAGCAGTGTCTTAATTTTAAGGCACCATTATTTGAAAAGGAAGGAAGATTAAACTAAGATTGAAGGAATCTGTAGCATGATTGATGGCTTATGTTTCATTAGCTACAGATAGAAGCTGAATGTAAAGATATGCTGCATGTGAAATTAAAGGGTTGATCACTGACTATTGATTGGAACCTTACTGCAGCACTTCAAATGTCTGCAGTAGAAGGCTATTCTTTTGAGAGATGTTACAGTGCGATCTTAAATAGCTTAAAAAATAAAGTTTGCATCTCAGATATTAACAAAGATGATTTTGCAGATATACTTAGTCCAGTTACAACACTTGTGCCAAATGGCATGATTGATACTATCCTTATGATTGATTTCTACAGATGTTTGGTCCAACTGAGTTTGATCCACAGCATTTTAGAGGCCACTTATGATTAAACCATATTGTTCTGAACTTGCATTCACATATAAGCCAGATAACATGAGAATGACAATCATTTCCCCTAAAGAAATGAATTTTACAAATTAAACTGAAAGTATAACATTGCTCATCTGATGCTTATGATTCTTTTTCAGAGGGTACAGCTTCCTCAGACAGGTTTCTGTAGACAGGTTCATTGATGAATAAAGCTGTGCTTCTGGCAAGGCAATCAATTCCGTCTGCTCCACCATTAAGTAAATTCATAACTAATCTTTTGCCTCATCACTAACCCATTTTCCCAAGATTTGCTTTATATCCAAACACCTATCGATTGCTGTCTATTACACAGGAATGAAATCTCCAGTCTTCATGGTTGAAAATTCCAACGATTCACTAACCTCTAGTCTAAGAAATTACTCCTCCCCTCAATTCTTGATTAGTCTGTTGTTTTGATCTAAAACTATTTGTCTACTATGACTGGGTTTTATGCCTTAAAAGAAATAGATATTTTTGTAAATTCTGTATTAATTCTTTAAATGTGTTGGTTCCCAATTTACCACAGTCAACTCTCATCTTGCGCGTTCAAAGTTTGATTTATTCAGTTTTAAGCCACTGGTTTCAGAAATTTCCAAACTCCATATTAAATTCTATCATGATTGGTAGAATGAGATTAGATTGGAGATGAGAAAAAATTGTTTCATCTTGAGGGTGGTGGTGTGGAATTCATTGTCTTAAAACACATTTTAAAGGTGTACTATCTTTGTGGAAAACAGTGGAGTTCTCATACATTGACTCCCTTCTATCCACCTTGGTTCAATCCCTTCCCACCTTCATTCTCAACACTGTTCATGCTCTCAATCTCCTAACATTCAATTTCCTGGCCCTGACTGCCTCATTTTCACCATGGATGTCCAATCTTTGTAAACTTCTACCCCCCTTCAAGAAGGTCTTAAAGCTCTCCATTTCTTTTGTAATATAAGAACTTCCCCTATACCACCACCCTCCTCTGACTGGTAGAACTGGTCCTCACCTTCTGTAATTTTTTCTTCCACTCCTCCCACTTTCTTCAGTCATGAAGAGTAGCCATGGGCACCACACACGGGCCTTTTCGTTGGCCACGTGGAACAGAGCCTTCCCTGGTAATGCTCCTCATCTCTTCCTGCACTATATTGACAACTACATTGGTGCTGCTTCATTCTCATCAATTTCATTAATTTTGTGTCTAACTTCCACTCGGCTCTTAAATTCACTTGGTCCATTTATGACACCTCCTTTCCCTTTCTTGATCTCTTTGTCTCCATCTCTGGAAACAAGCTGTTTACTGACATCTTTTATAAACCTAACAATTCCCACAGTTATCTTGACTACACCTCTTCCCACCGTCTCCTGTAAAAATATTATTCCCTTTTCTCATTTCCCGTATCTCTGCTGCATCTGTTCCCAGGACGTGGCTTTCTTTTTCAGGACATCAGAGATGTCCTCCTTCTTCAAAGAATTAGTTTTCCTTTCCTACACTATCGATGCTGCCCGCACCCGCGTCTCCTCCATTTTCCAAACATCCGCACTCACCCTTTTCTTCCCACTGCCTTAACAGTGATAGAGTCTTGTCCTTACCTACCACCTGTTGAGGCTCCACATCCAACACATCATTCTCCGCAACTTTCACCATCTTCAAAAGGGATCCTACCAACAAATATGCCTTTACCTTCTCCCCCCCTTCCACTTTCAGCAGGGATCGCTTCCTCCACAATTATGTTGCCCATTCATCGCTCCATATTAATCTTGGTGGCCAAACATTTTAATTCCAATTCCCATTCCTGTTGCAACGTGTTGGCCTGTGGCATCCTCCTGTGCCACAATGAGGCTAACCTCAGGGTGGCAGAGTAATACCTTATATTCCATCTGGGTAGCCTCCAACCTGATGGCATGAATATGATTTTGCGTTCTAGTAAAAAAATCCCCCCCTTCTATACCCCACTCTACCCTCTTACCTTTTCTCACCTATCACTTTTCCCTGAGTTCCCTCCACCTTCCCTTTCTCCTATGGTCTACTTTCCTTTCTTATCAGATTCTTTCCTGTTCAGCCATTTACCTTTCCTAACCACCTGCCTTCTAGTTATCCTCCTTCCTCTCCACCCACCTTTTTATTCTAGTGTCTTCCCCCTTCCTTTCCAGTCCTGAGGAAGGGTCTCAGCCTGAAACATCAACTGTTTATTCATTTCCATAGAAGCTGCCTGTTCTGCTGAGTTCTCCAGCATTTTGTGTGTGTTGCTGTGGATTTCCAGCATCTGCGGAATTTCTCTTGTTTATGAGGCTGCAGAGTGATCAGTGAAGTGCAACAAGGCAGAATTAGGTTGGGTAGCTCTTTTGCAAGCAGCATGAACTGATTGGCTTCATTTGTGACACAGGTTTTCAATGACTCTATCGATGGTAGCAAGTGAACTGTCACAGATAGCTTAAGATGTGAACATTCAATCATGTTACAGTTACAGGTCCAGTTGAGGAGAAAGCTGAGTGCAAGCATTGCACGGTATCCTCGGTGATGTTACCTGAATGTGTGCCAGGGAGATTTCTTTTTGTAGAAATCCATAGTAAAATATACAACAGTACAGCAAGTACAGGCCCTTCAGTCCATGATATTGTACCAAGCTTTTAACCAACTCATTTTTCTTTTATATATGTACCTATCTAAAAGTCTCTTAAGCCTCTAACACACCACCAGCAATACATCCCAGGAAGGTACTGTTCAGTGTTTTAAAAAAAACTACTTCTGACATCTCCCTTGCAATTTTCTCCTGTCATCTTCAAAGGACGTCATCTTGTACATCTCTAGAAAGTCGCTCATCACCAGGGACGTCCCGTTTCACCATCAGAAAGGGGCTACAGAAGCCTGAAGGCACATGCTCAGCAATTCAGGAACAGCTTCTTCCCCTCTGCAATGTTTTCTAAATCAGTGGTCCCCAAACACTGGGCCACAAAGCATGTGCTATCGGGCCGCGAGAAAACGATGATTTGGCAATATGAATCAGCTGCACCTTTCCTGATTCTCTGTCACGCCCACTGTTGTACCCGAGGTCATCAGTCGCCTAAACGCAGTGACACCCTCGCGCCAGGGATCACTGGTTGGCCTCGGCTAACTGGTCATCTCGCGCGGCCGGCGGGAAGAACCGTTGCCACCGGCCTGGAGCGCGGATAGATGGGCGCGGCCGGCGGGAAGTGTCGTCGCTACCGGCCTGGAATGCGGATAGATGGGCGCGGCCGGCGGGAAGTGTCGTCGCTACCGGCCTGGAGCGCGGATATATGGGCGCGGCCGGCGGGAAGAACCGTCGCTACCGGCCTGGAGCGCGGATAGATGGGCGCCGCCGGCGGGAAGTGTCGTCGCTACCGGCCTGGAGCGCGGATAGATGGGCGCCGCCGGCGGGAAGTGTCGTCGCTACCGGCCTGGAGCGCGGATAGATGGGCGCGGCCGGCGGGAAGAACCGTCGCTACCGGCCTGGAGCGCGGATAGATGGGCGCCGCCGGCGGGAAGTGTCGTCGCTACCGGCCTGGAGCGCGGATAGATGGGCGCGGCCGGCGGGAAGAACCGTCGCTACCGGCCTGGAGCGCGGATAGATGGGCGCCGCCGGCGGGAAGTGTCGTCGCTACCGGCCTGGAGCGCGGATAGATGGGCGCCGCCTTGCGCGGCCGGCGGGAAGTGTCGTCGCTACCGGCCTGGAGCGCGGATAGATGGGCGCCGCCGGCGGGAAGTGTCGTCGCTACCGGCCTGGAGCGCGGATAGATGGGCGCGGCCGGCGGGAAGAACCGTCGCTACCGGCCTGGAGCGCGGATAGATGGGCGCGGCCGGCGGGAAGTGTCGTCGCTACCGGCCTGGAGCGCGGATAGATGGGCGCGGCCGGCGGGAAGAACCGTCGCTACCGGCCTGGAGCGCGGATAGATGGGCGCGGCCGGCGGGAAGTGTCGTCGCTACCGGCCTGGAGCGCGGATAGATGGGCGCGGCCGGCGGGAAGAACCGTCGCTACCGGCCTGGAGCGAGGATAGATGGGCGCGGCCGGGGGGAAGTGTCGTCGCTACCGGCCTGGAGCGAGGATAGATGGGCGCGGCCGGCGGGAAGTGTCGTCGCTACCGGCCTGGAGCGCGGATAGATGGGCGCCGCCGGCGGGAAGTGTCGTCGCTACCGGCCTGGAGCGAGGATAGATGGGCGCGGCCGGCGGGAAGTGTCGTCGCTACCGGCCTGGAGCGCGGATAGATGGGCGCGGCCGGCGGGAAGTGTCGTCGCTACCGGCCTGGAGCGCGGATAGATGGGCGCGGCCGGCGGGAAGTGTCGTCGCTACCGGCCTGGAGCGCGGATAGATGGGCGCCGCCGGCGGGAAGAACCGTCGCTACCGGCCTGGAGCGCGGATAGATGGGCGCGGCCGGCTGGAAGTGTCGTCGCTACCGGCCTGGAGCGCGGATAGATGGGCGCCGCCGGCGGGAAGTGTCGTCGCTACCGGCCTGGAACGCGGATAGATGGGCGCCGCCTTGCGCGGCCGGCGGGAAGTGTCGTCGCTACCGGCCTGGAGCGCGGATAGATGGGCGCGGCCGGGGGGAAGTGTCGTCGCTACCGGCCTGGAGCGCGGATAGATGGGCGCGGCCGGGGGGAAGTGTCGTCGCTACCGGCCTGGAGCGCGGATAGATGGGCGCGGCCGGCGGGAAGTGTCGTCGCTACCGGCCTGGAGCGCGGATAGATGGGCGCGGCCGGCGGGAAGTGTCGTCGCTACCGGCCTGGAGCGCGGATAGATGGGCGCGGCCGGCGGGAAGAACCGTCGCTACCGGCCTGGAGCGCGGATAGATGGGCGCCGCCGGCGGGAAGTGTCGTCGCTACCGGCCTGGAGCGCGGATAGATGGGCGCGGCCGGCGGGAAGAACCGTCGCTACCGGCCTGGAGCGCGGATAGATGGGCGCGGCCGGCGGGAAGTGTCGTCGCTACCGGCCTGGAGCGCGGATAGATGGGCGCGGCCGGCGGGAAGTGTCGTCGCTACCGGCCTGGAGCGCGGATAGATGGGCGCCGCCGGCGGGAAGAACCGTCGCTACCGGCCTGGAGCGCGGATAGATGGGCGCGGCCGGCGGGAAGTGTCGTCGCTACCGGCCTGGAGCGCGGATAGATGGGCGCGGCCGGCGGGAAGAACCGTCGCTACCGGCCTGGAGCGCGGATAGATGGGCGCGGCCGGCGGGAAGTGTCGTCGCTACCGGCCTGGAGCGCGGATAGATGGGCGCGGCCGGCGGGAAGTGTCGTCGCTACCGGCCTGGAGCGCGGATAGATGGGCGCCGCCGGCGGGAAGTGTCGTCGCTACCGGCCTGGAGCGCGGATAGATGGGCGCCGCCTCGCCCGACCGAGTATTTTTGGCGGAAAAAAACGTGAGCAAGCGGCACAGAAACAAGTGCTGATAGCCACGTAAACTGATTTGCGGAATAGACTGGATATAAGGAACCTGCTTCAAGTATCGCTGTATTCCGGTGGTGATTAACATCCCCCCACCCCCGTCGGCCGGTCCGCAAAAATATTGTCAATATTAAACCGGTCCACGGTGCAAAAAAGGGTTGGTAACCCCTGTTCTAAATGGACGTTCAATCCATGACCACAACCTCATTTTTTTATTATTTCTGTTTTTGTACTATTTTAATATAACTATTTAATACACACATATATACTTTAATTGATTTTTCTAACATATCTATCATGTATTACATTGTACTGCTGTCACCAAGTTAACAAATTTCATGACATATGCCAGCGATAATTAAAGCTGTTTCTGATTTTGAGATATTCATTGTATGGGTTCCCTGGGTTGTGGAAGACCTGATTTATGGAAATCTGACTTTACGCTAGTTCTCCCATAAATTAAAAAAATCAAGATAGGAAAGTTAAATACAGAAATAAAATCTTAGTTAGGAGTTATGGAATACCAATAGCAGCAAATTCAAAAGAGAACCATTCTTCATCCAAAAGTGTTTGCATGAAACCACTCCACTGTAATCAAACAGATACCATTGTCTTTAAGAATACAGCTGCAGATTTACAGTGGGAGGCCACTTGAGAGATTTGCTTTTGAACTAACAGAACAGTCTTTTCTATTGATAATTGTAAAATACTTTATTAAATAACGTAAGATCCATTGACACTTTAATACCATCAAAACTACCCATTGGATGTGGGCATTGTAACTGCACAGGAAGACAAAAAAATCCTTATCAGATTTCAAAGTTCAAAGTATTTTATCAAAGCACATATATGTCACCATATCCAATCCTAAGATTCATTTTCTCACAGGCATACGCAATAAGTCCAATAACCATAATAGCATCAATGAAAGACTGCTCCGAGGATGACATCCAGTGTGCAAAAGACAACAGATGGTGCAAATACAAAAAGAGGGAAATAATAATGAAGAAGAAAGCCCTCAACTCCGAGTGGAGTCATCATGACGCCGTCGTGATGGCGTTTCTTTTTAGCAGGCTTTCTTGTTTTTACAAGGCCGAGTTGCTAGCTCGACGCTCAACCCAGCATGGATGGAAAACATGCAAGGGAGCCGGCTGGATTCGTACATGGGAGCCCTCACTCTGAAGCCCAGCGCTGATGCCACTATGCCACCAGCTGTCAAATAATAATAATAAGCAATAAATATTGTGAACCTGAGATGGGGAGTCCTTGAAAGTAGGTCCATAGGTTGTGGGAACAGTTCAGTGATGGGGCAAGTGTAGTTGAGTGAAGTCATCCCCTCTGGTTCAGGAGTCTGATATTTGAGGGGTAATCAGTGTTTCTGAATTTGATGTTGTGAGTCCTGAAGCTCCTGTACCTTCTTCCTGATGGATCTCTGGTTCCTCTTCCTGAAGTCAATAATCAGCTGACATTGAGTGAGAGGTTGTTATGGCTCCACTCAGGCAGATTTTCAGTCTCTCCTATATGCTGATTCGTCACCACCTTTGATACAGCCTACAACAGTGGTGTCATCAGCAAGCTTAAATAAGGCATTGGAGCTGTGCTTAGCCTCACAGTCATGTAAAGTAAGTAGAGCAGGGACCTAAGCACTCAGCCTTGTGATGATAGAGATTGTGGAGGAAATTTGTTGTCAATCTGACCTGAATGGGGTTTGCAAGTGCAAGAAATTGAAACTCTAAATGAAAATGTTCATTTCTGATTAATGGAAAAATTGGTTTATGGATATTTTTAAGGAATGTAAGCATTATTTAACCTGGGAATTGCATGTACTTGAAAGAGTTATAGGAATTCTATGTACTGCATAGAAATTGCGGCAGTTTTGCACAGTGAATTTGGTCATTTAAGAACTGCTTTTACTGTTAGAGTGGTTATTTGAGGCTTCAGCTCTTCAGGGCTTCAGCAAAAAGTGGCTGGTCCGAGAGAAGGTGAAAAAGCTGCAGGGAGATTTTTTCTCCCAGTTTATTTATTGTTTTCTTGCTTTATAATTGCACAGTTAGAACAGTAGGGATGTCAGGCAGGATAATGGAATGCTCCTCTTGAGGGATGTGGGAAGGCAGGGAGACCTGCAGTGCCCCTAACATCTACACCTGTGAGAAATGTATCCATCTACAGCTTCAAACAATCTGCATTAAGGAGTTGGAGCTGGAACTGGATGAACTCTGGATCATTCAGTAAGTTGAGGGTGTGATTGATAGGATGTATAGAGAGGTGGAGACATCCAAGGTGCAGGGCACAGGAGACTGGGTGACAGTCAGGGAGGGGTAAGGGTTTAATCAGCCAATGCAGAGTACCTCAGTGACCATCCCTCTCACTAACAGGTATACCACTTTGAATACTGTTGGGCTGGGGGATGACCTAGTGGAGGAAAGTCTCAACATCAGGTCTCTGACACGGTCTGGTTCTGAGGCTCAGAAGGGAAGGTGGAGAAGAGGTGAGCTGTGGTGATGTCATATTCCTTAAGGGAACAGAAAGGAGACTCTGAGCACAAAAATGAGAATCCCAGATGTCCAGAACATCTCAGGCTAAGTCCTCAGAATTTTTGAATGGGGGGGGTGAGCAGCCAAAGGTCGTGGTCCAGATAGGTACCAATGACAAAGGCAGGAAAAGTGACAAGGTTTTGCAAAGTGAGTTCAGGGAATTAGTCACTAAGTTAAAGGACATGACCTCTAGGCTTGTGATCACGGGATTGTTACCTGTGTCACATGCTAGTGAGGCCAGAAAGAGGAAGATTATACAGTTTAACATGTAGCTAAGGAACTGGTGTAAGACGGAGGACATAAGATTTTTGATCATTGAGCTCTCTTCCAGGGAAGGTGGGACTTATACAAGATGTATGGTTTGCACCTGAACTGGAGGGGAACAAATAACTTATTGGGCAGGTTTGCTAATGCTGCATTGGGGGGTGGAGGGGTTAAACTAGAGTTGCAGGGGGATGGAAACCAGAGATTAGGGGGACAGGTTTTGTTAAAACCTCAGAAAAAGTCAGGAATCAAAAGGTTGAGAATGATGCGACTAATGTTCTGAGCTGCATATTTCACTGCAAAAAAATTATGATAATGTAGCCATTAGTAAGACTTAGATCCAGAAGAGGCAGGACTGACAGCTCAATATTTCGTGCTTCTGTTGTTTTAAATGCGACATAACAGGAGGGATTAAAGGGGCAGGGGTGGTGTTACTAGTGAGGGAAAATGTCATGGCAAAAGTGCTCAGTCAGGACAGACAAGAGAACTCATCTAGTGAGGATTTATGGGTGAAAATGACGAATAAGAAAGGTATGACTACATTAATGAGGCTTTACTATAGACCACCCAACTCTGTGAGATTTAGAAGAACAAATTTGTAGAAAGATCATACCTGTTCAAGAAACATAAATAGTAGGTGATTTTAACTTTCCACATCTTGACTAGGACTCCTATACTGTAAAAGGTCTATATAAGATAGAGCTTGTCAAGTGTGTTCAGGAAAGTTTCCTTAATCAGTACATAGAGGACTCAACGAGAGAGTGTGCAATACTTGATCTGTGATTAGAGAATGAGACAGCAGGTGACAAGTTTGTGTAGAGGAACAGTTTGCATCTAGTGGTCATAATGTTACTAGTTTCAAAGTAAATATGGAAGGTGATAGATACAGTCCATGGGTTGAGGTTCTAAATTGGAGAAAGACCAATTTTGGTGGTACCAGGAAGGATCTGGCAAGTGTGGATTAGGACAAGTTGTTTTCTGGCAAAGTGTACTTGGTAAGTGGGAGGCCTTCAAAAGTGAAATTTTAAGAATACAAAGCTTGTACATGGCTGTCAGAATAAAAGCTAAAGTAACAGATTTAAGGAAACTTGGATTTCAAGAGACATTGAGGCCCAGATTAAGAAAAAAAAGGAGGTGCATAGCAGGTAGGAACAAATTAGGTACTTTTGGAGTATATGAAATACAAGAGAACACTTAAGAAATAAATCAGGAGGGTAAAAATAAGGCATGAGGTTGCCCTAACAGACAAGGTGAAGGAGAATCCTAAGGGATTTTACAGACAGATTAAGAGCAAAAGGATAGCAAGGTAGAAAATGGGTCCTCTGGAAGATCCTTAATCTATGTATTGAGTCAAAAGAGATGGGGGGAGGTCTGTATTTACTCAGGAATGGACACAGAATCTATAGAAGTGAGGCAAAGCAGCTGCAAGGTCATGAACTAAATACAGATTACAGTCGTGAGGCAAATTAGGGTGGATAAATCCCCAGGACCTAATAACATGTTCCCATGGACCCTGTGGGAGGCAAGTGCAGAAATTGTAGTGCCCCTCACAGAGATATTTAAATCATCCTTAGCAATAGGTGATTTACTAGAGGATAGCTAATGTTCCACTGTTTAAGGAAGGCTCTAAAAATAAACCAGGAAATTTTAGGCTGGTGAGCCTGACATCAGTAGTGGAAAAGTTATTGGAAGGCATTCTAAGGGAAGGGATATATGCATGTTTGGATAGACATGGACTGATTAAGGATAGTCAGCATGGCTTTGTGTGTGGTTTGTGGTAGGCCATGTCTAACCAATCTGACCGTTTTTTTAGGAAGTTATCAGGAAAGTTGATGAAGACAAGGCAGTGAAGGTTACCTACATGGACTTTAGCAAGATATTTGTCAAGGTCATGCATCGGAGGTTGGTCAAGAAGGTTAGGTGGCTGGTCATTCAAGATGAGGTAGCACACAGGACAGTGGTAGTAGATGGTTGCCTCTCTTGATTAGAGGCCTATGACGAGTGGAATGCTGCAGGGATCACTGCTGGGTCTGTTGTTGTTTGTCATCTATATCAATGATCTGGAAGATAATATGGTTAGCTAGATCAGCTAATTTGTGGAGGACATCAAGATTGGGGGTTTAGTGGACAGTGAGGAAGGCATTCAGAGCCTGCAATGAGATCTGGACCAGATGGAAAAATGGGCTGAAAAATGTCAGATGGAAATAAATGCATACAAGTACAAGACATTGTACTTTGTTAGGACCAACCAGGGTAGATCTTACACAGAGAATGGCAGGGCACTGAAGAATGCAGTAGAACAAAGGGATTTGGGAATACAGGTCCATAATTCCTTGTAATTGGTGTCACAGGTAGATAGGGTCATAAAGAAATCTTTTCCCACATTGGCCTTCATAAATCGAAGTGTTGAGTACAGGAGATGGGATGTTATGTTGTAGTCAAATTAGATGTTATCAGCATTAATCCTGTACTCAGTCTTCTGGTTTGTCCTTCCAAAATGCATTACCTCACACTTGTCCGGATTGAACTCCATCTGCCATTATTCTGCCCAACTCTGCAGCCTGTCTATATCCTCTTGTAAGCTTTGACAACCTACAGCTCCATCCACAATTCCTCCAATCTTTGTGTCATCCGCAAACTTACTCACCCATCCTTCCACCTCTACATCCAGGTCAGTTATAAAAATCACAAATAGCAGGGGTCCCAGGACAGATCCCTGCATCACTCCACTAGTCACCGACCTCCAGGCAGAGTATTTTCCTTCCACAACTACCCTCTGCTTTCTTCCTTTAAGCCAATTTTTTTATCCAAACAGCCAAGGTTCCACT
This sequence comes from Hypanus sabinus, assembly GCF_030144855.1. NCBI lineage: Eukaryota > Metazoa > Chordata > Chondrichthyes > Myliobatiformes > Dasyatidae > Hypanus > Hypanus sabinus. The sequence continues at coordinate 61,692,234 of NC_082710.1, forward strand.
TATCCCATGCCTCATGACTTTCTGGATGATTTTCTCATGAGGGACCTTGTCAAATGCTTTGCTAAAGTCCATGTAGACCACATCCACTGCCCTACCCTCATCAATTTCTTTGTTACCTCTTCAAAAAACTCAGTCAGGCTCGTGAGGCATGATCTTCCCTTCACAAAGCCATGTTGACTATAAGTCTCTGGTGAGACCACACTTAAAGAGTATTGTGTTCAATTCTGGTCACCTCATTATAGGAAGGATGTGAAAGCTGTAGAGAGGGTGCAGAGAAGATTTACCAGGATGTTGCCTGGTTTGGAGAACAAGTCATATGAAGCACGGTTAGCAGAGCTGGGACTTTTCTCTTTGGAGTGTAGAAGAATGAGAGGGGACTTGATAGAGGTCTACAAGATTATGAGAGGCATAGATAAGGTGGATAGTCAGTACTTGTTTCCCAGGGCACCAATAGTAAACACCAGAGGACATATGTACAAAATTAAGGGAGGGAAGTTTAGGGGAGACATCAGGGGTAAGTTTTTTACACAGAGGGTTGTGAGTGCCTGGAATGACTTGCCAGGGATGGTGGTGGAGGCTAAAACATTAGGAGTATTTAAGAGCCTCTTGAACAGGCACATGGATGAAAGAAAGATTGAGGCTTATGAGTTAGTGTGGGTTTAGTACTTTGTTTAAAGGATTATATGGGTCAGCACAACATGGAGGGCTGAAGGGCCTGTACTGTGCTGTAGTGTTCTATGGGTCTATGGTGGTAAGGCCTAATTTGGAGTATTGTTTGGAGTTTTGGTCACTTGCCTACAGGAAAGATGTAAATAAGGTTGATAGAGTACAGAGAAAATTTACAAGGATGTTGTTGGGACTGGAGGATCTGAGTTATAAGGAAAGATAAAATAGATTAGCACTTTATTCCTTGGAACATAGAAGACTGAGGGGAGATTTGATATAAGTATACAGAATTATGAGGACTATAGATGAGGTAAATGCAAGGATGCTTTTTCCACTGAGGTTGAGTGGGACTACAACCAAAGGTCATGGGTTAAGGGTGAAAGGTGAAAAGTTTAAGCAGTATCTTCTTCACTCAGAGGTTTGTGAGAGTGCGGAATGAGTTGCCAGCACAAGTGGTGCACGTGAGCTCGATTTCAATGTTTAAGAGAAGTTTGGATAGGTACTTGGATGGGAGGGGTATGGAGGGCTATGGTCCAGATGCAGGTCGATGGGTGTAGGCAGTTTAAATGGTTCAGCACTGACTAAATGGACCAAAGAGCCTGTTTCTGTGCCATTCTTTTCTATGGCACTATACATTATCAATTATGTAAATAACTAATTCTTCTTTCTTCCATATACTTGTGCACACTGGCTAATCATAGCTTCCAAGTTGAATTGATCTAGGTTAGATGCTTATCAGCATTAATTTTCTTTCATATACTTTTATGGCAAGTGGTCATCATATTTTCACTTAAATGTAGCATCTGTGGAAGCAAAGAGCTGGTCAATGTTTTGAGTCAAAAGCCAGCAGGACTGAGAGTGTAAAGGGGACATCGCCAATATAAATCAATTACATCTCTTCCACTATTTAAAGAACAGGTCTTCCATCTACTTCTACTTCATGATGCTTGCCAGTTCTTTGAAGACAAGGAGAAGGAAGGTGCCACCTGCTCCTGGGTCTGGCCAGGACGTCTGGTCCAGGCTGCTATTCATGAGCAGGTTCAGTTTACTGTTATCTGCTGCTATGTTTATGCCTAGGTGTCCCTGGAGATGGAGTACAACTTGTTCACCTGCATACACAGGAGTGCTCTTCCCGCTGAGCAGTGGTGAGGCTAGAGAACATCTTAAACTTTTAAGACAAGGATTTGAATTATTTTTTGCTTTCTTTCCCTGCCCAATATTTTTTCTACAAATCAGAATCTAATGGGTAGGGAAAACAAAACAATTATTCCAAAAAAGAAACAAGGCATTCTCTAATTTCTAGTTTAGGATATGATGCAGGAAGGTCTCAGACCTCAGTCTATTTCTAGGAAGGCAGCATGGTCTTTTCACAAACAAGAGAAGATCTGCAGATGCTGGAAATCCAGGCAATACACAAAATGCTGGAGAAACTCAGCAGGCCAGGCACCATCTATTGTAGAGAGTAAACAGTTTACGTTTCCAGCTGAGATCCTTCATCAGGACACAGGTGAACTCTTCACTCCTTTCCATGGATGCTGCCTGGCCTGCTGTGTTTCTCCAGCATTTTGAGTATGTTACCATGGTCTCTTTGTTTAGTATCCCCACTAAAAGCCCTGGTCATCAATAGAGGGACTTCAACTGCTTGTTGTACTCCACGTTGGCCACTCAGCCCCCAAATATATATTTGTACAGTGTAGTCTCCAGGCCTTCTTTAAAATGTAGATGCGGGTAAAATTTGAGTTTGGGATCCTGATGTTAAATAACTTACTGAAGTCATGAAAGAGTTAAAGCTCTCTAGAAGGACAGGAAGAAAACTGCTAGAAAAAAATGTAACCACTACAAGGACAGATTTATCACAATCTACATCACGTGCTTCCATATTAAACGCGACGTTTTTCGAGCCTATTTCATACTGAAACTGTATTTAGTTAAAATCTACTTGTGCAAATTGTTTGCTTTTAACTTAAATATTGCAAGATTTAACAGTTTTTTTTAGAATTTAACGTTCAAAACAATATTATTCCGTTGATAAATGTACAATTCCTGTACGTTAAATCGGGGTTTAGGCGTTCAGTTGCAGCTTTTCTTTAAAAAGTGCACTAAATTTTATGGTATTCTTCATGTGTATAAAGTAACATTGGTGGTTTTTGTTCAATGGTGTGTCCAAACTATTTGCATTCTAAGCAGTTTGTAACCAATGCATTTGATACATTGCCCCCTTCTCACCCGAGGGCAGATTTCTAGTGAATATACAATTTACTGGCACTGGTCGCAATCCCTTCCTTTTTATACGCCTAATACCAGTTGACAAAATCCTTTCAGCTACAAAAATACAAAAGATAAACCTGGGATTAGAGGGGGCTGGGACCGCTGAAATTCGCGTGAAGCATTGGACCCAACGCATTGCATCCCATGACCATCTCATCCCGCATTCAAGAGAAATAATTATGTATTAACAAAACAAGCTGACTTAGGCAAGTTGTCTAATCAGCAGCTGTTCTGTCACTGCAGAATAATAGATTTTAACCACAATTGATGCAGTGCAGTCAGCAAACAAAACGAGTTTGATCACTTTAAGTTTTGCCTGCACTACTGCTTGGTGGTCGGTAAACATCGTAAGAATGCGCAAAACGTGTCATGCGAGTACAGCAGGTATAAACTTTTATAAACCCCCAACTCGTTTACAATCAACATCAAACATTAAGTTGACAGTATTGTTTTATTAAACAGCTGTTTTGTAATAGCGGAATAATGTTGACAACCACCGACAGATCTATTGATTGTGTTCAGTTCATTGAGAAACATTTTCCAGAGGATTTGACGCAATATACGCCGAACATCTCCCCGTGAAACCTTCCACTGAGATTCTCTGTGGCTGGATCCTCGATCCCGTGTAAATGTTGGGGTGCAGAACTCAGTCAAAGCAACTTTCAGTTTCATGGATATAACCCTTAATTTCCCCGGAAATTAGCGGTTAAAAATCAATTATCTATTTTTGCATTGTGCATTCAAATATACCGCGTTGGTAACCATGACTACAGTTTCTGTGTAAAAGAACAGCCTCCCTATTATTTGATGCTTTATCCTTAGAATCACCGAGAAATAACGCTAGACGGCGAAAGAAATAGATTTTATGTATCAATAAAGATGCGTATAAAATGGTGCTCACGTGGTACACTGGCGTCTTAAGCTAAGAGTATGTATGCCTCCTCTGTTTTTGTGGTCTCCCGAGGATGAAAGCTGCGGGTGAAGGAGGATGAGACTGACTGATGGTGTGTGCGGATCCCGCCTGCTGCCAGTGTCCCGGAGCTCCTCCTGATGGCTGCACGGCAGCAGCGGCTCAATGTGAAGAGGACGGGGAAGGCACTGAACGTTCGCACTCAGGCTGCTGATTCTGAACCCGGTAAGCCCTTTTTGTTTCCTAGTGGAAACTCTCAATACGCATCCATCTGAGAACAATGCTTGATACATCAGATTTTGCGCCGCTTTAAAAAAATTTTAAAAATTGCAAGTTCATTCAAGATTTACAAGATTGTTTTCACTAGTGGTTATCTGTACACAGGTAGCGATGAGAGAACATTAAAAACATCACCTGTACGTGATCAAACCGCATTCGGGGAGGCGAGTGCCTCGAAGGTATTCAATGTAGGCAAAGATTAACAAATATACTGCGGAACACATGTCGACTCGTGCGTTTTAGTAAAAGCTTGGAAACGTTACTGTGAAATGTTAGATGAAACGTACATAGTTCATTGGTTATTTCCTTGATTCATTTAAAAGATATATGAAAACTGATACCCCTTTCCCTTCTATGAAGGGATGTAAAGCTGCGGACTTTGTTCTTTGACACCAAACTGTTTGATGAATAATCACCTGCAGTGACTCGGAGCAATATTGCTGAAATTCACAGTTTGATTTGTACCTACCCTGCGCTTCTGATCTTTCGTCAAAGACAAAAGGGCAGGAATCCCTTTAATCTGTCGTAATTTAAGACTATAAGCAGATTGCCGCTGTTGGGTCGGACCAAATTTTAATTGAACGCAAGCTAAAAGAGTTAATTGTAATTGTCGGTGGTTATAATTTCTCTTCTGCCTATCTGCACGGATGACACTGCGCTGGAGATTTTTCAGTATTACTCGGCTTTACTTGAACGTGAATTTAAATTCCGGACTGCGGCTGCTTCATCCCTTTTCCAAAGAATCGTGAACTTGTTGGCTAGGGTCTGGTAGACTGCAGTTCCACGTCGACATTCTCAAAACCAGGAACGAGCTGACCCGTGAAACCCATTTATTGTTTTGGTGTATATGCCCCGGAGGAAGACAGAGACCGTTGTCCCAGGTGAATATCTCCCCGTCCCTGCTTTGGGAAGACTAAGGACAGTGTTATTTACACCTTCCGAGACACCAACCCAATCAATACCCACCCATCAGTTTGTGTTTAGCGATGACCGGTACGTTGAGGCGCAACCTGTGTCACTGGAGTTTAAAAGTGTGGAGAAGCCCCTTTTTTAAACTGTGTGGTGGTATCCGGCTCTCCCGCTGTGACAGCGAGATGGAGAAAGGTTGCAGTAGCGGGAAACAAATGAAGGCCATTGCGGTGGACCTTGTTCGCACCCCGTCTCCTCTTGCTGCAGTTACCAGCAGGGGTCACTGGACTGTGATTAAAAACCCGAGCTTCGGCAGATTAATATTTTCTCTTTCCCCTCCCTTTCTGCTACTACAGGAGAGGCAGACTTCATCCAGAACGTTAGGGAGTAAGACTGCGGTCCTCACAGCTCCCGGTAACGCAGCGCAAAGTCACGTCTTGTTTCATATTTCAGTACATTTATCATTGGGTTTACTCCAATTGTGCATGTGATTTTAAAATGCCTAATTATTATAATCGCCCATTAACACTCAGTATAATCAGGTGTTTAAATGTTTTTTTGATGTTTTACAGGGCGTTAAAACTTGCATCAATTCCACCACCAGCAGAATACAAATTTTCATTTTAAAGTATGAGTTGGGTTTCATACGACTTTCCTCTCAAAGACATGAAGACGGGTAGTGAATGAAGAATTCTGCTATAAACACTCAACGTTTTAAAAAAATAAACACAACTTTTCCTGTGAAGTCAAGAATAGGCTAGCCATGAATTCGAAGAGCTTCAGCGCTGAAGTTGTGGAGATGGGCCTTTGTTGCCGAGGGCAGCAACATTCTCCGGATCCCCGGTTTTTCCGAAGGCACAGGTACCAGGCCAAGAGGAAACTGAGACTGTCGCGAATTGTGGGTTTTTGTCTCGGTTTAATGGCTCTCAGCGCGTTCTCGATCTTATTCCGTGCCTTTGCCTGGACATCAACTAATACAGCAAAACCACAGGTCCAACGCAGAACTCTACTGGGGTTCGAGGAAAAGCAGAAAATATTCAAGCTTCAAAATTTTACCGCCAGGTCCGAACTCGCTTTGAGGTACGAAGTGGCGGCAGCCACGTCCCCTGAGAATAATAGCGCCAACGCTGGAGACTATCCTAGAGATATTTTTTCACTGGAGCAACGAAGGAAAGGAGCTGTCGTGCTCTACATCATTGGCATGATTTACATGTTTATAGCCTTAGCCATTGTGTGCGATGAGTTTTTTGTACCGTCATTGACAGTAATCATTGATAAACTGAAAATATTGGATGATGTGGCGGGGGCAACTTTTATGGCAGCTGGTGGATCAGCTCCAGAGCTCTTCACTTCCTTAATAGGAGTTTTTATATCTCACAGCAACGTTGGGATTGGGACCATAGTGGGTTCTGCAGTGTTCAACATCCTGTTTGTAATCGGAATGTGTGCTGTATTCTCCAAAGAAATTTTGCACCTTACCTGGTGGCCACTGTTCAGAGATGTGACCTTTTATATTATTGACCTAATTTTACTTATTGTGTTCTTCCTGGATAACGACATATTTTGGTGGGAGAGTCTGATTTTGTTGTTAGGCTATGGATGCTATGTGACCTTCATGAAGTTCAACGTCAAGATAGAAAAATGGGTGAAAACAAAACTAAACAGGAACAAAGTAGTAGAAGCCACAGCAACAGACGGCGACGAAAAGGTATGTGTGGTTGTATTTTATACATTTATTTATAGTAGCAGTAAGGAGTGGCCTTTGATAATCCCCAGGGCCCTGTGTACCGGGTTAAAATCTGCAGATGTTAGAAATACGGAATTTAAAAAAAAACAAAGTTATGGGAACTCTCCACAGTTCAAGCAGTGTCTGTAGAATTTGCATTACTATTAAAGATCCTTCTTTAAAATGAGAAAGGGTCATTTTTGTGTGACTACAATTCCTGATAGTTATCTGGACAGAGGAAAGAGAAGGACTGAACACTGAGTGGAACGATTCTGCACCTGGGCAAGTAGACATTACAGCAGGATCAAGCATCTCAAACCCACACTGTGTAATATAACAGGACATTTTGAAGCAAATCAACTGCATTAATAGAAGGTCTAAATCATTGAGTAGAGAAAAGATATTTCAACTAGAAGCATCTTAGATGAACTCCATTCATTCCATTCTGGCAGGACATTTACTATATCATTTTCTAAGGTCTGTCTTGCTTTAAATTATGTGTTTTTATTTCTGGTGCATTGGTGTGTGCTGCTGCCTAAAATTGAAACATTGCATCAAATAACCAGACTGCAGGAGTTGCTGCAATTTTAACCAATTAGTTTATATATTTGGTAAGGGTCCAAAAGCTGGGTCTGTTCTGAATAATCAGTTGCAATTTTAGAAATCAAAATGAACAACTCAATACAGTAGGTTGGCTGTAATTGTAATCAGTACACTTATTTAAGAACATTTATGCAATCCAAATGTGAAATTAAATTTAAATAAAGGGGGCTGGGTGTTATTAGACAGGATCTAATTGACCCTTTGATGTCTGCAGTATTGACTATCATGGAAGTTAAGTATAATGACACAGTGGTAACAGTGGAGAATTACCAGTTTCGAACAAAAGTTTGAGAATGTGGCAGGAGCTCTGTTTTAGCCATTGCACCACATGCAAAGGCTGTTTGATATAGTTTTTGTTTCCCTAAACCAATCCATTTGTAGCACTAAAATTTCTAAGTGTACAATTCACAGGAGGTAAATAAATCTGGTTTCCAGTTTTTACTTTAATAATCTTTTTTTTAAAGTGTGTATCTATTGAAATTCACCTCAATGCACAACATAAAGATTTATTAAATTATACCCGGTTAGATTGGTAAGTTCACATACCAGTAGTTTTCTATGAAGCACAAAGCAAGCAATAGTCTCAAGAAAAGAGGGTATCTGAGCTCATTTCCATTGCAGTTTCTTTCACTATTTTAATTTTTTTTTGTTTTAGGCATACCATGATATTAATACATCTATATTCTGTTATAACCTTTCCCTTCTCTATCTTTTGACTTTCTCCTTCTCTTCAATATGATGGTTAATTGAAGAAAAGCAATTGTTTGCTGCTTGCAGATTTGAGCTAGCAAATAAGATTGTGATTTACTGACTGGGGGAACATTCGAGTAAGCCCAAAGCTTGCCATAATACAGAACTGAGTTCCAAAATGTCTGATTTTCTCATGAAGAACGAATACAGTGGTAGGAGTTGTTTAAATCTATAGGATCCATGTGATAGATGAAGATCCTTGCGACAGTTAGCAGATTGTGCCAATATTTCATTGGTGTGCCTTCTTTGGTCCTTCTGCACAGTACAAAATGACATGATTAGTATAGAAGTTAGATTTCTTTTGATTAATGCTAATCATTAAATAATATAAACTTTGCAAGTTCCGTAGTGATAACCAGTTTGTGCACTGTGCACTTCAAAGAAGCAGAAATGACTAGTTCTTTTCTCATCAGCATTTCAATATGATCTATTAAGATGTCAGTAGTATTGAATACTAACATCTAATCTTGATCATTAAAAGGAAAATAGTTATTTTGATCCCTGTTTTTAAAAACTCGATATACTCTGTGGAAGCAGAAAATATAACAAAGGTCAGCCACCCTGTCACTTGCGTAGACTTGCATATTTTGATTTAGAATGGAATGGTCTTATCAAGAGTTATCAAAGTTATTTGGCACATTTCCAGCATTATAAAACACCTAAATGCTATTTTTGATAGTAATATATTAGAATAGGTTCAGATTTTATTATATTAATGTGACAGACTTGGAAATAGAGTAAATGCAGTGTTTAAGTGTATCCTTTGGATCTACACTTATTCCTGACAGCATTTGCAGAGTTTCTGTGATTTGAAAATGTTTGTTTTTAATTTTATCTTTTGCAATAATCCTACTAATTAAAACACTTATTTTTGAAATGTTTTCAGGAAGCTGAAATAATAATTGTAGTTTCTCATAGTAATTCTTGCTTTCTGGAAGTCACATCCTGATATTAATATTTTTATATGCAGCATTATGTGAGGTACGTTCCTGATATTTTTGTAGTGTTAAATGGGGAATGTGTGAATGTTTAAATAGTTAACACTGTGGAGCTAGTGGATAATAGTGGTTTACTGTGGATATAGCTGTTTTGACCACAGTGTCATATATGGTGTATGGGAGTAACTGCTTAAGGCTATGTCTTCACTTCCATCTGGGTTGCAACAGCTGTACTTCTATTGAGAAGATAATTGTTAAATTGTGTCTACTACTTTTGCTTTTCCTCTTGTAGAGAAATATGTGCCTTGTCTCTTTCCTTGGCTATACAGCTGAGGTGAATAGCTCACTCTGAGGAATTACAATATAAATAATCATCTTGGCTCTGGCATGCATTGTCCCTGGTGCAATTTCAGGCCATGCCATGACAACACATAGAAAACTGAGTGAATTCTTGCAAAATGATTATTGTTAGTCATTGCACTGTAACCATGTGCCAATATACAAACAAATACAACAGATTTTCTTTAAGCTGATTTTCTAATCAGGATACTACATTTTCTGGTTTCGCGTCTTCAGTAAATATTCCACTCTTTTTGAAACTGTTCAGCTGATGAAGAAAAATTGATGTGCTGAAGTTTATCACACAGTTAGCTAAGGAAGGAACATTTCTAGTTGATTGGAGTCTGTACAGAGCTCTTATGATCTAATGTGAATCATGTGACCCTATCCTTTTTTTGAGAATGTGCCTTGTAATTGGTATTTCCCAGACATGTACATGAGCAATCAGACACTCAAGGTTGAAAGCAGTGCAAAATATCTGGTGAGGGTAAAGGCATGATCAAAACTTTGAGCAAAACTATATACAGTGAAATTTTGCAAACAATGCATCTCCTGTAAACAATAATGATACAGTGCAAAGTTGTTAGAGTGCATGCTTCTCATTAGCTGGGTGCTACTTTTGCTGCATTAAAAGTAAAGCTCAGTTAATGTGAGTGAGAACATTGCAGCAGCAACAGGTGACTGGGTGTTCGTGAAGGTCAGAAACAGATGAGGTGAATTTGAGAAATGGATTTTGAAATTTATAGCTTGCCTAAGGGCAACAAACTGAGTGTGTGAGGCACTGTCTAATCTTTGTATGTTCACAAGGCTTCCTGTTTACAGGAGACATTTGTAAAGCACTGTCTGAACATTTCTGATCTAATCTGATTAAATCAGATGCTTTTGAATCTTTAAAAATCAAATGTCCAAAACTGATGCAATTTCAGAGCATGGATTTAGATTTGCCCATGCTAAACCCTGTGTGTGTGTGTTGCTTTTTAAAGGTAATGCTGAATTAGTAAAAGGTTTTCTTGAGGATTTGAAGATGAGATTGACGGTTTACCAGCATCTGTTCAGAAGAGATGCTGGTTGCTGCTTTCCCAGTGAGTAATATTGGAAAGAAGCACATGATAGGTGGTATGAATCTTGAAGTTACTAGTTAAAACCTAGTGACTGAGCAATTTAATTTTAAGCTATTAATCTGTTACATAATGTTTTTAAATTTACTACTTTGTTCATAACTTTTGGCTTTTTCGCATTGCTGTTTCAAACTGTCCAGTTGCTCTCTTATTACAGTGTCAGGCTTTGTCGATAATTACCTGAATATTTGTGGCATAGGGTTTAAATTAATTTATTGGAAATTGTGTCTGAATATCTTCGTCATCTTCACAAAATACAGAATAAACGGTGGTTCAGAGAACATAGAAAAATTGTAGCGATTTGCTGATTTTTGTAAAACAAAACAGTGAATGTACTGGGCAACTGCAGAAATATTTCCTCCTGTTTCACAGGGAATATTTCTCCAAACGTTCTACTGAATAGAGGTTTTTGAGTTGGATAGTATGATGCAGTAATGGTGGCTACAAAAATTAAGGGTGAAAGGTTAAAGGTTTGAAGGGAGCATTAGGGGAAATTTCATCACTCAGAAGGTGGTGGTGAGAGTGTGGGCTGAGCTGCCAGCACAAGTTGTGGATGTAGGATCAATTTCAACATTTAAGAGAAATTTGGACGGGTACATGGATGGGAGGGGTATAGAGGGCCATGATCTGGGTGCAAGTTGATGGAACTAGGGAGATTAATGGTTTGGCACAGACTTGATGGGCCAAAGGGCCTGTTTCTGTGCTGTCCTGTTCTATGACTATTCTTCATCAACTTTATAATCCAGAAATTTATTGATGTCTGGTGTGCTATAGCAGCCATTTAAGAACAGGCCAGCATTTCCAAATAAAATAATTTGATATAAATGCTTAAGTTATAAGCAGAGAAAGAAAGAATGAACTTTCTGAGCCAATAAACTATCAGAAGATTAGTGTTTTTCCACTTGTTTCCCTCCTTCTCTGCTGTATTTTCTTTAAGTTTATGAATTCAAACTTGCAATATTGTCTGTACTTCTGTCATTAATATTGCTTGAACGTGGGATTATCTGAAATGTACATCAGGATACTCGGCACCTAGAACTGAAAGAACATATAAAGTGTGTCTCTTCTAATGTCTTCGTTCTTGAATTGGCGACTCTAACATGGTCAGCACTTTTCTTTATTTGCATTCTTATAATTTTTATTCAAGTTTAAATCACCATGTGTTGAGCATCGAGTTATACCAGTTGTTACTTGAAGGAAATATGTATTGGTAGCTTCCATAGGAAGTTGTAATTCTCAGTATGATTAAAATAAGCAATTGCTTATATCAATCAAAAATTTTACTTATCCAGTTCTTTTTAACATTTTTAACATGTAAGTGCTTTCAGGCATTTTGGGCAAAGCACATATCCTCTTTCCTGAGCACCCCATTTAGCTTCTGAAGAGTGTAAAATATTTGAAGCTGATTTGAATGCAGGAAGACATAATCAAATAACACTTTTTCACAGATGGGAAGTATGCTGTCTGACCCAAGTTCCTCACCACTTTGTGAGTTGCTTAAGATTCCCAGCATCTGATTTATCTTTTGTGTTTTTGTTATTGAAACTAACTAACTTTGGATATTTTAAAAATGAGAATCTTTCTCTAATAATTGGATGACTGGAAGAGGATTCCTCCCATTAGAGACTTGGTGGCTTTATACTATTGGCCGTAATAAGCAGCCTAGATTTGGGCTTCTGTATAGATTTCCAGCAATGCAGGCATTTTGGTTTTTATTTTGGGTTTAATTGTAGTAGTGATACTGGTAATTCCATTGGCACTTCCATTTTATTCTGGATAATAGACTACCTGACTGGCAGACCACAGATTATGCGGCTTCAGAGTTTTGTGTCAGACATGGTTATAAGCTGTGCTGGGGCCCCACAGGGCTGAATTGGCTCTCTTCCTGGTTTACCCTGTGTACTTCAGACTTTAGATACAACATTGAGTCATGAAATCTGCAGAAATTCTCTGGTGACTCAGCAATAGTTAGGTATTTAAAGGGAGGGTAGGAGGATGAACACAGGGCCCTGGTGGAGGACTTCAAAATGGTGCACGCTGGATCATCTGTAGCTCGACATCAGTAAGACAAAGGAGATGGTGATTGAATTTAAGAGGACTAAGCCTGCACTGATCCCTGTTACTATTGATGATGAGGAAGTGGATGTGGTGAGGACCTACAAGTATTTGGTGCACCTGGACGACAGACTTGACTGGAGCACCAACAGAGGCTGTGAACAAGACAGGTTGGAGTCACCTCCACTTCCTGAGGAGACTGAGGTCAATGGGAGTGAAGGAGACGCCTGCTTACGTGTTCTGCCAGTTATTGTCGCCAGTACAATCTTCTACGCAGTGGTGTATTGGGGCAATGGCATTAACGCAGGTGATACCAACAGGCTCAATAAGCTGATTAAAAGGGCTGCTCCTGTCATAGGAGTCAAACTGGATATTCTGGAGTCTGTGGTAGAACAAAGGACCCTACAGAAAATCCTGGACAATGTTTCTCACTCTCTGCATCCCACCTTGGCTGAACAGAGGAGCACTTTTAGACTAAGACAACTGTGCTGCACCGAAGAGTGCTATATGTGGTCGTTCTTGACCTCGGCCACTAGGCTCTATACTGAGTCAATCTCGAACTGTGGAAGTGATAACCTTCCTGTTACACTGTTTGAGATAACTTATTTTTTTATTCTTTCTTACTTCACTTCTAATATTTGTATACCTTTGGACTTGTAATGCTACTGTGACATTGTAATTTCCTTTGGGATCAATAAAGTGTCTATCCAAACATTGAACATTGTATGCATGAAGGGCTTCAGTGGTAGCCGTAGAGATTGGGCCCTAATTTACTCAGTTTATTTGCACCTCCATTGATTGTAAACTATTTAGTAATGTCCATATAGAGTTATAGACTTGCAAATACTTTGCACTTGCAGTTTTCAGTGAGTAAATGAGGCAGTCAGTTAAGTGTTGAGCTCTTTGCATTTTGACAGAGCTTTAACAATAAGTTTGGTATACACCTACAGAATTATGAGTACTTGAGGATTATCTATACCGGAATGTCAGGGCATCACTAAATTAGTGACAAAGAACAATGGATGAGTGCGTTCTCAAGTGTAAGTGCTTTAGAGCAACCAGGATTTCTTTTTCCCTCTGTTTACTGCTTTTTTTTTGTTCAGGATAACCTAAACTTGGAGTCACAAGGTGCAGTAACTGTCAGCATCAGTTGGGATGGGCAGAAGTGAAGGATTTATCAATGTGTTGAGACTGGAATAATTGATCAATGACTTCCGTGGCCTAGAAACTTTTTGTCTTAATTTTACCATTCAGCTTACATAACAGTCCCTGTTGCTGCTTCTGCAACATCAGGGTATTTACTACTTAAAAGCCTCTACTGCATCAAGGTCTTAGAAGGGCTAGTGGCACATAGGTTAAATGTTCCTTTCAGCTCCTATAGATAGTTTGTGTTCCATATTCCAAACTTGGGGCTGAAAGTGGTATATCTTTTGTATACTTTTTAAAATTTCCTTCAGCTTGCTTGTTCCGTGATTTGACCTTTGACATATTTAGACATACTTGCTTCCCCAACCATGGACCCAGATACAATCTGAGCTGGTGGGAGGGAGTGTTGATTGATATTGAAGCTGAGAAACACCATGCTGGGGGTTTGGGCAGGATTTTGTGGATCAGGTGAGTTTAGTTTCCTCTACCTTTCATGGGTCATGACAAAATGTTATCTGTTTTTCCCTCCCTTTCCTAGTGTCATATGTTTAGGGCTTGTGTTTGGCAAACAAGGAGAAAATGTAGAAACTATACATAACAGCCATTATGCCTTTGGGATTAAATGAAAAGAAACAGGAAGATTGTGACTGTGTAGTGTATCTTTTTAGTGGTGCCTGCCAGGGTAACAATCGCCTAACCTGGTGTTGGCAATGTGCCACTGATCTTGTCTTGAGTCAGATTTAATTAACAGCCTAACTATGCATGAATATTTATCTGAATGTAATCATATTATGAATTAATAGTGTGTTGGAAAGGAGAAAGGCAAAAGAGCACTGATTAAATTGTTAGCAGTTAATGTGATAAAATGCCTGAATGTGGCAAGTTGGAAAAATGGACAGAGTTTCAATGGGAGATGTTTAGTTTTGAGGATAAAAAACAATGTGGATGTCTTTGCCTAAAAGTTACAGCCATGGATAAATACAGAGGAAAATGTCACATGCAAAAAAGTACAAAGGTTGTAAAACTGGCATCTAGGTTTTTGGAATTTTCTAAATTCTAACTGATATTTTAGCTGTTTTTTTTAAAATTGAAGATATTCAGAAGTACGAGTCAGAAAATGTGCACACCAAGGACACAGATTAGCCTTGATTTAATTGAATGGCTAAAGGGCTAACTTCTCAACTTCCTTGCTCCCTCTGTCCTTTCCAACTGGAATCTTCCCTAAACTTCCTGCCTTTGTTTCCCTGCTGCATGCCCAACTTCACTATAATTTGTTTGAGTCTACCAATTTTATTAATATTCAGCTGATGCATTTTGAAAGTTTGTTACAACTAAAACATTGACAAACATGAGATATTTCAGTTGCTACTTGTACTTAATTTTCTCGAATACAGGAAAGACCATTATTGTCAATACTCAATTATCACCCAGAAAGTGGTGGTAAGCTTTCCCATTGATCTACTGCCGTCCTTGTGCAGAGTTGTCAGCTCACATCAATGTGAAATCAGTTTTAGGATGTAGAAAAAGCTGTTGAGACTAAGCGAACACAACAGGTTTATGTTGGGGTGGAGGGTAAGAAACTAAAAGTGGTGGTGCAGGAAGAGGATGAGTGAATAATTAAAAGTTTGTTTTAAAGAGGGTGTAAGTGAGAGAAGTCAAAATTTTATTCAGAAGAATGTACTATGCTCAACCTTTACAATACAATGTCTGGAATTGATGGTTTTCTGAAGTAGCTGAACACAATATTGAAAGTGTATAATAGCCAAGAAGGTCAGATTGGGAATGGAGTGCAGAATTGAAATTGCAGGCAAGTAGAAGCTCATGATCAAAGTTGTGTACAGAATGGAGGTAATAGACACAGCAGTGTTTGGTTTCCCAGTATAGAGAAAACCACACTGTGAGCAGTGAATGCAATACATTAAATTGAAGTACAACAAGTTGATCTCTCATTTGGTTCAAAAATGCTTGAGACTCTGGACAGTAGGGAGGAAGAAGTAAAAAATGTGGTATCTGCAATAGATGGCCTGCTAAGTATTCCAACAATTTTTTCTAATACAGATTTCCAGCAGGAGTTGTGTTTTGTCGCTGCAAAGCAGGGTAAGAGAAGCACTGATTATTCAAACTTTAGAATCCTTGGGTGGAAAGTCTGCTGGGAGACTTGTTTCACTGCCATAGAGTTTGGTGGCAAATTAGGATACAGATTTAAGGTAACTGGCAAAAGAGCCAGAGATTTGATGCTTTTTTTTAAGCAGTAGACTTGGATTCAATAGTAACTTTCAAATGGGAATTAAATTTGAGAAAGGTGTGTCTCAGATAGGCACATGGATGAAAGAAAAATGGAGGGCATATAGGAAGGAATATCAATCTTGGAGTAGGTTAAAAGGTCAGCACAGCATCATGGGCTGAAGGGCCTGTGCAGTGCTGCACTGTTCTATGTTAAAAGTAAAGCAGTTTTAGGCTTTGATAAGCGAGTAGTCATGTGAGTTGAATTACTTGTCAATGAAGGTCCAAGTGAAGAGGGGGTGTGATGTCTATAACTCATTGCCTCAAAATATCTTTCGATTCTGGGGCAATTGGAACTTTCAAAACTCTAATCAGCAATTGTATGCAGTGATGTGGAGCAAGGGACATACTGAACTTCCAAAAATTAGGTTTTGTTCAGTTAAAAACCCAATAGGCTCTATTAATCTGAAAAGCAACAGTATGAAAATAAAAGCAGACAGAAAATATGGAAATACTCCATAGATCAAGCAGTGTCTGCAAAAAGAGAATCGGAGTATACACTTCAGTCAATGACCTTCATCATAACCTTTCACTTGATGAAAGACTGCTAACCTGAAATATGAACTGTTGATGCTTTCTCCACAGATGCTGCCTGACCTCCTGTGGATTTCAACAGTTTGTGTTTTCCTTTCACTCACGTAGCATCTGCAGTTTTTCAGGTGCGGACGAGCTTCCAGAGTCACTGGTCCATTGGTGAACATACTAGTATCGGTTGATAGGGGTCAAGATATATTCAAAGATATAGTTTTTTTTAAGTTTATGAAAGGTTGAAAATTTGCATCAGATTTAATATTACTGGGATATGTTGTAATTTTTTTGCAACAGTACATTACAATACATAATACAAAGAATATATTTAAAATTAAAGTAGAACAAAAGAAGTGAGGTGGTGCTCATGGGTTCATTGTCCATTTAGAAATCTGATGGCGGAGGGGAAGAAGCTGTTACTGAAATGTTAAGTGTGTGTCTTCAGCCTCCTGTACCACTAGTTTGCTGGTAGCAATGAGAAGGGGTGATGGGGGTCCTTAATGATGGATGTTGTATTTTTGAGGCATCACCTTTTGAAGGTGTCCTTGATGCTGTGGAGGCTAGTGTCCTTGATAGAGCTGACTGAGTTTTCAACTTTCTGCAACCTTTTCCAGTCCTGTGCGGTGGCCCTTTTATAGCAAAAGGTGATGCAACCAGTTAGAATGCTCTCCACAGTATCTCTGTAGAAATTTTGTAAGTGTCTTTGGTGGCATACTAAATCTCCTCAAACTCCTAATGAAATATAGCTGCTGTTGTGCCTTTCCAAATCAGGCCAATGATAATGACTTTTGAGAACTTAACAATCAAGTATAATATTAAGCAATACACACAATGCTGGAGGAACTCTGCAGGACAGGCAACATCCACAAAAATGAATAAAAAGGTGGGAAGAGGGGAAGGAGGGGGTGCTGAGGGGAGCCAGGTGGGCGGGAGAGGTAAAGGGCTGGAAAGGAAGGAATCTGATAGGAGAGGGGACCCAGGGGTAGGTGCTAGGCAGGTGAGAAGAGTCTGAAGTTATTCTTGATTATTCCACTGTTTCATCTAGTCCTTTTCCTCACTTCCTATCTACTAACATTAGATCTATCTGTTCATTGTTATTGTTTTTTTTAATATGCTGCCTGATGAAGAGAAAGCAATAACAATGCAGCACTTAAGTAATTTCCAATGAGTTGGTCAGACCATTTTTGGTGCCAACTTGTTTGGATCTATCCCCTTCCTCCACTTCCATCACCAATATTTTACCCATGGTGGTGTATACCATTTTGTATCTCTGCAATAGCATTTAACCTTTGAGAGCTTGCTTTTGTGGTCATTCTGTGACTGGGTCAGTGTTGCAAGAGGTAATTCATTTGCAGACAGCAGATCTTGCTGCTGGAGTTTCCCGATTTCCTTTTAAGGGTTTTCTGCTCTCAAAGATATTTGAACCATCTTAAAAGTCTCTGCCAGTCATTTAATTCCATTTGCATAGCTTTAATTAAAATGCATTATTATTAAGGATGTTAAGGATAATAATTAAACTATAAAATAATTAAGAAGATAAAAGTAAAAGTAACTTCCTACTCACAGTTTTAAAATCAAGACTAATTATTCCATTTGGATAAATAAGACTGAACTGTTTACCTGGTCATCCCCGACATATAGCAAATAGGTAGGGTAGGAATTGGGAAGTCCAATGACAGAACAGAAGATCAGCTCTGATCGCTGTCTCATTCCAGTTTCATTTTCTGGAAAAAAAAGTATAGCTGGCCATTCTTCACATAACCACAGGTAAACTTTACCCAGCCCAGTGTGCACTTTATTTAAGGGTTTTCCCTGTCCTTGATCCAAATGCTATCCTCCTATTTTGATGCTTCTGCCTATAAGTGATGTGATTGATGGAACATCTATTATTCATTTTACATTTGATATAATATATGCTTTGTTACAAGTGGGTAAGAGTCTGTAGTCATCGGCAGAACTTGTTGGTGTGTAAAGCAGAATTAGTTGGAGCCCACCTCTTTGTACGGGTCTTGCTTTGATTTTAAAATTAAACTGAAGGATTGCATTTTGACATCCTCCTTGTTAATTATCTATTATGACTTTGGAAGTGATTGTGGGAGGTTCTATTGATCAGAAGATATATTTTTATGTTAAGTGGTGTAATTTGATGTTGGAGTCTTCAAGTTTGCATCTGGACTTATTGCAGGAGCATTGAAAAATAAAGGATAAACTAAATAGACTGTGATATTATTCTGGCTTGAAAATTTAGAAATCAAAGAATGTAAAGGGATTTGGGAATCCTCATGCAGGATTCCCTAAAGGTTGACTTGCAGGCTGAGTTGGTGGTAAGGAAGCCAAATGCAATGCATTTTGAGAGGATTAGAATATGAAAGCAAGCATGAAATTCTGAGGCTTTATAAGGCATTGGTCAGACTGCACGGAGTATTGTGAGCAGCTGTATGTGTGCCCCTTATCTAAGAAAAGATGTGCTGGCATTGGAAAGGGTCCAGAGAAGGTTCATGAGAATGATTCCAGGAATGAAAGGGTTGTCATATGAGGAGCATTTGATGGCTCTGGGCCTGTACTCACTGGAGTTTAGAAGAATAAAGGGTATCTCATTGAAACCTTTTGAATATTGAAAGGTCTGGATAGAGTGGATGTGGAGAGAATGTTTCCTATAGTGGTGGAGTCTGGGACCAGAGGGCAAGGCACAGAATAGAGGGATGTTCTTTTAGTAGAGAGATGAGGAATTTCTTCAGCTAGAGGGTCATGAATTTGTGGAATTCATTGCCACAGATGGCTATGGAGGTCAACTCATCTGGTATATTTGAAGTGGATGTTGGGTTTGTGATTAGTAAGGGCAACAAAGGCTTCTGAGAGAAGGCAAGAGAATGGGGATAATAAATCAGCAAAGATTGGAATGGTGGAGCAGACTTAATGGGCCAAATGGTGTAATTCTGCTCCTAAATTTATGGTCTTAAATCTTCTACTGTGCAGTGTATAGCTGCTGATTTAAATTGGGGAGCTGGAATATTGCCATTAATTTTGTATCAATGCTAATGTTAGCTGTCAGTTTGTTGTAATTGAGTACATTATTTTGGGTGTGATTAGTTTTCTGACCTCCAAATACTGACAGAAGAATAAGCTCTGGGCATGTTGAGAATATATTGAAATAATTGAATTTTAAGGAGTTAATACAACAGAATAATGCAAGTTCAGGCATAGAGTTACTTTGACTTAAAATATAGCTGTTCCTTGAGTGGATTGTCCCTTACATAAAATTAAATCATTACAGTCACATGTGGTTGGTCAGTGATTTGGATTTTTCTACTAACCGTTTCTGCCTCTTTGGCAATCTTGTCCATCTGTTAATGCATAGCTCAGAGCAACAGTCTTTGAAGAATCAGCTGGTCAGCCTTTGAATACTTGGGGTGCTTGCCCTGTTTGTTCTTTCTAATCATGTTACACACTGTTGTGTGAGGCTTTAATGTTCACTAGGTCATCAAAAATCTCACCCGATTAATGGAACCCCATGTAGGTTATGAATCTTTACAGTAATTAGAAAAAGACAAAATATGTTTAAACTCATGATTGCAGTGAACCTGGAATCATCAATATTTATGTTTATGAACTTGCATACGTTTCTAAACCAGAGACAAACTCTGATCACAGAATGTAATGGAGAGACTTGTTCTAGAGCAGCTCCAGTCTATAGTTAGGCCACACTTAGACCCCCTCCAGTTTACCTATCAACCCCGACTAGGAGTTGAGGATGCCATCGTCTACCTGCTGAACCGTGTCTATGCCCACCTGGACAAGCCAGCGAGCATGAGTCATGTTTTTTGACTTCTCCAGTGCGTTCAACACCATCCACCCTGCTCTGTTGGGTGAGAAGCTGACAGTGATGCAGGTGGATGCTTCCCTGGTGTCATGGATTATTGATTACCTGACTGGCAGACCACAGTACGTGTGCTTGCAACACTGTGTGTCAGACAGAGTGGTCAGCAGCACTGGGGCTCCGCAGGGGACTGTCCTGTCTCCCTTTCTCTTCACCATCTACACCTCGGACTTCAGCTACAACACAGAGTCTTGCTATCTTTAGAAGTTTTCTGATGACTCTGCCATAGTTGGATGCATCAGCAAGGGAGATGAGGCTGAGTACAGGGCTACGGTGGGAAACTTTGTCACATGGTGCGAGCAGAATCATCTGCAGCTTAATGTGAAAAAGACTAAGGAGCTGGTGGTGGAGGATACTGTAGGTATCAATTTTAAATGCCAACTAGAACAAATGGCAAGTGATGGCTTGAAATTCACAGAAGATCAAAGTGAAGTTGATTATGCTTTAAGAGAAGCAACTCACTAGAAATATTGGGCTTTGGAACAATGACCTCGGATAACATGTGTTTCAAATTGACAACATCCATTCTTACATGTAGGCATGTATTCATTGTTAATCTCACAAGGCAGTCAAAAGCTGTAAATTCATTCCATACCTTTTTCTCAAACGTAAATGCCTAACTCTTTATAGCTACATATTTCCAACAATCCCGTGAAACACAAGATTACAATGCATAAAGAGTTCATAAAGCTTTTTTCCTCTTAAAGGGGATACTTGCTCGTATTTTAATTTATACCCCCGATCAGAATGATCTTGCCAGGGTAAAAATGAACTATTACCAAGAACAACTAGCCAAACTTTCCCAGTGAAGGTCCACTGAGAGAGGATAGCATATGCATCATGTCCAAAATCTGTGGAAAGGGAAAGGGATGATAATGAACCACAGCCACAGACAGACATACTTTATTGATCCCAAGGGAAACTGGATTTCGTTACAGTCACACCAATCAAGAATAGTGTAGAAATATAGCAATATAAAACCATAAATAATTAAATAATAATAAGTAAATTATTCCAGGTGGAAATAAGTCCAGGACCAGCCTATTGGCTCAGGGTGTCTGACACTCCGAGGGAGGAGTTGTAAAGTTTGATGGCCATAGGCAGGAATGACTTCCTATGACACTCAGTGTTGCATCTCGGAATATTCTTTATGACTGTAGGATGGATAATTTAGATGCTGTGGAGGTGGTTGGAAACCAAGAATGAGTTCGGCAGGGGTGTGACAAAAATAAGGCTTTAATTTGCAAGGAAGAAGCATGTCCAGGTATTGAAGAAAAAATAGAATTAAAGAGGCAAATGGCGGAATATTTGAGTGTGAGGTAACGGCAGACTTAAGAGGAAGATTGCTGACCAGAAATCATTAATATTATTTCTTAACATAGAAGCCAAGAAAAGCACTGAATTACATTATCATGGAGGGAGAAAAGAGATTCATACTGAAAGACTCTCCAAGCACATCAAACAATTGATTAGCATTTAATCTGCCTTTATGCTTTTATTATTAAAATGTTGCAGCCCATATACATAAATATCAGTAAAATTTCCACTTGTCTACCTCAATAAAACAAAGGGTCATGACCCTAAATGTCAACTGATCATTTCTCTCCTCTGATACTGCCTGATCCACTGAGTACTTCCAGCTTAATGTTTGTTGTTAAAACGCAGGCTTCCTTCAGAAATTACTTGAAAATAAAACTTTTGAGCTTCATTATTAACTCTCAATCCTGATGAGCTAGTTTTGTGAGCATAATATGCAATACCTGCGTATTATTTTCTAACCTCCTTGTTTGCATTGAAAATGAAAAGAGGGCTTTTTATTTCATCAATGATTTTAATTCAGTTTTATATATGATACTAAATATCTGGCCTGACAAAGATTTTTAATGTAAGCTCTCCTTTCAAACTTTGCTTCCAAAATTAAATTACTTCTGGTTATTTAAAATTTTGTTTTTCACTATTGTTCTAATTTCATTCAGTTGTAAAAACAATAAGCTTAAAAATTAAAATATTTTGATTGAAAGTAGCACATATGAAATTGGAACTCTCCTAAAGCTATCTGTCACATTCTTCTGAATTGACGAATCCTTGCTGACTTAAGTTATTATTCCTCTGATTCTTGGAAAGTCATGCCACTGTCTATGCATTGTAAAGTTTTAGCTAAACAAATAACATCAAAAAGTTGTAATTTAATTCATAAAGCATAGAAATCTACAGGATGTTACAGGCCCTTTGGCCCACAATGTTGTGACGACCATGTAACCTACTTTAGAAACTACCTAGAATTTCCGTAGTGCATACCCCTCTATTTTTCTAAGCTCAATGTATCTATTCAAGAGGCTCTTGAAAGACCCTATTGTATCTGCTTCCACCACTGCCACTGGCAGTGCATCCCACGCACCCACCACTCTGTTTATAAAAATTCAATCAAAAAAAGCTTGCCTCTGACATCCTGCTGTACCCATTTCCAAGCACCTTAAAAACTACGCCCCCTTGTGTTAGCTATTTCAGCCCTGGGAAAAAGCCTCTGGCTATCCACATGATCAATGCCTCTAATCACCTTATACACCTCTATCAGGTCACCTCTCATCCTCTGTCGCTCCAAGGAGTAAAGACCAAGTTCACTCAACCTATTCTCATAAAGTACACCCTCCAATCCAAGCAACATCCTTGTAAATCTCCTCTGCACTCTCACTGTAGTATCCACATCCTTCCTGTAGTGAGGTGATCAGAATTGAACACAGTACTCCAAGCGGGATCTGGCCACGGTCTTGGTTTACTGTAACTTTGCCTCATGGCTCTTAAGACCGTAAGATATAAGAGCGGAAGTAGGCTATTCAGCCCATTGAGTCTGCTCCGCCATTCAATCATGGGCCGATCTAATTCTTCCAGTCATCCCCACTCCCCTGCCTTCTCCCCATACCCTTTGATACCCTGGCTAATTAAGAACCTATCTATCTCTGCCTTAAGTACACTCAGTGACTTGGCCTCCACAGCCGGTTGTGGCGACAAATTCCACAGATTTACCATTCTCTGACTAAAGCAATTTCTCCTCATCTCAGATCGAAATGGATGTCCTTCAGTTCTGAAGTTGTGCCCTCTTGTCCTAGACTCCCCTACCATGGGAAATAACTTTGCCATATCTAATCTGTTCCAGTCCTCTAAGATTCTGAATGTTTCTATGAGATCCCCCCACTCCCCCAAATTCTCCTGAACTCCGGGGAATACAGCCCAAGAACTGCCAGACATTCCTCATACAGTCACCCTTTCATTCCTGGAATCATTCTACTGAATCTTCTCTGACCCTTCTCCAACGTCAGTATACCCTTTCTAATATAAGGAGCCCAAAACTGCGCACAATACTCACGAGTGTCCTACAGAGCTTCAACATCACGTCCGTGCTCTTATATTCTATACCTCTAGAAATGATTGCCAACCTTGCATTCACTGCCTTCATCACCGACTCAAGCTGGAGGTTAAGCTTTAGGGTATCCTGCGCAAGGTCTCCCAAGTCACTTTGCATATCTGCGTTTTGAATTCTCTCTGCATCTAAATAAGAGTCTGCCCATTTATTTCAATCACATGGATAATTCCTCAGCATAATCTGATGTTTAGTAATCCTTAAATGTCATGCTGTATACTTATGCTGTTTGGGAATTGTACTCCTTGCATGTAATTATTTATGATGTCTTCAATTCAATGTAAACTACATTCTAAAGCAAGTTGCAAAATATGTTGGAAAGAGTGATCTTATTGGTATGCCCGTGTATACACTCGGTGGCCACATTATTAGGTACACCTGCTTATTAATACAAATATCTAATCAGCTAATCATATGGCAGCAATCCAGTGCATAAAAGCATGCAGACATAGTCAAGAGGTTTAATTGTTGTTCAGACCAAACACTAGAATGGGTAAGAGATATAATCTAAGTGACTTTGATCATGGAATCATTGTTGATGCCAGATGAGAAGATTTGAGTGTCTCTGATTACCTGGCATTTTCACGCTTTAAGTCTCTAGAGTTAAAAAGCATCCAGTGAGTGGCAGTTCTGTGGGCAATAACATCTTAATAAGAGAAGTCAGAAGAAACTGGCCAAACTAGTTGAAGCTGACAGGAAGGCGGCAATAATTCAAACGGTGTTCAGAGGAGCATCTCTGAATGCACAAAACGTTAAACCTTGAAGTGGATGGGCTACAGCAACAGAAGACCATGTAAAGGAGGTACCTACTAAAGTGGTCGACTAGTGTATATAATTACTTTAGAACAATTAACCAGTTCTATTTAAATGTATTTGTAATCCTGCCAAGAATAGCAAATTGAAGAAGTCCTCATGAAAGCATTTACAAGCAGTCCTTTTAGTACCTGAAATACAGTCATTCAGGAGATCCCCAATCACAGCCATTTGTTTTTAATTCCATAAAAGGACTGTGCTATTCTTTGTGGAGTTCAAAAATAAATTGCTTTCCATACAGCAGCAAAATATATGTACGTCTTTACAAATCTGATTGCTGTGAACCCTCTAAATTCTTGCTGTATCCTTCAATATCCAGGGTATTGCAACAACATAAATTGTGTGATTAAGCATTCTTTGTTTACATAATTCATTACAGGTTCTATGTAAAAGTATGGGAATGGCATATATCATAATGCTGCCATGTCAATATGTGTGTGTGCCCTCACTGAAGTAAAACTAAACATACACGAGTTGTCCCTGGCTCCTGTGTTTTTCTTTGAATTAGTTTTATGTTTTGGAGTTGCAAACCATGACAGTAGCTACAAGGATGTTTTAAAACAAACCTGAGACAACTACTTCCCTGTTGAAGTGCAGCACATTTTTTCTTCAGAAGGGGAGAAAGTGATATTTGAGATTTTTGGAAAAAAACCCAGAATGCTATATTCTTTGCAACTGGGGGAGAATGATTTTCAAATTAAGGAAAAAGGTAGCAAATGGATGAATTTCAGTTTCATAAACTGTGAGTACCAGGTGATTTTTTTTTAAAGTGCAGAAATGATGGGTGACATCAGAAAGATAGATGTGTTCAAATGCAGAGCAAAAAACTGGGTGAAGTATACTGAACAAATTGAACAGTATTTTAAAACAAATGGAATAACCAATGAGAAATGAGTGCCAGTTTTCCTAGGTGCAAAAGGTGGAAAAGCGTGCTTACTGAGATGTTTGACTGCTCCGACCAAACCAGACAAAATAAGTTTTGCTGATAATGTGAGAGTAATGCAGTAACATTTAGAACCAAAACCAAAGTTGATTGCAGAACACTTTGGGTTTCAGAAGTAGAATCAAAATTAAGGGGAGTCTTTTTCAGCATTTGAGAGTGAATTGATGAGATTGTCTGAGCATTATCAGTTCAGTGAAGAGCTCAATGATGTACTGAGAGATCATTTAGTTTATGGAATCTTACAAAAAAGCATTCAAAAATGGCTTCTAGCTGAAGTACAGCTCACATTTAAAAGAGCAAATGTATCAATAGAAAAAGCAGCCTGAGAGACAATAGAGTTGTAATCAGGAATGAATGTGAGCGTGAACAAAATTGCAGTGTCTTAAACAGAAACCTGCATGGTTGAGCAAGTTGTGGCTGGGGCTCACATACACCAGGCTAATTCAGATTTAAGGGTAAAACTCGCAGAAAATGCAACAAAGTAGGACACATACAAAGCATATTGGGCATGTAGAAATAAATGGACTGCACAGGGAAGAGAAAAAGATTAAGAAGTCAAGTTGCAGTTTCAAAAAGAGCACTAATCTGCATGTTGTTGATGAAAAATCTGATAATGAGAGTGAAACACTGGTGGACATGAAGTTTGCAATGTGAAAACTAACAACAGACGAGCAATATGGCTTATACCATAAGTGAGCGGCAAATTAATTAAAATGGAATTGGGCACTAACTAGCAAACATGAGGGAATCTGTAGATGCTGGAAATTCAAACAACAGCACACACAAAATGCTGGTAGAACACAGCAGGCCTCCTGACGAAGGATCTCGTCCTGATAAGTCGACAGCGCTTCTCCCTATCGATGCTGCCTGGCCTGCTGTGTTCTACCAGCATTTTGTGTGTGCTGTTGTTTGGACTCTAACTAGGCTGTTTCAAAGATACAAAACTGAGAACTTGTGCTGGAGAAAAGATAACTCCTGTGGGAATGACAGTTGTAACAGTGAAATATTATAACCAAGGAGCCACATACGGCTTGCATGTGGTTTAAAATCAAGAGGACCAGCATTGTGGGGCCATGAGTGGCTGAGACAACTACAACTTGATTGGACATCCATCCACCATTTGCATGCCGCACCCCCAGCAATAGAATGAACTGAAAGCAAATTATGAAAGTATTGGATGATGCCACAGCAATGTTCAAGGATGGCATTGGAAAACTCAAATATATCAAGGGGAAAATGGTATTAGATGGAAATGTCACACCTAAGTTTTACAGAATCTTTCTAGTTCCTTGTATCATCTGTGATAAAGTAGCCAGTGAGTTAGATCACATGGAGGCTGAAGGTATTCTTTCTAAGGTTGAGTGTAGCCCATGGGCAATCCCAGTGGCCTTAATAGGGTCTGTCACGATCTGTGGTGATTTTAAGGTCACCATCAATCCAGTACTGAAAGTAGATCAATACCCTCTGCCCAGGATAAGGGGATATAGTTGCAAAGCTTTCTGGAGGGAAACACTTCAGCAAAGTGCATGTAGCTGAGACCTGCCCTCAGATGGAGATAGGAGTCCAAAGTGTTTCTCACCATAAACACTCGAAGGATGTTATTGCTATAATAGGATTATTTTTGGAGTGGCATCTGCACTCTGGCAGAAAGTACCTGCAAAACTGTCCAGATACTGTGTTAGATGGATGACATAATTGTTGCTGCAAGGATGACAAGGGACATCTTCAAAATCTCAAAGCAGTGCTAAAAAGAATAGAAGATTATGGGCTCAGAGCATGACGCAGTAAGTATGAATTCATTAAAACAAGCATCATCAGCTGTTATTACACCTTTGATGTCTAAGAGTTACACAAGTATACTGAGAAAATTCAAGCAGTGGTGGATACTTTAAGGCTAAAGTATGTTTCATAGTTGTGGTCCTTTGCAGGATTTGTCAAGTGTTATAATTGGTTCCTCCCAAACCTGGCTACTGTACTCCACCCCTTGAACTCACTACTACAGATCGGGAAAAGCTATCCAAAAGACAAAGGAAATAGTATAATGAGCCAGGTTGTCCAATGAAGCATGCCTGTGACACCTCGCCTTATGGTATACTGTAGGTGCAGTCATGTCACATGTTAGTGATGGAAGTGAGCACCCCATTGCCTTTGCATCACATTCCCTTATCACTGCAGAGAAAAATTACACACAGATTGACAGAGGCCTTGATTCTGATTTGGGGTGTGAAATGTTTCAACCTGTTTGAGAGAGAGTTTACTGTCATTGCTGATCATCAATCACTAATGACCATTTTCAATCCATTGACGGATGTTCCATTAACAGCAGCAGCACAAATGCTGAGATGAATCTTGCAAGATCAAATTCAAGAGGACAGCTAGCCATGGAAATACTGATAGACTGTCCTGCTTTCCCTTGGAAAAGGAAATACCTGAAAGACACAACACTATTACAGAGCAGCCCAAAATTAGTGGAATGTGCAGCAAAAATTCCTGTTCCATTCTTACCAGCACTGAGATGGACTTGCTTTTAACAGGGGTTGCCTAATTTAAGGATTGAAAGTTGTTTTACCATCCAAGCTGACAGCTGAAATGTTGGGGGAGCTGCATGCCAGTCTTTAGGCATGGCTATCGTGAAAGTGTTGGCTCGAAACTTTGGTGTCGTGGGATACATCAGCAGATCAAGCAGCTTGCCGTGCACTGTTCAGGATGCCAGCACATCCTGAAGTTGCCAAAAGCAGCATCTCTCCATTCCTGGGAATGGCCTGCATTGCCCTGATAGAGAATTTGTGTAGATTTTGCCGGACCATTCATGGGCACAAATTTCTTGGTACAGTAATGGTGGATGCAGCTGTAAAGTGGCCAGAAGTGTTCCCAGTAACCTCCACTACACCCTCACACACTTGATGTGTTGAGCAGCCTCTTGTCATGGACTGATGTTCGAGAACACTTGGTCAGTGACAATGGACTACCGTTTGTTGCGGTACAGTTTCAGTTATTCATGAATATGAATAGAACAAAATGTTACGTATGCACTGTACCACCCAGCTATAAATGGTGTGACAGAAAGGTTTGTCCAGAGACTAAACGACACACTGCGAGCAATGTTAGCAGAAAACATTACACTGACACTGAATCAGAAGCTCACCAATTGCCGCCTTGCATATTGTAATGCAACACACTCCACAACCAACAACACACCAGCTTTGCTGTTCCTTGCATTCACACTTGGATCTCCTCAAGCAAAATCTCAGAAGGAGTATGCAGGACAAACAACTGAGGCAAACTGAAGGCTCCTCAGATAAGGAGGTTTGGTGTAGTCCTGTTGGTCTACAAGGGTGATCAAAAATGGATACATGGCAAGATTAAGGTCTGAACTGGGCCACTCAGCTACAAAGTGGAGATTGCATTTGATATCATCAGGAAGCAACTCATCGATCAGTTGAGAGCTGAATCAATTGTCAGAAGTGTCCAAAGCTGTAAGAACCACTTCCGATAATCCCAGAGTCAACTCCTACAACTCCCATGGAAGAGGTTCCCGAACCTGATTATGTTTCACAGCCACAAGTCTCTCTTGTGAAGCAGTGGACCCCCTTCCTCCGCCAGGAAAGACATAATCCCACAAGAGTAAGAAATCCCCCACAGCGATTAAATCTTTAGGCCTGAATGGACAATTTAAAATATATTTTACTGTGGATGTCTATATAGGAGTTGTATTATATAACATTGTGTGTGTGTGTAAATTGAGATGCATTCCATATTGTTGGAGTTTATAGCTAAGCAAGGAGGAGTGTTGTGTATTTAATATTTTAGTAATATTTGATTAAAAGCATTCTGTTTGCTTAATTCATTACAGGTTGTATATAAAAGTACGTGAACGGCATATGTCATTGCGCCACCTAAACGTACAAGAGTTATCCATGGCTCCCATGTCTTTTTATCAATTATGTTTTGGAGTTACACAACATAACAGAATAGCATTTAAAAATCAATTGAGTAAATGTCTGATCAAAACTGGTATTACATAAAATGTTTGTATTGCTCTTTCCCGTATTTAAGTCAAAGAATCAATGGTATTCCTGAATCTTGAATAAATGAGGAGGATCATACAATATTCTGAAAGTCTTACCCAAATGTGAAGAAAGCCAATCTACATTAGCAGGAGCTTGTTTACTAGCTCTTCATTCTGTATGGGTTCTCCAGTTATGTGTCAGTCTTGACCATTATCTGAAAAAAAAATCAGAGTTGCTGCAGTACACCTATAGCAAATAAGAATTTCTTCATTCTAATACTATAGACTTTATTGTTGCATGCAGGTAATTACTGAGAATTGTGTATTTTGAGGAATGCTTTGATTGTCCTCCTGCAACACCACTGTTCTCCAATTTGCCATGGATAGTCGGTCTTTGTTCTGCATATTATTTCCATTTTTGGAAGCACTTCTTGCAGGTATGTATTTGATGCTTTGCAAACTAAGCTTACAAACTAATTACCAACCAAGTCTGGTGACCCAAACTACTTGAAATAAATCTTAGATATTGCACTTTCTTTTAAAATTGATATTTTTTGAATTCAAGTTTTTTGGCCCCATCTTTCTTTCTTTTATCCAATTTCATTAATGTTTGGCTCATATAAATAGCAGATAATTTTTGTGTGATTATCTCTTTCATTTGGCACTAAGGATCCATAGTGAAACAAATAAATTAATTTCCCAACTGTCCATCCTTTATGCTTCATAGAAATGTGGCTAATAATGAACTATGTAACAACAAAAACTACAAGCCATAAATATTAAAACAACACACACAAAATGCTGGTGGAACACAGCAGGCCAGGCAGCATCTATAAGGAGAAGCACTGTCGACGTTTCGGGCTGAGACCCTTCGTCAGGACTAACTGAAAGGAAAGATACTAAGAGATTTGAAAGTAATGGGGGGAGGGGGAAATGCGAAAAGATAGATGACCGGAGGGGGTGGGATGAAGCTAAGAGCTGGAAAGGTGATTGGCGAAAGTGATACAGAGCTGGAGAAAGGAAAGAATCATGGGACGGGAGGCCTCGGGAGAAAGAAAGGGGGGGAGCACGAGAAGGAGAACGGGCAGAGTGATGGGCCGAGAGAGAGAAAAAAAAACAAACCAAATATGTCAGGGATGGGGTAAGAAGGGGAGCAGGGGCATTAACGGAAGTTAGAGAAGTCAATGTTCATGCCATCAGGTTGGAGGCTACCCAGCCGGTATATAAGGTGTTGTTCCTCCAACCTGAGTGTGGCTTCATCTTGACAGTAGAGGAGGCCATGGATAGACATATCAGAATGGGAATGGGATGTGGAATTAAAATGTGCGGCCACTGGGAGATCCTGCTTTCTCTGGCGGACCGAGCATAGGCGTTCAGCGAAACGGTCTCCCAGTCTGCGTCGGGTCTCACCAATATATAAAAGGCCAAACTGGGAGCACCGTCGTGGTATACCACACCAGCTAACTCACAGGTGAAGTGTCGCCTCATCTGGAAGGACTGTCTGGGGCCCTGAATGGTGGTGAGGGAGGAAGTGTAATGGCAGGTGTAGCACTTGTTCCGCTTACAAGGATAAGTGCCAGGAGGGAGATCGGTGGGAAGGGATGGGGTGGATGAGTGGATAAGGGAGTCGCGTAGGGAGCGATCCCTGTGGAAAGCAGAAAGGGGGGAGGGAAAGATGTGCTTGGTAGTGGGATCTCATTGGAGTTGGCGGAAGTTACGGAGAATTATACGTTGGACCTGGAGGCTGGTGGGGTGGTAGGTGAGGACAAGGGGAACCCTATCCCAAGTGGGGTGGTGGGCGGATGGGGTGAGGGCAGATGTGCGGGAAATGGGAGAGATGCGTTTGAGAGCAGAGTTGATGGTGGAAGAAGGGAAGCCCCTTTTTATTAAAAAAGGAAGACATCTCCTTCATCCTGGAATGAAAAGCCTCATCCTGAGAGCAGATGTGGCGGAGATGGAGGAATTGTGAGAAGGAGGTAGCATTTTTGTAAGAGACAGGGTAGGAAGAGGAATAGTCCAGGTAGCTGTGAGAGTCTGTAGGCTTATAATAGATATCAGTAGATAAGCCGTCTCCAGAGATTGAGACAGAAAGACCAAGAAAGTGGAGGGAGGTGTTGGAAATGGAAATGGACCAGGAAATTGATGAAGGGTCTCGGCCCGAAACGTCGACAGTGCTTCTCCTTATAGATGCTGCCTGGCCTGCTGTGTTCCACCAGCATTTTGTATGTGTTGTTTGAATTTCCAGCATCTGCAGATTTCCTCATGTGAAGCCATAAATATTGCTTGGGTCAGTTTTATTTACTTATGACTCTTGGATATCTGATCTGATATCTTGGCTATCTCATTGTGAGATGGCCTTTTATCATTTCATCGTCTATCTTCAACAAAGTGTTGAACAGCAGAGCCCACAGAATAATTTTATTGTTTGTAATATTTCTTGACAGCTTGAGTAATATTTATTTGGAGTCTCAGTTTTAGTTGGTTTCTATAGCCAAGATAAATGGACATAATCATATTTGGAAGAATTGTTTAAAACGATTATTTTATGAGATGTAAATTAAATAATGTAAGCAAAAGTATTGCTAGCAGTTGTGGCTCTGAGGAAGTGTGATTTGTTTTCTCCCCAATAGAGAGGATGGGTCAGTGTATTAACCTTAACACCTCGGGAGCCAGATAAATGGGTAATAGTCAGGAGAGGGAAGGGAAACAGTCAAATACTAGTGAGTATCCCTGTGGCTGTTCGCCGTAACAATAAGTACACCTGTTTGAGTACTGTGGGGGGTGGGGGAAGCAACAACGGCCACGCCTCTGGCACAGAGTCTGGCCCTGTGGCTCAGTAGGGTAGGGAAAGGAAGGGGTTGG
This sequence comes from Hypanus sabinus, assembly GCF_030144855.1. Lineage (NCBI taxonomy): Eukaryota > Metazoa > Chordata > Chondrichthyes > Myliobatiformes > Dasyatidae > Hypanus > Hypanus sabinus. The sequence continues at coordinate 61,724,674 of NC_082710.1, forward strand.
CAGCAGTGATAGGGGACTACAGTTAGTGGGTCAGACAGGTGCTTCTGTGGATACAGAAAAGAAACACTGATGGTAGTTTGCCTCCCAGATGGCAGGGTCCGGGATGTTTCTGATCATGTCCACGATATCCTGAAGTGGGAAGGAAAACAGCTCGAGGTCGTAGTACATATTGATACCAACGACATGGGTAGAAAAAGGGAGGAGGTCCTGAAAACAGACTACAGGGAGTTAGGAAGGAAGTTGAGAAGCAGGACCTCAAAGGTAGTAATCTTGGGATTACTGCTTGTGTTATGTGACAGTGAGTATAGGAATAGAATAAGGTGGAGGATAAATGTGTGGCTGAGGGATTGGAGCAGGAGGCAGGGATTCAGATTTCTGTATCATTGAGACCTCTTTTGGGGCAGGAGTGACCTGTACAAAAAGGATGAGTTGCATTTGAATCCGAGGGGGACCAATATCCTGACAGAGAGGTTTACTAAGGATATTGGGGAGAAATTAAACTAGAATTGCTGGGGAGGGTGGGAACCAAACTGAAGAGATGGAGGAAGGGGCAGTTGGCTCACAAATAGAGAAAGCTTGGAGACAGTGCAAGAGGGAGGACAGACAGGTGACAGAAGAGATGCGCTCAGACTGATGATTTGAGATGTGTCTATTTTAATGCAGGGAGTATTATGAACAAAGCGGATGAGCTTAGAGCATTGATCAGTACTTGAAGCTATGATGTTGTGGCCATTACAGAGACTTGGGTGGCTCAGGGGCAGGATTGGTTACTTCGAGTGCCAGGCTTTAGATGTTTCAGAAAGGACAGGGAGGGAGGCAGAAGAGGTGGGGGCGTGGCACTGCTGATCAGAGATACTGTCGCAGCTGTAGAAAAGGAGGAAGTCATGGAGGGATTGTCTACTGAGTCTCTATTGATGGAAGTTAGAAACAGGAAGCGGTCAATAACACTACTGGGTGTCTTTTATAGACCACCCAGTAGTAACATGAACATCAGGGAGCAGAATAGAGAGACAGATATAAGGTATATTAATAAAAGGGTTGTTGTGGTGGGAGATTTTAATTTCCCAAATATTGATTGGTATCTCCCGAGAGCAGGGGGTTCAGGTGGGGTGGAGATTGTTCAGGAAGGTTTCTTGACAGTATGTAGATAAGCCTATAAGAGGAGAGGCTGTACTTGATCTGGTATTGGGAAATGAACCTGGTCAGGTGTCAGATCTCTCAATGGGAGAGCATTTTGGAGATAGCACAATTCTATCTCCTTTACTATGGCATTGGAGAGGGATAGGAACAGACAAGTTAGGAAATTGTTTAATTGGAGTAAGGGCAAATATGAAGCTATCAGGCAGGATCTTGGAAGCATAAATTGGGAACAGATGTTCTCAGGGAAACATGGAAGAAATGTGGCAAATGTTCAGGGGATATTTGCACGGCGTTCTGCACAGGTATGTTCCAGTGAGACAGGGAAAGAATGGTAGGGTACAGGAACCATGGTGTACAAAGGTTGCTGTAAATCTAGTCAAGGAGAAAAGGTTTTAAAAAAAAAACTAGGTAATGATAGAGATCTAGAAGAATATAAGGCTAACAGGAAGGAGCTTAAGAAGGAAATTAGGAGAGCCAGAAGGGGCCATGAGAAGGCCTTGATGGGCAGGATTAAGGAAAATCCCAATGTATTCTACAAGTATGTGAAGAGCAAGAAGATAAGACGTGAGAGAATAAGACTAATTAAGTGTGACAGTGGAAAAGTGTATGGAACCAAAGGAGATAGCTGAGGTACTTAATGAATACTTTGCTTCAGTATTCACGGCGGAAAAGGATCTTGGCAATTGTAGAGATGACCTACACTGGACTGAAAAGCTTGAGTGTGCAGATGTTAAGAAAGAGGACGCGCAGGAGCTTTTGGAAAGCATCAAGTTGGTTAAGTGACTGGGACCGGACAAGATGTACCCCAGGTTACTGTGGGAGGTGAGGGAGGAGATTGCTGAGCCTCTGGCAATGATCTGTGCTTCATCAATGAGGACAAGAGAGATTACGGGGAATTGGAGGGTTGTGGTTGTTGTTCCCTTATTCAAGAAAGGGAGTAGAGATAGCCCAGGAAATTATAGACCGGTGAGTCTTACTTCAGTGGTTGATAAGTTGATGGAAAAGATCCTGAGAGGCAGGATTTATGAACATTTGGAGAGGCATAACATGATTAGGAATAGTCAGAATAGCTTTGCGAAAGGCAGGTCATGCCTTACAAGCCTGATTTAATTTTTTGTGGATGTGACTAAACACATTGAAGGTAAAGCAGATGTAGTGTATATGGATTTCAGCAAGGCCTTTGACAAGGTACCCCATGCAAGGCTTATTGAGAAATTAGGAGGCATGGGATCCAAGGGGACATTGCTTTGTTGATCCAGAATTGGGACCCCTCCTTTTTGTGATTTTTATAAATGACCTGGATGAGGAAATGAAGGGATGGGTTAGTAAATTTGCGGATGACACAAAGGTTGTGGGTGTTGTGTATAGTGTGGAGGGCTTTCAGAGGTTACAGCAGGACATTGATGGGATGCAAAACTGGGCTGAGGAGTGGCAGATGGAGTTCAACCCAAATAAGTATGAGGTGGTTCATTTTGTAGGTCAAATATGATGGCAGAATGTAGTATTAATGGTAAGACTCTTGGCAGTGTGGAGGATCAGAAGGGGTCTGAGTCCATAGGACACTCAAAGCTGCACACAGGGTGACTTTGTGGTTAAGAAAGCATACTGTGCATTGGCCTTCATCAATTGTGGGATTGAATTTCAGAGTCCAGAGGTAATGTTACAGTTATATAGGACCCTGGTCAGGCCCCACTTGGAGGATTGTGCTCAGTTCTGGTTGCCTCACTACAGGAAGAATGTATTAACCCTAGAAAGTGTGCAGAGGAGATTTACAAGGATGTTGCCTGGATTGGGGACATTCCTTAAGGGAATAAGTTGAGTGAACTTTGCTTTTTCTCCTTGGAGTGACGGAGGATAAGAGATGACCTGATAGAGGTGTATAAGATGATGAGAGGCATCGATTGTGTGGATAGTTAAAGGTTTTTTCCCAGGGCTGAAAAGGCTAACACAAGGAAGTAGGTACAGAGGAGATAGCGGGTAAGTTTTTTTTATACAGAGTGGTGAGTGTGTGGAATGGGCTGCTGGTGATGGTGATGGGGTCTTTTAAGGGACTCCTGGATAGGTACATGGAGCCTACAAAAATAGAGGGCTATGGGTAACTCTGAAGTTGAACTAATTCTAATTTCTGAAGTAACTCTAATTTCTGAAGTTAGTACATCTTCAGCACAGCCGAAGGGCAAGTATTGTACTGTAGGTTTACTATGTTGTAACACAATCTGACCTAAATAGGACTCCAAAGCTACAACAATGTCATTGGTCCTTTACTGTCCCATGAAAGGGCTAAGCAAGCCCTTTGGTTCAAGAACACATTCCATGAAGTAACCTATAAAACAGTTAATGCCCCAGTTGATTCATAGGCCCAGTTAAAATTACTGGCAACTGAAATAATTCATGGGCTAATTTCACTGCAAAAGATGTTTACTTTTTTGACTCATTTTAATGTTTCATTTTTGTTTATACTTTTGTGTGTGCATATGTATAATTTCGAGCAGTTTACTGTTTAGTGTCATTCAACTTCGATTTAGAAAAACATTTTAGAGTGATAAAGTGTTAACTGATGGTTCTGGATGAGCTGGAAGTGCAAGATCCTTTAATTCCTTTTATCTTTGCTTTAAGTAAGAACCTTATCTGTTTAGCATGTAATCCAGATTTGCAGAGGGTAGGATGGAACTGACTAACAAAGCGCAAGAAGGAATTACTCAACAAATATCAGTTAGATTTTTGTTGCTTTACTTTTTAAGAAATTGATCATAATTCTAAGTCATTTGAGGATTAGAGTAATCTCCAAACAGCATTGATCTAAACAATTTTTTCGTATTGTGAATATTTTTGCGTGGTGGCCAAGGGTTCAATCTGTCTGTTCCCAATCTTTGTGGAATTTAATGCTCATTTTAAACAATGTTACTCACTTTTTTTTTTGCAGGACACATCATGTCCTCACACTGGTGAAAAATAGTTGAGAAAATTTGTTGCTTTACTGGAGCTAATTCAGACTAGCATTTTCTCCAGTTATGTTTCCATGCCATCTCTCATCAATATCACATACAATTTTCTCATCATTGAAGCATTTAAACCATTATATTCTGCATCAATGTGTTACTCTTAATGAAAATGACCAAGTAACACACACTACCTCAGTACATGAATCCTAATATATAGGGTAGTCTTCAATCCAAATACTAAACAGGCAAGGTCTTAATCTATTAGCCTGCTTTATTCTACTACCACTGCAGAACTACTTGATTTTAACCTTTTAAAATAGTTATTGTATCAGTATTTTAATATTTGCCACTGCAGTTTTTTCTAGGTGCAGAAAACATGAAGGCCTCTTTCTGAAAATTAAGAGCAGCTTTTCTTGCAGAATAATCAGTGGTACCTTCAGCCTGGGTGGATGTTTTCCTAGGTGTCAATTGTCATCTGAAACTCAGGGTTAAGTGTATGGGATTGGGCAGAGGCTAGAAGGAGCTGGAGGTAAGCATGATCCTGGGGAAAATTGTCCCATATATGTACAGCAATACAAGGAAGGAATTACTTGAATAAAGAAACTAAGTACTTTAATCTTCTGATACGTAAAGAAAGTAAGAAAATTTCAGTTTAATTGGAGGAGATGCTGCATGAACAAAATAATCTCAAGAAATGAAATTACTCAAGTATGAAAGGATTTGTATCAAAACACAACTGATTACATCTGAAACAAATTGTTAAAATGTGCAGGTGAGGTGAATTGCTTGAATCAGTGAGTGAGGTGCATGTCTTAGAAGTTCATCTTTGGTTGGCAGAATTCAACCTGTTGAGACAGTGTGGTGTATGGTACACTACCTCTGAAATTAATTTCAGAGTGTTGGATTTGTTGATGTGCAAATTATATTAATTATCCAGTCAAGAATACAGAAGAAAACCAGTACAAGGGTAGAATTAACATTTTGGATTGAAAAAAAATAGTAAAGGATGTAATAGAGCTCCACAGTAGATAGGGAACCATGCCAGAAGGGTTGACAGAGGATGGGATGGGGAGTGTTGAGTAATGTCCAAAGGGATTTTTATCGCTGTTTCAACAACCTAGTCTAAGGTGTTTCCCCAAAATGGCTGTCTTTAATTTTTTTAAAAATCTTGTTTCTGTGATTCTTCAACTAATACAATTGTGAATGTATACTTACCACCATTATCTTTCTGTTAAGATGATCAATGTTAAGTGCTTTCACATTGGTCTTCACTCCAGCAGTCAATGCTCTGAAATTATAAATGAGTGACAGAGTATCTTTTAATTTTGCATTATTATCCTGGATAAGTGCAAATGCAATACAAAATTCATGGATCTCTATTGGAAATAACACTTTGTAATTGCACTTAACAGCAACAATATTTATGTTGGCAGCTTTAGAATAGTGAAAGCTTTTGGAACTCAGAGGAAGTAATAGGCAGTATAGACAAATGAGCGTCAGTGGATGTTGTTTACTTGGATTTTCAGAAGGCTTTTGATAAGGCGCCACGTATGAGACTGCTAACAAGATAAGAGCCCATGGTAGTACAGGATAGATACTTGCATGGATGGTTGATTCTATAGGTTGTTCCCTATAGTGGGTGAGTCTAGGACCAAAGGGAACATCCTCAGAAAAGAAGGATGTCCATTTAGAACAAAGGTGAGAAGGATATTTTTTTATCAGAAGATGGTGAATGTGTGGAATACATTGCTATGGACAGTTGTGGTGGCAAAATCATTCTGTATATTTAAAACAGAGGTAGATTCTTTGTTAGTCAGGGCATCAAAAGGTACAGGATGAAGACAGAAGAATAAGGTTGAGAGGGATTATAAATCAGCCAGAGAAGATTTGATCAACAGAGTGGCCTAATTCTGCTCTTTTATCTTATCTTATGGAAATACTGTGAAATGCCTTGCAGTAGTGGTTGTCAAATTGTCACTAAGCCACACAAGAAATTGTAGTGAGAGACAATAAATTTGGTCAAAAGAGGAATATAAGGCAGTAAATGCTGGAAAGAAGGTCGGGCAGCCAGGTGCCGGGCAGGGAATACACTGTTTTATAGACGGTAGTAGTATTCACTGTCTTGTTAAATGCTTTATGTTTGTACTTTGTGTATTTGTTATGTAAATAAACTTGTGTAGTTTTGTAAAAAAAAGTGTGGCCAGGCAGTGTTGTGGATAGCAAAGCATTGTCTACATCTCAAGTTGATGATCTTCACCAGAACCATCTGAATTAAGGTCTTTGACCTATCCACAGAGCTGCCTGCACTCTTGAGTGTTCCCAGCATTTTCAAGTTTTAAGCAACATCTAGGTGGGGAAGGGAGTTGGTGGGGTGCAGGGTGTTGCGTAGAGAGGTGACAAAGTGTATTGTGTAGTGGAAGGGAGAAAAAGTTTATGAAGCTTTGTAAAGCATGGCATGGTAATGTAGCAGTTAGCATAACACTATTACAGCATCAACGACCTGGGTTCAATACTGCAGTATCTGTAAGGAGATTGTACGTTCTCCTTGTGACCACATGGGTTTCCTCTGGGTGCTCCAGTTTTCTCCTACATTCCAAAGAAGTACAATTAGTAGGTTAATTTACACATGAGTGTAACTGGGTGGCACAGGCTTATTGGACCAGAAGGGCCTGTTACTGTACTGTATGATGAAATAAAAAATAAAATAGACCATTGCCTTGGGTAGTTTAGGTAGATAAGGATAAGTTCTTTCAAAGTTGAATAATTTCCAGATGGCAACCTGGAATAGGCTAGCAAATATTAGAACTTCGATTGCAGTTGAATTCTGCTCATAGTTTGAGCAGGGGACAGAAAATTCTAACACTATTTGGAGAAGAGGCTTGTGTGGAGCAGAAGTATAACCATAGACTAATTGAACTAACTGATCTGGTTTTGCCTATAAAATAAAAGTGCACACATTTAAAAAATGTAGTTTAAATAAAATGACTAGAATTGCATTATAAACAATGAGGTATAATATGACAGAGTGTCAACATTTTAGTTATTTTCAAAATACAGCTTCTGTGAAAATACTGAATTATTTGCACTTCTCCTGTTTGCTGCTCACAGTCTGATTCCTAACTGAATATGTACATGTTCCTGAATGATATATAAAAAAAACAAGATCTTAAGACCCTTTGAACTTCTCTACAGGCACTAATCTGTAAGTCTGGCAAAGTAATGTTGCAATCTGACTTGAATAAAGCCAGATTGATTGAATCTTAAATTCAATCAGTCCTAATGACCAGGTATCACTGATGTGAGGATCAGCTGTCAAGCATCTAAAAAGAAGAGCGACAATATTGAATTCTTTAGTGCATCAAAGAGAGGTAATTTGCTGACTCATATTTGTGACATGCATTCATTAATGGTTAAGAGGAGTAAAAGAGCTACCCATGGCCACCCGATCATCTTGCTCAAGGCTTGCAGAGTTTGATTATGATATTTAAGGTTCACTTTTTAAACATCCACACTACTTCTAGGTAATTTCTTGACTTGACTATTCCAATGTTCTTCTGGCCAGCCACTGGTTCTCCTCTCTGTGCTGCTTATCTGAAATGTTGATCCTTGTGTTTGGCATGTTTCACAGCCTTATTCCTTTCTATCTCATGTGTTCCAAGTACCTAAACAACTTTTATTAACAATTCTGACTGCTTTTCCATCCAGCTCCCAGTTGTAGTCTTGCTATTTCTAGAGTACTTGTATTTTTAGCTGGCTAAATAAGCCTCATGCTCTGGAATTCCTTCATCTTTCAACATGTCCATTTCAAAAGTCTTCAACTTTCACCTCCCAGGACCAAGATTTTAGATGCTTCACTCATACCATTCATCCTAAAATCTATTAATCTCATTTTTTGCCTTAAAGTGAGAGATGCTTTTTCTGCCTGAAATTACAATATGCATTTCAGTCCTGCAGGGTTGCTTGCTGGGGTGATGGTCTTGGACTTTAAATATCTGCCTTTAAAACAAAGATGTCATTCTTTTCAACTTACCTTCAGTTTTGATGGTAAAGCAGTCCTGACGTTAGCTGAGGCATTATAGTTTTACGCAAAGCTTGTAAATTTCAGCACATGACTACTAAATTTACAGATCAGCTGTAATGGCAAGTCACCATAATTCATCATAAAATATTCCCCAAATCTTGATTTAAAATGAGTTGCTTACTGATTTTTGCAGTATAACCTACTGACCAGCTCTGCTAAATTAAAAGTTAATTTGTGTAATTAAATACAGGTACGTGCAAAATAACTGCCCTATAGGTAGATTACAGTCTTAAATTAAAAATTCATTCTGTGTAATTAAAAACACATAGATGCTTCCCCTTGCCAAGCCAACTTAGACAAATCAAAAATTAATTTTGTGTAATTTTAAGCCGCTATCTGACAAGACATATGTTATGGGAATTCAAGGATATCACCAAATTTTAGTTCCCAAGATTTAGATTAATAAGGTATGTTCCATGGAGGTATTCAAACTATGGCTTTCCAGGATTCTGCGCATGCTCAGTGCTGTTTCTACTTGTATGCTCCATTTATTTTTCATGGTTTGTACACTGGCAGTATGTTCTTGGTGCTGATTCCTTATTAATAAATTTATGATGTTTTCACCAATGAGATAACAAAGTAGATCGTCCCTTCTGCCAAATTCAACAAATGAAGTAAAGTAAGGGTGAAATGTCCCAGTGAAAACAGAGCAGTCTCCATGTAGAGTTTTCTCAGCTTGGTGACCAGAGATACACACATTTCAAGCATAGTTTGAGCACTTCCTCTAGATTCGGTGATGAATGGAAGTTGGTTCTGCAAAATGGGTTCTGAAACCAGCTTCTTCTTAGAGTTAATTGTTATTGATTTGTAAAACCTGCCACTGAATGTACAGCACTGGGAAATGAAATTTAGCAAGTAGTGAAGTCCTTGGAGAGGGACAGAGAAACATTATTGGAGTGATTCCAGGCATGACAAATTTGTGTTACGTGGACAATCTGAAGAATCTGGGAGCAGTACTGAATGGAGCAGTAGAGACTTGGCAGTTTTAAAAGACATGCAGGTAAGTAGACATGGTAAAGAAGGGAAAAGCTGTTCTAATTGTTGGAAGAGTCAAGAAATAATGAGCCCACAGTTTGGGTGATTGCTAAATGGGATTATTATATGTTAATATAATGTAGATGAGGGAAAACGTTTTAAGCAAAAGAGTGGTTGGACAAATTCACTCTCGTCTTTCAAGAGGAATTGGATGAATACTTAAGGAAAATTGCAGGGCGATAGAAAATGAATCAGCACTAACTGGCTTCTTGTTGTAAAATGACATCATGAACCCAATTGGTCAGATGGCCTTTTCCTATCATGTAATAATTCTACTTTCTATTGTTTCTATTATTGGAGATAAAGAATTCACTCCTGCAATGCAGAATACATATTGAATATATTTTGAAGTCTTAATACATATAGTATTTGTCAAAAGGAACAAAGTTCTTGTACAGTGCCTCCCTTCAGCCAAATCCAGCTAACTGCCAGCCCTCAACAGGCAGCAGACCACAATGTAAAAAAAATCCAACTGAAGAAATAGCTTTTGCACTATATCCTGAGGACTAAATCTGGATAGTCATGGTTCCGTGCTCCCTTAGCAGTCATGTTGCAGCTTTGGCCCTCTACTTCATTCCTTACCCTTTTTTCATTAGCCTACTGAGAAAGTTAGTTACACTTTTTTTCAAATTCCCCCCCCCCCCCAAAATTCCTTAAATCAGAGAATTAAAGGCACAATGATTTTGATTGTTTGATTTTAAACATAATTGATGTATAACTAATTTTTATTAATACCTGATATTTTAACACTTTTTATAAAATAAAATGCATGTGGAAATAAAGTGTGAGTGCCAGTATATTATTTTCAAATAGTCTTAGGTCTGGATAAATTTTCACTGAATTATTTGAATTTTTAAAATTTGTTCTCTAACCTTATCCTCAAACTAATGGGATGTGGGTGTTATCATGCAAATAGATGGAGCAATATCTTAGTTGTGGGTCATAAATAAGCTAGCTTAATAGAATAGGTAGATGAGTTGCTGCAAAGGATCTGGATTAAGCAATTCACCATTATATTTTGGAGCTGTGGACAATTTATTTCTGAAACCTTGACCCATCTGTCAGAATTTCCTTCATTAACTGATTTCAAGGTGCTTGCTTTCCTCTTGCACTATCTTTAATAGTTTCCAACACCCTACTGCTCTTAATTCTCCAAAGTACAAACCTGTTTTTCCAATTCATGCCATTGAACCCTTTTCTGGGATTCAGTTACGTCACTGGCTCTCAAAGCAGCATAACAGCTACAAATTTCTCAAGTTTCTGGGGATGTTATCCTCAAACATACATTTAATTATAGCCTTTTTACAGGTTATTATGGCCCAGAATGAACTAGGGCCTGCTTTTGAGAGGACCTCCTCCAATCATGAAAAAACAATATAATCTAGTTCATTCTGTGTGATATCTGGAAACAACTGAATCCACTGGACAGCTCTGGGTACCAAGAAACCCTGCTCATGCTTCTGTATGTTACTGTGTGGGACATCATCCCCACAAGTCCTGCCAACACAAAGCAGTCCAAATCCAATCTGGCCAGTTACCATCCAGCAGTCTATTCTCACTTAATATCAAAGAGATAAATGCTCTGGTTGACTATGTAAATCAAAAAGAGTACTTATAACTTGCTTAGCATTATTCAGTTTGTGTTCTGCTAGGACCACAAAACTTTTAACTACATTGTACCTTATTCATTTCTGGAGAAAAGAACTGAATTCTGGTAGTGAGGTGCAAGTGACTGCCCTTGACTTCAATGCAGTATTTAACATTAAGTTAGAATGAAAATACTGCAGATGCTGGACATCTGAATTTTTTAAAAAGTTAACATTTTGGTTTCAATAAGAAGTCCAAAACTTTAAAAGTTAACTGTTTCTCTTTCCATAAGTACCACATGACCCACAGTACGTTTCAGGCATTTTCTACTTTTATTTATGGCATTAAGTGATGTGGGAATAAAAGGGCAATGCCTTGTACTTCACACCAAGGAAGGCAGCTGTGATTGTTGGAAGCTATGTGTCCCCATAGCTACAGGTGTTCCTTAGGGCAGCAAGCTTTTGCTCACCACGATTTGGTCAGTATGGTTCCTCTGAAGTAGAATTGCCACAGATAATTGCATAGTTTGATTGGGAGCTCCACAGATAATGAAGTTCATGGCCATTACATCCTGCAAGATCCAAATAGTATTTTGGTTTGGACCAATGTGGATAAGAAGGTTGAGTTTAGTACCCCGGCATTCACTCTAAGTAAGCTTCACAGAAGAAATGTTTGGATGTGAGAGAACATTTGTAGAGTTGAATTTATTCCATGTTGGACTCTGTCAAGTTATTGGGAAAAATTAAACTGTCATTGTTGTAAAGACATTACAGAGAGTTGATATTAAACTAGAACCCAAATGCATTGTGGTACATTTGAACTTCTAGAGTTTAAATAGCTTGAACAGTGATTTTTATTGTTCTCTTGAAGTGTTTGTTTTTGAAGCCATATGTTTTGTGTCCTGGTTACCTTGGAGCTTCAGACAGACTGACAAATGTTAAAACATTAAAGGCCTTATCTTTGGAGGGTTGTGGCTTTATGCACATTTTTCAGACCAGTTACACAAGACCTGACCTGGATGATCTTGGGGCCTACTTTTCATTCTGAGGGCCTTCTGCCTGTCTGAACCAGGCATCAAGCTCAGCTAAGAATCAATCATGTTTATTATTGCCAGTGTATGTCATGAAATTTGTTAAATTGGTGGCAGCAGTGCAATGTAATACATGATGCAGTAAAAAAAGTCAATTACAATAAGTATATAGATGTAAAATTAAGAATAGTGCAAAAACAGAAGTAATATACATTTTTAAAAAAAGCAAAGTCATGTTCATGGGTTCACTGTCCATTTAGGAATCATGTGACGGAGGGGAAGAAGCTCTTCCTGAATCACTGAGTGTGTGCCTTCAGGCTTCTGTACCTCCTTTCTGATGGTAACAATCAGAAGAAGGCATGGCCTGAGTAATGAGGGCCCTTAATGATGGATGCTGCCATTCTGGAGTGCTACTCCTTGAAGATGCCTTGGATATTACGGAGCCTAGTACCTAAGATGGAGCTGAATAATTTTACAACTTCCTGTAGCTGCTTTCGATCCTGTGCAGTAGCTCTTCTCCACCCCCACCCCCAATACCAGACAGTGATGCAGCCTGTCAGAATACTCTTTATAGTATATCTGTAGAAGTTTTTGACAGATGACAAACCAAATCTCCTCAAACTCCTACAGAAATGTGGTCAGTGTCTTGCCTTCTTTATAGCTGCATTGATATGTTGGGACTAGGTTAGATCCACAGAGATATTGGCATCCAGGAATGTGAAATTGCTCACTCTCTCCACTTCTGATTCCTCTGAGGATTGGTTCGTGTTCCCTTGCCGTACCCTTCTTGAAGTCCACAGTCAGCTCTTTGATCTTGCTGACGTGTTCAAGGTTGTTGTTGCACACCACTCAACTAGCTTACTGATGATTGTGAACTATAGATAGCAAAATCCTAAAAATGGAGGAACAAACATAGTAATCTACAGGGAGGTGATAATATTGGGCACTGGTGTTTGGGTTTGGGGAAGCCTTGGACTAAAAGCATTACACTCATCTTTTTCTCCATATAATTTGATACTCCAGCCTATCATCACTGCTAGTTTAACATTTTGGTTGAAACTATATATTTTTATTACTTTTTGTCTAAGAAAGTATTCCAGGTTTCACTTAAATAGTATTTTCGATTTATTTTTCATTTTTAAACTCAGTGTGGAAAGAATGATCTTCCTGTACCTCACAACTGCATTTTTCTCTGCTTTTAAAATGGGCAAGCTGAATCGCTTCAAACATTTATAAACACCTGTAACTGCAAAGCCAGTTTCGGCAATTTGACTATCTTGTTTCTTCAAGACCAGGTATTAGAATGGGTTTGAGATTTAGAGCCTATTCTAAGTGTATTGGTCTAAGCTGTCACACTGGCTCAGTATGAGAGAAGCATGGTCTTATCACAAATAAATGCTATTTTTCCAGGGTTAAAGACCAACATTGCTTTGGAACTTTTGTTCATTATACCTCACGGAGATGATAAGAAAATCATTACCTGATTCTCTGTGCTCACCAATAGCTTCTAGTCTCTGTGAATTCAAACACATTCTGATTTGCCTTTGTTTGATCAAAAGCAGTCTTCGCAAATCTTCAGTGAAACTCATTGAGTGAATCCTATATCAAAGAGACTAATGCAACAATTTCCCCTCGAGCTGCTGTGATTAGAGTGTGAGAAATAACCAGTGGAGGCATAGATCCTATTGAGGCTGCTCTGCCATTGACTGCTTTCATGGCTGGTCTGATCTTTAGTATCAACTCTATTTTCCTGCCTGATCTCCACACTGCTGCCAGGTGCACTGCCTGGTGATGTGACTACTCATCTCTCCTTTGATTGCAATAACTCTGTGTGGTGAATCCCACTGGCTGTCACTGTCAGCAGTTTGCAACAGCTCAATTGTCTTTTGGTCCTCCATGTAAGGCTTTCAAATCAAAAGCTCAATTTAGGAAAGAAACAGACAAATCATTTTTATCCCCTTTATTCTTTATGCAGACCAGCTAGATTTTGGGATTTAATACTTCAGCTTTCAAAGAACTGAGGACCAGTCTTTCTTACAGAGAGGTTGATTTTCATACGGCTGAACTGTCCGTTCAGAATCTGGTTTTGTTTAGCAGTTGGAAAAGAAGGTGCCTTGAGGGGAAGTGGAACAATTTTAGGTTCACTCACGTTCTGATATCACTGAACTTTGAAAATGATTGATAGTGTCTTACTGTTTTCTTGGTTATCATGGAACCAATCGTGGTTCAAATGGGGAATCATCCCTTATCAGTACCTACAAAAACATCATTCTAAGATTTGTCTTTCCATTTGTGTGTCTTTCCATCTATTATTTGTCACATGTGGGTTATGTGCCTGGTCCTTGGGTTACCAGTAGTGCTATACTTTCTGATGGACTACAACTCTGTGATAAAGAAGAACTTTTGTTTTTGGAAAACACATTGCAATGGTCACTCCTTCCATTGCTATGCTTATCACCCACCAGAAGTCCATTGCACTGGTTTATACATCATCTGTTACAAAGGTGTTCTTTGCAGAAAAGCAGTGGAACTCCCACCCCTGTCCCCTGGAATATGAACATGGGCATTGGTCTCCAAATGTTACTAATAGACCTGTGCAAGGTTATTCAGCTGAGTTTTGACTAAATTAGCAAGTCAGGGTCATACTTGATCAATGTAGCTGAATGATTTGTCTTATTGTTAATTGTATGCATGAAAATGGATGTTCATTGAAATCAAGTTCTATTGTTGAAAAGGGTTTATAATATGATAGTAACTATAAAGGATCCTATGTTGATGCTATCATTTTGATCTTTCACTTTCATAGTGGTTTCACTGAAATGCTCAATGTTCTCAAAGAAAATTAAGAAGCAAAACACTAAGAGAAATGTCAAGTAAACAAACAATTACATAACTGTTTTAAGCTAATTTATCACTCTTGTAGATAATAGTTGGGGAGCTACCTTGATTTGGAGCTGTATCATTCTCAGCCAGGCATATTTTGTGGATAAGGAGAAAAATGTTGCCTTCTATTCTTGGAACTGTGGAACTTTGGGCTTTCAAATTCCAAATATTTTTCTTGTTCTTTAGTCTATTCCTCTCTCTCCAAATATCATGAAGTGAAATTCATTTTGATTGCTAATACTAAACTCCTGGAAGATATAATACAAGATTCAAGCAATATTTGTAGAATTAATTATGTGGTGGTGACTGTCCCCAATGATGACATTCATGGTCAAAGTAATTTTTTTTCCTGGCACTGTTTGTAAAGAGAATGTTTATTAAGAATGACACAAGTTTTTTAATTTAAGAAATAGATTTTAATTTAATTTAGCTGTGTTCGCCATTGCAGTTTTTTTTTAAAAAAGCTTCATTCTACTTCATATTGATTATTCCATCATCATACTGTGAATTCTTTGGTACCGAAACCTTTTGCTATAAATGATAATTTGTGCTGGTTAGTAGTCTAATGGATGAAGGTATTTTTTTAATGAAAGTATTTATATAATTCTAATGGGCTTTGTTTGTATTCTTGAATTCCTGTCTGATTACAGATCTAGGCTGTGTTTGGCCTTGGCTGAGATGCTACAAAAGCTGTAGGGTGCCTGATATTTTTCCAAATCTTTGCCAATAAGTGTGTTTATAAGTATGAATCTCTGCTCCAATGTCTTGCACAATTAAGTAGCCTGTTGTTACTCACAATCCGGAGAAGCATGGGGAAATTACTGTGCTGCTACTTTACAAATACATTTGCACAAGGGATCAATTCCTCCGAGAAGAGAGGATTTGGGATAATAAGGGTTCAGATTTATGTGTGACAAAATTTCAAATATAAGCTTAAATTTTGAGCAGCACACACAAAATGTTGGAGGAACTCAGCAAATCAGGCAGCATCTATGGAGGGGAATTATTGGGTTGAGACCCTTCATCAGGACTGGAAAGCAAGGGGGTAGAATTCTAGAATAAATTGGTGGGGCAGTGAAAGGAGTACAAGCTAGCAGGTGATAGGTGAGACCAAGTGAGAGAGAAGGTGTGTGGATGTGGGGGGGGGGGGAGGATGAAGGAAGAAGCTGGGAGAGAATTGGTGGAAAAGGTAAAAGACTGAAGAAGGAGGAATCTAATAGGTGGACAGTGACCATGAAGAAATGGAAGGGGGAGTGGGACCTGAAGGAGGTGATGGACAGGTAAGGAGAAGAGAAGGTTTGAAGAGGCAACCAGAGGAGGAAATGGGGAAAAAAAGAGGGTGAAATTAACCAAAGTTGGGAGAATTGATGTTCATTGCATCAGGTTGCATGCTACTTAGATGGAATATGAGATGTTGCTGTTTCAGCCTGAGTTTGACCTCATGGTGGTAATGGAGATAACGGACAGACGTGTCTGAATGGGTATGGGAAGTAGAATTGAATTGGGTAGTCACCTGAAGATCTTGCCTTTTGTGGTAGACTGAGCAAAGGTGAATTTCAAAATTTCTTGTCTATGTATAGCTATTTGCAAATTGTGCAATTGTAAGCCAAAATGGGCCAAGGAACTAAATCAATCATTTGCTTGTTTATTGTCATTCATCAGTACACAAGTGTAAAGAAGAACAAAATAATTACTTCTCCAGACCTAATGCAGCATATAAAAAACCCAGTAAGGGCAACGAACACAATAAAAACACAATAAATATAAATACATGAGATTAGTTTGTATACATAGACTGATTACATGCAATTAGTCTAGCCATACGTTTAATATGACAGAAGTAATTAGTGATTTGTCCTAGTATGGAAATGAATCTATGATTCAAAATACATCACAACTCTCAGCAGTTGTTACACAAGTAGCAAGGATTGGTGATTAAGCAGGGCAAAGAGAAGAAGAAATTAATTTTGTTCATTCTTTGGTTTCTGACATTAAACTAATGCTAAATTTTTGACACAGCTCAACATCTGTCTCTCTTGATTCAGACTGTGAGAATAAAGGTTGTCATAGATGTTATTAAACATGCTTGCCAGAGCTTGTGCAAGTGATGGATGATCAGTTAAGATAATAGGGAACACTAGTGCTCACACACAGCATCATGGGCTGAAGGACGTATTCTTGTGCTGCACTGTTCTTGTGTACCTTGAACGTCTGCTACCATTATATGTTTTTCTAGCAATATGGGTCTTTTTGCAGATGGAAAAGTTGTAGTAATGATGAAATATTTTTAAAGGTATCATTGTTTCTTTAGAACAGAGGTGGTTAAGGGTTGATTTAATTGAGGGGCTGGGTAAACAGTGAAGACCTTCTTTTGTTAGGAGAGGTGTGAAAATCAGGAGCCATAAATTTAAAGTAGCTGTTACAAGGATTGGAGGTGAGCTGAGAAAAGATCTTTGCACCGAGAGAGAGAGAGAGAGAGAGGGTTCTGGAACTCATTTCTTGAAAGGCAGAACACTCTACCATATTAGAGTAGTACTTAGATGTGTACTCAAAGAACCATAACCTGGAGAGTTAATGACCTGATACTGGATAAGAGTGAGCACTTCTTTTCTGATTAATGACTGACACAAAAGGCAAATAACAACCAGCATAGATTTTCCTTGATTATTTCATGGGCAGTTAGGTACTCACATGTCACAATGGGACATCTTTGCTGATGGTGAGTGGTAGGTATTGTTAGGAAGGCACTGAGCAGCATCCCACATCAGTCCTCATTCTTCCTCTATGAATAGAGGATCCCTCATAACAAAACATGTCACACAAAAATAAGCCACAAATAAAATGGTAATTAATATCAATTTTTACATGATAAATTGAATAAAGTTAAAGGAGAGGCTTTAAGTTTTTTTAAATCTTTAGCTACAGTAAAAATCTAGGAATGAAAACATTTGGCACAATTCATCATTGTAAGGAAAACACAATGTCAACAATTTCTTCTAAAGCCCAATATCATATTCTTTAAAATGTCTTTTCTATTCTTGCTATTTCCTGGCACACTAGGCAATGTGCTGAGTCCCTTCAACAGCTAGCCATGAACTGTGATGGACAATCAAACAGTTAACAGGAAATAGAGGATCCAAGAGAATGTGTAGCTTCAAAGATGACTGAAACATTTTCTGTAGCTAGAAGCCCAAGTTTAACCGACATAGACACTCACACCCTGTATTCTGTCACTTTGAATCACTTTGTATGGTATCAAGGACACTTCTTGAAAGCACACAATCTGGCAAATATTACAGAGCCGGGTAATATCTTAGTTGTGCTGAATAATTGTATTCCAGAAGCAGCCCTGCTAATATAATGGCCATACTTATAATTTGTAGATAATTACTGCAGTATGTCCATTCCATAATCAGCAGAATAGCTCAACCTGCTTGACAGTCACTCATTCGGTCTAGTCTCAATCAGCAGCAAGGTTGTGCCATGTAGCATCTGCTCATTGATAAATGAAACACCACTGGGGAAGTTGGGTTCTTCCAAGATGTCTTGGATCCAGATCTGTCATGGCTATGAAGAATTGAATTCCTAGAGTGATTGCTCATAATTAAAGCCAGCATTTTACTGTGTGGCATCAAACCATGATAGAACTCAAAGGGAAAGTTCTCTTGGATGAACTTCAAGATCAGATGAACATCAGATGATATGGCAAGAAGGCAGGTGTATGGGGTTGAGTGGGAATCAGGATCAGTCATGTTAGAATGGTGCAGCAGACTCGATGGGCTGGATGGCCTAATTCTGCCCCTATGTCTTATGGTCTTATTCAGGGCAATTTGTATCAAGCCGCAAAGCATATTGGAGATTTAGATATCCATTGGTAACTGGCTTCCTAGAATCTTCCCATCATTCATTATGCAGGAGTGTGGAGGCTGATTCAAGCTCTCCCAAAAATGAATTTCACTCCTACGTATCTTCTGGTTGTGTAATGGATCCTTTCAATCAGAATCAGGTTTAATATCAGTGGCACATGTCGTGAAATTTATTGACTTTGCGGCAGCAGCACAATGCAGTACATGCTGGATTGGGTGTTGTGCAATGCTCCGGAAGTGATAAGAGAGCTTAAGGTTAATGAACCTTTAGGGAACAGTGATCACCAAATGATTGCGTTCACATTGAAATTTGAGAGGGAAAAAATAAAACCCGTGTGTCAGTATTTCAGTGGAAGAAAGGAAATTACGATGGCATGAGAGGGGAACTGGCCGAAGTTGACTGGAAAGGGGCATTTGCTGGAGGGACAGCAGAGCAGCAATGGCTGGAGTTTCTGTGAAAACTGAGGGAAGTGTAAGACAGATATATTCCAAATAAGAAGAAATTTTAAACGGGAATAAGACACTACTGTGGCTGACAAGTGAAGTCAGAGCCAAAGTAAAAGCAAAAGGGAGGGTATATAAGGAAGGCAGAGTTAGTGGGAAGGTAGGGGATTGGGAAGCTTTTTAAAAACTTGCAAAAGGAAACTAAGAAGGTCATTAGGAAGGATGAATTATGAGAGGAAGCTGGCAACTAATATCAAAGAAGATACTAAAAGCTTTTTTAAAAATATAAAGGGTAAAAGAGAGTCGAGGGTAGGTGTAGAACCAGTACAAAATAACTATGGAGATATCATAATGGGAGATACAGAGATGGCAGAGGAATTGAATGTGTGTTTTCCATCAGTCTTCAGTGGGAGATGTCTGTTGTATACCGGACATTCAAGAACGTCAGGGAAGTGAAGTTTGTGCAGTGAAAATTATGACTGAGAAGGAAGCTTAATGGCCTGAGGGTGGATAAATCTCCTGGACCTGATGGAATGCACCCTCGGGTTCTGAAGGAAGCAGCTGAAGAGATTGTGGAGGCATTAATTATGATCTTTCAAGAACCAATAAACTCTGGCATTGTACCAGATGACTGGAATATTGCAAGTATTACTCTGCTATTTAAGAAGGGTGGGAGGCAACAGAAAGGAAACTATAGACCTGTTAGCATGACATCAGTGGTTGGGAAGTTGTTGGAATTGTTTGTTAGGGATGAGATTATGGAGTACCTGGAGGCACATGACAAGATAGGCCAAAGCCAGCATGGTTTCCTGAAAAGAAATTCCTGCCAGACAAACCTACTGCAATTCTTTGAGAAAATTACAAGCAGGGTAGACATAGGAGATTCAATAGAAGCGGTCATGCACTTTAGTGGAAGAAATAAATGGGGAGACTATTACTTAGATGGGGAGAGAATTCAAAATGCAGTGATGCAAAGGGACTTTGGCGTCCTTGTGCAGGATACCCTGAAGTTTAACCTCCAGGTTGTGTCATTTGTGAAGAAGGTGAATGCAATGTTGGCATTCATTTCTAGAGGTATAGAATGTAAGAGCAGGGATGTGATGTTGAGGCTCTATAAGGCACTCGTGAGACCACACTTGGAGTATTTGGTGCAGTTTTGGGCTCCTTATTTTAGAAAAGATATACTGACATTGGAGAGGGTTCAGAGAAGTTTCACAAGAATGATCCCAGGAATGAAAGGGTTACAGTATGAGGAACATCTGGCAGCTCTTGGGCTGTATTCCCTGGAGTTCAGGAGAAAGGGGAGATCTCATAGAAACATTCTGAATGTTAAAAGGCCTGAACAGATTAGATATGGCTAAGTTATTTCCCATGGTAGAGGATTCTCGGATAAGAGGGTATGACTTCAAGATTGAAGGATGTCCATTTAGAACTGAGATGTGGAGAAATTACTTTTGTCAGAAGGTGGTTTATCTGTGGAATTTGTTGCCATGAGCAGCTGTGGAGGTCAGATCATTGTATTTAAGGCAGAGATAGACAAGTTCTTGATTAGCCAGGGCATCAAAGGGTATGGGGAGAAGGCAGGGGAGTGGGGATGACTGGAAGAATTGTATCAGCCCATGATTGAATGATGGAGCAGAGTCGATGGGTTGAATGGCCTATTTCTGCTCCTATAATGTATGGTCTTATAATAATGGGAGAAACTGAATTACAGTAAGTATAAATATTAAGTAGTTAATTAAGTAGAGCAAAAATAGAAATTTAATAAAAATAGTGAGGTAGTGTTCATGGGTTCAATGTCCATTCAGAAATTGGATGGCAGAGGGAAGAAGCTGTTCCTGAATTGTTGAATGTGTGCTTTCATTCTGCTGTATTTCCTTCATGATGGTAGCAACGAGTACAAATATGACCTGGATGATGAGGGTCCTTAATAATGACACCACCTTTTTTTGAGGCATCACTCCTTGAAGATGTCCTGGATGCTATGGAGGCTGGAGCCCATGATGGAGCTGACCAAGTTTATAACTCTCTGCAGCTTGTTTTGATCCTGTGCAGTAATCCCCTCCCTCCACCTCACATACCAGCTGATGGTGTAGCCAGTTAGAATGCTCTCCATAGTACATCTGTAGAAATTTTCGGGCGTTTTTGGAGACATACCAAATCTTCTCAAATTCCTAATGAAAGGCTGCTGTGGTGCTTTGGTAGCTGCATTGATGTATTAGGTTAGATCCTCAAATATTGACACCCAGGAATCTGAAATTGCTTATTCTTTCCACTTCTGATCCCTCTGAGGACTGGTGTGAGTTCCTTTCTGAAATCCACAATCAGTCTTTTGGTCTTGTTAACATTGAGTGCAAAAGTTGTTGCTACAAAACCACTCAACTAGTTGATATATCTCTCTCCTGTACGCCCTATCAGCAAAGTCTGAAATTCTGTCAACAATGATTGTATCATCAGCAAATGTATAGATGTGTTTTGCTAGGACAATAATGTTACTATTTACTTTGGCATGCTGTGCATCATTATTAACTCATTTGGCCATAGTTCGTTTTTAAGGATACAGGCAGTGGGTCTGGTTGGATTCTGGTAGCAATGTGCATATTGTTGACTTCCTGTTCTTCCTTTCAGCAACTGTCTGTCAAATCTCACTGTCTTACACATCAGCCAGTGTGTCACAAGGAAGGAGTACATGAATATCAAACGTCATCACTGTGCATGATTCTGGGCTAAGGAATCCAGACAGATAGCTGTTGTTGCTTATTTTCTTCTGAAATTTTAGTGAATTAAGTAACTATCCCCTCAAAGAAACTTTACACTGCTGCTTAAGAGAATTGACCAATATCCCGTGCATTCATTGTGAGTGATTTAAAATGTAGTTGCCCTGAATGGAACTGCCTTTGTTGAAGTAATTGAGTAATCATTGACAGCCTCCTTGGGCAATTACAGACTATGTGCTCAATTGGGTTTCTTTGAACGATATCCATTATTAATGGATTATTAAGGATGGACTCGCATTAATCTTGTCAGATGCAAGAACTATAGTCTGACAACTCATGGACTAACAAATGCAATAAGCTTCTCAGAAATAATGGCCATTGCTGCCCTTCAATAATACTTGGTAAAGATGATCATGTCAGCTAAGAGACTCCATGCTTTTAAAAACAAATATTTTATTAAGATATTCACCATTTATTGTACTAAGTTGCAGAGATTTGCAACTGAATATGGAGTCTGATTAAAGTGGATGAAAACTATAGTCCTTTTCTGTCCATTGGAGCAGCTTATTTCTGAGGCATGTGACTGGTGATGCTTTCCTACTAAAACAGAAGCTGATATGCAGCTAATTTAAAAGCGTAAGCTACCCTTTTAGGCAAGTCTAAATCTTTTTAGTTCAGGTGTGTCCCACTGAGTCACGCCAATATGACTGTAACTTCCCATAACTACGTGCCTTCATCCCATGTGAATCATTAATTGGAAAGTTGATGGAAGACCAAGAGCAATCCGATCTTTGCCAGGATGGGGTCAAAGGATTTTTATTGTCACCTGAAGGAGAGATGCTGGTAAAGTTTTCTGGCAGTTGCATCTACATGGTTGTACCAGAACAGACTATTAATTATGTTCACTCTAAGTAACTTTGAGCCCTCAACACTGTGAACCTCAGCACAGAGAAGCTAAAGATAGCTGAGTTCTGAATGTTATCTGAAGAATTATAATATCCTGAAGCTATGCTTTTTGATGATGTCTAGCTTTTTACCAAAGTCTATTGTTTCAGTTGTGGCATCAAATTGTAGCTTATTTTTTAACTGAACTTCAATAATCTCAGTTTGATTTAGATTCTTTAGTGGTGTGTTTGGTTGATAATGTCTGCAGCAAATCTCTGCTTTTCTATGGTATTCTCTTTAATCCACATCCAATTCACCAATGTGTAATTGCCCATCACAGTTGCTAATCTATGCTTGCATTACCATCAGAATTCTTCCTTCTGGCTTTTTTATTGTTTTTGTGTCTGTAAAATGCTAGAATGATAAGAAATCCTTGTGTTTTGACTAGACCAGTTGAGATCTAAAAAGTGAAGTAATGGCCTTGGAAGACCATTATCACAGCAAGGTCAAAGTGATGTTGAGAAAGATTGTGCAAAAATTGAGGTTTCAAATACTACCATGCATTCTAAAAGTAGCATGCAAACTCCCATTTGCAGAAGGTGTTTCAAATGCACATTAACAAACCCTTGTACTGGTTGTAAAGTCTAGCACTCTTGTATGTTGTTAACCATTACACAGCTGGATTTCTGCGTAATTATTTGTCTGACGTTTATCTGAAAGTGGAGAGTTAATACTGTAGATAATTTGTTTTAAAAACAGAATTGTATCTCTGTGAGGAATAGCAAAAAGATGCATATCCAAATTCTTGTTGATCTACTTTCTTGTATATCTAATCATTTTTAAGAAAACATTTTCTTGCAACATTTATTATATCCTTGAGTTCCAAACTCTAAACTATGACTCACCAAGTTCCTCAACACCCTGTATTTGGAAATTCTTTTCCTAAAGTCCATATATTTCCCAGCCTTAAACTTTATTTTCTTCTGAGTGCCTGCTGCAACAATTCTGTGGCTAATCTTCCCTTCTGTTATTTGTTAGTTGTTTCAGTGTTTTCCAGTAGAACGCTCATTTATCGCTGAGATTTTTATTCTGATGAATTTTGTATATATTTAACTGAAGCAAAGTGGTGCAGGGGTGTATGTCATTTTTACTGTTTTGGGAAAATAGTGTTTCTCAGAATAGGGGTGTAATATTTAGGCATGTTGTAAAGTTCCCTTTACCTCAAAAAATTCTCTGAACACAGCAACATCTTCTTATGATCACACCTGTAACATTTTCCCATTTTTTTGTGAATAGTATGTATTGGATTGCAAAAGTATAATTCCTAAAGATTTTAGACACAGTAGATACTAGTTTCAGTTACACCTGAGTGAAAATGCATATGAAAGGGCAAAATTAATTTTTGGAAGATCAATTATTTTTATTGTTATATTTAAAAACATTCTGTTCAGATATTTTGGTGGATAACACAAAAATTACATTTGTTCAGCGATCATTCTTTTTCATATCATATTTTTGCAAAATATTACCTACTGTCTCTTTACTCATAGCTTTCTTGGTTTCATGCTGACTTGTTAATCTCCTGTCATCAGGTTGCTTCTTTGTTGGTGCGATCTCTCCATGGTGAACCCAGCAAAAGTGTTTTTTTTTGTACCTCCATATCATTGCAGAGAGTACTTATTCCTTACATTCATTCACTTGTTGCTCATGTTCACATCTACATTTTGTTTGTACAATGTCCTGTGTATGTTACTCAAAATGGGTTTTTTGGTTTGTTAAGAGTAGGAATGCTTCTTTGATAAGTGTTTATCTCGCGGTTGTTTTGCTTTATACTTGTTGATATGATAATTGTATTCATTTGTTAACCAATAGGGAATGTTATTTTGTCTTGTGAGGCTGGGAACTTGGGGGAGGGGTTTTCGCGGGCTTTTGGAAGAGAGCGGGAGGAAGACGTCGAGGAAGGTGGACGTGCGCTGCACTGCTCGGAAGACCACCGGACGTGGTCCTAGGTGCGAAGACGTGGAGGTCGGAGGCAAGCGACGAGGGGTCGAATGGTTCGATGTTTGAGCTCCAACGATGTGCACTAAACTGACTGAACTTTGATAAGTTGGTGCCTTTTTGTTTTGTTTGTTTCCCTTGCATATATATTGTATTGCCTAATACTCTTTTCGTTTGAGTAAACTCTTTAAAGTGTATTTCATAACGGTATTTGTTGTGGGTTTGATACTGTGGGCGGGCGCGAGGCATAAACTCGATTCTCACAGCACATGCATGTATGGGAGGTGGGATTGGTGTGTGGCTGGATCTCCTTTTCCCCTAGACATATACCAGCCTGTTGGGTAAGTGTTATATTTGTGGGGTGCTCGTCCCGGAATGGAGTGTCAGGGGCTGTGGAATCGCGCAGACAGCAGAGCAGAGATGGACAGAGATAAGATTGTTAGCTGGTGTGAACTTGAAGGTGTACCGGCGCAGTATGCCTGTGCAGTGAGCGGATTGAATTTTCGAGTTTCGGGAGACGCGATAATGCGGGGCTTAAGTTCGGTGAAGGGTATTGGGCAGGTAGAATTGGTAGCTAGATGGTGTGGTAAAGCGGTGGAGTCTAGCTGGGTGCTGGTTTGTACGAGTGCTGACGTCAGGATGTTGGAACCGGGGGAGGCGGGGCCGTGGGGGCTCCACACCCTCTCCAAGGATGAGGCTGAGGAGCTAGAGCTAGAGGTGGACCCCAGAGAGGTGCCTGGCACTAGTAAAGGGAGGTGGGAGGAGGGAGTCGTGACTAAGCCCCTCTCCCCAGGTAGGGTGGAAGCCTTGGAGCTGGCAGCCGCACTTAATTCCCTGGTGGGAGTGGTCGAAAGGCCACGGCTGAAGCTGGGGGTGTTCTCCGGAGCCAAGCCTACTCTGGACAGGGGAGGTACCCACTCCCGGCAGCGACCAGTGCAGTGAGTTGGGAGTGGGAGCCGGCCTGGGAGAGGAGGGGCGGCAGGCTGTGTGTGCTTTAACTGTGGGAAAGAGGGGCATTTCAGGCGGGACTGTGGGCGGCCGAGGGTGTGCTATAGCTGTGGAGAGGAGGGACACTTTGGGTGGGATTGTGAGAGACAAGGAGTCCTGTGGAGGACAAGCCCCCCTGCGACTAAGAAGGGAGAGGTGTCGGGAAACTTAGGAGAGGCTCAGTGAGGGAACGGACTGGAGCCTCTGGAGGAACACGTTCCCAGAGATCAGCCGGAAGACCACTGGGTGCCCACGCCTCAATTCTGGATGGGCTGGTAGGACCCCGTGCCAGTGTGGGTCTACGGATAGAGGGAGTTTACGCAAAAGCCGTTCTTGATACGGGATCGCAGGTGACCTTATTGTACCGGTCTTTCTACAACCAATATCTAAAGCATTTGCCCGTAACCCCATTTGACGCCCTGCAGATTTGGGGTGTGAGCAAGGGTGACTACCCGTACGATGAGTACCTATCAGTGAGATTTGAGTTCTCAGAGGGCGATGTGGGAGTGTCTGAAGCTATTGAGACGTTGGTGTTGGTGTGTCCTGACCCGGTGGAAACCGGTGGTGCTGCCCTCCTGGTGGGGACTAACTCCCCCGTTGTGCGACGGCTCCTGGGAGCTTGTGAGGAGAAAGGGGGGGAAGACTTTCTGGAGACCCTCTCGGTGCATCCAGTGTTTCGAGCGGTGTTCGAAGAAGGGGTTGCCTCCCAAGGGCTGGACCCGGAGTGTAAACGAGGGACGGTGTGGTGTATGCAGGCGAGGCCCAAGGTGATCTGACCAGGGGAGGTAGCACTAGTGATGGGGACCCCCAGATTCCCAGGAGTGCCGAAGGGCGAAGCCCTGTTAGTAGACGCCCCGGACAATCTTGAAGGGGAGACACGATTTCCGGCGGGGGCGCTAGTGAGACCCGAAGTGCAGAGACCAGAGGTGGTACATGCGAGGCGAATAGCTATAAGTGTCAGGAACACCACAGCAAGAGAAATCATCTTTAAGAGCGGAATGCCGCTGGCACATCTGTTCCCGGTGACGGTAATGTCTAGCGCACCAGTGAGGACCCCTAACAGGGAGGGATCGGAGCATCGAAGGGAGCTGACCGCTGAAGCCTTTAACTTCAGGGATTCCCCAGTGTCGCCGGAGTGGAAATGCAGGCTAGTGGAGAAGATGCTGAAGATGGAAGCTGTTTTTTCTCGGGGCGAGTTTGATGTTGGCTGCTCCAAAAACACTCGCCACACCATCCGGGTGACGGAGGACACCCCGTTCCGAGAGAGATCCCGGCGGCTGGCTCCGGCAGATGTTGAGGACGTGCGACAGCACTTGTGCAAGTTGAGGGAGGCCGGAATCATAGCGGAGTCTCAAAGTCCTTATGCATCCCCAATAGTGGTGGCATGGAAGAAGAATGGGAGAGTGCGCATGTGTGTTGACTACAGGACTTTGAATCGGCGAACTGTCCCTGATCAATATACCGTCCCAAGGGTCGAGGACATGCTGGCCTGCCTGAGCGGTGTGAAGTGGTTCAGTGTGCTGGACTTAAGAAGTGGGTATTACCAGATCCCGATGAGTGCGGCAGATAAAGAGAAGACCGCTTTTATCTGCCCGCTGGGGTTTTTTCAGTTTGAATGAATGCCCCAAGGCATAGCGGGAGCCCCAGCCACCTTCCAGAGGCTCATGGAGAGAACTGTGGGGGATATGAATCTGTTGGAGGTGCTGGTGTACCTGGACAATTTGATAGTGTTCGGATTGACTTTGGAGGAACATGAGGAGAGGCTGTTGAAGGTGTTGGGCCGGCTTAATGAAGAAGGGTTGAAGCTTTCCCTAGACAAATGCCAGTTCTGGAAGTCATCGGTTAGCTACGTTGGCCATATCATTTTGCAAGAGGGAGTGGCTACTGATCCAACCAAGATAGAGGCCGTGACCACCTGGCCGAGACCCCAGAAAGTGGGCGCTGTGCGCTCATTTTTGGGGTTCTGTGGGTAATACCGCCGATTTGTGAAAGGATACGCAAAAGTGTGTCATCTGTTGACTCAGCTGTTGTGTGGCTATCCCCCGGTGGGAAAGAAAAGGAAGGGGGACCAGAGACAGGATACTGGAGGATACTGGAACCCGGCGGAACCTTTTGGCTTGAGATGGGATGATCGATGTGAAGAGGCGTTCCGATCTTTGAAAAGGGCACTGACCCAGGCCCTGGTGTTGGCTTTTGCCGATCCCCAGAAGCCCTATGTGCTGCACACGGATGCCAGCCGAGAGGGTCTAGGGCAGGGGTCAGCAACCTTTACCACTGAAAGAGCCACTTGGACCCGTTTCCCACAGAAAAGAAAACACTGGGAGCCGCAAAACCCGTTTGACATTTAAAATGAAATAACACTGCATACAACGTTTTGTTTTGCCTTTATGCTATGTATAAACAAACTATAATGTGTTGCATTTATGAAATTGATGAACTCCTGCAGAGAAAACGAAATTACATTTCTGCATGCAACAAAAACATTTTGAACTCTGAAAAAAAGACGTTGGGTTGAAGGTTACTTTTAAGTAAAATACTCAACGTCTATTTGAGTCCTTCTTGTATTTATGAAAAATGCCAAACTTAAATTTGCCGCCAGCAGCAAACCAAAAATAACGTCAGCCAGCTGTCAGCCTGAAAAATAAAAGGACTATTTCACTGAACAATGAAAACATATGAATATACGTAAAATAATAGGCAATTAAAATATTTATCATACTTGTTCAGGTTGACTCACACCTGACAATGCAGTCGTATTCAGTAGGGATGGATCGATGCTTAGGGGAGTGACCGGGAAGGATAATGTGTTTTTTCCCTCTCTGACCTCACAGAAGCGTTTCCCAAACGATGTTTGCATTGCGATGATTGCAGAATGTAAATACTCTGAATTTATCATGTCGTGACCTTGTTTGAACTCTCTCAAATTGGGGAAGTGAGACAATGTGCCTTTCTGTAAATCTCTGGCAAGCACTGTCAACTTGCGCTCGAATGCCAAAACATCCTCCAACATGTGCAGGGCTGTACGTCCTTACCCCTGAAGAGCTGTGTTCAGCGTGTTCAGGTGCGCTGTCATGTCTACCATGACGTGTAGCTTTGCCAGCCACTCTGGCTGTTCCAGCTCGGGAAAGGTGGGCCCTTTGCTGCCCAGGAAAGTTTTCACTTCTTCCAGACACACGACAAAGCGTTTCAGCACCTCCCCTTTGGACAGCCAGCGATAAAAACATGTTGTAGCGGTGTGCTACACGCAGTCAGTAAACTGCAGTCAAAGATAGCTTTATTCGAACTAAACAGCCTTGCTTTTAAGTCTCCCTCAACCTGCCCCCCATGGGCGCGGATGCTGCAAAAGACACGTACTCACAAACCCCCGTAGGCTATCTCCCTTAGCCTGAACGCTGGCTAATTGTGAGCCGGTTCGGATGTGTCAGGAAATGGGTCGCCACAATGTCTTAATTAGATTGCACAAGATCACCATAATCTTCAAATTTAGAATTACATTTCAAAAACTAACAAACTAACATAAAATACATTTTAATTAAATACTGACCAATTATTTCCCAAAGCAACAGGGAGCCGCAGCACAGACGTAAAAGAGCCACATGTGGCTCCGGAGCCGTGGGTTGCCGACTCCCGGTCTAGGGGCTGTTCTGTACCAGGAGCATGGCAAAGCATTGAGGCTGGTAGCCTTTGTCAGCCGAAGCTTGTCGCCATCTGAGAGAAACTATCCCACTCACAAGTTGGAGTTCCTGGCACTGAAATGGGCGGTGGTGGACAAGTTGGGCGATTACCTGTACGGAGCCAAGTTTGAGGTGAGAACGGATAACAGTCCCCTCACTTATATTTTGACTTCGGCGAAGCTGGATGCCACAGGACATCGGTGGCTAGCGGCCTTGTTGGTATATGATTTCAGCCTGAGGTACCGCCCCGGAAGCAAGAATGTTGATGCGGATGCTTTGTCACGTCGGGAGCCGGCGGAACAGGAGAAGGACGTGAAGTGGGAGAGTGTCCCTGCCCCTGGAGTGAAGGCAATGTGTCAGTTTGCTATCACCGTGAAGGCCAAGGGAAGAGGGAGGATGGAAAGAGCCGTGGACCACTTGGGGGTTTTTGACGACGCCATATCCCTAGCTTACTGCGATCTGACCGCACTGCGGACTAAATAGTTGCCGAAACTGAGTCCAGGGGAAGTGGTAGCTGCTCAGCATTGGCACAGTGTGGAGAGCAGTCGAGAAGGGGGATGTGACGTTGGCTGAGAAGGCGAAACACCCATTTGTGCCTCTGTTATTGAAGGAGTGGTCTCGGTTAAAGTTAAAGAACCAAATCTTGTACCGGGTAACGGCGCCTCTGGACCAACCCCGCTGTTGGCAACTGGTCCTGCCGGAGGAGTATCGACAGGCTGTACTCCAGGCCTTACATGATGATTCTGGACACTTGGGGGTGGAAAAGACCTATGGATTACTCAAAGACCAGTTCTACTGGCCCCAGATGAGGGGGGAAGTCGAAGAATACTGTAGGGGATGCAGTCGTTGCATCCGGAGGAAGACCCTGCCAGTGTCAGCGGCTCCACTGTCACACTTGCAGAGTGCGGGACCTCTGGACTTGGTGTGTATGGATTTCCTGTCGATTGAGCCTGACACCAGCAACACCGCGAATGTCTTGGTCATCACCGATCATTACACTCGCTATGCTCAGGCATTTCCCACTAAGGATCAGAAGGCGACGACAGTGGCGAAGGTGTTATGGGAGAAGTATTTTGTTCATTACGGCCTTCCCAGGCGTATCCATAGAGATCAGGGGCGGGACTTTGAGAGCCGCCTTATCCATGAATTACTGACTATGCTTGGGGTTGAGAAATCCAGGACTACCCCTTATCACCCACAGGGAGATCCTCAGCCAGAGAGGTTCCACAGGACCCTGTTGGATATGCTCGGGACACTGGAGATTGGGCAGAAAAGTAGATGGAGTCGTCATATTGGACAATTGGTTCACTGTTACAATTGTACTCGCAATGATGCTACAGGGTACTTGCCCTATTATCTGATGTTTGGGCGGGAAGCGAGGTTGCCAATTGACTTGTGTTTTGGGGTTGAAGTGGGTGAATTACCCGGGAAGTCCTATCTAAAGTACGTGTCCGACATGAAGAGGGAGTTACAGCGGGCGTACGAGTTGGCCGAGGCAACGGCTACCAAACAAAACCAGAGAAATAAGATGCAGTATGATCGAAAGGTGAAGTTTGTCCAATTATTGCTGGGCGACCGGGTCCTTTTACAGAATTTGGGACTCCCTGGTAAGCACAAGCTGGCTGATCGATGGGCGGCCAGCCCCTATGTAATAGAGAGCCAGATGCCGAACCTTCCAGTTTACCAGGTGAAACCTGAGGATGGAAAAGGGCCTATCAAGGTACTCCATCGGAATCACCTGCTGCCACTGGGTCAAGCGGTGCAGGTGGATAAGGAGCCCGAGTGGGAGGTTACGCCTAGTACAAGGATTCTGCAAGGGCGTGGAGAAAGGGAAGAGCCCGCTGCTGAAGAGCGGGAACGGGTCCCTCACCTGGGAAGGGCTACCGATTCGGAAGAAGACGACTCAGATGAGTGGCCCCTGTTCCCATTCGCTGGCGCTCCAGTACCAGAAGAGGAGGCTCCTGGCCCTTCCCATACTGAGTTGGGTGAGAGGAGGGAAGGTCTTGAGGGTCAGATGGAGAGGCAGCCAACATTGGGGGGAGAGAGGGTGGAACCCGAGCGTGAGCCGGAGAGATTTCAGGTGAGGGAGGACCCCCGTGAAGAACGGGGTGAGGGTCTGTCAGGTAGACCTGGGGAGTCCGAGACAGTGGGTTCGCAGGTGAAGAGGGAGCCCAGTGGGGCAGAAGGAGTATGGAGATCTCAGAGGATTAGGCGCCCCCCAGAGCGGTTGACATATGTGGTGCCAGGAGAACCAAGTGTGATTTCTACTGCTCTGGGTAGTTATGTCACTGTTTTCTGCACCTGGGTTGGGTTTTGTGTGTTTCAAGATGCGTTGGGGAACTCTGGTAATGCCATGAGGGCATGACATTTGCTGGTGGGGAGAGAATGTACAATGTCCTGTGAATGTTACTCAAAATGGGTTTTTTGGTTTGTTAAGAGTAGGAATGCTTCTTTGATAAGTGTTTCTCTTGCAGTTGTTTTGCTTTATATTTGTTGATATGGTAATTGTATTCATTTGTTAACCAATGGGGAATGTTATTTTGTCTTGTGAGGCTGGGAACTTGGGGGAGGGGTTTTCGCGGGCTTATGGGAGAGAGCGGGAGGAAGACGTCGAGGAAGGTGGACGTGCGCTGCACTGCTCGGAAGACCACCGGACGTGGTCCTAGGTGCGAAGACGTGGAGGTCAGAGGCAAGCGACGAGGGGTCGAATGGTTCGATGTTTGAGCTCCAACGATGTGCACTAAACTGACTGAACTTTGATAAGTTGGCGCCTTTTTGTTTTGTTTGTTTCCCTTGCATATATATTGTATTGCCTAATACTCTTTTCGTTTGAGTAAACTTTTTAAAGTGTATTTCATAACGGTATTTGTTGTGGGTTTGATACTGTGGGCGGGCGCGAGGCATAAACTCGATTCTCACAGCACCTGCGTGTACGGGAGGTGGGATTGGTGTGTGGCTGGATCTCCTTTTCCCCTAGACCGGGAGTCGGCAACCCGCGGCTCCGGAGCCACATGTGGCTCTTTTACGTCTGTGCTGCGGCTCCCTGTTGCTTTGGGAAATAATTGGTCAGTATTTAATTAAAATGTATTTTATGTTAGTTTGTTAGTTTTTGAAATGTAATTCTAAATTTGAAGATTATGGTGATCTTGTGCAATCTAATTAAGACGTTGTGGCGACCCATTTCCTGACACATCCGAACCGGCTCACAATTAGCCAGCGTTCAGGCTAAGGGAGATAGCCTACGGGGGTTTGTGAGTACGTGTCTTTTGCAGCATCCGCGCCCATGGGGGGCGGGTTGAGGGAGGCTTAAAAGCAAGGCTGTTTAGTTCGAATAAAGCTATCTTTGACTGCAGTTTACTGACTGCGTGTAGCACACCGCTACAACATGTTTTTATCGCTGGCTGTCCAGAGGGGAGGTGCTGAAACGCTTTGTCGTGTGTCTGGAAGAAGTGAAAACTTTCCTGGGCAGCAAAGGGCCCACCTTTCCTGAGCTGGAACAGCCAGAGTGGCTGGCAAAGCTACACGTCATGGTAGACATGACAGCGCACCTGAACACGCTGAACACAGCTCTTCAGGGGTAAGGACGTACAGCCCTGCACATGTTGGAGGATGTTTTGGCATTCGAGCGCAAGTTGACAGTGCTTGCCAGAGATTTACAGAAAGGCACATTGTCTCACTTCCCCAATTTGAGAGAGTTCAAACAAGGTCACGACATGATAAATTCGGAGTATTTACATTCTGCAATCATCGCAATGCAAACATCGTTTGGGAAACGCTTCTGTGAGTTCAGAGAGGAAAAAAACACATTATCCTTCCCGGTCACTCCCCTAAGCATCGATCCATCCCTACTGAATACGACTGCATTGTCAGGTGTGAGTCAACCTGAACAAGTATGATAAATATTTTAATTGCCTATTATTTTACGTATATTCATATGTTTTCATTGTTCAGTGAAATAGTCCTTTTATTTTTCAGGTTGACAGCTGGCTGACGTTATTTTTGGTTTGCTGCTGGCGGCAAATTTAAGTTTGGCATTTTTCATAAATACAAGAAGGACTCAAATAGACGTTGAGTATTTTACTTAAAAGTAACCTTCAACCCAACGTCTTTTTTTCAGAGTTCAAAATGTTTTTGTTGCATGCAGAAATGTAATTTCGTTTTCTCTGCAGGAGTTCATCAATTTCATAAATGCAACACATTATAGTTTGTTTATACATAGCATAAAGGCAAAACAAAACGTTGTATGCAGTGTTATTTCATTTTAAATGTCAAACGGGTTTTGCGGCTCCCAGTGTTTTCTTTTCTGTGGGAAATGGGTCCAAGTGGCTCTTTCAGTGGTAAAGGTTGCTGACCCCTGCCCTAGACATATACCAGCCTGTTGGGTAAGTGTTACATGTTTATTTTTAATTTTGTTCTTTTTTTCTAATGCTGTAATTTATTCTCTTTGTTGCTAAATAAATCTTCGTAGGAATATCCTACAGTTTCCAACTTTAAGAATTTGCTCAATCAGATTTATTATCACTGAAATATGACATGAAATTTGTTCTTTTTTAATAGTTCAGTGCAAAGGTTTGAAACTATAAATTACAGAAAAGGTGCAAAAAGAAAGGAAATAATGAGGTGGCATTCATGAATTGTTTACAGATCTGATAGCAGAGGGGAAGAAGCTATTCATGAGTCATTGAGTTTGGCTCTTGAGGCTCCTGTACCATCTCATTGCAGTAACAAGTAGAAGTAGGTTCTGGATGGTGAGGGTCCTTAATGATAGATGCCTCCTTCTTGAGGCACTGTTTTTGAAGAAGTCCTGATGGTGGGGAGCTGACTGAGTCCATAGCTCTCTGCAACTCTTACAGTCCTCTGCATTGGAGTGTCCATACTAGACTGATATAATCAGTCAGGATGCTTTCCACTATGCATCTATAGAAATTTGTAAGATTTCATACCCAATCTTCTCAAACTTCCAATGAAGTAGAGCTGCTAGCATGCCTTCTTTATGATTGTGTCGGTGTGTTGTGCATCTGGGATGTTGACTCCCAGGACCTTGAAACTGCTCACCCTTTTCACTGCTGACCCCTCAATCTGGATAGCAATCGAATGTGAACTGATAATTGGCAAATAATGTTCATATCACATGCCCACCTCCAAGTGAGAGCCTAGGCATCTGTATTTGGGATTCAGAGGCATTATCTTTAAGTCCAGCACCATCAATGTCCTGGAATAAACATTCATCAGAAACTCAGCTGGTAGAACCACAGTGAGTGTATTGGTTATTCTTTAATGAATGACTCATCTACTGACAACCCAAAGCCTTCCCATTACAAATTGAAAATTGGAATGCTTGCCTGCATATGTGCATTGCCAACACTCAAGAAGCTAAGCATTATCTGGGATAAAGCAGTCTGCTTGATTATCATGTCCACCAGTGGTGGTCAGTGGATTCTGTTAATTATCATCTGCTAAGCATCTGCTGTAGTTACTTGCCCAAGCAATTCCAAAAACACTTTCCGAACCTATAATTTCTACCTCAGTGGATTTAAGGCTTGGTTGCATGGGAAGAACACTGCCTGCATTTTGCCTTCAAATTACTCACTGTTCTGAATTGAAAATATATTGTCATTCCTGTTTTCCTCCCCAACTTTAGAGGAGTGCCTTTTCCAAAAGGACTGGAGCAGTTCAAAAAGGTTATTCGCAACAACCTTTTCAAAGGCAATTGAGAATGGATAATAGACAGTGGACACCTGGACCACAAAATGAATGACTAAAAATTTTAATGACACAGCAAACTAGTCAGAATTTCATCTCCATTGCTTGACATCTTTCCAGTGTCTTTCCAAAGAATTTTTTAACCTGAGCTTTCAAATCTCTCTTTGGAGTAAATTCTTAATAATTGACAAATTCTTCTGTTATTTAATGTAGTGTTCCTTAATCTTGTCTTGGAAAAATTTGGTGCTGGTTTATTTAAATCCAATCCAGAATATCTTGCTATGTATTTTCACATTTTTAAATTTTATTTTATTTTCTTAGTGACATTTTGTCTTTTAAGTAACAAACTCAGAAGCCAGCTTGTGTGCAGAAGCAATAGATGACTTAGACAAGGATGCCATTTGTGCATGATACTTACAATAAAAATGACCTGTAGCAACCAACCATTGTTGTTTAATGTGGTTAAAATGTCCTGTCCAAAATGCACTCAGTAGTACCTCCTGTACCTAATAAAGTGGCCACTGAGTGTATGTTTTTGGTCTTCTGCCGCTGTAGTCCATCCATTTCAAGTTTGACCGTGTTGCTTGTTATGAGATGCTCTTCTGTACACTACTGTTACAACACAGGATCATTTGAGTTACTGTTGCTTTTCTGTCTGCTTGAATTAGTCTAGCCATTCTCCTCTAACCCCTCTCATTGACAAGGTATTTTTGCCTACAGAACTGCTGGATTTTATTTTTGTTTTTTGCCCCATTGTCTGTAAACTCTAGAGACCCCTGTGCATGAAAATACCCAGAAATCTGTCTCTGAGATGCTGAAATCACCCTGTCTAGCATCTACAATCATTCCACGATCAAAGTCACTTAGATCGCATTTCTTTCCCATTCTGATGCTTAGTCTGAACAACATTGACCCCTTTGACCATGTCTGCATGGTTTTATGTATTAATTTGCTTCCACATGATTGCAGACTAGATACTTGCATTGACCTACAGGTTTACTTAATAAAGTGGCCACTAAGTATAGGTTCTGTATATGCTAACACTGTTTATATATCCATTAGCTCTACTGTGCTATTTGTGTGATGGCTTTGGTTAACGCATGGACGATGGTGTTTGCTTCTGGTGCACTGTATCACAGGATGAAGCCTTCTGGACTAGATCAGAGTTGACAGCTCTGGTCCAAGCATGAGCTTAGTTTTCAAAAATCAAAGAATTTTCAAAACAGTAGTTTTAATTTTTCATCTCATCTTTGAAAATCAAGATGAAGTCAATGAATATGGTTATAATCTTAGAGTTATAATAGCACTCGCAATTCATAGTCTTTTTTAAAAAATTTTCTTAATTTTGCATAGCTGAGGAGTTTTTACAGCACTGCTGACTAGTGTTAGTCTATGTTAGTAACCAATGCAGTTACATATACCTTTTGTCATTGGAGGCCAACAAAACATGTTTTGGCTGTTATAGCTTGAAATCAGAAATAGTCGATATACTTGATATCTTTTATCTGCAAAAAAAAATTGGGGATTTACTGATTAAAAGGTATTCTATATAATGAAATGATGTAATTGTAAGCTAGTCACTTTTGGGCAGATAGGGCTCGTTAGCCGTGGTTGTCAACTCATCCAGGAGAGGGAAAATTCTGATCTCATACCTCCGCTGCCTTGCGGTTGTACCTACAAATGGGTAAGGCCCTGGGAGTAAACCCAGAGGAAAAATCTGGAGCTCAAGTCCCTAAGATAGTCCTACACTCAGTTCAATGTTGACTGGCAACTCCTGCGATGCTGCTGGTACCAAACTGTATCAGTCTCTGTCTGCTGTTCCTTTGGGTTCATCAGATGTGTGGAGAGAGGGAGCTTACTAAAGGACAACAGCTTGCTCTCCATATCGTTCTGCCCAGGCTTGCATATCTAGACAGCTATGAGGCAATATTCATGGTCAACTCTGACCTATGGAGGCCCTCACTTCAACTCAAATTTAGATGTCCAGGCAGTCGATACATTGTAACTGGTAATCGAGTAAAGTTTGCTTAGTAGATGCTTGAGGAAAGGTGGATATTCCATTTAATCAGACATACTTTTTGTTGGCTCTGACTCAATTAATGTGTTATTTCTGAATATTGAAATGCTCCCAAGTACATTCTGGGCATAATGTGCAAGGGATCTGCTTTTGAATAAAGAATACACCACTTATAATAAAAAGGTTTTCCAGATATAATAGCAATTAACATTTTTCATCAAACAGCTTGTTAGCTATGCATATTTTGAAGAACATTTTTCAAGTTAGAATACTCTTTGATGCTGTTGTGATTTACACCTTCCATTATGAACTTGTTGAGTAATTTGGAAATTAAATGTTCTCATGAATGTTATGATGAAGTTTTTAAATGAACGTCCTCATTCAATGACTATTTTGTGGTTGTCCACATCTGTGATTTCCAGTCCTAATGTTAGCAATTCCAACAAAATCCACCTTTAGATTTGGAAATTAAGCAAAGGGTGTAGTACAGGGGTCGGCAACGTTTACCACTGAAAGAGCCAATATGGACCCATTTCCCACAGAAAAGAAAACACTGGGAGCCACAAAATGAAATAACACTGCATACAACGGGTTTTTTTTGCCTTTATGCTATGTATAAACAAACTATAATGTGTTGCATTTATGAAATTGATGAACTCCTGCAGAGAAAACGAAATTACATTTCTGCATGCAACAAAAACATTTTGAACTCCGAAAAAAAGACGTTGGGTTGAAGGTTACTCCATAGGTAGCCTACCTTGGATCGAAGAATTAAAAGAATGTGCGCACTGGCGGGCGTCAGGCATTGGCAGTTGTGATGTATATTAATAGTGATAAAAAAACACGTTGTAGCGGTGTGCTACACGCAGCGCTAAAATAAAGACACTGCAGTCAAACTTTATTCGAACTAAACAGCCTTGCTTTAAAGCCTCCCTCAACCCGTCCCCGTGGGCGCGGATGCTCCAAAAGACACGTACTCACAAACCCCCGTAGGCTATCTCCCTTAGTCGGAACGGTGGCTAATTGTGAGCCGGTTCGGATGTGCCAGGAAACGGTGTCTCTGCAAAGTTTTCAGATTGTACAAGATCACCATAATCTTCAAATTTTGAATTACATTTCAAAAGCTAACAAACCACGGGGAGCCGCATCACAGAGATCAAAGAGTCGCATGTGGCTCTGGAGCCGCAGGTTGCCTACCTCTGGTGTAGTATAACTTAAACCAATTTACTTATTGTTGTGCCATTGACTACTTGCTATTAATTTTCTAAAATTAATTAATTATTTAAAGCACTTCAGACAAAGTCCTGTTTTTTTATTTGATCCATAATCACCTCAATTGCTACCTATGCCATGTGTTAATGAGGCCAGAAATAAGAAGACTATACAGTTTAACACGTGGCTAAGGAGATGATGCAAGAGGAAAAGTTTCAGATTTTTGGATCTTTGAGCTCTCCTCCAGGAAGGTGGGACCTGCACAGATAGAAAGGTTTGCACATGAACTGGATTGGGACTTGCTGGAAGGTTTGCTAGTGCTGCATTAGGATATTAGGGGGTTAACGAGAGTTGCAGAGAGATGAAAGCCAGAGCAAAGCTCCAGAGCAGAATGGTGGGATAGTTGTGAGGAAATATGTTGTTAGTCCTACAAACAAAGTCAGGAATTGAAAGGTTGAGCATGGTGTGATTAATATTCTGAGTTGTGTATGTTTCAGTGCAAGGAGTGTTGCAGGAAAGGTGGATGAGCTCAGAGCATGGATCAGCATGTGGAATTATGATATTGTAGCCGGTAGTGAGACTTGATTGTAGGAGGGACAGGATTGACTGCTTAATATTCTGGGGTTCCTTTGATTAATGGTGTGGGAGAGATTAAATGGGGAGAAGTGGCATTACTAGTCAGGGAAAATATCACAGCGGTGCTCAGTCAGAACAGGTTCGAGAGCTTGTATACTGAGGCTGTATGGGTGGAACTGCATTTTGAAAAGGGATGAGTTGTTAATGGGATTATATTAAAGACCACTCAATAGTCAGAGGATTTAGAGAAGCAAATTTGTACTGAGGTTGCAGACTGCTGCAAGAAACATGAGATTATGATAGTACGTGATTTTAACTTTCCAAATATTGACTGGGATCCCCATGTTGTAAAAGGTCTGGATAAGAAAGAGTTTATCAAATTCGTACGGAGGTCTTCCATTAATCAATACAGAGTTCCCAACTAAAGAGTGGGAATTATATAGGAAATTAGATCTCCTATTAGGGAATGAGACAAGGCAAGTGACAGAGCATGAGTAGGGGGACACTTGGGATCTAGTGATTATAATTCCATTAGTTTCAAGATAATTGTGGAGAAAGGTATTGGGGTTGAGATTCTAAATTGGAGAAATGACAATTTTGATGGCATCAGAGAAAACCTGGCAGGTGTGGATTAGGATAGGTTATTTTCTGGCAAAGGTGTACTTGTATGTGGGAGGCCTTCAAAAGTGAAATTTTGAAAGTACAAAACTTGTATGTTTCCATCAGAATAAAAGGTCAAGATAATCCGGTGCAGGGAACCTTGGTTTACAAGGGATATTGAGGAGGTGCCTAGCAGGTATACGTAGGTAAGAAAAAATGAGGCACTTGTGAGTATATCAAATGCAAGAGAATACTAAGAAGGAAATCAGAAGGGGCTAAACGGATGCATGAAACTGCTTTAGCAGACAATGAAAGGGAATGTCAAGGGCTTCTATAGATATACTAAGAGCAGAAAAATAGGAAGGACAAAATTGATTCTCTTGAAGATCAGAGTGATCACCTTTGCATGGAACTATAAGAGATGGAGATATCTTAAATGGATTTTTTGCATCAGTATTTACTTGGGAGATGGACACAATGTCATGAAATATATACAGATTACAAAGGAAAAGGAGCTTACTGTCTTGAGACAAATTACAGTGGGTAAATCCATAAGGTCTAGCAAGGTGTTCCTTCAGACCTTATGAGAGGCTAGTACAGAAATTTCAGGGGTCCACCAAGGAAAATGTACTTAGGAACAGGTGAGGTGCCGGAGCAGTGAAGGTTAGTTGATGACATTCCATTGTTTGAGAAAGACTCGAAGAACAACCCAGGAAATTATAGGCCAGTGTGCATGAAATTAGTGGTGGGTAAGTTATTGGAAGGTATTCTAAGGGACCAGGTATATAAGTATTTGGGTAGACATGGATTGATTAGGGAATAGTCAACATGGCTTGGTAGGTCATGTCTAACCAATCTTATAAAGTTTTTCAAGGAAGTTACCAGAAAAGTTGATGAACTCAAGGCAGTGGATAAGTTTTTATGGACTTTTGCAGGGTCTTTGGCAAAGTCCCAAATGGGAGGCATTCAGAATGGGGTAGGACATTGGCTTTGTGGCAGAAGCCAGGAGTGGTTGTAGGTGGCTGCCACTTAGTTTGGAGGCCTGTGACTAATGGTGTGCCACAAGGATCGGGGCTGAATCCGTTGTTCATCATCAGTGTCAATGATAATGTGGTAAACTAGATCAGCTGAGTTGCTGATGACACCAACATCGAGGATATAGTGGACAGAGAGGAAAGCTGTCAAAACTTGCAGCAGGCTCTGGAACAGCTGGAAAAATGGACTGAAAAATGGCAGTTGGAATTTAGTGCAGACAGGTGTGAGCTTTTACACTTTGGGAGGACAGACCAGGGCAAGACTTCCTCAGTGAGCAGTTGGGCACTGAGGAGTGCAGTAGAGAAGAGGGATCTGGGAATACATTTTTATAATTCCTTGAAAGTGGCATCACAGGTCGATATGATCAAAAGGAGATCTTTAGGCACATTGGCCTTCAGTCAAGTATTGAGTACAGGAGTTGGGATGTTATGTTGAAGTTGTATAAGATGTTGAGGCTAAATTTGGAGTATTTTGTGCAGCTTTGGTCACTTACCTACAGCAAAGATATCAATAAGATTGAAAGAGTGCAGTTAAAATTTGAGGATATTGACAGGACTTGAGGACCTGAGTTATAGGTTGAATGGGTTAGAATTTTATTCCCTAGAGCATTGGAGAACAAGGGGAGATTTAAAAGAAATATACAAAATTGTAAG
Organism: Hypanus sabinus; assembly: GCF_030144855.1. Classification (NCBI taxonomy): domain Eukaryota; kingdom Metazoa; phylum Chordata; class Chondrichthyes; order Myliobatiformes; family Dasyatidae; genus Hypanus; species Hypanus sabinus. The sequence goes on from NC_082710.1 coordinate 61,765,739, forward strand.
GGGTAGTGATAGGGCAAATGTTACCCTTTTTTTTCCCACTGAGATTGGGTGAGATGGACTAGAAATCGTGGGTTAAGGGTGAAAGGTGAAATGTTTGAGGGGAACTCTTCACTCAGAGGGTGGTGAGAGTGTGGAGTGAGCTGTCCGCAGAATGGTGGATGCAGTTTTGATTTCAACATTTAAGGAAAAATTTGGAAAGGTGTATAAATGGAGGGGATATGGAGAGCTATGGTCTAGGTGCAGATCGATGGGACTAAGCAAATTAATGTTTGGCATGGACTAGATGGGCTGAATGGCCTCTTTCTATGCTGAAGTATTCTATAAGTCTGATTCTATGACTCTATCTTGTCTAGATATAGGGCTGTAGAAATAGTAGTTGTGCTTCATCACATGTGCATGTACCCTGGCCCACAATTCAATTGTACATTCAGGGGATCATGTGACCATTACATCATTGATCATGTGCAGCCTTTGGCAGAAGAAAAGCTTGGAGACCTGGTCTGCAAGATCTATGATTTTCATTCTGACATTTATAAGTGACAAACTTCAATTAATGAACAACTCATGTTTCTGTTTGGCTCATCTTAACCCAATGAAGTATCAGCCAAGCTATGAATTTCTCCTCACATGACTGGCATACAGAGGGAGACAAAATCATAATAAGTAGTTACCTATAATACTGCTTGTGAAATATAATTGTCATCTCATGGTCCTTTGAAAAATTGTCATGTGATATTCGAGCAGCAGATTGTTGACAGGAAGTTCCATGGGTAGTCTGGGAGCTACAGTTATTTTTGTTCCATGTATACAAGCCTGTGGATATTGTCAGAGATTAAGACCCCTGAGTATACATGCTTTATGTGTAGAGTGGAAAGAAATCATAGCCATTAAAAATTAGTCATTGAGAATGTTGAATGGGTTTGTCACTGCATTGGTGGGGCAATTCTGAGAAGCTTAGTCCTAGTACATTAAAGTGTAGACTTGAGAAAGTAGGAGTAAAAGTAGTGCCTGAAACTTTGTTTGAATTACAAACTGAAGCCTGGAGTAGAAGATGATGGAAAATAGCATTTCAATTTTCAGAAGAATAATATTTGAATCCTCTGTATATAGTGACGTATGAAGTTGATTGTTAAATGTATGTTGTTAGAATAAAATAAAAGCAGTTTGTTCAGAATGGAGCCAGGCATATGCAGGATGGCAATCTCATAGTGGAAATAGGATAAGTTACTTTAATTATTATTTTCAAATGTGCTGTTTAAGAAAGAAAAGGAGAAGCTGCAAGCCTCTTCAACTCCGCATGAATGAAAATGGAAAGATTGAAGTTTGTGATCCATGATCAAAGACCAGGAATGCTGGTTAATGATCATGTAGTTGTTCCAAACTGAGTGCTGCGGCTTTGGAACTTTCTGGTCTTGAAATGTGCACTGTGTGCAGAAACTGATTATGTCCAATACAAACTACTAAACACATTTGATCCAATGTTCAAGCCGGTATACAACTAAGCTACATCTATGGAAATGGCTTCTTTAAAAATGCCAAAGTATGTTAGTTTGTGTAGATCATTGGTATGAACATGCTACTCAGACTAATGGTAGGAGCTCAGCATCAAGCCCATGTTAGGTGAGCATGAGTGGCATGAAAAGCTGCTCTGCTCCAATGCACTGGGGATCATTCAGCACAGTTGTCAGTTCAGAGCAGCCCAAGGTTTAATTTGGAGCAAGCAAGGATATACAGCATAGTCCCTGCCATTGTAGGCTAAACAGAATAGAGTAAATCAAGGTAGAATTGAGCAGTGTCCTATGAAAGAAAACCATTGCAGCAAGAAAAAATGACAAAAAGAAGGTTTGCATGACATTCTTGAGGGTGAAAATGTAAAGCGTGAATCTTAATTTGTATATACCCAGAGTGGAGATTTTTAGAAAGAGGTAGTCACTGGAAAACTTAGATATAGCCATAGACCTATTCCATTTTCATAAGGGTACTAGTGGCCTGAGTTGAGGAGAATGCCATTCGAAAGAAACGTACAAAAGTTGAGAATGTATTTCAAAGAGACCTTAAGGATACAAAGTAAAACGGAAAGTATAGTCCCCATAATGAGCAAAAGCAATGGCTGATGATTATAGTGGATGGTCAAGTGACCAAACTTTGCTACAGAGAAAGTGACTATCTTAAGAAAAATAATGCAATAATGTATTTAGCATGAATATTTCATAACCATGTTTTGAGAAGTTTCTGGAGCATTTTGGAGAATTACTCCAGGAATTCATATTGAAGTATCAAACAGGTCTCATGTAGGAAAACAAATGCAGAAACAATTGATCTAAAACTTTGACCATTTATGGTGAAGAAGATAGAATGAAAGCTGAACTAGACTAGTACAGCATATCAATTGAGTAAGAGATTGGATCTCATCAAAGGCAGATGAGACTACCCAGCTCTTCAGAGACTGTAAGGTGACCCTCAGTAGAGCTGCGGATAATGAATTGTATACTCTGCCGGTGTCAGAACATTCAGGTGCTGAATTGCCAGAGTCTTCACTAATTTAGACCCATTTTGTGTAGATGCCAAACTTGACTTGGAGAATGAAATGAAAATATTTAAATCCTACTAAAGGTGCAGTGTTATATTGACATTCAGAGAGAGATTGAACAAATTTGGGTAAATGAGCTCCCTGTGCGTAGTGGGGACTGCTCTGCATAGAGCAACATCAACAGCTTCTTTTTATGCAGCATATTTATTGTCATGAAACTTTCACGGTATTTCACAGGTGCATCATCAAACAAAAGCTGATGGAGATGCCAGGAATTAAACTAAATCATACATTTAGTTAAAACAATCAGTGTTATGGAATGCCTTAAGGAACAAAAGTGTCCATGGAATTGGCATAAATTGGAGATACAATAGCACACTTTTTTTTTGAGACTTGAATGATGGTGCCAACTCCTGCCTGCCTGCTTCTGTGAAGTATAGTGGGGTGCACACCAAAAACACAAACAAATCAGTGTCTTTTGGGGAAATGCTAAATAGGGAATAGTGTAGTATAATTTATTCAATTAGCTGTAGCCACAGGTTGTTAAATTTAACAACGTAATGTTATGTTTTTTTTAAGAACATACTATGACCATGAAAGAATGTGGTAGTAAACAATGAGTTGTCTTTAAAATTAAGTCAAGCCAAAGAGTTGAAACCTCAGTTTTTCCTTGTACTGTAACTTTCTCCATCAAGAGAAGCTAGCAGTTTGGATATGTTATATTTGAAGTTTATTGGAATGAGTAATGATTTTATTCAAGCATTTACGTTTCAAAATAAGAGGCTAGTTATTTAAAATTGAGGTGTATAGGAATTTCTTCTCTCAGTGGGTAGTGAATGTTTTCCATTATCTGCCGCTAAGGATGGTTGAGGACAGATCGTTAGACATACAGTAGTTAAGACGGTAAATATTTAAAAGATCAAGGAATTAACGGGTAAAATTAGTAAAGAGAAGTTGCAAGCATAAATCAGCTATGATTTTATTGAATAATGGGGCACACTTGAGGAATCTGTTGGCTTACTCCCGATCCTGTGTTCTTCAGTTTATACTCCCTTTCCTGTCCAATATATTTTACTGATTCTCTAATGGCTATGTGAGTGTAGTGCTAGAAGCTTTAACTCAAAATTGGTTTCCCTTCCAGACATTTCAGCATCAATGTACAGTAGTCCTGTACAAGGATCTGCATTAAGATGGAGCCTGATGTATCTTTAACATAGCTCTGTTATGGATCAACTTCAACCATTAGAAAAGTTGTAGAGGGATCACATGATAGTGGGTCTACCAGTAGGGCATCTTTTTTTTCCCCTGTCTTGAGTTTATCAGCTGTGCTGCTTGTTCTTTTGCTGTTGTTGTGAAGGGTGTTTTCTCAAGAAGACTGGTCAACCTGATTACTGAAATCTGCTTTGTGATCAAACTTTGCTTTTGTCATCCAAAACCATTTGTATACACTGGAATGTACCTAGTCAGTTGTTAACATTCCATTTGTATACACTGGAATGTACCTAGTCAGTGGTAAGGGGTAGTTGGAAAATATCACTTTATTTTCATTTGGTTGCATCTGTGGGAGAAGTGCATGTAGTGCTACACTCTCTTAGCTCACTGGTTACAGATAGAATACCGGAAGAAATATTTCTTCTGAGGTGGGAGTCTGCTACCTTCCAGCATGTTGATAAGGAATATGCAAAAGAACAAAAACAATCCGGTTAAATGCTCTTGCACAAAAGTGCACACAAGAAACCACTGACAAGTCAAAATGACAGCAGCTTTGCTCATTTATTTTTTTTTAAACTTCTCCATGGCAATGTGCCCTCCAGAGGGAGGAGGTGCAGTTGTCACTAAGAAACACAAGTTATTTAGCCTTCATATTAGGTCTGAGACAAAATTCTTTTCTCTGGTACTATTATCGGCAAGCAAGAACCAATTTCAGTAAATGAAAGTCTTTATTTTTAAAAAAAGCTGCAGATATGGAAAATGTTGGAAGGATTGGAAGTATCTGTGGAAGGTGAAACAGCTCAGGCCAGAAATTTTTATTCAGAAATTCATTAAATCCTGCATTTCAAATTTGTGAGTGACTTGACCTAAAATGTTGATTATTTAAAGAATATGTATTTCCCAGGTATTGTTTCTACTAAGCAGGGGTTCCCAACCTGGGGTCCAAGGACCCCTTGGTTACTGGTAGGGGTACATGGCATATATTTTAAAAAAAAAAGGCTGGAAACCTCTGCACCACACTATTTCATTTCATGGTCAATCATCCTAGGATCTCCAAGTAACAGATTACTGTTATGTCTCCCAATGTACCTAAATGCTGTATTAGACCCATAAGGAAATGATTTTGTCTGTTTTGATTTCCTTGAGGATCAGGTGGCATCTCAGACACGGAAATTGATCAGTATTACTGGTTTTGCATGACTGCAAACAGCTGTTGACTGCACTCATGGGCCCATAAAGATCATAAGAATAACTTATTGTTGAACGCCATGTGACAAAGTTTACAGTGACATCTTTGTCCTTGAGGTGCCTGCACTACCACTGTAGGCAGAATAGCATGGAGACCTAGAGCCAAAAGTCCTTGAGGCAGTGCCTGAAGAACAGCAGGGAGAAAGAGGCAGGTAATAGGTGGATATCCCTGGTCAGCATCCATAGGAGTATCTCCTAGCCAAGGTGAGAAGGCAGCAATGGTTGTATAGAATATAGAGGATGCCCTACGAGAAAAGTGGTTTTCGTAAGGAGCCTGCAAAAATATAGTCCCCAATGCAAAACAATCCTTTCCATCGAGGGGTCAATAATACCAATGTAATAACACTAATAAACAGCTGGGAAGCACAGACAACACACACAAAATGTTGGAGGAATTCAGCAGGCCAGGCAACATCCATAGAGAAGAGTACAGTTGACGATTTGGGCTGAGATCCTTCATCAAGATTCATCTTGGATTTCCAGCATCTGCAGATTTTCTCTTGTTTGCAAAAGCACATATCTCTGCCCACTGTACTTTATAGGAACATCTGCACTGAGTATAACGTGAGCAAATACCTGCTTAAAATACTATCATGGCTAGCTACAATTCTGAGTGACACCTTGGTTGAAGATCGTGAACCTCCCATATAGGTATTTACAGAGATCTGCATACAGCATACTGGTGTGCATACTGATATTTCTTTAAATTCCTTCAGATTTACTACATCGTATGGGGCTTCTTACTCCTGAAGGTGACTACTGTAGATTGATTGTTAAGGTGATCCTGATGTCTCTCCTACCTGTACCCTACTCCCTTTGTGCAAGCTTCCTCTTGGTGTGTATACAGGTGTCCCCCGCTTTACGAATGTTTCCTTTACATCATTTTGCTTTTACAAAAGACCTACATTAGTAACCTGTTTTCACATTACAAAGAGGATTTTTGCTTTTACGAAAATTTTTCCCATATAAATTAACGGTTCTTCGCTTTACACCGTTTTGGCTTAAGAAACGTTTCATGGGAACGTTCTACCTTTGTAAAGGGGGGGGGACCACTTGTATTAATGATCCAGACGCATGTCCCTTTGGATGATTATGGAAATTGCCTTTCTTTCCCCTATAGCCTATGTTGCCCCCATGGAGGCCAAAGTCTTTGTTTCTTTGATATGCAAAATGTCTTTAAGGATCAACACCTTTCTCTAAAGCTGCACTGGACAAATATTGGAAGATGTTAAAGCAGAGTGAGGCCCCTTAGGAATCATGCAGGTCTCAGCTGTCTATTATTTCATGGTATATATCATCCTAACATTGTTTCAAACTGGATTTTGTCAATAAGACACTTGACTGGACTTTAGAGCTAAATTAAGCCATGTCCAGGAGAACCAAAATAAGTGTGTTCCAACTTTTAGGAAGAGATCTCCTAGTTAGTCAGAGTTTTAAAAAAGCCCAAAATACTCCACAGATCAGGTGGCATCTGTGGTAAGAGAGAGTTATAATTTCAAATCAAAGATGCCTCATCAGACTAGGTTTCTTTCTGCACTAACGTTTCTTGACCTGATAAATGATTCTAGCTTTCTTCTGTTTTTATATCTGGTTTCTAAAATCTGAAGTTTGATTTTTTTTGTTATATTATCTGTTTCACAGGATGTGCATGCTGCTGCTGGTATGAGCAGCATTTATTTCTAATCCTTAATTCCTCCGAACTGGTCAGCATGTCCAGTCACTGCAATCCCTCTCACGAAAATACTCCTGGAGTGTTTGGGTAGGGTATACTAGGAATTAGGTCAAACAGTAATGAGGGAGCAGTGATTTATTTCCACCCAAAGTGATAGTTTATTTATTTTAACAATGATTTTTCATGTTTTTGCATTTATATTTGGTCATGGGGTGTTAAAAGATGCAGGCAATTTTTTCGGAAAGTTTTAAGTTTTTTTTTTGAGAAGAGAAATGAGTAGTAATAAGCTCATAGACATAATGAGCAGCAGACTTGGGATGGAAAAATAAATTGCTTCTTTGCTTTTCACTAACATTCCAAAAGCACTCAATTGTCACTACTGAAGGGGCTGAGAACAGATGCACAAATTTGTTATTAATGACCTTAGCAGCAAAATTGCCTCTTGTTTTCTTCATTTCTTCTGCTGATGTTCATTATATCCATTTTTGGAAGTGCAGAATTCACACTGTAGTGGTAAAAATGATGAACGGCCCATTAGCATTGCATTACTTATCTGGAAGTGTATCAAGGTTCTGTGAAATTGGTACTTTTGCAAAGTAGTTTCTATGTTGGACGAATATAAAATGGTCAGATTCATCTGTGTGCCCAGAAATCTTTCTGGTTCTGCGCAAAGAACTTTGTTTTGATCAAGAGCGAGGGTTGTCTTCTGGTACTACTCAAATTCTGCATATTTTATGCTTCATTTATCAATGTTGAAAGTATTGAACAATGAAGGAAAACTAAACTCTATTTTTTCCTGTTTAGAACCTAAATCAGATGGTAAAACGGAGGCTGAATATAATGATTAATCCAGCATTTAGCATTTCAAGATCTTTGCTATTTGGAAGTGAAGGAATTTTTGTGTTCGATTACTTATGTTTTGCCCCAATATATGGCAGGCTACTTTAATTCACATGGTGTACAAATATAGCATGCATCTACTTCCTCTGCTACCTGTAGCAGAAGAGCATTTGAAATCAAACAATGGAAATCTCTGCAATGGTTTTATTGCATTGGAAATTTGTTTACGGATCATTTGGGTAAAGGCAGTCCCCTCCTCCTCCCTTTCTCCTATGGTCCACTCTTCTCTCCTATAGGATTCCTTCCTTTGCAGCCCTTTATCTTCCTAACCCACCTGGCTTCACCCATCACCTTCTAGCTCTCCCCCTACCTTTGTATTCTGGCATCTTTCCCCTTCATTTCCAGTCCTGAAAAAGGGGTTCAGCCTGAAACATTGAATGTTTATTCCTTCCCACAGATGACCTGACCTGAGTTCTTACAGCATTTTGTGTGTTGCTCATTATTTTAGACTAACCTCTTGAGGAAATACACATCAGACTGTCCTCTGAAAGACAGGAGAATCATATGTACAAACATGAGCAAAATCATAGATTGCCATTTACACCACTTTTTTTTAGATTCTGGCAGAAACTGGACAATTGATAGAACTGACTTAAAGCTTACACAAAACTTTCAGTACAGGTATGGTAAATTTTTAAAAAATGATGAATGAAACCTCTGACATTTAATTATTGCATTGTTTATGACCATTTTATTGAAGATTGAACTGTACTTTCAACAAAATAGAGCCAAATATTTTTTGGAAATTTAAAAAACTTTTTATAATTGAAAATTAACAGAGGGGAAGCTAACCTGTGGTGCATAGTGCTGCACAATGTAATGCGATGTGGCACCAGCTAGCGCAGCAGAGGCTATCTTTCATCCACTGCATTAAACTGTCATAAGAATGTTTTGCTTGACCTTGATAGCAAAGGCAGCAGACTTGTGTGTTTGGGGGGGCGGGGGGTGTGAGAAAAGCTATAGATCAAGACTGCCTCTTTTCCTATGGAACGATGTTATATTGTTATATTTGTATGGTTGTGTAAATGTAGAAGACAAAATATAAACATGAAATGTCAGAAATGGATGCATAGCAAATAAGTTGTGCATCCCAGAATGCAATGATTTAAGCTCTTGATACTGTATAAATATATTTATATGGCATTGCAGTAATGCTTAAATGTATCTAGCACTGAAATGAAATGCTAAGAGTCTGTTTTCCTACCCTTCCATTGTCATTCAGCAGATCCATATATTTCACGAGAATATTTCTAATGTGCTATGTTGAATAAGAGTTCAGTTAAGGCCGTATTAATTATAAATGTGTACCCTTTTAAAAGGGTCAATATTGCAATCACTGAGAAATGAATGTTCTCTCTCACTAACAACTGCTTCATGGATTCAGAGAAATGAAAACAAAATTCTGTGAGCTCTGTGTCACGTGAGTACTGCAGCATCAAGGTGACAGCTTGTGATGTCATTGCACCAAACTGAGTTCATTTTAGAATTCAGCAACTGGGCTGTAGTTTCTCCAATTTAATGTTTAATTTTAATGGAGAAAGGGTATCCAAGTTATTATTTTTTTAAAGTGCATTCTATTCAAAACTAAGCTTTCTTGAAATTTAACATGCAGTTATTTAAATCCTAATAATTAAGTTTTTATAGAAATTCTGTATCAAATTCTGAGAGCAACAGTTGGTACATCCGTGATCTGTACCTTAATATATTTGGCTTAAGTAAATTTTCTAAGACATTGGCAGGCAGCACTATTATCATAAAAGCATTTGTCATTAGTTCACAGAAGGCTGTCTGGGTATCTACAGTAGCTGAATAAATGATCCATTAAACCCTCCAGAGACGTGGCCACTTTGGGGTTTTTGTAGTCTTTTTTTCTATTGGATACTGAGAGAATCCCTGTGGAAATGTAAACTCAGTTTTTTATTACGTTTGCCATACAGTGGCTAACAACAGCAATTTGTTTCATAAGTATATGTAATGTAGCAAAATGTCCCAGGGCACTTAATTGCCTAATCAATTCAAAAGATTGCCAAGCTACATTATGATAATTAGGTAGAGGAGCAAGCATTTGCCTAAAATTAAATTACAAGAAATGTAATGAAGAAAAGAGAAAGGACTACAGTTAGGATGAACCTTTGGAAATGAGGTCCTTGGGAACTGAAAGTGTATCCATCAATGGCACATTAATTAAATTCGGGAAGTTCAAGAAGGCAGAATTGGAGATGACAGATATGTTGGGGTTATAGGATTGGGGAAGATTAGAAGTGATAGAGAAGCCAGGAAGAATTTTGAAGGCATACAAGCAGTTTAAAACTCGGCTCTTGCTTAATAAGGATCTAGCATCTGTCACCAATCATAGAGGTGATGAGTAGGTGGGCCTTTGTGGCAGTTGGGACATGGGCACCTGTTTCGAATGATCTCTAATTTACAATTAGTAGCATGTGGGAGAAAAGTTGGAATGAGGTGGATTAGAAGCAGGGCAATTCTTCGATAGCATGTCCCAGGCTAGAGAGTATAATTGTTCCCTGAGCTAACACACCAACAATTGATTACTATATGTCAATTAATGCATTAACACTAATAGAAAAATCCCTGAATTTCTCTTGAGGATTATTAGCATTACTGCACAATCCTAATACTAAATATTTCAGGATTTCAGGCTTATTAAGAAACCAGTTAAAGTGGATGTAAAATTTTATTTAGGATAATATACATAAATGATCTGGATGATGGGGTGGTAAATTGGATTAGTAAGTATGCCGATGATACTAAGGTAGGAGCTGTTGTGGATAATGAGGCGGGTTTTCAAAGCTTGCAGGGAGATTTATGCCAGTTAGAAGAATGGGCTGAACGTTGGCAGATGGAGTTTAATGCTGAGAAGTGTGAGGTTCTACATTTTGGCAGGAATAATCCAAATGGAACATACAGGGTAAATGGTAGGGCATTGAGGAATGCAGAGGAACAGAGAGATCTAGGAATAACAGTGCATAGTTCCCTGAAGGTGGAGTCTCATGTAGATAGGGTGGTGAAGAAGGCTTTTGGAATGCTGGCCTTTATAAATCAAAGCATTGAGTACAGAAGTTGGAATGTAATGTTAAAATTGTACAAGGCATTGGTAAGGCCAAATTTAGAATATTGTGTGCAGTTCTGGTCACCGAATTATAAGAAAGATATCAATAAATTAGAGAGAGTGCAGAGACTATTTACTAGGATGTTACCTGGGTTTCAGCACTTAAGTTACAGAGAAAGGTTGAACAAGTTAGGTCTCTATTCATTGGAGCGTAGAAGGTTGAGGGGGGATTTGATCGAGGTATTTAAAATTTTGAGAGGGATAGATAGAGTTGACGTGAATAGGCTGTTTCCATTGAGAGTAGGGGAGATTCAAACGAGAGGACATGATTTGAGAGTTAGGGGGCAGAAGTTTAAGGGAAACATGAGGGGGTATTTCTTTACTCAGAGAGTGATAGCTGTGTGGAATGAGCTTCCTGTAGAAGTAGTAGAGGCCAGTTCAGTTGTGTCATTTAAGGTAAAATTGGATAGGTATATGGACAGGAAAGGAGTGGAGAGTTATGGGCTGAGTGCGGGTAGGTGGGACTAGGTGAGATTAAGAGTTCGGCACGGACTGGGAGGGCCAAGATGGCCTGTGTTCCATGCTGTGATTGTTATATGGTTATGGTTATATGGTTCTATTCCAAATTTCTTGGCAATTTTTTTTTTCTTCTTTCTTTCTCGTGCAGTTGAGCATGAAGATAGCAACATATCACTGCCAGCGCAAGACCCCAAATAGAGGTCTGTACTTCTGGTATGGTGAGGAATCAGCTAACTATGACCCTGGGTTTGTTGTAAACTTGAGCATATGGATGGCAGTGGAGGAAAAGTTGATGTAATACTTTGAATTTACCTGTACTCCAACTCTTTGGCCCTCAAAATAATCATTTAAAACTTCCCAAGTTATTCTCAGAAGTGCATTTTGTACACTCTGTGCATAACCATTACTGGTGCTACTCCCTCTGCAAATGGGAAGACCATTTTCTGCACATCCACTGCTAATTTGTTTTGAATGAACTAGTAATGTGCAGCTACTATAGGACATGGGTTTGTGTACTTAAGCAAGATCTGATCTGGGTCAAAAGACAGGTTTATCTGACAGTTTATATTTGTGGATGCTTAAATGTTGTGTATTTCACTGTGACACTAAATGCTCAGCCAGCACCACAATGTTTTGAATAAACTCAGAGAAATGAAAAATCTGCGGCTGAAGCTCATTTCCTGAAAGTGATTCAGAAAGTCAGGAGGCAAGGGATCCAGGGAAACTTGGCTATGTGGATTTGGAATTGTCTTGCATGCAGTAGGGAGCGGTTGATACAAGTGGAGAGTATTCTGCCTGAAGGTCCATGACTAGTGTTTTGCAGGGCCCTGCTATTCGTGATTTTTATAAATGATTTGAATGAGAAAGTGGAAGAGTGGGTTTTGTATGTTTGCAGATGACATGAAAGTTGATGGTGTGGTTGATTGTGTTGAGCTGGACTGAGAGGTGGCAGATGAAGTTTAATCTGGAAAAGTGTGAATTACTGCACTTCGGAAGATCGAACTTGAAGGCAGTACATGGTGATCGGCAGGATTCTGAGCTGTGTGGAGAAATGGGGATCTTGGGCTCCAAATCCATAGTTCCCTCAAAGCTGCTGTGTAAGTTGATAGCATGGCTCTGAAGGTATATGGGTCAGAGAAATGAATTGATGGCCCAGGTAATGTTGCAACTCTGTAAAGTACAGTTAGACCATATTTGGAAGTTTGTTTTCAGTTCTGGTCGCCTTATTATAAGAACAATGTGGAAGCTTTAGGAAGGGTCCAGAGGAGATTTACCAGAATGTTGCCTGGAATTAGAAAGCATGTCATGAGGAAAGTTTGTGGAAGTGAAGGAGGCTGAGAGGTGCTAGAGGTATGTAAGATAATAAGAGGCATAGATAGAGTGGACTCCTAGCCTCTCTATTTCCAGGGTGGCTATGGCTAATATGAGAGGAGGAAATTATGAGGTGGGATATCAGAGGTAATTGTTTTACACATAGTGTGGTAAGTGTGTGGTACACACTGCAGGGGGTGGTAGTAGAGGCAGAAGACTAGAGGCATTTAAGAGACTCTTAGGCACATAGATGAAAAAGTAGATCTCTATGTGAGAGGGAGTGGTTTGATTGCCTTTGGAGTAAATTAGGTTTGGCTTAATATTGTGGGACAAAGGACCTGCACTATAAAAGTGATTCCTCGAGGCATTAAACTGATCAGATGATTTGAAGCCTCTGTTGCATGCTCACCTTGGAAATGCATTGAGCAGAAAATTGAAATATGGCATTTCAAGGCTAGCTACTTTGATTATTTAATTAATGGCCTAACTAGTTGGAAATTGCCAGTATGAAATGGTACAGCAACTCAGCAAAGCCTGAGATGTGCACATTCTAACTTGATCTTCTATGTCCAGAGTATTCTGTTGCATTTTCTTGGATGAAGATGAAGGTCAGCTTAATCAACATTATTGGAGAACTATGGATGGACACTAAAGAGAGGACTGAATATTTGACATCACTTTATATATCACAGGGCTCGGCTTACCTTAGTTTTTTTGTTAGTCAACATACCCTCTCCGTTGTTCTGCTTAATATCTCCTCCAGAGGATCTTGGAGGTCTTCTACTGATGATGCAACAAATTCAGCTTGCTGCCCTCAGAACAGCTTGCCACCTTTGGGCCTCTGGCTTAAACTAAACAAAGATCAGCACCATATTTGGTACTGAGAAGATTCTTTGCTGAACATTTTAGAAAAGCAAAAGGGAAGGAAACCATGTTGGTTTGAGGCTCATGGAAGCGGTATATGGAACTACTGCTTCCCGAGGCAATCTTCCTATGATAGATAAGTGTCATTATCCATGAGCACAATATGATTGACGCTTAGCATCTTGCATTTAGAATGCATGATGCATGTGGAGCATAAGCTAAACCGTGCTGGTTCCAAAGGGAAATTCTGGCATTCAGCAGATCCCTGGTAATTGGGGATTATGTTGACCCTTTCTATAATTCAAGATGCAAGTTTACTGTTACTTTGCCCCATTATTAAACTACATTTGAGTTGAGCAAAGGAGCTTGCTCATGCTGGTACCCCACAATTACACTGGTGAATCCACCACAGTGCTGCTCATAAAGTATGATTAGGGTTCACTTTCATTTGTAGAGGAATTCTGACCAGGCGATAAGGAAGAAAGAGCTCTTTATTGACTGAACATTTTGAATTATTTCTTAGAAGTCTGATCCATTTTTTTATGATTTAGAGCAATTTTAATTGGAAATTGGAAAATGGTTTTATTTTTGTTGCATTAGGGGCAGTGGATATCTTTGTTTTGCATACTGTTCATAAAGATTATTTTATTATAGTATTGCATTGAGGTAATACAAGGGAAGCAATAACAATGCAGAATAAAGTTCTACAGTTACAGAGAAAGTACATTGCAGGCAGACAGGTGCAAAGCCATAACAAAGTAGATAGTGAGGTCAAGAGTTCATCTTACTGTATTAGCGAACTTTTCAATTATCTTATAACAACAGGATAGAAGCTGTCCTTGAGGCTGGTGATACATTTTTTTGGACTTTTGTACCTTTTGTCCATTGGGAGGGAGAGAAGGGAAAATGTCTGGGTTAGGTTAGAATTTTTTTTATTATATCAGTTGATTTACTAAAGCAGTGAGAGGTGTAGAGTCCTCCAATGGGAGATTAGTTTCTGTGATGTGCTCAGCTGTGTCTACAACTCTGTAGTATTACAGTCTTGGGCAGAGCAGGTGTCATACCAAGTTGTGAGGCATGGGATAGGATGCTTTCTGTGGTGCAAAAATAAACATTGGTGAGGGTCAAAAGGGAGGTACCAAAGTTCTTCAGCTTCCTAAGGACATAGAGGTGCTGTGAGCTTTCTTGGACATGGTGTCTAAGTGGTTGAACAACAACAGGCTATTGGTGATGTTCATTCCTCTAAATATCTCAACCCTCTCAACCGCATTGATGAAAACAGAAACATGAAAACTGATAACTGAATTCAATGACCAGCTCTTTGGTTTTGTTGACATTGAGGAGAAAGGCTGTTATTGTGACACATGTCACTAGGTTCTCTTCTATCTCCTTCCTGCACTCCAATTCATCATAATTAGAATTCAGCCCACAGTGGTAATATCATCTGCAAACTTGTGGAAGGAGTTGGAGCAGAATTTGAATACCTGTACGCAGCTTTGTGTGTATAGGGAGTAAAGCAGCGAGTTGGGGATGCAGCCTTTTGGGGCACCAATGTTGAGAATAACAGTGGTGGAAGTTTTGTTGCCCATCCTTACTGATTGTGGTCTGTTGGTCAGAATTCAAGGATCCACTTGCAAAGAGACTCGTTGAGTTTGACGATAAATTTGCTTGGGATTATATTATTGAAAGCAGGATGGCACTGTAGCATAGTAATTAGCACAAAGTTTTACACTACAAGTGACCCAGGTTCAATTCCCGCCACTGCCTATAAGGAGTTTGTACATTCTCCCCATGACTGTCTTGGTTTTCTCTGGGTGCTCCAGTTTCCTTCCAGGGTCCAGAGACGTTACCAGTTGGTAGGTTGATTGGTCATTGTGAATTGTCCTGTGAATAGGCTGGGATTAAGGTTGTGGATTGCTGGGCACCACCGCTTGAAGGTCCAAAGGGCCTAATCTGTGCTTTATCTCAATAAAATAGAAATTTTTTAAAAAGTGCAATCAATAAACAGAGGTCTAAGTAACACACACACAAAATGCTGGAGGAACTAAGTAGACCTGGCAGTGTTTAAGGCCCGAAATGTTAACTGTACTTTTTTCCATGGAGTCCTGCTGAAGGGTTTTAGCCCGAAACCTTCATTATACTTTTTTCCATAGATGTTGTCTGACCTGACTTCCTCCAGCAACTGCAGATTTTCTCTTGTTTGTAACAGAAGTCTAACATGAGTGTTTTTAACACAAGAGATTCTGCAGATGCTGCAACTCTAGAGTAACATGCACAAAATGCTGGAGGACCTCAGCAGCTTGATCCTTCTCATGAAAGGTCTCAGCTCGGAACATGAAATGCTTATTCCTCTCCATAAATGCTATCTGACCTGCAGCATTTTCTGTGTGTTACACAAGTGTCTTTACTGTTTTAAAAGTGGTATCAGGTCTTAATAGTTTGGCAGGAAGTGAAGCTAAGACCCAGCCATGCCTTTTGTTCATTGCTGTCAGGTCACTCTGGTAGTGCTTTAATGAAATGCTGTCGGAAACTAAACCCATTCACAGAATACCTCTCTAATGTGACAGTTTAGTTAAATCTGGTCAAGGTCAGTGTAGGCAGACAGTGAATCCTGGCAGCAGGGTGCATAGGATTAGATTTGATCCAATATTCCAGAGTTCAATAGGATGGAGAAAACCAAGCTGTCAGGAAAGATGTTCAGAGACACACTATGAAAGCCAAATCAAAGAAGATGATATTAATAGACTTGAGTGTGGAAGGGTATGGCAAGGTGAGGAGATTAGGGCATTGTGCTGAAAGAAGTGGCTGTTAACTGAGGAGCAGGGATGGGACCAGAATGGGAAGCAGAAGGTGTTTGCAGTGATGCACAGCTGGAAATCACATAACCCTTGATGAATAAGAATATCTCCTGAAACCAAATATGAAACCACAAACAGTAGCAGCACTATGCTGACAGTATCAATAAAAGTGATAACATTCAACTTTTTCCACAGGCTGCTTTCAGGCAACAGCAGGAGTTGGCAAGTGTGTCAGCCAGCTTGCATCTCCCTGCAGCATAACCAAGGTCACAGATGTTCTATTTCAAAGTGCTACTGACTGGATTAAGTTCAGCACTGTGAGCACTGCAGCAGCAGAAGGGCACACAGGGTTTATTCCCTAATCATCATTATGATGGAACAATTGCTGCACACATTTTGGTGCTTTCCTGCAGCTTTAAGACCATAAAAATAGGAGCAAAATTAGGCCATTTGACCCATCGAGTCTGCTGTGCCATTCCATCATGGCTGATTTACTATTATCCTTCTCAACCCCATTCTCCTGCCTTCTCCCCATAACTTTTGATGACCTGCTTAATGAGGAACCTATCAACTTAAATATAATCAATGATTTGGACTGCAATAAATTCCATAGATTCTCCACCCACTGCCTGAAGAAATTTTTCCTCATCTCTGTCTAAATGGATGTCCCTCTATTCTGAGGCTGTGCCCTCTAGTACTAGACTTCCCCACTACAGGAAACATCCTCTTCACATCCACTCTATCTAGGCCACTACTCTGACCAGTGCTTTATAAAGCCTCAGAATCACATTCTTGCTCTTACATTCTAGTTCTCTGGAAATGAATGCTACAATTTTATATCCCTTCCTTACCACTGACTCAACCTATAAGATAACCTTTAAGGAATCCCGCATTGTGATTCCCAGGTCCCTTTGCGCCTCTGATTTTTGAATTTTCTTCTCATTTAGAAAACAGTCCATGCCTTTATTCCTTCTACCTAAGTGCATGAAGATACACTTTTCTACACTGTTTTCCAACCACCGTTACTTTGCCCATTGTCCCGATTTGTCCATGTCTTTCTACAGACACCCTGCTTCTGCAACACTACTTGCTCCTCCTGCTATCTTCTTATTGTCTACAAACCTGGCCGTAAAGCCATCAATCCCTTTATCCAATTTATTGATGTATAACATAGGGGGAAAAGCGGTCCCAACACACTAGTCACCAGCAGCCAACCAGAAAAGGCAACCTTTATTCCCACTCTTTCCCTCCTGCAGTCAGCCAATCTTGTATCCATGCAAGTATCCTTTCTATAATACTATGAGTCCTTTTTGTGTTAAGTAGCCTCATATGCGGCACCTTGTCAAGGACCTTCTCAAAATCCAAATAAGCAACATTCCCCAGCTCTCTTTTGTCTATCCTTTCCTGTTATTTCCTCAAAGAATTGCGACAGATGTCAGGCATGGTTTCGCCATAAGGAAACCATGCTGACTTAAGCCCTTTTTGTCATGTGCCTCCAAGTACCCCAAAACCTCATTCTATATAATAGACCTTTGCAACCTCTGAAGTTGGGCTAACTAGCCTAACCTCAGTGGATGGAAGGATGTTGGAAAGTAGTTTTCTGACCAATGTAGATGTAATAGGTTTACTGCTAGATGCTACCTTTGTGTTTGCTAACTTAGTGTTTTTCCCTCTATTATTCCTCCTGTAGCATGCTACTGGAAGGACTGGGTCATCAGGATTTCCTCCAGGGATTTGCTGATGATTTGCTTCTAATTCACCAGGCTGTATGCCATGACATATTGCGGAGAAATTAGAGGAGGCAGGTGTGCCTCTCAGTGCCTATGTACACTCGAGGAGAGAGAAAAACATGATGGAGTTGCTGATTAATAACCTAAATATTAGGATCCAAAAGAGGGCTTTGAATTTATAGATATTTGAATGATTTTAATATTGACATATGATAAAAAAAATCTTCAGTTATATGCACTTTAATTTCTTAAGAGAAAAATGAAGATCTTGATTCAAAGATCTTAGGAACTGCTGAAGGGTCCAATTTGGATGGACAAAATGCAGATGAGAACTCCCCTGTTATTTAACCTGTAGTCATCCTTTATGCCTTTCTGAATATGGATTTATTCATTGCCTTACATATTTCCAGGCCATAGACTGCCTCAGGCTCCTTTATAAATTCAAATGCGACAGACTGCATGTTTCTGACAGACCACCATCCTTGGGGAATATTGGGGGCTCAACAAAGAGGCAAGTAAAGATTTCCCAAACAAAGATCCAGAAGGATCTGGAGGATCTTTTTTGCAGCTTCCTCCCATTACTCCTTATCCTATTCAGCAATTAGGTCAGTGGGTAGGAAAAATAACTATGTTTAGACTGGTGGATGTTTACAGCTAGTGTTTCCAGGCTGGATGAAGCACTTGATGGTTCATGGTGACATACTTAATGATTTTCAGTGATTCTTTTGGTACCATCAATACAACATGTTGCACTAATGTAAACACTGCAATGTGCTATCTTTTCCAACATCAGAGCTGTTTACCACAAAAAATAATGAAATAGAGGAACAAGTCATTCAGTGGAACTGGAGTTCACACTTGGTATAAAACTCCTCACATCTTGCTTTATCTCATCCTATCACCCTCTCAACCTAATCTGTTCTTTTCTCCCTCCTATTTTTTTCTGTCTTCCTTTGACATGTTATTTACCTCCAGTGCTCCCTGTGGTAATGAAGACAACCCTTTGCAATGGATACATATCACCAATGCAGCTAACAAAATGCTCATTATCTGTAGTCAATAAGGAAGTATTAAAGCTCATTCATTTGTACCTGAATTGCTAATTGTTGTTACATAGAAACATAGAAAATCTACAGCATGATACAGGCCCTTCGGCCCACAAAACTGTACCAAACATGTCCCTACCTTAGAATTACCTAGGCTTTACCCATAGCCCTCTATTTTTCTAAGCTCCATGCAGACATCCAGGAGTCTCTTGTTGTTGTTGTTGTTGTACACTTTTTTGTGGTTCAAAACATTATGCATTCACAAAGCCACTTCTTTTACCAAGTTTTCTATGGAGGGGGTGGGGTGGGTTGGTCAACGTATCTGTCACTGTGACATTCAGACAAATCATTTCCACTTTTGTTTCTCAATGAAATGTATAAATGGGAAGGTCAATTCCATCCGGTTTCTCTGTTTGTTTTTGTTGGTAGCAGGTGTTATTTTGGACTGTAACAGAGCCGGGGTGTGATTTGAACTAAACTGCTGTTTATGGTTTGATAATTGATTTGTAGCTTTAAAATAGGCAAAGCTGACTGGAGATGATATTTAACACAATTTCCTGGCATTCCTGCCAAATGTCACTATTTCATCAACCTACTCGTATATTGACCTGCTATAGAGTTCTTAACAATCTCAGCCTGAGTCTGCAATGAGATTTGGTGCACTGTTTTTCCGTTACTGATCTGTTCAGGTACCATTGTGGCAATTTCAGGACAAAAAAAAATTGCGCAGTTCTGTTATTGGTTCCATAGCTAGTTCTTCATAAACTCTTCCATATTCATGTGTTTTTGAAGGGGAGAAAATGCAGCTTGCTGAGGTTTTAATAAGGCAGATGAAAAATCAGCAGTCAGCACTATTCAGCAGCATGTGAGCATTTGCCAACACTCTGCAGTGTTCAGTCATTAGGAAGAGGGTATGTTCGGCTGTGATTCCCAAGTAACGGTTGTGACTGAGTTGTCCCATACCCCAACTTGCTGCAGGCTGTCAATCTTATTACAGCCATTATATTGTTTCAAGTTACCCCCAGACATAGCCCATGTTAGTCAAAGAGTTTATGGCAATCTAAACAAGGAAGTTCACAGTGCACCCCATTGACAGTACAGCTGCCTCGGAAGATAAATGTATGTTTTAAGGAACGATAGGATTCCTGAAGATCCCAGAACTGTGGAGATGCATTCCTTAAAGATGTAGAATAGCATATATTTGTGAATAATAAGTACTACATTGGCAAGTTCAGAGGTCAGCTAATCTGTCAGGCAAGATAAGAGACCTATAACACAGTCAGTAATTGGTTACACTGCTTTATTTCTGTTAATACATAGGGGTGTCTTCATATTGGATTCCACCCACTGACCCAAGGGTCCTTTATCAGCAAAATATTGCAAGCAGATTTTTCAGCTTTAATAGAATTTGGTGATCCATTTTATTTTTAACATTCATATTAATAGACTTGACCAATGAATAAAAGCACAAAATAACAGTAGGTCGTCACCTTACAGGACATCATATAACAGCATTCAGATCTCATTCACCGTTAAAGCCTTTCCAGTTTTGTTTTAATTACAGAACAATAGCGAGGAGCCTGATAAACGAAGCTTCATAGAGGGGGATTCAGTCTGCTGAATTTTTATTAGCATGAGTTTATATTTGTTCCTGCAAACTAGACTGTCCTCAGACCCATTAACTACTTTCACAGATGCGAGCAATTGTGTGCAGGGTGTTTTCCAACTACCTAGACAAACAGTCATTGTAATGCCCAATGGAATACAACTGCTAGTTAGCTTGATATTCATATTTTGATAAGTTGATTTTATTAAACTTGATAAAATGTGGAACTTGCTGTGAGATGGAATACACATGATTGTTTACAAAGTAGGAGAAAAAATAGTGGGGTGAAATGAAGATTTAGAAGGAGCATAAATACCAGTGTAGACCAAAAAACTTGTGCCTGTACTGTGGACTTTGAACAACTCAGTAGTTAAATGTAGGATTTTGGCTGCATGATTTGGAGTATACTGTGTTTTGCCTATATGGGAAATAATCTTTGCTTTCAAAGCTTTTCTATGGAAAATTCAAACCCTAAAATTGCTTACATGTTACCTGAACGGCAGGATTACTCTAATTAGTTGAGTGTTATGTACTTAATAAAGTTCCTTTGGGCCTGACATGTTTCTTGAGCCCTGCACCCAGCTCCTGTGAGAGATATTGTCAGAGTCCTGCCTTCCCATAGCTACAAAGACAGCCTGGCCACATATAATTAGAGGAGCCTGACAGGAGGCTTTGGTGACTTGTCACCTTGATCCAGAGGATTATCATCTCTTTCCATTTTCAGCCATTTCCTGTATTTATGTCCAACTTCCCCTTGCTTCACCAACTAGTGGTATTGCTGAGCAGAAGAAATAAGCAGCCCATTCTATCTATGAGAGATTTCACTCTTCAGTTTAGCATTTCCAGCTTTGGAAGCTTTTAGCAGGTGCCTCTCAAATTATCATCTGTTGCATGATGCCCTGTTGTTTTGTCAGACTTACAAGCAGGGACATCCACAAATAATTTGTGGGCACAGAAGTTTCCACTACAAGATTGTGCATAGCACGGTCCTGATGGAAACAATTCAAGAAGCTTTCCTCTAAAAGATGTATAATATGTAAGTAATGTATTCAAGGTTACATCAAAACATACTGTAAAATGTGTCATTTGCTTTAACAATTGATTCACCCAAAGGTGTGCTGGGGGCAGCTTACAAGTGTCCGATGCCAACAAAGTGTGCCCACAAGACTCGGAGGAACAACACAGAACACAACCTGCAACAAAATCACAGCAGCAAAACAAGCCCCATTCCTCCCTCCTACCCACACATGTACAGAGTCCTCTAGCATCAATACTGGCTGTTGTGCTTGGTCTTGATCCTCCAGGGGACTTGGATTGAGACTCAGATATACAAATGTTAGGCCTTTGACTATCCCAGCAGACTCAGAAATTTGCAGGCCTGTGGCTGTGGCCAACGGGCCTTGACTTTTGAACTACGAGGATGTTATGAGAATGTGGGGTGACTTGGACAGGCTAGGTGAGTGGGCAAATGTATGGCAGATGCAGTTTAATGTGGATAAATGTGAGGTTATCCACTTTGGTGGCAAGACCAGGAAGGCAGATTACTACCTAAATGGAGTCAAGTTAGGAAAAGGGGAAGTACAACGAGATCTAGGTGTTCTTGTACATTAGTCAATGAAAGCAAGCATGCAGGTACAGCAGGCGGTGAAGAAAGTTAATGGCATGCTGGCCTTTATAACAAGAGGAATTGAGTATAGGAGTAAAGAGGTCCTTCTGCAGCTGTACAGAGCCCTGGTGAGACCCCACCTGGAGTATTGTGTGCAGTTTTGGTCTCCAAATTTGAGGAAGGACATTCTTGCCATTGAGGGAGTGCAGCGTTGGTTCACAAGGCTAATTCCCGGAATGGCGGGACTGTCGTATGTTGAAAGATTGGAGCGACTGGGCTTGTATACACTGGAATTTAGAAGGATGAGAGGGGAGTTGATTGAAACATATAAGATTATTAAGGGATTGGACACGCTGGAGGCAGGAAGCATGTTCCTGCTGATGGGTGAGTCCAGAACTAGAGGCCACAGTTTAAGAATAAGGGTTAGGCCATTTAGAACAGAGATGCAGAAAAGCTTTTTCAGCCAGAGAGTGGTGAATAATGTGGAATGCTTTGCCCCAGAAGGGAGTGGAGGCCAAGTCTCTGGATGCTTTCAGGAGAGAGTTAGATAGAGCTCTTATAGATAGCGGGGTCAATGGATATAGGGAGAGGGCAGGAACGGGGTACTGATTGTGTATGGTCAGCCATGATCACAGTGAATGGCAGTGCTGGCTAGAAGGGCCAAATGGCCTACTCCTGCACCTACTGTCTATTGTCTATATTTCTGATTCAACCCTCAGAGCCAATCATTGGAAATGACCCCAGGACCCGACCCTGAACAACAGGCCTCAATGTCCTGTCTCATCATTTTTCAAACCCAGGGATCATCATGCCTTCCTTCTTCTGGCCACATAGAACTCAACTCTAGAACCTGCCAACATCTCGCTGATTCTGTGGGTTGGGGGGTGGACTCCAGCCTTCAGCTTCTTCCACACTGGCCTGCTTGTCTAACATCCATGCTCATCAGTCTTTTGAATTTGGAGTGGAGACTTGGTGTGTCCTCTAATTCCCCCACACCCCTGTCCTAAATCCTAACCTGACCCCTAACTCTCCTCTCTCTTTCCAAAAGCAGTCCCATGAGCCCACAAAACACTAAAGAACAATTAAAACTGAGCTGCAACCTCAAGAAGGCCACAGCTTTGTGCCCTGTTGAACCATCACTTGAGTTACAGTAACATTTATTAATTTGTTAGTTTTACAGTGGTTCAGTGAAGGAAATGCCTCTGAAAGCCTGAGAAATGTGCAACCAACAAACTGAGGAATAGTTTGTCAATCAAGTACCACAGTGTGATAAAGGCCCAATAGATTGTTTTGAAGAAAAATGTTTCACCAAGTTCATCCTGTAGCTGCTACTGATAGCCCAAATATGCCTGCATTGATTTCTTTTATCCATCTTGCTTATTGTTTTATTCTTCCACCTTATCAACCATGACTGTTTCCTCTGAAAATGAAAGGCAAAAATTAAAAATATTTAAACTGAACTGCAAAGTATCTGATTAAAACATGGTTGTCATTTAATGTGAGGAAACAGAGTATAACCCTGATTTATAAGAATGGTTTAAGTGATTCTTTTGCACACTTTTTCAGCCCTTAAACTGAGGTTTTTATTTGGAGTGGGTCTGTGGCCAATAGACATTTCTTCAGTCCCTTTTTTTAGGCTTAGTAAAAATAACCATTTGGAAATCACTGAAAATCACAGAAGAGTTATATTTGCAACAGTTTTGATAGAAAGTCAGAAAATGTTCAACAGGTCAGCCTGCAGCTATGTAGAAAGAAAGCTGATATTTCAAATAATTTATGTTTTAGTTTTGATTCTGATTTTTTTTTAAGGTCATTATCTTACAACTGGAAAAAGGGACTTGAGGGCTTAAATAAATTTCACGGGGGATGGGAACATGAGTGATAGAGGTGAGGATGAGATATACAAGTTCATATACAAGTCAATGCAGTGTGTATTAGACTGTGAGGAAGGACAGGCAGATGATAGGATAAAAATGCTTTCAGTGGGACAAGTGGAAGTGTAACATGGGGGCAAAACTGACAAGGGTGATGAATACAGGACTGAAGATGTTATATTTGAATGCACGCGGTATATGAAATAAGGAAGATGATGTAGCACAGTTAGTTTGGCAAGTATGCTGTTGTGGTCATCTGAGTTGTAACCAAAAGAAGATCGTAGTTGAGAGCTTAACATCCAAAGATACATACTGTATTGAAAGGACGGGAATCCTTGTGGGTAGAATTAAGAAAATGCAAGGGTAAAAAGACCCTGATGGGAGTTGTATACAGGCCTTTGAACTGTGGCCAGGATGTGGGATTTAAATTATAATGGGAGATAGAAAAGGCATGAAATAAGTGCACTATTATGATAATCACAGGGGGGGGGGGGGCGGATTTCAAAATATGCAGCTACATTGAGAAAATCAATCCCAAGGTGCTGCATCCCAAAGCTGCCTATGAGATGACTTTTTAGAACAGCTCATGGTTGAGCCCAGTAGGGAAAAGCAATTCTGGATTGGGCATTGTGCAATTAACTGGATTTGATCAAGAAGCTCAAGGTAAAGGAAACCTTAGGAGGCAGTGATCATAATATGATAGAATTCACCCTGTAGTTTGAGAAGAAGGTAAAGTCAGATGTACATCAGTATTACAGTTAAGTAAAGGGAATTACAGAGGCATGAAAGAGGAGTTGGCCATAGTTGATTGGAAAGGGACACCATCAGGGTTGACAGCAAGAGAGCAATGGCTGGAGTTTCTGGGACCAATTCAGAAGGTGCAGATAGACACATCCCAAAGAAGTAGAAGTATTCTAAAGGGAAAATGAAGCAATTGTGGTTGACAAGGGAAGTGAAAGGAAGCATAAAAACAAGAGAAGGCATGTAATATAGCAAAAAAAATAGTAGGAAGTTAGAGGATTGGGAAGCTTTAATAAGCCAACAGAAGGCAACTAAAAAGACATAAGGAGCAAAAAGATGATTGCTATTACTAGGGAGAAGGTGCTTGAGCACCTGTAAGGTCTGAAGGCAAGTCACCTGGACCAAGTGGACTGCACCCCAGGGTTCTGAAAGAGATAGCTGAAGAGATTGTGGAAGCATTAGTAATGATCTTTCAAGAGTCACTGGATTCTGCAATGGTTCCAGAAGACTGGAAAATTGCAAATGTCATTCCACTCTTTTATAGGCCTGTTGGCCTGACTAAAGTACTTAGGAAGATGTTGGAATCCATTATTAAGGTTGAGGTTTTGGGGTATTTGATGATGCATGATAAAATAAGCCAAAGTGGTTTATAAGGGGAAATTTTGCCTGACCAATCTGTTGGAATTCTCTGAGGGAATAACAGGCAGGATAGACAAAGGAGAGTTGGACGATGTTGTTGACTTGTACTTTCAGAGGGCCTTTAACAAAGTGCCGCATATGAGACTACTTAACAAGCTAAAAGCCCATAGCATTGCAGGAAAGATACTAGCATGGAGAAAAGATTGACTGGCAGGAGGCACAGAGTGGGAATAAAGGTGGCTTCTTCAGGTTGGCTGGCAGAGACGGTGGTGTTCTGCAGGATTGGGTAATAGGACTGCTTCTTTTCACATTTTATGTCAATGATATAGTTGATGGAATTGATGGCCTAATGGCCAAGTTTGCAGATGATACAAAGATAGGTGGGGGCTGGTAGTGTTGAGGAATAGTGATCCTGAAGAAGGACTTGAACAGATTGGGAGAATGGATAAAGAAATAGTAGATTGGCAGATGGAATACAGTGTAGGGAAGTGTTTGATGCACTTTGGTAGAAGGAATAAAGGCATAGACTGTTTTCTAAATGGGGAGAAAATTCAAAAATCAGAGGTGCGAAGTGACTTGGGAGTCCTTGTACAGGATTCCCGAAAAGTTAATGTAAAGGTTGAATCGGTGTAAGTAAAGCAACTAAAATGTTAGCATTCATTTCTAGAGGACTGAAATATAAGAACAAGGATGTGATTCTGAGGCTTTAAAAGGCATTGGTCAGACCGCACCTGGAATATTGTGAGCAGTTTGGGACCCTTTATCTAAGAAAGCATATTGGCATTGGAGAGGATATAGAGGAGGTTCACAAGTACGATTCTGGGATTAATGTATGAGGAGCTTTTGACAGCTCTGGACCTGTAGTCATTGGAGTTTAGAAGAATAAGGGAGGAATCTCATTGAAAACTATCAAATATTGGAAGGTCTAGACAGAGTGGATGTGAAGACTATCTTCCTATAGTGGGTGAGTCGAGGAGTAGAGGGTCCTGCCTCAGGGATAGAGGGATGTCTGTTTAGAACAGATGATGGTTCACATCATCTGAACACCTTCCATCTCTCTTTAAACCAATTACCAATCCATCACTACTGTACATAATCTACCAAAAGTTATTTTCACTCTTTGTATGAAGTATTAATTTAAACCTAATTTATTGACTGCAAGTGTTTTTTAAGATTTCAATATTTACATGGAATTGCTTCCATCCAATGTACTTATCAATTTGCTAACAAAGTGCATTGAATAAGTTAAAGGATTTTGCAAATTATTTCAAAACTGAAAATAATTGGTTTCTCTCTCTTAGTTGATATCCTAGTGCCTCATTATTGTACCAGCTACATTGCAGTGCCTCTTATAAAAACAGCGTGGAGGAGTGTAAATGAAGGAAGATGAACAAAGGTTGTTAGGGACAGGAGCAAAAGATACAAGAACTATGAGATGCCGATCGTACAGGTTGCTGGAAATCTGAAATAAAAGGAAACTATAGAAGTGTGCAGCAGATCAGATAGCATCAGATGGCTCTCCCATCCATTCTGCTCTCAAATGGACATTAAATTGACTACATCTGTGGTAACGAAATACTCAGCGGGAGTACAGAAACGAATGGAATCCCAGGCACTGCCATTCAGCTGATTATTTATGTAACAGATTTTCCCCCAAGCCATTGGACTACCAACCTACTGCCCTCTGCTGTGCCTATTGTCTTGTTTATTATTTATTGTAATACTTGCACTGTTCTGTGTATTTTATGCAGTCCTGGGTAGGTCTGTACTCTAGTGTAGTTTTGTGTTGGTTTACATAGTTCAGTGTAGTTTTTGTATTGTTCATGTAGCACCATGGTCCTGAAAAACGTTGTCTCATTTTTACTGTGTACTGTACCAGCAGTTATGGTCAGAACGACAATATAAAGCAACTTGACTTGAACTTGCATCATTGGAGTGGAAAAAAAACTAATTCTTTATTACAGGTAAAGTTCCATAAATAAAACTGACACAAACAGGAAAGGCTAATTATCTGCCAATGTTGAATACATTAATGAGTCCCAGGGGATTGCAACATACCCAGACAGATTATATGTTGTTCCTTGAGCTCATATTGGATCTTGCTGAAACAATGAATGCATAGGAAAGTGCTAGGAGCAGAGATGTAGTTGATGGTGATAGCATGAACCAGGGAGTCATGGAGGAAAAGGTTCCTTAAGAGTGCTTGGGGGGGGGGGGGGCACAATGTGTTTTGTGATAAAATCACTTTGGAGATGATTTTTATAAATGACCTGGATGAGGAAGTGGAGGGATTGTGATGACACAAAGGTTGGACGTGTTGTGGATAGTGTGGAGGGCTGTCAGTGGTTACAACGGGACATTGATAGGATGCAAAACTGGGCTGAGAAGTGGCAGATGGAGTTCAATCCAGATAAGTGTGAAGTGGTTCATTTTGGTAGGTCAAATATGATGGTAGAATATAGTATTAATGGTAAGTCTCTTGGTAGTGTGGAGGATCAGAGGGATCTTGGGGTCCGGGTCCGAGTCCATAGGATGCTTAAAGCAATTGCGCAGGTTGACTCTGTGGTTAAGAAGGCCTTCATCAATCGTGGAACTGAATTTAGGAGCCAAGAGGTAATGTTGCAGCTATATAGGACCTTGGTCAGACTCCACTTGGAGTACTATGCTCAGTTCTGGTTGCCTCACTACAGGAAGTCATAGAAAGGATGCAGAGGAGATTTACAAGGATGTTGCCTGGATTGGAGAGCATGCCTTATGAGAATAGGTTGAGTGAACTTGGCCTTTTTTTCCTTGGAGCGACGGAGGATGAGAAGTGACCTGATAGAGGTGTATAAGATGATGAGAGGCATTGATCATGTGGATAGTCAGAGGCTTTTTCCCAGGACAGAAATGGTTGACACAGGAGGACACAGGTTTAAGGTGCTGGGGAGCAAGTACAGAGGAGATGTCAGGGGTAAGTTTTTAACTCAGAGAGTGGTGAGTGCGTGGAATGGGCTGCCAGCAATGGTGGTAGGGGTGGATACGATAGGGTCTGTTAAGAGGCTTTTAGATAGGTACACGGAGCTGAGAAAAATAGAGGGCTATAGGTAAGCCTAGTAATTTCTAAGGTAGGGCATATTCGGCACAACTTTGTGTGCCGAAGGGCCTGTGTTGTGCTGTAGGTTTTCTATGTTTCTGTGATGCATTTTACAGATGATGAGACTTTCTGGGAAATGGTCAAATCAAGGGGACCGCTACCCTTGCTCTAATTGGGAGAAGATGGAGAGAGTAGGTATGTCGGAAGTAACAGTGTCGTGGTTGAGAGTCCTGGCAACTACGGTTGAAGGGAAGCCAATTTCCAAGAAAGAGCAAGACATCTCAGAAACTCAGATGTTGTGGAACTTTGTTGACTGAAATTAAGAAAGTAAAAAAATGAACGGAGTCCTCAAAGGAAGTAGGACAGAAGGTGTGGCACAATTGTTGTGAGAGCTGACCTTTTAATAAACATTGCTCACTGACTTATCCAAGAAGATGTAGATAGAACTGTCAAGAATGTTTGCAGATCTGACCATGTAAATACAAGAGCAGAAGTAATTGGCAGCAAAAGTAATGAAATTTTTCTGTTGTGACAAGTGCAGGAAGTACTACCAAAACAATCATCAATGCACTGTACAGATACGATGCCTGAGTAGGACTGCTCCACATATCCCATTAAAATTTCTGCAGCTATCTGTATATCTCTCATTTAGAGAAAGTGAATAGAGTTGAGGGGAAGTTGTTTAATGTAAGAACAAGTTCAGCCGTGTAAAGGAAGGTGATAGTGAAAGGGAACAGGCAGGCCCCTGCTCAAGAAAATTAGTTGAAATAATTGTTAAAATTGAAATAACAATGCATATTCTTGGGTTTACACTTCAAACATTTGTACAAGTCTAAATAAATTTAAGTGCAAGGATTTCCCTGAATAGTGTTTAATGGGTTTTAATTATAGCTAAGTTCCACACATTAAACAGTCTCCCTATTCTTGCCAACAGTAAAGGTCTAATTTAGAAAAGCAGCTTTTTATAATGCCTCATGCTGTTGGGACATATGATCCCAATCCTATATTTAAATTCAGAGCAAGAGATTATAGTCGCAGAATCCAGTATTAAGACTGAAGAATAATCTTGTTTGTTAAAGCAGATCTCTGACTGAAACAGCTGTAATTATTCTTTGCTGCTATTCTTTGTCCTGTTGGCATGCTTTGGTTAATGCCTGTGTTAAGAATAGCACACTATTGTATAAATGATTTTGATATTTTAAATATGCACCAGTGGTATCATTACCGAACGTGCTACGTGTTCAAGCATTCAACAACTTTGGTAACTACTGCAAATCCACTTATAATTTAAATGTGCTTTCTAATAAATTTTATTTGTTTATTGAGATACAACACAGAATAGACCCTTCCGGCCCTTCAAGGCCACACTGCCCAGCATCCTTTGATTTAAATCCCAACCTAATCATGGAAAAATTTACAATGACTAATTGACCTACCAACTGGTAAGTCTTTGGACTGTGGGAGACAACCAGAGCACCCGGAGGAAACACACAGGAGAACGTACAAACTCCTTACAAGCAGTGGTGGGAACTCAACCTGGGTCTCCTGCACTGCAAAGCATTGCACTAACCACTACGCTGCTGTGCTACTTGGTAACTAGACTATTGGAGGTAATGATAAATGTCCCTCTCCTTTTCTTACATTAGTACTTTTAAACAAGTACTTTAATTTTTCTGCTTGGTTTAAATTTTGGAACTGTAGGATGTGAGCATTTGTTTAAATATAAACGTCAAATTCCTGTTGAGATTATGAAGACTAGGAACGCTAGCATCTAAACACCTAATACTTCGGTATGAAATTGCTTCGTTCCATATTTTCATTGATGTTTCAACATTAAATTAAGTACAATAATTTTACACTGTTAAAGCACAGAATATGTTATCTTTGTTTTAAATAAACCATTAATTTTTCCCAAAATAGTTAACAAAGTAACATCTATCAAACTAAGAAGTGAATGTTTTAACCTTGAGGATTTTTGGACAAAATAAAGAATTAATGTTTAACATAATTTTCAAGTTGTAATGTATTTTTAAAAAATTTTCTAACTGGCAGATGGCAATGCAATTTCTACTTAGTAAAAATCTGCAGAAATATAGATGATTTAAAACTTACTGGAAAGCTAAGGCAACCTAGTGGTTTAGCTACTATAGCTTTACCTCATGGCTTCAGTGACTCAGGTTTAATTGTGACCTCCAATGCTGTCTGTGAGTTTGCCACGCAATCTGTCTGTGACATTCCTCCCACAACGATGTGCCTGTTAGCATGTTAATTGGCCACTGTAAATTGCTACTTGTGTGTAGGTAAGTGGTAGAATCTGGAACAGGTCAGAATTGACGGGAATTCTGAAACAGGATTAATACAGTTATATGTGCTTGATTTTCCATGCAGATTTGGTTGGCCAGAGGAACTAGTCCTGTGCTGTATTTCTTTATGACCCCATAATTGATTTAATGAGTTGACTCCAGCATAAGAAAAGATAATTGTGAGTGGAACCTAAATCAGTTGTGAGGAAGCATGGGGAGATTGTGGTTATCTGGGAAGATGTGCAATTATTTCCCTCCTTTCCACAACTCTGCCCAACCCACAATCTCACCATTTTTAAAGAAAGAACAAAAGAATTTAATTGGAATAATTATGGGATATTTTGTGCAATGTTTTGTGAATTAATATTTTATTCAGGCACAATATTAGCTGATATTTATTGTGCTCTTGCTTTATATTTGATATGTTGGGAGAAATATCAAACATTTTTGAAGGGAAAATGGTATGTATGCTTGCAAAGTGAAATAATAACCCAGAATGAGCTCATTTATAACTAATACTTTGGATTATTCGGTAACTGATAATGTGCAATTGTGATGAGTAAGATCCACTCATGAAAAACCAAGGTCAGCCCCCAAATAAAATGATGCTGGTAGGCAGTGTCTGGTTGCAAAGCACTATAGTCAGCATATTAACAACACAGCAACTAGCTCAGCTAACTATTTCCAGACTACTTGTATTCTCTGCTGCAAGACTGTAATGTCATTGTGCAGCTACTGAAGGTCTATAGCAGCTGCATTGCTCAAATTAAATCCCTAGGTGCTGAGACGGTGTATGAGGTGGTAGCAATTGTACTGGTGTGAATTTAAGGGAAATAAGAGACAGGCAATGGAGAAGGTGATGGAAAGAGAACCCCTGATGGCTATTTATGATTCTCTGCTGTATAAATAGCTGTTTTGGTAGATCTCAGCTATCCATAATCTGGCCTTGTAGAAGTAAAATGGAGATATGCAATGCATGTTATGTGCAATGTTCCTGGAAGGATTTTTTTTTGTCGAGAAAATGAACTCCATATTCCACAGTCTTTCAGAAAATAATGATTATTCTTATGAAGTTGTTGACATTGATATAAAATATACATTTCGTGGAACATTCTGGTCTTAAGAATATTTTAGGCTCACTAAGCTGAGTTATCAGAATTTTGTTTAGATTGTGGACTGTAGAAATTTAAATTGTTTTGGTGAAGAAGAATTGCCACATTTTTTGATGGTTTTTGAAATCATCACACTTTCACATTCTATTTCTGGTATTGTAAGTGTCAAATTTCCTCATTGTAATCAAAAGCCTGCTTGCAATTTTTGGGTTGTTAACTGCATCATATCATTTATTTAGTTTTACCTTGAATCAAGTCTCTGGGGTACAGAAAACACAGTTCTTAGAATTCAGTGCTCTTTTGAAAATGTGGCATTGTGACTCCCTTACATTAAGTGTAGATCAATTATCCACCAATGAATTTGACAGTTTTCCTTTCATTCTGGTGTATTTTGTGTTGTTCTTGGTTGAAGCAGATTTGTACAGAGTTATGAATAATATTGGTGTGAATTATATTGGCTAAATGACCCCATATTTCTAAAATAAATGCATCATTAAATTATTATTTAAGTGAAATCTTGGTTTACATGATATTGGAGGAAGTATTGTGATGTCTACAAGCTCGCCTTGTAGGGTCTTTATCTAGTTGTTCTTGTAAACCTGAAGCAAGATATCATTGGACATGTGTACAATTCTTAGAAATCAGTCATGTGCAACACAAGGCCATCTGATCCATGGAGTCCATGATAAAAGAGCTGAGCAGATTTATCCATAGCGCTGCATATTACACCTCTTCAAATGTACTTAGCAAGTATGATGGTTTTGGTCTCTACCACCTTTCAGGAAGTATATCCCATAATCTCTGTGACCAAATGCTAAGAAATGTAGTTAAGTGCATAAAATCATGGGAACCTGAGTAGGAAAGACCTATTTCTCCTAGGAGAGACCCAAATCCTAAGATATAGATTTGAGAAAAGGAAGGAAGATCACGCAGGAAAGTAGGAATCCAGATGTCAGTTCCTGTAGAAAATCAAAACATGTTCCTTTGTACCAAAAATTTCCAGTCTTACTAATATCTTCATAAATTTTATTTGAACACTCTGGTGCAACTGCATCAGTCCTTTAATGGTCTGATCATAATTGGTACACAGCACTCAAGTTGTAATTTAACTGGATATGACTGTTGTATTAAGTTTTAGAAAAAACAAATCCTGTCATGGGTAAAGCCCTCCCTCCCCACTATTGAGAACATTTACATGGAGCACTGTTGCAGGGAAGTGGCATCCATCATCGAGGACATCCACCACTCAGACCATGCTCTCTTCTTGCTGCCACCATCAGGAAGATGGTACAGGAGCTTCAGGACTCACACCACTAGGTTCAGGAACAGTTATTACCCCTCAACCATCAGGCTTTTGACCAGTGCAGATAATTTCAATCTCCTTCACTTGCCCCATTATTGAACTGTTCTCACAACCTGTGGACTTGCTCTCAAGGACTCTTCATCTCATGTTCTTGATCTTTATTGTTTATTTATTACTATTATATTTCTCTCTTTGTTGCATTTGCACAGCTTGTCTTTAGCACATTGATTGTCTGCCCATCCTATTGGGTGTGGTCTTTCAATGAAATCATTTATTCTATTGTGTTTCTTGGATTCACTATGTATGGTTGCAAGAAAATTTAATCGGAGTTGTATATTTTGACATACATATACTTCGATCATAAATTTACTTTGTACTTTGACCTTTGTCCTTGATTTTCTATATAAGAGCTAATAAGGCAAACTATACATCACCTTATTGTCCTATCCTTTGTATTTATGGATCTACTGAATTTGGCCTTCTGTTCCTCTATATTTCTCAGAAACCTAGTTATCGCATACTCCTTTGTGACTTGTAATTCTATGACTTTTCTGCTTAATATATCAAATCATCTGTAAGTTGTCAATAACATGTCCAATAAAGGGTTTCATCCCAAAATGCCAACTACACTCTTTTCCATAGATGGTGCCTGGTCTGCTGAGTTCCTCCAGCATTTTGTGTGTGTTGCTTGCTTTTACATTGATTAGTTCAGTCCAAATACACTAGTTTAGTAATTCTAATATCAATTCAAAAAGCTGAGATTTTTTTGCCAATGTTGACACTCCACTCTTCTATCTCCCCCCTCATCTGAGCCATTTTGAGCCATTTTTGAGCTATTTCAATCAATTCTACAGTAATAGAAACATTTCTATATGTATATTAGTGCTCATCTATCTTGTTCATTGAGATTGTTAATCTTAACTATAGAAGATAAAACACAGCTGGACGTATATTTTTCAACTATTGTTTGCTTTGTTTTTTAAATTTACACTTTTGCAAATTTCTCTGCTTTTTGCCTTCCACCTCCAGCCCTGTTTGAATCTGTGCGAAGCTGTCCATCTCATTGACACCCTTCCCTACCAGGCAAGCTCCCAGCCTTGTCAAGGAGCAAATTGCTGAATCAATATGTTCCTACCTTCTATGGATTCCATTGCCACAAGAATCTAAAGCCTTGCCTCTTTCATAGACTTGCATTGGTTTGTGCTATTCTCCCATTTCTGTGCTCGCTGGTGCTTAATGCCAGCACTGATCTGGAGGTTACTACTTTTTGAGGTCCTATTTCTTAGCTTCTTTCCTGATTCCCTGAAATCTGTCTTATGAACTTTATCCCATTTTCCACCCACATAATTGATCTCAACTTTGGGCTGTTCACTCTCTTTCTTCTCCCCCACTCCCCCCAAGAAGTTTTGATTCAATAATGCCTTCAATATCAGAAGCACCAATCTATCCTCAAGTCACGTCTGTGTCTGCGGAAACTTCTGTCTGCTCTTCTAACCAGGTCATTTCCTAAAACTTTGTTCTGCTGAATGTTTTTGTGCAGAGAGTGTGGAGATTTTAATTCAGATGTTGCAAGGTATTCCTTTGAATAATGATTGAGTTACAATGTTTTATTTTATAGCTACCTTTTCTGTGTGGTTTTAGGGCAAGGTTCATCATTGTTTGCTTTGGATGTTGATAAGTCCAATGCTCATTCAATACTAAGAGCACTGTATCCTCTGGGATGGTTTGATTATTGCTAAATTATGTATCTTAATTTTGTTATGTTATTCAATTCAGCCCTGTATTGCACAAGGGACAATAGTGCTTCAAGAACTGCTCATAAACATAGAAAATAGTTGTGTAACAATTGCATGAAAAAACAGGAAGCCTGTGTATGCTTGCATACGGTTCTCGCAGGATGCCAGCTGCTTCCAAAGATTGGCCCCAGTGTGCCATGTACTGTGATTTGTTCCATGCAAACAAAGAGCATTTTTTTTTGCTTGCGGTAAACACAACCATCCACCACCTGCTTGCACTGATGATCTGAAGCAGTATTTTGGCAAGAGGATGCAATCATTGATAATTATTTCTTTATTTTGTAGATTGAACCTTTTTTAAAAAAAAATTCAGATTTTAGTCAGCTAATGCTGCTGCCACTAATGAACAAGGTTTGAAGAGAGTGATTGGCTTGAAACTTGATTCAATCTATGTTGCCAGGCCATTGATGCAGAATGGTACTTGAGGTAAATAAGACCAGAGAAAGCAACACTGATTAATGAATTTGTGAAGGTAATTACAACTCCTTGTGAACACAAGTACATGGTGGGGATTTTCATTAGGATTTAGCAGCATACTGCACCTTTATATATGCTTGATATTTGTCTGAGTAATATCAGGAGGGAAAACAGGTCCTTCATTTAATAATTGGTGGCAAAACTGTTCCATTGCACGCAAACAGGGAAAGAATAGCATTGTTCAGAGAAAAGGATTTGGAACAAACGCGCCAATATAGCATTCATAATGAACAATACACTGAATAATTTGTTTCCATAATGAAATTTAGGCAGCAGTGTTCATACCTGTTCCAAGACTGCTCTCTCCAATATACACACCTTCATTATTTGTTAAACTAACCTACCACAAATAATGAGCACATTTGTAGTGAAACACCTTAAAATCAATAGATGTGCATAACATGCAAAAGTGGTGTACTGCTTAATGTTTGTGGAACATACTTTGAAGAATACTGACTTGGCTTTGTTTTTTTAGAGGAATCTCTAAGCTATGTAACTGCCAGAATAATTGATCAAGAAAATCCAATGTAATACATTGTACTTAGTAAGCAAACCATATGATATTCTATTAACATCATTAATATATTCAGATCCATGGGACTGAAAGTAACATGGAGATATTCACACAGGTTCAAATGTCTGGATGGTATCTGGAGGTTTATAATGACAGCAAAAGGTTTTTTTTGTGTCGTCCAAATAAAGGAAGATAAAGATGAGGAGGTTGTCTGCAGATGTGCTGTCATGATAAGATTGATCACCATTTAGTTTAGCAGATGATCCATTCCATGCATTCACAGAATGAAAATATGACCATCTGTGCCTATGCAGAAAGAACTGTATACTGTTCTGGCTTGGGGAGACAAGTGGTGAGTTGTATTGGATGCATATAAGTATGCAGCAATAACCATTTCTAACATAGTTGTAGGTATTTCACTTTGTGATTCAACAGCATTGCTAGGTGGCTCAGGAAATTGCGGATGCATTGGTAATCATTTTCCAATGTTCCTTAGATTCAGGATCAGTTCCTGAGGATTGGAGAGTGGCTAATGTTATCCCACTTTTCAAGAAGGGAGGGAAGGAGAAAACGGAGAACTATCGCCCTGTTAGCCTAACGTCAGTCGTGGGGAAGATGCTTGAGTCCATTATTAAGGATGAAATAGTGGCACATCTTGATGGCAGTAATAGGATTAGGCTGAGCGAGCATGGTTTTACCAAGGGCAAATCATGCTTGACTAATCTGTTGGAGTTTTTTGAGGGTGTAACAAGGATGTTAGACGAGGGTAAGCCAGTGGATGTTGTGTACCTAGATTTTCAGAAGGCATTCGATAAGGTGCCACATAGGAGATTGGTGAGTAAAATCAGAGCTCATGGCATTGGGGGCAGGGTTTCAACATGGATAGAAAACTGGTTGGCAGAGAGAAAGCAAAGGGTAGCAGTGAATGGGTGTTTCTCGGACTGGCTGGAGGTGACTAGTGGGGTACCACAGGGCTCTGTATTGGGACCACAGCTCTTTACGATTTATGTCAACGATTTAGATGAGGGCATTGAAAACTACATCAGCAAGTTTGTTGACGATACTAAACTGGGTGGCAGTGTGACATGCGAAGAGGATGTCAAGAGAATACAGGGAGACTTGGATAGGCTGGGTGAGTGGGCAGATACTTGGCAGATGTCATTCAATGTGAATAAATGTGAAGTTATCCACTTTGGAAGCAGGAACAAGAGGGCAGAGTATTGTCTGAACGGTGTAGAGTTAGGTAAGGGAGAAATGCAAAGAGACCTAGGAGTCCTAGTTCATCAGTCAATGAAGGTGAATGAGCAAGTACAACAGGCAGTGAAGAGGGCAAATGGAATGTTGGCCTTTATTACAAGGGGAATTGAGTACAAGAGCAAGGATGTCCTTTTGCATTTGTACAGGGCTCTCGTGAGACCACACCTGGAATATTGTGTACAGTTTTGGTCTCCAGGTTTAAGGAAGGACGTTCTGGCAATTGAGGAAGTGCAGCGTAGATTCACTAGGTTGATTCCTGGGATGGCAGGGCTGTCTTACGCAGAGAGATTGGAAAGATTGGGCTTGTACACGCTGGAATTGAGGAGATTGAGAGGGGATCTGATTGAAACGTTTAAGATAATTAAAGGATTTGATAGGATTGAGGCAGGAAATATGTTCCAGATGTTGGGAGAGTCCAGTACCAGAGGGCATGGATTGAGATTAAGAGGTCAGTTATTTAAAACAGAGTTGAGGAAGAGCTTCTTCTCCCAGAGAGTTGTGGAGGTGTGGAATGCACTGCCTCGGAAGACGGTGGAGGCCAATTCTCTGGATGCTTTCAAGAAGGAGTTAGATAGATATTTGATGGATAGGGGAATCAAGGGATATGGGGACAAGGCAGGGACTGGGTATTGATAGTGAATGATCAGCCATGATCTCAGAATGGCAATGCAGACTCGAGGGGCCGAATGGTCTACTTCTGCACCTATTGTCTATTGTCTATTGCCTACATCCCTACTATCAACATCTTGGAGATCACCATTGACAAGAAATGTATCTAGACCCCATATTCCTCCTCCTGACTGTACTAGTGTATATTAAAAGTTTGCTGTTATCAGCAACATACTGAACTCTTCAGTTTGCAAAGTCTTTCTATCTATAAGTTTGGATGGGGTGCGGAATAATTTGCAGCAATTGATTAGGTATAGCTCCAAGTGCACTGAAGAAGCTTGGTATTTCTAGAATAAAGCTATCAATTT
Organism: Hypanus sabinus; assembly: GCF_030144855.1. Classification (NCBI taxonomy): domain Eukaryota; kingdom Metazoa; phylum Chordata; class Chondrichthyes; order Myliobatiformes; family Dasyatidae; genus Hypanus; species Hypanus sabinus. The sequence continues at coordinate 61,803,917 of NC_082710.1, forward strand.
GAATGGTTCCCTGCATCAACCATGCTTCGCATTCAGTGCTATGCACCACTAATGCACAATGGCTATGGTATATATTTTTGACTACATTTTTGGCAGCCACTTGCCATGTCTTCCTCATGGATACACAGAAAACTTGTACAATCTACCATCTGAAAAGTAAAGTGCAAAGTTGAACCATCACCTGTTAGCTCTCATTCATGTCACGCACCAACTTGATTGGGAAATGTGCATTGCTATTCTCAGTTTTTGCTGTTTCCAAATCCTGAAAGATAGCACTGTGGGAGAGCTGCCTTTAATAGTTGCCATGTTACTCATGAAGGCAGCTCTTTATCTCCCAAAGGGCAGTTTGAGATGATTATTAGTTGCTAACCTTCCAGTAAAGGCTATGTTCCTCATCAAAGTAAAAAATAGAGGAAGCAGTTTTTCGCTGCACCGTAACTTTAAACTGGGCTTCTGATCATCTCGGCATCTGTTTGAACACAATGAATAAAAGACACAACCAAGTTGATCATCTAAGCTACAGTTTCACTTTCAGTTGAAGTCAAAAGTAAATCAATGAATTACGCAGGTGCATCCAATTCTTGACGTTGCCTGTCCCAGTATTGGTAAGCAATGCCCTCCCATTGTCTGTAGGAAAACTGCTGGAAAGCTTCTTCCTTGCAGAGATCAAATCACTTAAAGGCCCAGCTTCATACTTGTGGGCTATGAGCAGCAGCTGGCTGCTGAGCACTGGCAAAGTGATGGTGGTAGCTTCACAAATCTTGTCATTCAAAACAGTGAACTGTATGTTTTACTCCATGGAGGCACTGCTGCTCTCTCTGAGGACAACATTTAGCCATCTTATTAAGCTGATAATTTTCTGGAGACAGGTGAGGTCCTTGAAGACCCCTTTAAACTCTGACCTCCAGAATTATTGTGACAACAGTCTGTGTCTTGTGGGAGAGTAAGTGAAAGGCAGCAAGTGTCCTTAACACAGGAGTGAGCCATTCCACCCTTCTAGCCTATGTGACAGAATCTGAACTTCCACTGCACCAGTCAAACATTGGTGCTGCAATAGAACTACAAATATGCCAAGAAAATGTAGAGTTGGCCATGCCTTCAATGGAAATGATTGGCTTCTGGCTCCAGGTGAAGCCCTGCAGATTATTGCAGCAGGATCCCATAAAAGGTCTCAACCCGAAATGTGAACATCCATTTCTCTCCACAGATGCCTCCTGATCTGCGAAGTTCTTCCAGTAGATTGATTTTTATTTGCTCCAGCTTCCAGCATCTACATTCTCCTGTGTCTCAAGATCTTATGTCTGTTTGACAATACTACCAGCATTTCAATCTTCTGCACACATTAGAATTCTAGCAGCTACTCCATCAACCTTCTCATGCACTTTAGAGATGAACTTGTATATAATCTTACCCTTCAGGTAGGGTGCACCCTATGCGCCCAAGTGGACCCCCATTACCCAGGGCATGCCCTGTTCTCATTGCTACCATCAGGAAGGAGGTACAGAACCATAAAGGCATACACTAAACAATTCAGGAACAGCTTCTTCCCCTCTGCCATCCCATATTAGAACCATACAAGACCATAAAACATAGGAGCAGAATTAGGTTATTCGGCCTATTGAGGCTGGTCTGTCATTTGACCATGGATGATTTATTTTTCCTCTCAACCCCATTTTCCTACCTTCTCCCTATAACCTTTGACAGCCTTACTAATCAAGAACCTATCAACCTCCACCTAAAGCATAGCCAGTGACTGGCCTCCACAGCCATCTGTGGCAATGACTTCCACAGGTTCACTGCCTGCCCGGGACGTTGCTGAAATTGTCAGGCTAACTGATGAAGGTAGGGATATATTAAGATGTTTAAACCATAGTATCTTTTACATCAGGAGAGGTTCTGAGTTGAGGGAGAAGTTGAATATGATGAGGAGGATTGGGTGTTCACATGCCATTCTCTTGGCTCAGGTGAAGGCCAGTAAGATCATCCCCACCTGCAAGCTGCAGCGTTATGGAGACCAGTGCAACCCACTGTAAATTTGATGGTGCTGATAGTGTCAGGGTGTTGATAGTGCAACATGAGGGAAGAATGCAGTAGTATAATGATGTAATGTACTTGTGATGCCCCTGCCGTTGTTGAGCGGCTGGAAGTGTGTGAAACATGGAAAGCAGGAATAGGCCATTTGACACTTTCAGCCTCCTCTGCCATTCAGTAGGATCAAAACTGATCTTCTGTCTCAATGCAGATTAAATTTTCAAAAGATCAATATCTGTTATCCTTAGCTGGCTATTTATAGGCTAATTCAGTTAGAGTGACTTGTGAAACAATGGGTGTTTTTAGATGAGCTGGCAGAAGCATTTTAACTACAAATTCAATAAAGGTAGGATATAGTATTATTAACTTTTTGTGGTAATGCATTATTGTAAACTTAGAAATGAAAAGAAAGGGAGCAAAAATACTAGCATGGAAGTATAATAAGATTATGTAGATTTACTATTTCATTTTGAGAAGCGACTGATGAGGTTTTATTGACATTAGTTGCTGATTTTGAACTGAGGCAGTAATCCTTCTGCGTCATTTTGTTGATAGAAAGACAGCAAGTAAGAAAGGCTTCCATACTTGCTGTGCTGTGACCCTCAACACTAACTGATATGACCAGTCAGTCAGGATCTGCAGCACAGGGTGGTGCATAAGCCATCTGCTAGTGAATAGTTGAAGGATACAGTGAAAGAGTGCATTCTATCCCAGCTCAGTCTATACACCCAGCTATAAATAACCAAATGCGTAAATAAGTGATTATTCATCAGGAACAACAAGCTGGAACACTCTTTCTTTGGTGTGAAAGATTTATAGCTCACTAACACCTCAGCTGCAAGTAAACTTATAACTATTTTATAACTTATAACTATTTTAAACTTATAACTACTTTAAATGATGTTTGGAGACAGCATCATTGGGATATGATTTGTGCTTGGTGAATGTGTGGAACTTTGGTAAGAACATTTGGTACATTGATATCTCCTTTAAAGTTTAAAGGTTTTTTTGTTAACTAGTTCCCTCAGATAAGAATTTGTGACCTTGTGAAAGTTTATCCAAAAAAAAAGCAAATATAATCCACCAGTTATTGCTCTAGAAATCAAAGGAAGACATCATCGACGCTGTCCTCAATGGCTTGTAGTCCTCGATAAGCTAGTTGTGGATGCTCATTTTGGCATCTGTAGGGACCACTCTGCTTCAACCCTCACCATTCAAACATATGGTCAAATGAGTGAAATGTCAGTTTCAAAGTGATAATGCTTATCCTTAACGTCTGAACGATACCCAATGAGGCCTCAATGAGACTTACTGACATTAAAGGAAATGGGAGTTAGATAAAGCTCTCAATGGCAGGTCTCATACTTCAAGCATAGAACTGAGGTTGTTGGAGACTCATCAGCCAAGCTCCAACACATCACTGCAGAAGCTCCTTACATTCTTATTCTAGGCTCAGCCACATCAACAACAGTAGGTCAGAAGTGAGGATATTTGCTGATGATTGCAATGTTGAGGTCCATTTGCAGCTCCTCAGATAATAAAGCATGCAACTAGGTCTGGACAACATTAAAGCTTGGGATGATAAGTGACAACTATCACACTATTTCCAGGCCACTGAATCAGGGTGACTGTCTGTACAGCAAGTTCTCACAAGCAGCAGTGATACTGATCAAATAATCTATTCTTTATTGATATTAAATGAGGAATAAATACTAGCTAAGACACCAGGGAGACTATGAACCCCAATTTATTTGCTCTCCACAGAAAGAAAAGATTCACAGATTTAACCTTTCCAAGTGCTTGCTGAAGTTTACAGGTTTCAGTTAGGGTCTGCTCACATTCTTCAAAATTTTGGATCATAAATGTACATTTTGTTCAATTGCTTTTCAAAGAACATTTATTGTCAAAGTATGTATGCAGTGTACAACCTTGAGTTTTGTTTTCCCACAGACAGCCACAAAACAAAGAAACACCATTGTACCCATTCAAAGAAAGCATCAAATACCCAAAGCACAAAAAAATAAATTGTGCAAATGGCAAAAAATGAGAAAAAATCAGAGAATATAAAACACAAAAATAATTTAAGCAGTCTAGGAATGTTCAGTTTAGTAGTTCAGTTCCATTCAATTTAGCACTGTGTCATTTGTTGCCTACAGAACTGGTCCACCCCAATCAAAATGACATAAAATAGCAATAACAAAGGAGTAACTGGAAACACATCATAACATGAACTACAGAGTCCAATCCATAAAGCCATTGATTAAATCTTGCCCAAGACTCAGGACTCCAGCAGCATCGAGTGAGAGGGAGAGAGAGACCAGTCAAACACAAGCACCTTTCTCCAGCAGCAGGGAGCGAGAGGGAGACTGTCAAATACAGCAGGTGGTGCTGAGCACCCACTCTCTTTCCTCTCTCGTCCTTGTTGATTTCAATCTGGCTCAACGGTTTAATCCACAAGATTGGTGAGAGCTGGGGCCAGTCATTGGCCTGCACCCTGTCTCCAGGCCGTGCACTCTGCTTGAAACCTCGCCGAACTCGTTCAGAGACAGCAAAGGACCAGATCGCTCAATCAGCCTGAGAACACACCATCAAAATGTAAATCACAGTTTCCAATAGTAGCAGAATCATATTTGGAATATAAAGGAGTAAAAGAAATAGACTGAATCCTAAATATGTGGTTTGCTAGAAAACCTTCATGGTATCCTCGGATAAAGTTATCAAAACTTCACATGATGCTCCATGTGTGACTTCACCAAAGAGCTGTACTATCTTAGAAAGCTTTCATGTTTTATCCAGCCCACTGTCTTAGGCAAATTCTGTATCAGAATTTAATTCAAACAATGTTTATGTGAAAATCTCATAACCATTTTATTGAATTATTAATTAACCATAAAAATTTTTGCCAATCATTATCAACTATATTAGAATCTACAAGCATAATATATTCCACAAGGAAAGAAAGCCAAACATAAAATATTTATTCCTTGAATTAAATTTGTGATTATAATTTTAACCTCAGTTTTTCTGTACTTGGATGAAAAAAATCGACAAATGCTGGAAATCCGAGCAACACACCCAAAATGCTGGAGGAACTCAGCAGGCCAGGCAGCATCAAAGGAAAAGGGTTAACAGTTGATGTTTCAGGTCAAGACCATTCAGTCCTAATGAAGGGTTTCGGCCCAAAACATCAACTGTTTACCGTTTTCCTTAGATCCTGTGTAGCCTGCTGAGTTCCTCCAGCAGCTTGGGTGTGTTGCTCAGATATTTTACTCTATTTTTTAAAAATTACTATCTTTATTTTGTGGACTGCCTTACATGTATTTTCAGATGATGGAGTGGACAGCATAATTGATTTGACTTTGGCTTTTCACATTCAGGATATTGGATAAAAGGTTTTAAAGGCAAATAAAGCTATAATCACAAATGGTGGCAGAATTAAATTTAGCAAACAAATGCATATGCTGGTAATCTGAAATGGGAACATAAAAATTTGAAAGTACTCAACAAGCCAGATAGCATCTGGGGAGAAAGAAGATTTGCATTTCAATTCAATAGTCTTTCAATATAACTGAAAAATAATTGGGATATACCATTGGAAGATAAGGTTAAGGAAAATCTCAAAACATTTTATGTGCACATAAAGCAAGTGTACAACTGGGGAAAGAATAAAGACCATTAGGGACAAAAGGGGTTATCTTTGCATGTAGCCAGAAGCATCAATGACATTATTCTAATCTGTATTTACTAAGGAGAAGGATATTAAAGTTGGTGAACTTGTTGGGAGGATTTGGGTAGAATGTGAAATTCCAGAACACCAGAAACGAAGAGCTATTACTGTATATGCTTTAACTGATGGATCAATCTCCAAAACTGCATTGAAAGGCAAAAGAATAGATTGCTGAGGGACTGAAAGAAATCTTTAAATCTCTCGGAGGCACCACGGTAGCATAGCTGTTAGTGCAACACTATTATAGCTCAGGGTGCCTGAATTCAGAGTTCAATTCCGCCATCCTCAGTAAGATGGTATGTTCTTTCCCATGTACATGAGGGTTTCCTCCTGGTGCTTCCATTTTCCTCCCACAATCCAAAGACCTACCAGTTAGTAGGTTAGTTGGTCATTGTAAATTGGCCCATGATTAGGCTAGGATTAAAAAGCATTGCCAGTCAGTGTAGCTCAAAGGGCTGGGAGGGTCTATTCTGCGCTGAGCCTTCAAATAAATAAAAATAAATTCTTACTGCGCATTGCTGGAAAACTGGAGACTGCAAATGTATTACCTTTATTCAAGGAGGACAGTAGAAATAAGCTTGTTAGTGTAATGTCACTATCAGGGAAATTCAGCAAGTATCCTATGGGACAGGATGGCCTATACTTGGAAAGGCAGGGATTAATCAATGATGGTCAGTGTGGTTCTGTCTGACTAATTCAATTGAATTTTTTGAAGAGGTAACAGAGTGGGCAGTGCAGTTGAAATTCTTTGACAAGCTCCCACACTGGAAATTGGTCTGTAGGACCCAAGTCTTTTTGCCAAATGAGATCCACATTTGGTGAGGTAACAATAGGTAGCAAAATGACTGAAGGGTGTTGTGTAGCAATATTTCGGTAATTTTTGAGTAATATTGCAAATATTATTGTTTGATTAAGCATTCTTTGTTTACATAATACTTTGCAGATTATCTATGTAAGTATGAAATTGGCATATGACATTATACCGCCTCATCATACGTGCGTGCATCGCCTAAAGTAGAAACAAACTTGCATGAGTTATCTCCCAGCTCCGTGTTTTACTTTCAGTTAGTTTTTATGTTTTGGAATTACAAACATAAGTGACAATGGTGAAGTTTCTAATGAATCCAAGACAACTACCTACCTGTTGAAGCACAGTGAGGTGCTTGAGTTTTTTAAAAAAGCACAGCGAGAAATGGCCAAGCAAAAAGTAAGCGTTCTTTCAAAGGGACAGGTGTGGTTGGGTTTAAGAAAAGGCAGAAAATGGCCAAGTTCATTGGTTCATAAACAGTGAATATCAAATGATAATCCTAAATAAAAATAAGAGCAGAAATGGCTGGCTACATTAGAAAGATTGACTGGTTTGATTGCACAGAAGATAGCTGGATTTTGTACACAGTGAATTGAGTCGTATTTTAAAGCAAATGAAATAGCCAATGAAAAGCAAATACCAACTTAGCTGAATGCATTGGATTTTAGGCATACAGTTTGCTTAGAAGTTTGACTGCTCCAACCAAGCTAGCAGAAATTAGCTTTGCAAATGTCATGAAAGTAGTGCAGGAACATTTTAAGGTTCAAAGGTCAAGTTTAACGTCAGAGAAATGTATACAATGTACATCCTGAAATGCTTTTTCTTCGCAAAAATCCATGAAAACAGAAGTGCCCCAAAGAATGAACAACAGTTAAAAGTGAGAACCTCAGTTCCCCCCAGCTGTTTGTGGAATCCTACGATTTGGAAAAACAGCCCCCAAATGCTGCTCAATTTAAGTGCAGTTGAAATAGCTGTATCAATGGAAACAGCAGACAGACGCAATTCAGCTGCAGTCAGAAATGAAAGTGAGCATGAACAAAATTTGTTCGTCTGGCCGAACAAATTGTGTTCCCATTGTGGCAGAGGCTTACATATGCCAGACTAATGCAGGCTTAAAAGTGAAACCCATAGAAAATGAAACAGAGTAGATCACGTACAAAGAGCATGTTGACAGACAAAAAAAAACAGGGAAGAGAAAAGGATAAAAAGTGAAATTGCAGTTTCAACAAGAACACTAGTCTGTATGCAGTAGATAAAAAAATTAATAATGATGAGAGTGACACAAGACTGAGTAGCCTTGAGAATTGCAATGTGAAAACTAATAATAGACCAGCAATATGACTTACGCCAGAAGAGAATGGCAAATTAATTGGTCAGCTGTTTCAGTCATTCTACAAAATGAGTGAATGGCATTTCAAAGATACTGAACTGAAGCCTGCAAATAAGCAACTAAGAACTCGTACTGCAGAAAAGATAACCTAGTGGGAATGACATTTGTGACAGTGAAATACAACAACTGGCAAGACAAATTAGATATGTATGTGGTAAAAGCAGGAGGGCCAGCATTTTGGGGTTGAGAATGGCTGAGACAACCACAACTTGATTGGAGATCCATTCACCAATTGCATGCCACATCACCTGCAACAGAGTCAACTGCAAGTGAATTCAGAAAGGTACTGGATGATGTCACACCCAAGTTTAACAAAGTCCATCCAATTATCTCATTTTAAGGACTCTTTATCTTGCTGTTTCATGTTTTGTTATTTATTACTATTATTTATATTACATTTGCACAGTTTGTTGCCTTCTGCACTCTGGCTCATCTTTCATTGATGCTGTTATAGCTCCTATTCTATAGATTTCCTGAGTATGCCCACAGGGAAATAAATCCCATGGTTGTAAGTGGTAACATATATGCACTTCAATAATAAAAAAAACGACTTTGATTACTTTACTTTTCCATGCTAGATTGCATGGAAGTTGAAAGAATTATTTTCATGGTTGATTGGAGCCCATAGGCAATGCCCAGTAGCCATTAAGAAGGGGTCTGTCACGATCTGTGGTGATTTTAAGGGTCACCACCAATCCAGTTCTGAAAGTAGATCAATACCCTCTGCTCAGGATTGAAGATATCTTTACCAATCTTTCTGGTGGGAAACACTTTACAAAGTGGACTTAGCTGATGGAGATTGAAGAAGAGTCCACTCTGGCAGAAAGCTGTAGACTGAGTGCTACAAGGCTGCCCAGGCACTCAGTGTTACCTGAATGATACTGTTACCAGTAAAGACGATGAGGAACATCTCCAAACTCTCAAGCCTGTTAATAAGATTAGAAGATTATGGGCTTAGAGCACAACATGACAAGTGTGAATTCATTAAAACAAATATCACTTACTGCAGTCACACCATTGACACCTAAGATTACACATGTGTGCTGAGAGGATTCAAGCAGTAGTGGATGCCCCAAGGCCAAAGAACATGTCACAATTGTGGTCTTTTTTTAGGATTTGTCAATTACCATTACAGGTTCCTGCCAAACCTGGCGACTCGGCTTCACCCCTTGAATTTGTTACTACAGATCGCGAAGAAATGGCAATGGACAAAACTCTGTGAGATGGCTTTCAAAAAGGTAAAGGAAATGGTGGTATCAGACACTGTACTCGCACATTATGATCCACATCGTCAAATGAAGCTTGCCTTATTGTACACTGTAGATGTAGTTATGTCACACATTACGAGTGATGTAATTGAATGCCCCATAGCCTTTGCATCACATTCCTTCACATCGCTGAAGAAAAAAATTATGCACAGATTGAAAGAGAGGCTTTGAATCTGGTTTGAGGTGTAAAACCTTTCAACTAGTACTTCTATGGGAGAAAGTTCACCCTCATTATTGATCATCAACCACTGGTGTCCATTTTCAATCCACAGGAGGGTGTTACACTAACAGCAGCAGTACAAATGCAGAAATGGGCTGTATTCTTTGAGGACACAATTACAAGATCGAATTCAAGAGAACTACTAATATTGAAAATGCTGATTGATTGTCCTTTTTTCCCCCACTTAGAAGAGGAAATAACTGAAAAATTTACAAAAGAAGACACTCCTTTTGACATATTCTACTTAAAGCAAATTGCAAGTATCCTTATTAAGGCAGAATTAATCCAAAGGGAAAACAGAAAAGTTCCCACACTGTCTCAGGTCTACACGGTAACTTAAAATGATTGGAAATTGCCCCAGAAATTCCAATTTTCCCCTTTTTTACCAGCACTTAGGTGAACTTGCCTTTGGCGGAGGTTACCTTATGTGGGGGTTGAGAGTTGTTATACCATCCAAGCTGAGAGTGAAAGTGTTGGAGGAGCTACATGTGGATCACATAGGCATGGCTAACATGAAAGCATAGGCTAGAAACTTTGGTGGCCTGGGATACAACGGCAGCTTGCCATGCACTATTTGGGTTGCCAGCACATCCAGAAGATCCCAAAAGCTGTGCCTCTCCATCACTGGGAATGGCCTTCATTGCCCAGGTAGAGGATTCATGTGGATTTTGCTGGACCATTCATGGGGACAAATTTCTTTATAGTAGTGGATGTAGCTACAAAGTGGCCAGAAGTGTTCCCAATAGCCTTCGCGACAGCCTCACTCATGGTTGATGTGTTGAAAACCCTCTTCTCAAGGATTGGTGTTCCAGAACACTTAGTCAGTGACAATGGACCACAGTTTGTGGCAGAACAGTTTCAGTCATTCCTGAAAATGGATGGAATAAGACATATTACATCTGCACCGTACCACACTGCTATAAATGCCAAAGTGGAAAGTTTTGTCTGGAGTCTAAAGAACTCTATGTAAGCAAGGTCAGAGAACTCACTACACTGAAGCAGAAGCTTGCCAATTTCCTCGTGTATTGCAATAAAGCACACTCCACAGCCAGCAACCCATCAGCTATACTGTTCCTGGGTTGTCCCTTGTGTTCACACTTGGATCTCCTCAAACCCAATCTCAGAAGGAGAATGCAGAACAAACAGCTGAGAGAAATTGAGGGCTCCTCAAACAAGGAGGCTCAATGTTCCACTCCAGGACAAACGGTCCTGGTGAGGGACTGCAGAGGTGAGCAAAAGTCACTACTTAGAAAGGTTAAGGACAGAACTGGACCACTCTCCTCCCCGGTGGAGATTATATCTGATATCATCTGGAGACAGCACATCGATCAGTTGAGGAGAGCAGAGTTAATTGTTAGAGAAGAGAGGTGTCCAGAGCTGTCGGAGCCATTTCCTGCAGTCCCAGAGTCAACTCCTACAGCAACATTACAGAATTTTTTACATGTACCTCAGACTTTTGCACATTACTGTCTATAAGTTGAGATGCATTCTATATCGAGTTGGAGTTTGTACATGTGCACATCATATGTGTGCGATTAGCTTAAGGTAAAATCAATTGTACACAAATTACCTTCCTGCTCTGTTTGACTTTCAATTAATTTTTACATTGTTCTCAGTGATGTACCACAAGGATTAGTGATGTGATTCTTATTGTTTGTTACATACAGTAACAAACTGTTACTGCATATGAATATAAGAGGTAAAATTAGTGAAAGTAGCAAGTGACTTACTGTTTATTAGTGATCAGTGATATGACATTGTTTGCTACGTATATACTTGCATATGAATGTAGGAGAAAAGATTGATAAGTTTGCAGATAGTAAAAAAATAATGACGGTGAGGAGGTTTAGGTATTGATCAGCTGATGGGATGCTAAAAGCAATTGCAGATGGAATTTGCCTGGGGTAGAGCATTAGAGTTGTAAAGAAACATTGGATTGGAGGCTACCCAGATGAAATATAATGTTGCTCCTCCAACCTGAGTGTGGCTTCATCACAGCAGTAGAAGAGCCCATGTATGATCATATGGGAATGGGAATTGGGTGGCAAAAGGGAGATCCCATTTTTCCTGGCAAGAAGTGCTTGGTGAAACAGTCTCCCACTCTACGTTGGGTCTCACTGATATACTTCCCATTCCCATTCCATCATGTCCATCCATGGCCTCCTCTGCTGTCGCAATGAGGCCGCTCTCAGGTTGGAGAAGCAACACTTTGTATTCTGTCTGGGTAGCCTCCAACCCAATGGCATGAACATTGATTTCTTGAACTTCCACTAAAGCCCCCCACCCCCATTCCCCATCCTCTTGTTCCTCTCTCACCATATTTCCTTGCCTGCCCATAGTCTCCCTCTGGTACTCCTCCCCCTTTTTCTTTTTTTCTTTCATGGCCTTCTGGGCTCTCTTATTAGATTCCCCCTTCCACAGCTCTGTTTCCCTTTCACCAACTTCCCAGCTCTTCACTTCACCCTTCCTGGTTTCACCTATCACCTTGTGTTTTGCCCTCCCCTCCCTCCACCCTCTAACCCTACCTCATCTTTTTTCTCCAGTCCGTTGAAGGGTCTCAGCCTGAAACATCAACTGTTTACTCTTTTCCATAGATGCTGCCTGACCTGCTGAGTTGCTGCAGCATTTTGTTTGTGTGTTACTTAGCTGTCTACTCTACTCAGGTTCTCATAATTTCATAAATGTTTATCATGCCTGTTATTGGCCTCCACTGCTCCAGAGAAAGCATCTCAAGTTTATCGAACCTCTCCTTGAAGCACCTTCCCTTTAACTGAGACAGCATACTAGTTAACTCAATTTGTATTCTCTGCAAAGCCTTGATATTCTAAATGGAGTGAAGCAGTGGTGTCTACAATCAGAAGGCTAATAAGTTGAGAGGGCGTATGAGGAGGAACTTTTACATTGAAGGCTGAAATGTGAATTACACTGTTTGAACGTCAATATTTACAAAGTAATTAGACGGGAACTTGAATGCTGAGCCACAGAGATTGCTGACTTAAAGTTACAAGTCAATGGCCTTTTGTCAGAATAGGTCAATTTTGATGCAAACTGGAAAAGCTGGAAATCTGAAATTGTTGAGTTTAAGATTGCGTCCCAAGGGTTGTAATGTACCATTATAGAAGATGAGGTACCAGTCTTTAACTTTACCTTTACTTCCTTAGAAAGCTGAGAGGCCAAAAGCAGCTGCCAGAGTTGGAATGGGAAAGACTCAGTCATCCCTGTAAAATGAATGGAGATGTTGTGCAAAATGGCCAACCCTATCAGTGACAATGTAGAGGGGCCACAGTGTGAGCACTGACTGCAATACACTGATCCGGATGAAGATTGACTTACTGCTTCAACTGGAAGTAGTGCTGAGTCTCTGCATGGTGGGAAGAAAATGTTCAAATGCTAGTGTAGCATCTCTCAAATTTGCATGGGCAAATGCTGTAAGAATTGACGAGGGAGTCATGGAGTGAATAGTCCCACCAGAATGCTAAAAGAGGAGAGGAACATGTGTCTGGTGGGGGCTTTACATTGAAGGTGGCAGAAACTGGAGAGCATGATCTACTAAATGTAGTAGCAGTGGAAGCAAATACAGGGACAATGAGGGGAGGGTGAGAGTAGAGGCACAGAAAATGGAACAGGTATGGTTAAGAACTCTGTCAAGTGGTGGAGAGGGAATTGCAAGAAGACATTAGTGGAAGGTGTGGTCATCAGAGCAGAGACAATGGAACCAGTGAAATTGGGAGAGAAGAATGGAGGATATTGTTACATTTTGACATTAAACTAATTCAAAGGAAAACAAGAGAGTGGAGAGATGCAAGTCTAACTTCATTCTTTACTTTAAGTGAAGCTCACACATATCACGTGGTAGCATGATGTATATAATTCGCTTATTTATACATATAACTCATAAATTAAATGAACAAGAATGCTATATATACACATAAGATTACTCAAATATTATTGAAATAATAAATACACAACACTCCTCCCTGCTTAGCTATAAACTCCAACTCAATAGAGAATGTGTCTTAACTATATACACAGCATGCTATATAATTACCATATACAGATATCCACAGCATAGTAAACTGTAAATTGTCACAGTCAGCCCTATATATTAATTTCTGTGAAGGGTTTCTTACCCCTGTGGGATAATGTCTTTCCTAACCAGGGCAATCACTCTGCTAGGCAGGTGAGACTTATTGTTGTGAAAGGATCTCCTCCATGGTGGTTGTAGGAGTTGACTGATTGCAGGAAGTGGTTCTGACAGCTCTGGACACCTTTCTTCTTCCTTTTTCTTCTAGATTGTGTATCTTGATCTAGGAAAGGCCCATGTAGTTTCCTTAAGTCTTTTTATGATTCCCTTTACGATCTGATGAATCCTCTGTTTTTTTATCACTATTGACTCCTTTCTTTTTGGCTTCCATTCATTCAGCTGTGTTTTGGTTTTTGCTTCTACTTTTATGAGCAGCTTTTTGTCTCACACTTCAAGTTCTTGCAAAAACTGTAATGCACACAGACTAGATTCTGCTTCTTTATACTCACAAAAGCCAAATTCCTGCAAATTTCCTGAAGCTCCTTGAACTCTCTTCCAGCTTAAAACCAAGCCACATTTTGCAGGCAACTTCCCGATTAACTGATCAGAATTTTTCTCAAATAATTTGCCTCCAAAAACTTTTGTCGTCTGACTGCTGATTTTTAACACTTTCATGATTCCTTTGCACAGCATGGTCCTTCCGTGTTCTAGTATGTTTTCTAACCAGAGGCACAGAGGTTGGCACCAACATCTGTTTGTCCTCTACTGGGCAGCAGTTCTTGGTGTTCAGCATGGAGACAGTTGTGGCTTCATCAAGTACCTTAATTTGCTTTCAATTGACTTTATTGTAGGAGATGAGGCATGCAAATAGTTGATGGATCTCTAATCAAGTTCTAGTTGTTTCAGCCAATCTGTAGTCCTCCTGTTTATACCACATACAAGCCTAATATGGCTGCTGTTATGAATGTCATTCCCACAGAAGTTATCTTTTCTTTAGTATAAGTTTTTAGTTGGGTATCTCCAGGATTCAGTTTAGTATCTTTGAAATGACTCTCAAACATATTTTGTGGAATGACTATAACAGCCTAGCCCGGGGGTCGGCAACCTGCGGCTCCCGAGCCATTTGTGGCTCTTTCACCTCTTTGCTGCGGCTCCCTGTGGCTTTGGGAAATAATTGGTCAGTATTTAATTAAAATGTATTTTATGTTAGTTTGTTAGCTTTTGAAATGTAATTCTAAATTTGAAGATTATGGTGATCTTGTACAATCTAAGTGTGGCGACACATTTCCTGGCACATCCGAAACGGCTCACAATTAGCCAGCATTCCGGCTAAGGGAGATAGCCTACGGGGGTTTGTGAGTACGTGTCTTTTGCAGCATCTGCGCCCATGGGGGCCAGGTTGAGGGAGGCTTAAAAGCAAGGCTGTTTAGTTCGAATAAAGTTATTCGACTGGAGTTTACTGACTGCGTGAGCACACCGCTACAACGTGTTTTTATCGCTATTAATATACGTCACCACTGCCAATACCTGACACCCGCCAGTGCGCGATTTCTTTAATTTTTCGATCCAAGGTAAGCCAACTATGGAGAATTCTAAAAAAAGAAAAGTGACTGAAGAAAACAGAACGTTTAATGATACGTGGACAGATTCATTTGCTTTCACTGTTGACGAGACTGGTTTACCGGTATGCTTAATATGCAATGAGAAACTAGCAAACAACAAAAAGTCAAATGTCGCAAGGCATTTCCAGAATAAACATGCAGCCTTTGCTCAAAAATATCCGGATGGAGATGAGAGAAAAAAAGCCGTTTCGGAACTGATGCGGAAGGTTGATCTGAGCAAAAATCATTTCCAGAAATGGATGAAGTCTGGAAAATCAACGACATACGCTAGTTATATTGCCGCTCAGGAAATAGTCAGGCACTGGAAGCAGTTTACAGATGGTGAATATATAAAAGAATCTTTCATTAAGATTTCAGAACATCTATTCACGGACTTTAAAAACAAGAGTGAAATTGTGCAGAAAATCAGGGATATGCCCCTCTCTGCAAAGACTGTCAAAGACAGAACCATAAAAATGGCAGAAGACATCACAAGACAGCAAATTAAAGACATCAATTCAGCTGTGGCCTACTCGATTGCCTGTGACGAGTCTAAAGACAAAGGTGATATTGAACAAATAGCGTTGTTCTGCCGGTATGTAAACTCTGCCGGGCCACAGGAAGAACTGATTGAGTTGATACCTCTAAAAGACCAAACACGGGGGGAGGACATCTGTGAGGCTGTCTTGAATTGTTTAAGAGCCAAAGGAATAAAGACCACCCATCTGGTGTCAGTAGCTACTGATGGGGCACCGAATATGACGGGAACGCACAAGGGATTTGTGGCTTTACTGCAGAAGTCGCTGGACAGAAAGCTGCTGACTTTTCACTGCATCTTGCACCAAGAAGCACTGTGCGCTCAAACATTTCCTCCGGAATGCACAGAAGTAATGGATGTTGTCATTCAGATTGTCAATAAAATAATGGCAAAAAGTTTAAATCACCGTCAATTCCGTTTGTTACTGGACGAGCTGGAAAGCGCATATTCTGATCTCCTGCTGCACAACAAAGTCCGGTGGCTGTCCAAAGGGGAGGTGCTGAAACGCTTTGTCGCGTGTCTGGAAGAAGTGAAAACTTTCCTGGGCAGCAAAGGGCTCAACTTTCCTGAGCTGGAACAGCCAGAGTGGCTGGAAAAGCTACACTTCATGGTAGACATGACAGCGCACCTGAACACGCTGAACACAGCTCTTCAACGGGGTAAGGACGTACAGCCCTGCACATGTTGGAGGATGTTTTGGCATTCGAGCGCAAGTTGACGTTGCTTGCCAGAGATTTACAGAAAGGCACATTGTCTCACTTCCCCAATTTGAGAGAGTTCAAACAAGGTCACGACATGATAAATTCGGAGTATTTACATTCTGCAATCATCGCAATGCAAACATCGTTTGGGAAACGCTTCTGTGAGTTCAGAGAGGAAAAAAACACATTATCCTTTCCGGTCACTCCCCTAAGCATCGATCCATCCCTACTAAATACGACTGCATTGTCAGGTGTGAGTCAACCTGAACAAGTATGATAAATATTTTAATTGCCTATTATTTTACATATATTCATATGTTTTCATTGTTCAGTGAAATAGTCCTTTTATTTTTCAGGTTGACAACTGGCTGACGTTATTTTTGGTTTGCTGCTGGCGGCAAATTTAAGTTTGGCGTTTTTCATAAATACAAGAAGGACTCAAATAGACGTTGAGTATTTTACTTAAAAGTAACCTTCAACCCAACGTCTTTTTTTCGGAGTTCAAAATGTTTTTGTTGCATGCAGAAATGTAATTTCATTTTCTCTGCAGGAGTTCATCAATTTCATAAATGCAACACATTATAGTTTGTTTATACATAGCATAAAGGCAAAACAAAACGTTGTATGCAGTGTTATTTCATTTTAAATGTCAAGCGGGTTTTGCGGCTCCCAGTGTTTTCTTTTCTGTGGGAAACGGGTCCAAGTGGCTCTTTCAGTGGTAAAGGTTGCTGACCCCTGGCCCTAGCCAGTGTCCAATTCCATTTTAATTAATTTGCTTTTCGTTTCTGGTGGAAGCCCTATTGCTTGTCTATTGTTAACTTTCACACTGTATATTTTAACGTTACATAGTACTATCACCTTCATCATTCAGATTTTTCATCAACAGTTTACAGAGCAATGCTCCCCTTGAAACTGTAATTTGACTTTTTCTCTTTTTCTCTTCCCTGTGTAGTCCATTTGTTTATGTCTGCCTGACATATTCTAATTATGTGTCCTACTTTGTTGCATTTTCTGTCAGTTTCACTTTTAAATATGCATTGATCTGGTGTATGTGAGCCCCTGCCATAATGATATAACAATTTATTAGGTCAGGCTGAATACTATTTAGACATTGCAATTTTGATCATGCTCACTTTCATTCCTGACTGCAACTCAGTTGCACCTCTGTCAGCTGATTACATTTATACAGCAATTTCAACTGCTCTTTTAAATGTAATTGTACATCCATTGGGAGCCATTTTTGAAAGCTTTTTTGTAAAATGCCACAAACTAAATGATCTCTCAGTGCATCAAAAATGTTTAATCAACCAGTGTCTGTACAAGATTACTCAAATATTAAATACACAATATTCATTAATCGTGAATTCATTAATATTAATTAATTATGAAAATGTTCAAAAGGTGAAAATTAGAGGTGTATAGATATCTACTGCTATAAGAGTAATTTAGGAGGCAAGTTGTGTGTACTCAGAATCAGAATCTGGTTTATTATCACTGGCATGAGACGCAAAATTTGTTAACTTAGCAGCAGCAGTTCAATGCAATATATAACAAAAAAAAATAAAATAATAATAAATGAATCTTATTCAGTATACTTTATGCAGCTCAAGTATATTGAATTGATTAAAAATTGTGCAAAAAGAGAAGTACTATATATTAAAAAAGTGAGGTATAGCTATTTAAAAAATGTGTGTGCATATATGTATGTGTGTATATATACAGATACACGTGTGTGTGTGGGTGTGTGTATATAGTTGTGCACCTAGCTTAACAATAAGTTTCCAATCTAACTTTGCAGTCATGATTGCCAGTTGAGGCAGTATAAAACTGTCATTTGCAGAGACAATGGCTGTTCAATTAAGGCTGAAACTGTAACAGCTTCATTCTGTTTCAAATCCTGCTATCACTAAGTTGGGAGAGGTTACTGCACATGATTAGTCTCCAATCCTATTCTGTTCCCTGCATCTTAAAGTGCAATAATGCTATAAGTATAATAGAAAAGAACTAAGTAATGTTCCCTTAAACCTTGTAATGAGTTTATCATTATGAAGTGAGTGGAATGATTAGGCTTTATGAATAAAATACACTGAGACATTACATGAACTATTTTTAACCAGAGCTGTTATTAAGTAAGTTGAGGTTACAATCTGCCATTATTTTTCTCCCATTGCATTATCCTGTGATACTATCTCAATCATTCAGATATAACACTTTTTACAAATGGAGCGGAAAAGAACTGACACCTTCCCCACTCCATTTAACCAATCCATTGTCTTTAGCTCTAAAATTTATTTACTTGGAAAGTTGCTGTTAGAGCTACAGAAGAGCAGGGTAGGGGCACTAAAGTTTGGTATTGGTTTATTATTGTCATATGTACCCTGATGCAGTGAAAAGCTTGTCTTGCATATTGTTTATAGTGATCAAATTATTATACAGTGCATTAAGCTAGAATAATGTAAAACAAAAACAATGCTGAATAAATATAAAACTCACCTAAAAAGTTCAGTGCTGGTAAACTATAAAGTGCAAGATCATAACAAGATAGATCATGAGGCCAAGAGGCCATTGTTTTGTACAAGACACCTATTCAAGAGCCTGATAACAGTGGGATAGAAGCTGTTCATAACTCCACTAGTACATGCTTTTGGGTTTTTGTATTTTCTGGCCAATGGGAGAGGGCAGAAGAGAGAATGTTCAGGGTGAGGAGGGTTTTTGATTATGCTGGCTACTCTATGGAGGCAGCAAGAAGTTTAGTCAGAGTACATGGAGGGGAGAGGGTTGATTCTTGTGCTGTGCTGAGCTGTGTCCACAACTCTCTGTGGTTTCTCTTGGTCATGTGTAGAGCAGTTGCCATTCCAAGTCATTATGTATCCAGACAGAATGTTTTCTATGGTGCATTGATAAAAAATTGGTAAGAATTGACGGGGACACGCCAAATTTCTTTAGCCTTCTGAAGAAGTAGAGGCATTGGTGAGCTCTCTTGGCCGTGACATCAACATGGTTGGACGAGGACAGTCTTGGTGATGTTCACACCTAGGAACTTGATTCTCTTAATCCTATCACATCAGCGCTGTTGATGTAGACAGGAGCATCTGCACCATGCCTCTTCTGAAATCAAAGATCATCACCATTGATATGAGGGAAAGATTGTCACTAAGTTCTCTCTTTCATTATTTTGGATGCACCCGACTACTGTGATAGCACCTACAAACTTGTAGATGGAGTCCTAGCAGAAGTTGGCCACGTGGTCACGAGTGTACAGGGAGTAAAGTTGAGGTTGAGGACACTATTGTGGAGCATGAATCATGGCAGAGGTGTTGATACTTTACTGGTTGTCATCTGTTGCTCAGAACATTATGTTGATGTTGAGGTTGATATTAATATTATCTTTTTCTCAGAAATCTGGACCAATAAATTAACAATTTTATTTTTAAAATAGCTTACAATATTCTTTTAGTCAAGGTTAGAATGTAGTGGCCTTTCAAACACAAAGAAGGCACACCAATAGCTCTATTTCATACAGAGCTTGAGGACATTTGATATGCCACCAAAGACTCTTACAAATTTCTGCAGATGGAAAGCGTTCTTTTCTTTTTCAATCTTTTTATTAATATCAAAATAATGGATATAACATAATATTGCTACACAATTATTGGGATTACATTGTTAATGGTTAACATATATAAATATATATTCAGTAAATACAAAGGTAATCCCAAAACTGTTCAAGTACAAACGTAGTATACATGGAGAGCTTTCTGACAGGTTGCCTGATATGGAGTCTCCAATGCACAGAATACAAGCGGCTGCAAAGGGTCGTAGACTCAGCCAGTTCAATCATGGGTACAGTCCTTTCCACCATCAAGGATTTTGTCAAGGTTTGGTGCCTCAAGAAGCTAACCTCCATCACTAAGGACCTGCACCATCTAGGACATGCCCTCTTCTTATTACCATTAGAGAGGAATACAGGAGCTTGAAGACCCAGACTGAATGATTTAGGAACAGCTCCTTTCCCTGCACCATCAGATTTCTGAATGGCCCATGAACACTATGTAATTATTTTCTTTTTTCTACTATTTATTTTGTACATCCTGCCAAACACAGATTCTTTTTTATTTGTTACTGTGTTTGGCCGTGCATCCTTTTTCTAAAAAAAATGACACTGCCTCTAAATAAAGGATGTGCAGATTGATTCACCATGCATCATAGCTATCCCTGGAAATCTGCTTTAACATCAATGAGCCTCAATGACAGAAAAGGTTAGATGATTTCTTCTCCCTCCTCAAAAAAAACAATAAGGGATACAAAGAGCATACACCCAGCAAGGCTAAATTATAGATTTAAAGCCAGCTTTTACAGCTCAATGTGATCCGAGTAGCCAGTTGTCTTGTATAGCCCCAGATGAGAGTATATATGGATTCACCTTGAAAGTACTTTCCAGACAAACCCAAATCCCTCTCCAACTAAGGTATACAGGCAAGTAAGTCCACTGGATGTTAATTAAAAATGGCAACATTAGCTGATTTTCCTTCTTTTTAGCTCACTAACTCTGTGGCCAAAGGCCATAAGAAGAACACAAACAGACTGAAATAAATAAGTATAATATTAATGTTATATTTATATTGAAATTAAGTAGACATACTTGCAAAAATCTTTTTTAAAAAAATAATACAGGTTAAGGTAAGAGCAAATGAAGTACTGGTTCATATCTAAGTGGATGAAATTGCAAGTTGTAAGGCTATGCTGAACCTGTATGGTGCTCAGATCATAGGTGGGATATGATGTAAAATTTTATTTTAGCATGTGCAGATTCTCCCATGCTTACGAACGCCTAGGGAGTGGACAACTCGTATGTATAAATGAATGTTTGGGAGACTGGTGGCATTGACTTCCTCTCCAAACCAGCACCAACCTGACATCAATTTATTACTGTTGCTTTAATGCTGGGTTCAGTTCTGGTTTTCTGCACCTTCCTGTCCCCAAAGCACATTGAGAGTGCCTTTTCTCAGAATGGCAACTACAGCTCACAGTCGTGTTTTACCAGCATGTTACTGAGAGTAAGTGAGTGATAGAAAATTACCAGAATATTAAAGTAAGGATGTAATTTTGAGGCTTTATAAGGCACTGGTGAGGCCTCACTTGGAGTATCGTGAGCAGTTTTGGGCCCTTAACTAAGAGAGTTCAAATGAAGTTCACAAAAATGATTCTGGGATGGAAAGACTTATCCTATGAGAAGTGTTTGATGGCTTTGGGCCTCTACTCATTGGAATTCAGAAGAATGAGGGGTGACCTCACTGAAACCCATTGAATGTTGAAAGGCCTCAATAGAGTGGATGTGGAGAGGAAGTTTTCTATAACTGGGGAGTCTAAGACCTGTGGGCACAGCCCCAGAATAGAGGGACCTCTCTTTTGAATGGAGATGAGGAATTTCTTTAGCCAGAGAGTGGTGAATCTGTGGAATTCATTGCCACAGGTGGCTGTGGGGGCCAAGTCACTGGGTATATTCAAGGCAGAGCATGAAGGGATATGGGGATAAGACAGGAGACTGAGGCTGAGAAGGAAAATGGATCAGCCATGATGAAATGGCAGAGCAGACTTGATGGGCCAATTGACCTAATTCTGCTCCTATATCTTGTGGTCTAAAATAAGTGCTGGTCTTGCCAGCAAAATGCACGTCTTGTGAAATGAATATATAATAGACAAGGTAAGATAGTGAGCAAGTAATCAAACAAAGTATTTAGAAGTATCTTCTTTACCCAGAAATTGGTGATAATGTGGAACTTGCCAGCAAAGTGGTGGAATGAATACTCTTAGTGCATTAAGGAGAAAGCACATGAAGGAGAAGGAAATGCAGGATTATTTTGTGAAGTAGATGAAGGATTGAGAGGTTTGAGTGGAATATAAGCATCTAGAAAGACCAGTTGATTGAATGGCTGTATATGCAATGCAATATCCTTTCAATTTTTGTGATATAGAATGTCATAGCTCTGTTTATTAAATCTTCTCAGCAGTCTGACATTAATGTGTATAATGATACTATTTGCGAGTCTTCATCAGTGCAAATTTCATTGCCTGTTGGAAACAAAGGGTTCAGTGAAACAAACACCACTGAGAGAAATTCTCTTCTGATCTTAACACAAGCATGTTTTATGTCATCTGTGATACTTCTTTCATTTAAAGATGTCATTAAAAATATTTGTGCTCTTACCTACTCCTACACCTCTCTCCTTTCTCACTCTCAATCATGCACACACGCACTTTTTCTCAAGTCCTGAGTGTGAATGGGAACTTTCAAAGGAACTGCACTTCCACTCACTTTTATGACATTTTCTTATCCAATCTAGTTACCCATAATTAGTTTGAAGGCAGTTTTTAAGTACAGTGTGAAAATTAAGCAACTGCCCTGTTTCCTATCCAAGTCCATGGATTAGATTTCAGCACTCTTTCAGCAGAGCTTCTGATTGATTTTTCTAGTCATGATATATACTTGACCTTGATTCAAACTATTTTGCTGGGGACAAGTGTTGTACTTGACCTGTCTCAGAGAGTATTTATTTGATTATCTCCATTTTCAAAGTGCCTTTTAATATCTCTTCAAAGCTTGTGCACCTCAGCATTCACTATGTGTTGCGCTGAGAGAAATAATGGAATGGAATAGCTATTGATAGAATATGGAGAAATGCAAGAGTTTGTTTCATTGTAGATATGGGTACGCACCAAATGCTTTTAAGGTCTTTAAATCCAGAAATATATTCAAAGCAAAGAAAGGCAGACTTTTGCTCTATTGGGAAGTTGAGGAATTTGGGGAGCAGTCAGGAAAGTGCAATGAGTACAAGATCAAGTCATTATTATTTTGAATGGGAGAGCAGGTTCAAGGGATCATATGGCCTACTCCAGCACTTGATTCAGAAGATCTTGCATTGTGTTGTCTGAGTGAGTACAAAGTTGTAATAAGAGGATAGGAATGCAAACTTTCTGAGCTTTGTGTCTCTGGAGACAGCATTTTCAAACATAGAACAGTACAACATGGTGCAGGTCCTTCAGTCCACAATGTTGTATAGATTGACAAAAACTTGCTTCACAATCAGTCTAACCTTTCCTCCTACATAGTCCATATCCTTCCATTTTTCTTACATCAATGTGCTTTGTCTTAAGTGTCTCTTCAATATCCCTAATTGTATCAGCCACTACCACCGCCCCTGGTAATGTGTTCTAAACACTCTGTGTGTAAAGAAAAAAACTACCTATGATATCTCCCCTAACCTTTCCTCCACTTACCTTATAAGTGGATGTCTTCTGATATTGGCTATTGCCACCTCGGGAAAATCTGCTGGCTGCGACTCTATCTCAAGTTACCTCTCATCATTTTTCACTCCTAAGAGAAAAACACTAGCTCGCTCAGCTTTTCCTCATAAGGTATGCTCTCTAACCCAGGTAGCATCCTGGCAAGTTTCTTCCACACCCCCTCTAAAGCTTCTATATCATTCTTATGATGAGACGACCAGAACTGAACACCATACTTCAGAAGTGGTCTGACCAAAGCTTTATTGAGTTGCAACATTACCTCTTGGCTCTTGAACTCGATCTCCTGCCTAATGAAGGCCAACATAGCATACACTATCTTAACCACCCTATCAACTTTGATGGTAGAACTTGGATGGTAGAATCCCTCTGTTCCTCCACACTGCTAAGAATCCTTGTACTCAGCCTTCAAATTCAATCTCCCACAATGTATCACTTCACACTTTCCTGGACTGAAATCCATCTGCTATTTCTCTGCCCAGTTTTACATCCTGTCTAAATCCCATTAAACCCATGGCAAGTGTCTACACTATCCATAACACCACTAATCTTTGTGACATCTGCAAACTTACTAACCCACCATTCCACTTCCTTATTCAAGTCATGTAAAAACGTCACAAAAAGCAGGGGTCTCAAAACAGATTACTGTTGAACACTATTAGTTAAGTGTTATGCTCCAGGCAAAACACTCTCAGTCTACTGCCATCCTCTGCCTTCTGTGGGCAAATCAATTCCAAATCCTCCAGCCAAGTTTCTATGGATCCCATGTTTCATAACTTTCTGGATGAGTCCATCTTGGGGAACTTTACTAATATTCATGTACACCACATCCACACATCTTACTTAATTAGTTTTGTCACCTCCTCAAATCTCAGGCACCTCTGCACCTCTCAAAGCAATGTTGACTATCCCTAACAAGATTATGCTTCTCCATATGCTTGTAAATCTTGTCACTAAGAATCCTCTTCATTACGTTCTCCATTCTGGTCAATAATTCCCAGGATTATCCCTATTACCTTTCTTGAATAAAGGAGCAACATTTGCCATCCTCCAATCCTCGTGTATTACTCCTGTGGCCAGGGAGAAAACAAAAGATCATTGCCCATGCCTCAGCAATCTTTTCCCTCATTTCCCATTGTCACCTGGGGTATATCCTGTTTGGTCTTGGGTATTTATCTACATGTGTGTTTTTCGAAAACTCCAACGGTGTCTGTTGCTCCAGCAGATTTTCTTTTTTTTAAAAAATGACATTGCATTTTCTTAGATAGGAAAGAAAAATACTGTACATGCACTGTAAGGCTTTGTTCTGACTTGACTCTTGTCCAACTTGTGTAATTGTTGATGATTTTCCATATGTTAATCTCGCTGAACTAGAATCTCCGTGGCGGTTGGTAAATCATGTCAGATGAGGACTCCTTCATCCCTAATTTTTAGATTATAATTGGATAATGCCCAACCCATCATGTAAGTAGGGTTTATGATCCTTGCAGTCTCAGGGCAATATTTGTTGTTACATTTTTCTGCCGAGACTCAGCAATCTGGGGAATGGTTGAGGGTAGGTGGCGGAGCAATTTGATAATGGACTTGAAATAATTAAAGGAACATCTTTGCCTGTCGTTTTTTTGCTGGAACTGCCAGTGAAGATGACTGGCTTATGAGTGGTAGGGGTGGGGGAATAGCTATGCAGTTGTGAGTGCTATCTGGTCTTTTGGTATCTGGGCCAAATACAAAGTCGGCTCCACTCTTCGCCAGTGTGACACGTATGAAGGCAGGTCCTAACTGAATAAACTCTGCACCCACTCTTTTCAATTGATGCACTTATGGGGCAAGGCTGGGGCAGTCACACCATTTGACCATCCCTGGAAATGCACCTGTTTCCATTCACTGAAATGTGCCTTGGGGAATCCACTGGACAATTTCATTTTTACAGCTTAAAAAAAATCTTACAAATGACCAAATCTAGTAGGAGTGCCATCCAGTGGAATCAATCTGTAACTCATAAAATAAAAGCAAAGGCTGGGTAATAATAAGGCTGGGAAACCACTGGAGATATGAGAAATTGCACGAGCTGGAGCCCTGGAGCAAACTAAAACTAAATGCTAGAGAAACAAAAGCATTTTGTATGGATTTCCAGCATCTGCAGAATCTCTTGTGTTTACGTGTTAGAGGAATTCTGTCATGAAAACTTGTGATTTACTGGTGTTCTTCAGGGAAAGGAAATCTGGTGTCCTTACCCAGCCTGCCCATTATGTGACTCCAGACCCACTGCTATCTGTTCAGTCCAGCGGTAAATAAGGATGCTAAAGTTGCCAATGATGTCTCTAGTTCTTGAAAAAAAACATGTTGTTTCAAGTTCAATTGTCGTTCAACCATATACACAGCCAAATGAAACAGCACTCCTCTTGAACTTTATATTCCTTGAACAATTAAAAACAAACACCAGGTTGTTTCATGAAGTGATGTATTTGAATAAGTTTCTGTAATCTTTAGGAGCTTACATTTCATTAAAATAGTGTTCTCTTATTGGCTAACCATCATCTCTAACTGAATCAGAATCTGTTTTCTTATCATTGGTATATGTTGTGAAATTTTGTTTTGCAGCTGCAGTACAGTGCAAAACATAAAAATTGCTTTAAGATAAAAGTAAATTGTGCAAAAGACAAATGACGAACAAGTGTTCATGGATTGTTATGAAATCTGATGGGAGAAGGGAAGAAATTGTTTTTAAAACACTAAGTGTGGGTCTTCAGGCCTGATGGTATTAATGCAAAAAAGAGCTTGTCCCTTTGTTTTTATTGTTATGAGTTAAATGTAGTATTGTATCCAGAAGCACAGGAAGTTCATGTGCTCAGATTTTGCAGGTGGGAACAAACACTGCAACCATCTAGCATTGCATTGTTTATTTCTGTAAAAAGTAGTAAATGTGCTGTGTCCAGGACTGGGATGTTTATAATAGACATTCCTGCTCATAATGGACAATGTTTAAATCTTGCCACTTATTAATTAATATTTATAAATAGTAGCAATGTGTTTTAAAGGCTAGCAGTCATTGGCAAGATGAAAGGAGGATTGCATTGATCATAGCAGGTGCCTAAAGTCCAGGAGAGTAAAAAGTGACTTAGGGTATTCCTGAGAGGATAATTAAAGAATTAATCTTTCTTTCCTATCATAATGTGGAATGGATTTAAAGCAAAACTAATAAAGGAATCATTTTAAAAATGGAAATTTGTTGAAGTGCAAAATTGCACAGGCTGCTTTAATTTGGCATGTCCCAAAATGGCACAAAATGTAACTTGGCAAAAGGCAGACATTATTGAACTCAAGGCAGTTTTATCAAATGAGAATGATTTGGGAGGAATTAAAATGTTAATAAATTTAATTATTAATAGCTCCAAAAGTCTGCATTTGAATCTTACTTTTAATCTAAAGATTCATACATGTATGCAACAAAATTGTGCATCTTTTCTAACTGACACTAGTTGTGTTTGGACAATTATTTAATTAAAAACAAGCAGCGTTAACAACAGTGGATGTACAGTCATTAACCCAGCCAGCTTCAAAGATTGTGCATAATTTCAACAAGAGATGTCAATTTGGCTTGCCTCCCAAGACCATCTCAGTAATGCCTGATGCTAGTGATTTTACTGATAAAGCAAGTATTTAACACATACCAATAACTGAGCAGGCTAAACATAAATATATAAAGTTAATTAAACTTGTATTAGATGGAAGAGTGAAATGTAACTTTTGCTGATTATTTGGGTATTTTTGGTGAGGGGTTATTGCAGCTTTGTATTTTGCTGATGGGATAAAGCTACAGGATATTAGCCAGTAACATCAGACTGTAGGTGTTTTCTGTCTTAAATACAATAACACATCAGTTAATAACTCATTGGGGTGATTGATAAGTTTGTGGCCTAAGGTAGAAGGAGATGAGTTATTAATTTCAAACTTTCTGCATAATCACTCAGAGTTGACCTGCATGTGCATGTAACGAGAGCTGTATAACTCATCTCCTCCTACTTTAGGCCATGAGCTTATCAATCACCCATCCGTGGACACTTTCTGGAGGTCCAAGATCCATATACTCCACGACCGCTGGACTAAGTGTGTAAATGTAGGATGGGACTATGTTGAAAAATAAATGTGCCAGGTGTTCTAAAATTGACTCCTCCTACCTTAGGCCATGAACTTATCAATCACCCCTCATACAAAAAAATACTAATATTAGCTTTAATGCAAAGGTACTGAATTCAGAAAGAGATATTAGGAAAGCTGGCCAAAAGACTGATGGAGACAGACTTCAGGAGGAAACAGAAATTGAGAGATTTACAGATGGAATTAGCAATATTTAAGATTTGGATGGTTGAAGCCATAGTCTTTAATGGTTGGGCAAAAGGATGTGGTAGAGGAAAATGGTGGAGGATGTCTGTTGCAAAGAGCTGAGTTCTTAGAAAGTTTTGGAGCTGAAGCAAGGAGGACAGTCTAAATTGAAGATAGGAATTTGTAAATTGAGGTGGGGAGCAGAGGCAAGAAAATTGGAATTAGAGGAATGGACCAGCAGCCAATGTATTCTAGTATTGCAGGGGTGATGGGTTAGAAAGTCTTTTTGTAGGTTTGGATATGAGATCTTGGCATCATATGGAATGCAGAGATGGCAAAAGCATTGCATTGTGGCCTGTGGCCAGAGGAGTGATGGAACCAGTGGTTGGGGGCAAGAATAAAAAATATGACTGTCTTCCGTGTTTAGAAGGGGAAAAAATGGCCTCATTGCAGGCTGGCACATTTGGAATATGAAAGGCATTGGTAGTGCTCAAAGTACATCTGCTATCTAGTACTGTCACAAGCAAAGGTTCCTGACAAGACATATTCAAACAAATGATAAGGAGGTCAGTTGATTGAAAAACTCTTAAAATTAGAGTATGCTATAAATATTGACATGGTAGCCATTAAAGGTTGGTCACTTGAAGCTTCAAAACTCCATTAAATTGGAAAAAATCTATCTGAGAGATCTCATTCCAACAGAGATTCCAGTGATTCAATGTGGAATCCATGAAGAAGACTGAGGGGAAAACCAGAAGATGACTATCCAACTCCCTCACTCATTCACCCTCTCAATCTCCCTCACTCACTTGCCCATCCTGCACTTACTGTAAGTTTGCAGCACACAATAGAAATAAAATGCATTAAATATAAATGATGGTTTAATTGAAATGCAGTAATGCCAATGGTGCACTACTCTCCTGCATTGAGTCTAGCTTTGAGTTTGAGTATCTGAAGTTGGTCTTTAGTAAACATGATCTGACAAAAATATGTGGCTAAGAGATTATGGCACAAGAAATTCTGCAGATTCTGGAAATCCAAAGCAATGCACACAAAATGCTGGAGGAACTCAGCAGGTCAGGGAGGATCTATGGAAATGAATAAACAGTCGATGTTTTGGACTGAGACCCTTCTTGAGAACTAAAAAGTAAGGAGAAGAGGCCAGAAATAGAAGTTGTTGGGGTGTGGGGGAAGGAGTACAAACTGAAAGGTGATGGGTGAAACCGAATTGGGGTAGGGGGAATTAAATAAGAAGCTGAGAGGTGATAGATGGGAAAAGTAAAAGGCTGGAGAAGAAGGATCTGATAGGGGAGTGGAGAGAAAAGGAAGGAGGAGGGGAACCTGGGGGAGGTGATAGGCAGGTAAGGAGGAGAGAAGAGGTAAGAGGGAGCTAGAGTGGAGGAGGGAAAGAGAAGGGGTAAAAATTTCTGAAGTTACAGATATTAATGTTCATGCCATCATGTCGGAGGCAACCTGGAGGAAATATGAGGTGTTGCCTCTCCATCCTTCGAGTGGCCTCATCATGGCAGTAGAGGAGACCATGGACTAACATATCCATGTGGAATTTGCAGATGGAGCAAAAGTACCTGATAAAGTGGTCCCCCAGCTTGTGTTGGTGTCTCACCAATGTACAGGAAGCTCCATCAGGAGCACCAGATACAGGAAACATTATGCCATCCATTCTAATGCTATAGTTACGTTATTTTTCATGAAACATTTTCCATGATTTTGTTAGAATTATCAGAATAAGAATCAGAATCAGGTTTATTATCACTGACATGTATTGTGAAATTTGTTGTTGTATTTTTGTATATTCAGTTAATACTTTCAGTACTTTCAGTCCTTCCAGTCCAACAAACCCATGCCACCTAATGACACTCCTACTAACCCATATGTCTTTGGAATGTGTGAGGAAACCAGAGGAAGCCAGCGTAGTCATGGGGAGAATGTACAAACTCCTTGCAGACAATGACAGAATTGAACTTGGTTGTTGGCACTGTAAAAATGTTCCACCTCCACTGTTATCATGTCACCCATTTTGAAACAGCAGTATAGTGCAGTACATATGAATTACAGTCGGCCGTCCTTATCCGCGGATTCCACACGCGCGGATTCAACCAACTGCGGATCGGGAAAACCCGGAAGTTCTCTCTCCGACACTCGTTGTTTGAGCATGTACAGACTATTTTTTCTTGTCATTATTCCCTAAACAATACAGTATAACAACTATCTACATAGCATTTACATTGTATTAGGTATTATAAGTAATCTAGAAATGACTTAAAAGTGCAGGCAGTCCCTGGGTTATGAATGAGTTCCATTCCTGAGTCCGTCTTTAAGTCGGATTTGAAGTCGGAACAAGTGCACCCAGTATTATTTAGCGTCAGTTAGTCAAGTGTTTTTCTTAGTATATAGTACATATTTTACCTTTCAATGCATATAAAACACTTAAGAAACATACGTATTTCAATAATTAAACCACTGCGTTGCTTAGTAATAATTGTAGCTTTCATCGGGGCAGGGCCTTTCAAGTGTTCCATTACAATTGTTCCGATCGTTGACCGACTATAGCTTAACACTTTTCTGATGACTGATGGCGTTTCACCTTCTTCCAATCGCTTTATTACTTCCACATTATTTTCAATCACGATTGTGATTATTTTCTTGAACAGAAACACCGCGGATTCCGAGCTATGCCAGGTCCTAATGTCCACCGCACGGAGACGTGTTAAATAAAGTCCGGGGTTCCGCTGGATCCTAAAGACCACTGCACTGCTTCAGGTTAAATAAGGGACTTGAGCATCCATGATTTTTGGTATCCGCGGTGGGGGGGTCTTGGAACCAGTCCCCCGCAGATAAGGAGGGCCGACTGTACTATAAATTACAATAAGAATATATAAAAAGAGAGCAAAATAAAAAGTGAGGCAGTTATTGATAGGTTTATGGATCATTCAGAAATATGATGACAGAGTGGAAGAACTGTTCCTAAAACATTCAGTGTGTGTCTTTTCAGGGTCCTGTACTTCCACATTGATGGCAAAACTGAGAAGAGATCATGTCCTAGATGGTGAACATCCTTCATTGAAGGATGCTTGCTTTCTTGAGGCGTTGTCTATTGAGGCTGTCCAATAGGCTAATGCCCATGAATGAGCTGGCTGAGTTTACAACCCTCTGCAGCTTTTTCCGATCCTGTGCTTTGCTCACTCCATACCAGACGGTGATGCAACCAGTTAGAATGATTTCCACAGAACATCAGGAGAAAATTGCAGGAGACTTTGGTAACATAGCAAACCTCTCAAACTCCTGCAGATATATAGCTGCGAGACTGCAAAATTGCATCCTTTTGTTAGGTCCTATCTGAGAGGATAAAGATGTCCTTGAACACTGCTGCCATTTGGTTGGCACAGGTATTCACCATCGGGATCTTATGCCTAACAAGAGTTCACCCTCTTGAAAGATGTTCTCTCATCAGCCTCTAGATATCACGTCATCAGATGCTGCAAAGATTTGCACAGGCATAGCATTTACCTCCCTTTCAAAGCATGCATAAAAGGTGTTCAACTTATTGGAGAGTGAAGCATCACAGTCACTATGATGTTGGATGGCATTCATTAGTCTCGCGATCTGCATGTCATGGTCTCATGGATCTGCAGGGCACAGGTCTGGGCAAGGTTGTATGGAAGACCGGCTGTTGCCCAAGCAGCAAGTCTCCCTTCTCCACACCACCAGTGTTGCCCAAGGGAAGGACAAGGGCTGATACAGCTTGGCACCGGTGAAGTCGCAGGAGTTGCCAGAGCGAGGTTAAAAGCAACGTCGGACTGCCTTAGGGACTCCAGCTCCGGATTTGGCCTCAGGGTTTACTCCCGAAGCCTTTCCCATGAGTGGTTATGGCCGCTAGACAGCCGAGGTTTGAAATCAGAGTTTTCCCTCTCTTAGATGGACTGTCTTCCCAGGCTGACGAAGCTCTGGTTTTAAGGAGCCAGGCCCGCCTACGCCCCTTCTGTCAGTAGAAACAGTTCCGCCAGGCTTGGAGGCTAAGCCACACGAGAAGGCCAGGAGTTGGACTTGGTTGTCAGAGGTTATTTGAGGCACATACCGTGAGGAGCACTTTTAGGTAGTGGGAGCTTGTCCCCACTACCACCCCTTGGCCTGACAACCTTGTAACCTATGATGTTAGGAGCCGTCTTATAGGAAGTAATAGCCTACAAACCCTGCTGAAGCCAATGTGCTATCCGTTGTGTCTTGAACCACTCTGGAATAAAGTGAAAATTTGGCTTTTTGCAGTATTTCCCAGAGAAGGAAATGTACAGTTGACACCTAATGCTTTTCATTGTGCCTGGGAATTGAACAGAAGAAACTAGGTGAGAGCAAGAGAAGAGCTAGACATGGTAAAGTTTTATCTATTTTGATTAAGTGGAGGCTGAGCTTTTTGATGACCATTGTGCCAGTTGGTTGAAACTTGTGATGTGTCTCCTTTGATTGGTAAATGATCGCTTTAATTAATCTAGGCTCACAGATGATCATCCTGCCAGTAAGACAAGAAAATTGCAAATTTTTGTCATGCAACGTTCTACTGTATAATTTTAAAAAAGAATTGACCATTGAAATTCTTCAATATTTTGTTTACTACCTTATCTTAAAATGGTAATGCTGCTGTGACACTGAAGTCTATACATCTAAACTGTACTTTTGGTGTGGTATTATTTTTGAGGTTAATCTGTGGTTAGGAAAACATGGTTTAAATCAATTCAAATGCTGACTACTTGCTCTGTCCTGCAAACAATCTTAACCAAGGAAAAAATATTTCTCTTTGGAGCAGAATGGTTCTTATCAGACTGGGCTATGTTCACAGGTTATTTTCAGGAAAAAAGGGTTCGTATAATTTATCTTTGATCCTGTTTTGTGGGCCAGAGAGATTAAGAACATTTTAGGAAATAACCAAAGCAAAAAACTGGCAGAGCAAACTCTCAGTAATAAGTAAAAAGCAGAAGCAAAATGATAGCGATGAACTATTGACACTTCCAAATTTTAATGCACTACCACAACTATACTCTTCATGCAATTTGATACTGCTAAAGCATAGTTTTGTATAATGATTCTGTTTAATATAAACAGTGCAACCTTAAAGTAAATGTTTATATTGAGTTCAGAAGAGGTACTGAATTAACACACTGTCCTTCTGCTTCAAATGTTTGACTTCAAATGCAAAGCTTTGATATCAGTTTAACACACACAAAAAGCTGGAGGAACTCAGCAGGCCAGGCAGCATCTATGGGAAAAAAGCACAGTCAATGTTTTGGGCCGAAACCCTTTACAGGACTGGAGAAAAAGAGCTGAGGAGTAGATTTGAAGGGTGGGTGGAAGGGAGAGAGAAACACCAGGCCATGTCAGTTTCTTGAGTTGAGGTTGATCAGTAATATTTTTCCCCTCCTATTACTATTTGATGTAAAGATAATAGTCATAGAGAAGTACAGCACAGAAACAGGCTCTTCACCCCATCTAGTCCACGCTGAGCCATTTAAACTACTCTCTCCCATCGACCTGCACTGGGACCATGGCCATCCATACCTGAACTATCTATGTACCTATCCAGACTTCTTGTAAATGTTGAAATCGAGCTTGCATGCAACATTTGAGCTGCAGCTAATTCCACACTCTCATGACCTTGACTGAAGAGGTTTCCTCTCACGTTCCCCTTAAACTTCTCACCTCTCACCTTTAATCCATGACTTCTGGTTGCAGTCCTACTCAGAGCCTGCTTGCTCTGCCCCTCATAATTTTGCATACCTCTATCAAATCTCCCCTCAATCTTCTACGTTCTAAAGAATACAGTACTAATGTTCTGATTGACTCCTGATAAGTTACAAAGTTGTGTAGAAACCTGGCCTGGTGACCTTGGTTATTTATAGACTAAAATCAGAAGCTGTTTCCTGACTTCTTTGTAGACCAGTGGTAGTACAATATGTTCATAGTTAATAGGTTTACAAGGAAATAGATTCTTAGCTAATATAGATCAAACAAGCATTCATGACAGATTATCTTTTTTACCAAACCAATTCAGATGAATTGGATCAGATTTAGCACTCATTGCACACTACCAGAGTTATTAACCTGAAATGTAAGGTTGCAACAACCATTCTGTTAACAGTTCAAGCAGAAATGTAGTTATTGATGGTTTGGGCCAAAACTTTGCATCAGGATTCTTTTCTGTCAGCACATTGTTTGTTGCTGCCGATCCCAATATCCGCAGTCTTTTGTGTTTCCAATAACAAGTTATGAAACGGGCATTTGATTTAAATTTCATGTGCCTCTTTTGCATTTTAGTTCTTCAGGGCAGATGGGTCCAGGTAAGTTTAGTGTGGAGGGAGGGAGGGAGGGAGGGTGCAAGATTGAAGCTAATCTTCGTGATAAACAGAAGCAAAAAAGCTACATGCTGGAATTAGCGAGGAAGGTGTTAATGAGATCCAAGAGGTGAAGGGCAGATGGAATAAAATCAGATGAGGTGGAACACGTTGAAATGTGTGGTAGCAGGTGGGGAAAGGAGGATAAAAATGGGTGAAGGGGAACTGGAGAGGTTGTGGGAAAGGAGACAGAAATGGGAGGACCTGAGGAGGATTGGATGGGGATGTAGCGGAGGGGAGGTGCAAGGAAGTATACCAGAAGTGAGGTATACAACTAAATGGAATGAAGACTGAATTTTCCATTTGGTTATAGACTGTCCAGGTGGAATATGAGGTGTTGTTCCCTTAGGCTTCATTGGGCCTCACCTTGGCCGTGGAGACAGCTGAGAGCAGATGTGTCAGTTTGGGAAGGAGTGTTGAAATGGCATTCAATTTGGAGCTTGGATGCCCACAGTGGACAGAGTACAGGTGCTTTGTAAATTGGCCAACTATTCTGCCGACTTGTGTTTTGAAAGCACTCCTGGCCCTGAGGAATTTCAAGCTCTAGTGGCTTGTCCTAAATTAATGAATGCATGATAACATTCTCTCTTAACAGTTATTACGTCATTTAAAATGTAAAGTTTTTGCTCTTGACTGGAATGCTGCCAGTTGATGAAAGGGTTTGTGATATGGATTATAAAGTGGTATCAAATCTAGGCAGTAATGTACAAATCCAGCTTTTTGATATATTTGCAAAATCACATAACTCTGAAGGATGTGTTAATGAAGAACAAGCAGAAGAAATGTCAAATAATTGTCTGCGAAGCATACCAATACAAATTGCATGCTCAGTCGTGTGATTCTGTCTGTCAATGTGACGTTGGTGGATTGATTTAAAACTTGGTTTGTGTATTAAAGCATCGTCTGAGAGTCACAGGCTTTTCTGCCAAGGTAATCCAGCATTTCCAGTTTAATAATTGTTCTTGACAGTAAGGGGATTATCCAGATGGTAGAATCTTGATTTTGCAAGTTAGCTTTAATTCTATTCTTAGTATATCCAGAGAAAATGTATAACATACTGAGCAATTAAACAGACTTTGCCACTCATCTGTGATCATATAGTATGCTTTATTTAATTTTTGCTAGCTTTCTCAAGTCTTCAAGTGGGGTTTCCAAACCACAGAAAAGATTTGATCAAGCAAGGGAAGGTTCAGAATAGACTTGCAAGAAAGTTGCTGAAGGACCTAAGTTATAAAGAGAGACTAGATAGGTTGGGACCTTTTTCAATGGAGTGAAGAAGGCTGATGGACAATCTTTTAGAGCAAGGGTTCCCTACCTTTTTTATACCATGAACCAGCTCATACTAATGGGCCAAGGATCTGTGAAACCAGGTTGGGAACCTCTGTTATAGAGGTTTATAAAAATCATGAGATGCATAGTTAAGATATATTGTCATTCTTTTCTCAGGATTGGGGAAGACAAAGGTTGAGAGGGCATAGGTTAAAGGTCAAACAGGAAAGATTTAAAGGGTACCTGAGAAGTAAGTTTATCACACAGAATGTGGTTGATATATGGAATAAATTGCCAGAGGAGGTTGTAGAGGCAGGTAAAATTACAATGTTGAAAAGGCTTTGAGGCAGGTATAGGAAAGGTTTAAAGGAATATGATGCAAGCACAGGTAAGTAGGCCTAGCTCGGCAAGGTACCTTGTCCAGTATGGATGAGGTTGAGAGGAAGGACCTGTTTTCCGTACTTAACGATAAAGTTATCTCTATTTACATGACTTGGGCCATCCAGGATGAAGGGGAAAATAAGTGGGTCTAAATGACCTGCTCTATTTCTTGTGCTCTTATGTTGTTAATGACCTGTGATTTATGATGTATCTAACAACTTTTGAGCCATTTTAAAAATGGAAGCAAATGCCTCCTAGAAGACTCTGCTTGGCATTTTCATTCATGGTGAATTTACTGTGAAACTGTGTACTGAGAATGTTATGTTTTTCAGGAACATATATATTTTCAATGTTTAGGACTAGAATAGAACTTCTCACTTTTTAGAAGTATAGTATATCCAAATAAAACAGAATTGCAGGGATGACAATAATTGTCACGAGCAAGGTACAGGAGCCTCAGGACTCACATCACCAGATTCAAGAACAGTTATTAGCCCTCAAAAATCAGGCCCTTGAATCAAAGGGGATAACTTCACTTCATCATTGAAATACTCCCACAACCTATGTACTCTCTTTCAAGGACTCTTCATCTCATGTTCTCAATATTTATTGCTTACTTATTATATCCTTCCATTCTTTTTGTATTTGCACAGTTTGTGTCTTTTGCACACTGGTTGAACACCCAATTTGGTCTTTCATTGATTCTATTATAGATTTATTGTGTATTGTGAAAACGAATCACAGGGTTGTATATGGGGACATGCATATACTTTGATAATCAATTTACTTTCAATCACAATTATTTTAATTTGCTTTTTGGCAAATGTATGCAATTCTAAAACAAGTTACTAATTGGATAAGTAACCACATAATCACCATTTTACTCCTATATAATATAGCCAGAAGGCAGATATTTAAGGGAGGTCACATTATAAAACATCAGCATTGTATAATATTTCATCCCCCACAGATACTTCATATACATCATAGTTTGTAACACCCTCAACTTTGAGTTGTACTGTAGTTTAAACTACACTAGAGATTTGATCTTGACATAATCCTTCTGGATGTCCTGGGATAGCACTGTAAGCATCTTGTAGATTATGATTAATGGATGTAATGTTAAGATGGGAACTTGTTTGCTTTTACAAAAGGTGCTTTAAAAATTAAACTGTAAACCAGGGAAGTTTGAATTTTAGCCAGACATCTTCCCTCCCAATCTCTATCAAAGCATACAGACCAGCCACTGGTATAGTAACTGCCCATTACTCAAAAGTAGTTCATTACTTATGAAGCACTTATGGGAGTTGGTAGGTTATTGTAGGAAGTGGAATGCACTGTTTAACTAGCAATTCTAAATTTTAAAGATTTATATTTTTACTGGATGGTGAGAAAGCCAGGCACCTGATATCCTGATTAATTTGTCTGGATATGTCTGAACCTGGTCCCTAGCACCCCTTAAAACCCCACAATGTCCAGCAGCTTGCTGAGTTTGAGATGCTGCCAAATTTTCATCCAGTTTTATTTCCTAACATCCTATAATTCTCCCTTTATGATTCAAGATGTACTTGGAATTGTTTGTGTTGGGTGTATGTGTGTAGGGTGGGAGGATGAAGGGAACACTTCCGGCCTGTTTGGTTAGGCCAATGTTGAATCTCAATGCAAGATTCTGTCGGAACTACCAAGAAACTTTTGAACTTCATTAAAGCTCTTTTGTTCCCACAAAATACCAGCAAAGCTGAGCTTGTCCGTAATTCTATTTGAACAAAGGAGACCAAACTTGC
Source organism: Hypanus sabinus (assembly GCF_030144855.1). Taxonomy (NCBI): domain Eukaryota; kingdom Metazoa; phylum Chordata; class Chondrichthyes; order Myliobatiformes; family Dasyatidae; genus Hypanus; species Hypanus sabinus. The sequence goes on from NC_082710.1 coordinate 61,841,685, forward strand.
AAAGTAACGCAACAGCTATGGAAAAGAGTACAGTCAAGGTTTTGAGCTGAGATCCTTCTTCAGGACTGGAAAGAAAAGGGGGAAGTCAGAAAGAAGGTGGGGGGAGGGGAGGATGAAGTACAAGGTGACAGGTGATTGGTGAAACTGGGAGGGGGGGTAAAGTAAAGAGCTGCGAAGTTGGTGAAAGAAATAAAGGGCTAGCAAAGGGGGAATCTGAAAGGAGAGGAAAGAAGACCATGGCAGAAAGGGAAGGGGGAGGAGCACCAGAGGGAGGTGATGGACATGTTAGGTGATAAGGTGAGAGAGAGAAACAAGAATGGGGAATGGTGAAGGGGTGTGGGTCAGTGGCAATTATCGGAAGTTTGAGAGATCGATATTCATGCGTCAGTTTGGAGGCTATCCAGACAGAATATGAGGTGTTCCAACCTGAGTACGGCCTCATCGCGACAGTAGAGGAGACCATGGACTGACATGTTGGAATGAGAATTGAAGTTGAAATGGGTGGCTACAGGGAGATCCTGGCAGATGCAGCATAGGTGTTCGGTGAGTCGGTCTACCAATCTACGTGGGCTCTCACTGACTACACAGAAGGCCATACTGAGAACACCGAATAGAGTAGATGACCCAAAAAGATTTGCAGGTGAAATATCGCCTCACCTGAAAGGACTGTTTGGAACCCTGAATGGTAGTGTGGGAGGAGGTATAGGGACAGGTGTGGCACTTGTTCCGCTTGCAACGATAAGTACCAGGAGAGAGATCAGTAGGGAGGGGCGAGTGGACAAAGGAGTTGCATAGGGAGCAACCACTGCAGAAAGCAACTTCCCAGCCCTTTACTTCTCCCCTCCCCCCTTCCAGTTTCACCTATCACCTGCCACCTTGTACCTCTTCCTCCCATGCCACCATGTTCTTACTCTGACTTCTCTCCTTCCTTTCCAGTCCTGAAGAAGGGTCTTGGCCAGAAACGTCGACTGTTTACTCTTTTCCATAGATGCTGCCTGGCCTGCTGAGTTCCTCCAGCATTTTCTGTGTGTTGCTTACCTTTCCCAGCATTTGCAGATTTTTTCGTGTATGTGAGGATTAAGGATGGGTTTAACAGTTCAAGAGTGAATACAATGTACCCCCCACAATACAATTGTTCAGACATCAAAAATTCACCCCTATGGAATTCACAAATCACTATTAATAACTTTAAGATATAGAAGAAAACTGAACAAAGTAATGGGAGTAATTACTGTTGAGAGAAGTTTCCTGTAAGAAAACATGTCCAACTTATAACATGGGATTCAATGGCTAGTAAAGTAAAACAGTGATGCACATGGTTTTCTAAGAACCCAAACCTTAAGAAATGCAGGTGTACATGATATACTTAGGTTTTTCTTTGGCTTTTAATATTTATAGCTATTTGTGATTAACCTCACAAGTTGATTGCCTTTCTTCCTTCTTACTCTGCATTGGCAGTGGACCAGAAAGCATCCAGGGATAGTGATACAGAACCACTGGATGTTAGCTCGGTGTAATAATACTGTCTACTGTCTTCTGTCAGTTTGCTTAACGGGAGCAGCAAATTCCCAGATATTTGTGAGAAAGACTTTGCAGAGTAAACTGGGCTGCAAGTGTCTTTAGGTTTTGCCAACACCATTGCTGAAGTTGACATCAAATGATCTTTCCAGTGTTAACCTTGTTATACTTTGTAGAGGTAGCTAAATCCAATGTATTGCCTTATGACTCTACTGAAGAGGGCAGAAATTGTTGCTTTGATTTTGGAGTGAGGTCAGGATAGATGGAGATGACATCTTTCTTTCTCTGAAGGACATTAAGGAACCAGATAGGTACTTTCAGGCAATGATGTAGCAACGTGGTCACTATTTCTGACAAAGTATTTCACTCATAATTAAATAATTAACTAAGATCCATCGTAACTATGCTGGGATTTGTAGTTTTTCTCAATCATTTGTCAATGCAGACTTGGATGATTGCCCAAATAACATAAACAACTGTTCCGTGATTCTATTCACCATGTTAACCTTCATGAACTTTTGCGTGGCCTTCCAAGAGGTATTTATAATACGGATGTAACAGCACCATGGAAACAGTCCCTTGATATTTGCCTCAGAGCATCAATGCACCTTTCATTTTGCCATGTGAGGCAACCTAATGGCAACTTGCCAATGTATATAAATGTGTGCTATCGTAAAGCATAGTACACGTGTTTTAGTTCTTAAAGCAGAACTGTACCATCAATTTTATACCGTAGGAACATGTACTTGGAACTGGTTTGGATTTAACAAAACACATTACAGAATGGATCCTTGCTCCCAACAGTTAGAAGGCTTAGCTTATCATGTGGTGAAAGAGCTTTGATTTACACACAGCCTATGGTCAGGAAGGCACAGCCAAAGAGTTGATGAAAGCAGGTTTAATAACAACTTTTGAAATGGAATTACATATATATTTGATTGCAAGGCCATAGAGGAAAAGAAAGGGAAATAACTGGATAGTTCTTTTAAAAGAACTAGTATTGATAGAATGGATTAAATTATCTCCCTTTGCTCTAAAATTCTATGATTGATTACAATCAATGTTTAACTTCAAAGTGGAGGGTTTGTTCTACTGTGTGAACTTCAGCTTTAACAGGCACTCAGAGCAGACCGAGTTGTCTGTGGCTGTGGCCTGTGGCTCCGGTGCAGTGATGCCAGGCTTAGAGTCCTCCATAAAACTTCACTTCTGAATGCTATTTGCTTACTTCAAATTGTTTGCATATTGGTTGTTTTTTTTCTCTGCACTTTGGGTGTTTGACGGTTCTTTTGGAGTTTCTTTGTTTTGCGGCTGCCTGTAAGGAGACAAATTTCAAGGTTGTATTATGTATACATACTTTGTACTTTGAACTGTGAATTGGCTGGCTATTCTACCTCTCTGTGGAGTCAATGGTCAATGACTAGAAAATTAGATATGTATCAAAGATTCCTTTATCTGCAGTACTACTTCTTTGACCTGTCAAAGTTTATTTATGCCACAGTTTCCTGTTTCATTCTCATAAATGGTGTAAAATGTTTTCTGAAATATCCCCAAATACAGAAACCCTCCAGGGCCAAATCAGAAATTCGTCCCTGACTCAGTCGACTGACCAAAACTAGCTGAAAAGATCACTCTGCAGTTCTTTAGTTTTGCTGTAAAGGATGATGACTTTTCCAAGGGGTAATGGACCATGCACTCTGGTGTTGGATAACAGACAGTAAGAGTCAATCAAATTGGTGACATCTGGGTTTGACTTTTGATAGAATCCAACTTTCACTGAAATTTCAAAATACTTTGAGATTTCTCCTAAAAGTAAATTTAAATTCTAAAACTTGCAAGTTGAAATTTGAGTTCATGCTCATTTTCATGTTCATAGCCCATGCCTCGAAGTTACTAGTGCGGTAAATAACCATTAACTGTTGTACCAAGTGTAATCAGAATGTGGGTACTGATGTGTAAACACAACACATTGTCTGTCCCTGTTTATATATTTTATCTTGAAATAAAATTGAGTGCAGGTGGAATAGATTTTCCCAGTGTGGGAGCCATGTCATTACCAATGCAGTTGATTTTTCCATCCGTTTTTTCCAATCAGCTGACAGCTGCAAAAACGTCCTACTGCAGGTGGATCATTAAATGTTTGTCAATACCCAACTACTTCAGGTGTTCAGGGACCAGATTTTTTTTAAAAGACCATGAATAAGCATCACTATAATCCCAAAAAGTATTGATCAAATACGTGACTTGACAATAAGATTGAGATTAGTTTCATTCTTGCTTTCTGTATACTGTACATGCTGCTGCTTTCTCTAACTGAAAAGAGGGAACTGAAAAGCATGTTAAGTGTTATTATATTATTCACAGACCAATATTTAACTGCATTTCAGTCCAGGTTATTTGCAACTGCAGTTGCTCTGTTTAAGGATATTTTTGTTTTAAATTCTTATTTTTTATTAATTTACTGCCTATTACACTGCTGGCATTTATGAAGGTCGTTCATCCTCTGTCGTGTCAGTAGCTTCCTCTTGGTTTTCACTACTGTCAGTCAAGCAAGTCCCAAGTGGAGACTCAGGAATACCATTGCACGCAGATGTAGATGGATTCTTCATTGCTGTTTCTGTAACAATTTTATCTTACCTGTCAGGGTTGTTAGCCCTGAGCTGAACCCCCAAACCTGGAGGACTGGTGGACCACTCTTAGTCTTGCCTCTACCCTTTGACTTCCTTACCATGGGTGACCCTACCAAGAGCCAGAACATAAAGCCCTGACTCTAGCCAACCTAGCCCTCTGTGTCGTTGAGGCACTCAAGTCTCCAAACCTCAGCAAGGTTGTGGTCCTCATGGAGATAACATTCATTTGGTTTAATTATAATAGTTTCACATGGATTCAACAACCATATATTGAAAAGTTGACCTTTACCCTTTCCCACATTTTAACTTTCAATTTCCTATTATCATCTTGACTCTTAATCTTCTTTAATCTTCCAATGAGAAAAACCAAGAATTTAATCTATTTTGGAGTAGCTAGATTTATAATAAAATTGGATTCAAGTGGAAAAGATGAATTGACAAAATGAATACCACAGGAAAGGTGTCATTCAGGGACAATCTGAGGCACAAAGTTGGAAAAAAGAACTACGGTCAATAAATTACATTGAGTTGTACTTTTAGGAGCTAATCAATTCCCCCTCATAATTTGCCTCCATCTGACTCTGCTCAGAAACTGACAAATAAACCTCGATTGATTCGTTCCCAAATTGCACTGGTAATTGCACTCTGCAAAAAAAGGTGATTTTGTCTTTGACAACTCAAACCTTCCTCAATAAATTAGGCAACTTCCTTTCAATAAGTGATAATAACGGTAGCACTCAGTTTAAAAGAAACTAAACTGAAGATTATATATGTCTGCAGCTGAGAGGAGGGATCACAGGAAGATGATACATATGTATAAAACATATGAGCTCCATAAGATGCCATTTTTGCTTTTCCGATGATGCAGCAACAATCCTTCCTATGGATGCACAAAGTAATCACTTGTTAAGAGAAATATGCAATAATATAACTAAGTTATAGTTTCACACAGCCTTTGCAAATAGGTAGACCTGATTTTTTTGAAGTGCAGCAAGGCAGCAGAAAGTAAAATTTATCCTTCTTGCTGACATAAAACAGCCCTGTAATTTGAATTTGCAATCTTTTCTTCCTCTGTTGAACCAATTGGTACATGATTTTGCCATTAAACATTAGGCTTGTTCTTCTGTAATGGTAGCTTCTCTCAGCCTGAACTCAAGACAAACTGAAAGGAGGACGTGAACTTTCTTTTGTCAGTGTCTTCTCTCACACCGTATAGTAATGAATAGCAGAATTGGATCCTGAGAAGGTAATGAAGATTTTCGTTCATCTTACAAGGCATACTGTAAGTCAGGATCATAATGAAATGTTCTTCTTGCTTGGATGAATGCAGTACCATTATCTTTTGATAAACTCATCACCAAGATAAAGCAATCTCTTAATTGGTATCCTGTCAGCCCCCACCCCCCCAAACCATTCACTCCTTCCACCACTGTGACTGCAATGGCATTGAAGAGTGAAGTCACAGGAAAGTTACTCCCAAGATTATTTTTAATTTAGTTTGCACTAGTTTTTAAGTTTTGCACTTTTATCATGCAAAGAGCAGTAGTTGGAATAGAAGCATAAGAACAAAAGATTCTGCAGACTGGAAGTCAGGAGGAACATGCACAAAATGCTGAACTAACTTAGTAGGTCAAGCAGCATCTGTGGAGGGAAATAAACAGTTGACATTTTGGGCCACAGCCCTTCATCCAGACTGGAAGGGAAGGGGGAAGGAGCTAGACTCCTTCCTTTCCAGTCTTAATGAAGGGTCTCAGCCAGAATCGTCAACTGTTTATTCTGCTCCATAGAAGCTACCTGACTTGCGGAGTTCCTCCAGCATTTTGTGTTGAGATGAAAAAGATGGCTTAGAACCATTAGTGAACAGGGCAACTGTGTTTGTGCTTACTGGAACTTCAATTAATCTAGTTCTCTGTGGATAACTTTGGCAGAAAGGACCCATTATGGTGCTGCTTTGTTCCCTCTCCACCACCTCGTCTTCTTCCTCTTCAATTTTCATGTCAGTTGTTCCCATATATTTGGTGGTAAGACCAAAGACCTCGTGCTGGAAAGGTTGTGCAAGACTACTTGAGCTTTCTAAACTACTCTCGACAGTCTGTGCAGCATTGTTTCAGCAAGCCAGCCACGTGCATTATTGTATATTGTATGGGAGGTTTCCTTCCACTGAATGCCTACTATCCATGTTTGCACATTGAATTTTAGTCACATCATCAGAATTTATCAACCTTATCAACTAATTACACTTCAGTTTGCCACAGTGGCTAACAGCAGATTGGCACTGAACATACACACTACAACTCTAGCTGGGTTATAGGCTGATATGATTCCTTTGAGCTTATGGTACATTTCAGGCAGCTCCCTATAGACTTTACCAACTTTTAAAAATGTTATAAACTAGCAGACACTTACAGAATAATAGTTGTAATGGGAAGAAATTGATCAGCAAATAAAAGCATTGACAATGAGCTATTAAATGCACTAATGTGGCAAAGTGCATAATAAAGAATGACAAGACCTTGTGAAGTGTAGAAAATTATAAATACGTGAGAGATCTTGGTGAGATGCTGGTGAGGGGAGGAAGGGATGAGGGCAGGATCTCAAGCATTAGATGGGAGTATGGGGCTTGCGGTTAGTATCACAATAGATTGCTAGGTTGGCATGGGGTTCAGAGAGTGAGGACTCTAGGATCCAAGGAAGAGTCTCAGAGATTTTGACTTAAAATTAACCCACCAGGAACTAGATTTCAGCATTAAGACCATAGATTGGGACCTGCCTTTATATTGTGCTGCATCAGGCCTTGCATTCTGTAAATTTTACAGAAGGGGCAAACAGCATTCATATGAATACAACAGCACATGTTTGGTTGCTCACATGGATTGGTCCAACAGATCATCAGAAGAAAAATTGTGCACTTCATAAATCACACAAATACAAAGAAATTTTAAAGCATACATTAGCATTGCACCAGATGAGGACGTTTCTAAATCAAAAGGACCTTTAAGTGAAGGTTGTTCATTTATTTTGTTTCCTTTGGCAGGTGTTCACTAATGAGTTTTAAAACAAACTTGTAGCTTTCATCTGAAGATTATCAGTCAATAATTGCTCCTAAGCTGCAGGCAGCTCCAAATACCTGCTTTGGTGTCCCACTTTAATCTATGTTGTAAATTATTATTTATTTGCAGGCCAGTGCACATTAGATTCTGTTATTATTATCACCACTGATCCTGCAGAAATACCATACGGTGCACCTCTCAACACAGAATCATTCTTTTGTTGTTGAAAATACAAGCTGTGCCTCTGAAGGGCACACTTTTAACAAAATTTCGAGATATATTGTTTGTTTTGAAGGAAGAATGTTCTACTCCATCCCGACACCCCCCTCTTCTGTTGGTTCTATGTTGCAAGGTTAGGATAGAGCAATACCACAGAATGGGGTGAGAAGGTAAACTTCATCCATTGGAATTTAGTGCAGGTTAATGTGCAGAAGAATATAAAAAGGGACAAAGCCAACAGACCCTTGAGCTACTTTACTATTCAGTAAGATTATGTGATCCGGTCTCCATTCTTGTTTTAGATGTTGCCATGGCAGATAGTCCTAGGAGTAATTAAATCCCGAGTCTTGAAAATTGAGATGAATGATATTACATAGATCATATAGCTAAATATTTTCTATCAGAAGTTTTTCTCTTTGTACATTAAAAATATTGTGATAAATTGATTTTTAAATTGTGAGCAAATAAATATTATAATCTCATGAAATGTTTTGCTGTGTGACTCTTACACTTCATAAATACTTGGTGATGGGAACTGGGGAGAATTTCTTTCAACGTTGATGCCATACAATGAAGTCTGCTGTTGGTAAGAGAATGTAGTTGGTGACTATGGCTCCAACTCATTCACATCAGAAGTAGCATCTATTGGCTGCTTATTACTGTAATTTCAGCTGTAAGAAAGTTGGAGAGTTTCTTGGAGTCTGACACAGGTCAGCACTTCATTAATGTGGTGTTACTCCTATGATTCCTCAATTTTACCAAATGTAGTGTTGATTTATTATTATTGTCACATGTAACGAGATACAATGGAAAACATATGTTTTGTGTACCACCCCAACAGATCATGCCATGCATAAGTCAAAGTAATTTTATTATCAAAATATATGCAGTATATATGTAAGATTCATTTACTTACACACACTTACATGAAAACTAATACATTTCCACGCAACAGAATCTATTAAAAAAAATTGTACACAAAGACTGACAAACAACCAATGTGCAAAAGAAGACAGATTGTACAAATAAAAAAATAAATAATATTGAGAACATGATTTGTAGAATCCTTGAAAGTGAGTCTTGAGATTGTGAAATCAGTTCAGACTTGAGGTGAGTGAAGTTATCCACACCAGTTCATGAGCCTGATGGTTGTAGAGTAATAGCTGATAATGAACCTGGTAATGAGGGACCTAAGGCTTCTGTACCTCCTGCCCTTTAGTAATTTAAAATGATGGCACTACCAATATTAATTAGACTAGGTCAGTGAACTATTTATAAAAATATTGCAGATTTTGTTTTAGAAAGGCCTTTAGTAACAATGTAGAAATCAAGTTAAAAGTGACCCATTTTAATTGCTTTGCCAAGACCATAGTAGATATTTGGATATCCGTTTAGTCAGGAAAGATCACTCTTACTGATTACAGAAGGTTTGAAATGTTTATTTCTAGTTTGCTAGTCAAATTTCCTATCCTTATGCTGGTATAGTTTGGCTCAAGGTCCATTCATATGTTTCCAACCAGTGAAATTTCTGCCAGTCCTAGAAGCTATTTTATTGAAAGTTTTTCCCATAAGGGTGTTTGTTTGATAATAGCATGCAAGTGAATGAAGTGCAACACATTGCCCCTCATTAGCAATCTGGAAACTTGAGAAATAAGGGTCACGTTTCATAACCTCAGATTTCAAAGGGCTTAAAATTTAAATCAATGTATGTAACCACTGAGGTTGGCTGCATAAAATAATGTGGAATATTGCCCCCCAAACCATTTAGTATCATTCACTCAATTACACCAACAACAACAATTAAACTCTTACTGTTTATGTAACCTTGTGAAGCAAGCGCTTCAGCAGCAGTGCATTTCTTGGGATGTGTTTCACTCCCATCAGTTCTCAGACATTGATGATGAGGAAGGGTTTGAAGCTTCCTTTACTGGAACAGAGATGTTGAGGGTAATCTCAGCTTTTCAAAATTTATCAATGATTTTGATACTATAGCCAGCGAACAATTTTTTCCATAAATTCATAAATTCACAAGAATAGGCAGCTTAATATTTGGAAAGAAGAAGGAAATGGGAAGGAAAAGTTTATACAAAATGTTACTGAAATGTGGGATGATTCGATGTGGTAGCTTATCTTTATTCTTTGATCATGAACCCTGTTACCACTGGAAGTAATCCTTCCCAAACAAAAGCCTTCATAATTCAAAGTATCACTGCAGTTAATAGTAAATTTTTAGGACCATTCTTTTGTTGGTACACTGGATGGAGAACAGGAAAGAAAATAAATCATTTTCATGAAGATTGAAAACTAAAAACTCAAATATTTGTATTGCTTTATGTCAAGTAATAGATTTCAAAAATGTGACAGGATTTAAACATTCATATTTGTAACAATGTAATCTAATTAATGGATTTTTGCAAAATTTATTTTTACTAACATTAATATTTAGCATTACGAAGGTTTTATTTAGCAGAAATTGCTTCAATCAGAGGGGTAATTGCCAAAAAAAGGATCTGCATAGCACACACTTACTTCTCAAATGTTTTGTCGAATGCGTCCTGCAAACAGATTCAGTGTTAACTTCCAAGAAAGAAATTGGAAAAGAAATGTTTGTAAAGCCATTGGCAAACAACACTGTGACTAACTGCATAGCCGTTTTCAAAGTCAAGAGAAATGCAATGAAGTGAACAGCCTCCTATAGAAGACCATAAGACCCAGGAACAGAATTAGGTCATTTGACCCATCGGATCTGTTCCGCCATTTGATCATGGCTGATTACTTTTCCCTCTGAACCCCATTTTCATGCAGTGAATCTGTGGAATTTGTTGCTGCAGATGACTGTAGTGGCAAAGTCAATGGGTATAGTTAAGGGAGAGCTTGATATATTCTTGATTAGTCAGAGCATGAAGGGATACGGAGAGAAGGCAGGAGATTGGGACTCAGAAGGAAACGGATTAGCCTTGATGAAATGGCGGAGCAGATTCAGTGGTCCAAATGGCCCAATTCTGCTCCCATTTCTTATGGTATTCTCTGTGCAACTTTTGATGTTCTTACTAATCAAGAACTTACCAACCTCTGCTTTAAACATACCATCTTTTATTCTGAGCATGCATTTTTATTCAGGTATAAGTTGATCTTTGTCATTTGCAGTAGGGCTGAGAGTGCCACTCAAGGTACTGTACCATAGTCTTTCAAAGTAGTTGATCTACTTAGTGGCTGAAGAGGTTCAAGGCACAAGATTAAGTGTTGGAGCATCTTTTCCAAATTTTTATATGGGACTTTAGAAGCACAACAGATGATTTCTGATGGTTTCTGTTATAGCACCCTTCTGTGCTAGCATTTCCTTCAGACTTTGATTTTTAAGGATAGAAATAAATGTTTCTCTTTTGCCTGTATCCTTAAACAAAAGTGCATTTAATCTGGATCTGAGTTCATTATCTGTTCTATGCAGTCTGTTAATCTCTATCTTTCAAAATCCATCTGATCTTGCTAGATAAATTCCTCCTGCTAATGATTTGGGGGACCTTGTTGCACATTTTAAACATTTGACATAGGAAAATAATACTCAAGTATTAACTGATCCTAGTATCAGCTTGTCTATAAGGAGTAGAATTTTTGAGCACGTGGTTAGAGATTTGCCAAATGCAGATTGATCTCCCTGGGGAAAAAAAAGGGACACAAATGCAACCATTAGGGTAACTGTGGTGGCACCAGCCCCAGGGAGCTTACCATATCAGTGCTGGCCCAGATCTACAGATAGAGACTTTTCCAGAGCATGTTATTTGACAGTATTTCCATGACATTTTTCAATGGAGCATGTAGCTAGTACACAACTGGAATGCAGTTAGAATTTGCCTTTACACAGTCATTTCTTGTTTCTCTTCTCTGCCACTGCAGTACCATCAGTGACCTCTGTTTTGGAATTGCTGCAATCAATACTAATTGGCTAACATTTGATGCTGCTAAATTTGGCTCTCGCTTTACAATGAAACCTGTTATCCTGGTCACCTTGACTGACTGACCCTGGGTCTTAAGTAGCCTGTTTTCCTGAGCATCAGTTACAGTACTATGTAAAAAAAATCTGTAAAGTGAAGATGCTTTCAGAATAATGAAATTAAGTTTCTAATATTTTTTAAAAATTATTATAAAGAGCAGTAAACAATTAAAAAACTAATCGATATTTGGTTTGACCATCCTTCTGTACCTTTAAAACTGCATCAATTCTCTTAAGTACACTGTCGAGCAGTTTTATCAGAAGATCAACTGGTAGGTTGTTCCAAGCATCTTAGAGAACTTGCCACAATTCTTCTGCAGACTTTGGCTGGCTTGTTTGCTTGTCTCTCTAGGTAATCCTAGACAGCCTCGATGTTGAGAGCAGGGCTCTGTGGAGGTCATACCATCTGAAAACATATATAAAAAAATCTCTGGTGCCTAAAACTTTTGCATTTATTATATATAAATATGACCTTATATGTCAGATGTAAAGAGCCAATTGCTGCTCTAGACAAAGTAGTGATTGAAGTCTATAAGTTACAGCAATAGATTTGTACTGTCTGGTTCTGCTTTAATTTTATTGCATAAACTCTGGCAACGTGTCATGAAGCTCTAGCCATGAATTTCCTCAGGAACCAAAAGAAAGTTGGGTGAACCCTGTCTCATTTCCCAAGTTTGGAAGATTTAGCATGGGAATTGTTGTCATGTGCAGTAGAGTCATGGAAGTCACTTTGGGTCAGGAGCCTCAAAGTCCCTAATTAAAAGGTGAATCTTCAGTCACTCAAAGATCTTAAAAAATTAATAATGAAAGGAGAGACTCCTTTCTCAAAAAGTGGGCTGATTTCCATAGTACCGGACACCAAGCATGCAGAATAGATACTTGACTGCCTCGTCTACAGTGCTGACAAAGCATCTTGCTGAGTGTGCAGAGTAATTTCAGACTGAAAGTCATGGGATAAGTGCAAGATATATTTTAAATAAAAATATATAATTATTCATGCCATGCAATCAATTTTCTTTAAAATGTGTATTGCTATGCATTTAGTTATTACTTAATATAATTCCTGCTAGAGTGCAGAATCATTCTAGCAGGGATCATATTAAGTAATAACTAAATGCACAGCATCTTTTGTAGTTTTGATACTGAAAGACAATTGATGCTTCTAAACTTTACTGAAGCTTCCTATGTTATTTATTCTTAACATAATTAGGGATAATTCCACTAGTTAATGTAACCTGGATTGGGGTGGTGCTTTAAATATGTCAAATAGATAATTTGAGTGCATTATTTTATGTTAATAGTAGCTGCCTTTAGTGGATAGAGATGTGCCAAAGCAGATAGAGAAAATGAAAACATCCTGGCTTCTTCTCTCTCCCTTTCCAGTCCTGATAAAGGGCCTCGGCCCGAAATGTCGACTCTTTATTCTTTTCCATAGATGCTGTCCGACCTGCTGAGTTCCTCCAGCATTTTGTATGTGTTACTCTGGAGATCCAAAGTTAGTTTCTAAAAAGAAAAACATAATATATCAGTTAGAACTTTTTTTTCCAATGTTGTCAGCTTTTATTTCAGATTGCCTTTCTTAGAGGTTTTCAAATTTTCTCACTTGTTTTGACAACAATCGTGCATGGATTTAGGCAATGGTCTAACTGTCCTGTGGGGATGTATGTAAGTGTTGTAACTTGTACTGTTGTGTGTGAGTTGTGCGTCTGCTGGTGCCACTGTCGTCTCAGAGTCAGGCAGCTCACTTCCAGCTGTAAAAATGGAGCACTGACCCTAAGTTGACATGTCACTCCAGTTCTGATGGATCATAGCATTGTCAGAGTGCCATGGGTGAGGAATTAAATCAAAGTCCCGTCAGGAGACATAAATAATCCCACAGCACTATTTTGAAAAGGAGGAGAGTTTTCCCAGATATTCTCAAACCTGCTTCCTATTTGTAACACATCCAGCCCATTGAGTCTGTACTGGTCTCTGAGTAATCCCATTCACCAACCTTTCCCTCCATCCTGTTTTCTCCCTCATATTCGCCAGATCTCCCTGATTCTCCTTCCACTCATCTATATTGGATGGAGTTTACAGTCAAAAATTAACCAACTTCCCTGCTTGTCTTTGGGAGCATTTGGGGTAAGCCCATGTGATCATTGGGAGAACATGTAAACTTCATTTAGGCAGCACCAAAGGTCAATATTAAATCCAGGTCATTACAGCTCTGAGACAACAGCACTACCAGGTGCACCACTGCACCAAAGCTGCAGAAGCAGATGAACACTTATTAACACATTGTTCTTGTAAAAATTTGTAGTGTGCAAATTGGTTGTAGTATTTCCTGCATTACGTATGACTACTAAAGAAATAGTCTGCGTAAAAAGTTATGAAGGAGATGTGCGAGGTATTCTAGTCTGTCTGTTGTTTTTAAACTATGTGAAGCTCTGTTGCCCAGGGCACTGCTACGTATGCTCAGTCATTTAACAGTGGTTTCAAGATTCAAAATATTTGGCATCTTACATGGATGTGAGCAGTTTGGATCACAGCAGGACTTTGCAATCATAATTACCTGAAACGACCTGAGAATTGGTTTTTAAGGTCTGTTTTCAACAGAACGTGTTCTGTTCCTCTACCATGCTGATTGATATCAGTACATTTAAGGGCAGTGGAGTATTTTTTTTTATTTGTGCAGATATCAAGGCATAAGCTTGTACTCAGTGGCCACTTAATTAGGTACACCTGCTCTTTAATGCAAGTATTAATCAGCCAATCATGTGGCAGCAACTCAATGCATAAAACCATACAGACATGGTCAGGAGGTTCATTTGCTCCAAATATACATCAGAGTGGAGAAGGAATGTGATCTAAGTGATTTTGACCTTGGAATGGTTGTTGGGGCCAGACAGGGTGGTTTGAGTATCTCAAAAACAGCTGATCTCCTAGGATTTTCTCGCTTATTGGTCTCTAGAATTTACAGAGCATAATGCAAGAAACAAAACACATTCAATGTGTGGCAGTTCTGTGGGTGAAAGCTCCTTGTAAAGGAGAGAGGTCAGAGGAGAATAGCCAGACTGGTTCAAGCTGTTAGAAAGGTGACAGTAACGCACATAACCACACATTACAACAGTGGTTTGCAAAAGAATACCTGTGAATGCACAACATGTCAAGCCTTGAAAGGGATGGGCTGCAGCAGGAGAAGACCTTACTGGGTTCCATTCTGTACTTAATAAGGCGGCCAGTGAGTGTATACTGTATCTGCATTCTTCAGTTACAGTATTTGGTTTCCATCTGGGCCACTAGGTGGCAGACTCTACAATGTTCACATGTTCCATTGCAGTGAGTCAGAACAGGATTGTATCTGCTCATTATTAAACTACAGTAATGATAACTACAAGTATTTGCTCTTTTTCCTGCTGTTTACTAACCACTGGACTATTCACAGAAAGCACAATATCAGGAAGAGGTCTTTGAATCTAAGTTAATTTTCTATACATTGAGCTTCTACCCGACTGTCAGGAGAAGTTTAGTTATGGCTGGGTAATTTCTGCCTTTGACACCTTCACTCAGCAAATTGATCATTGTGCAATTTGCAGTCACACTCCTGATAAAGTTTCCATTTAAATCAGAAAATCTTTTTTTTTTAATTTCCCACTATTTCTCTGCCCAAATCATAGATCTTATCCTGTAAAAGATCAACATCTACTGATCCTTCAGATCTCTGCCCCTCTGAAAACCAGCTTGGTTCCTTTACTGAAGTTCTTTCCCCTTTCCCTTTGAAACAGCTGTTACCTCCCCAGTTAAAACAAAAATCTCTCCAGCTATGCTCCATCTATGCCGCCTCTCCCTTGTCTAACGGCTTTGTTACTTCCTAGTGCACAGGCTTCTGGTCAGAAACTTGCTGCCCCAAACTCTTTGTTATCTTTCTCAAGTCACCAGAAAACCCTGAAGCATTACTGCAAATAACATTCACTCTAACGTGACACACAGTTCCCTTTTAGCCAACTTGACTGTTAAATGGTGTTCACCTTACATTGTCTTCCATCAACTCTTCCTCATCATTGAGCTCTCAGGGATTTATCTCTAAATATTTGCATTCTAACTTAACAAAGGAACTTCATGTCAGCTCTCTTCTTTGTATTACCATCTATGGGATATCTCTGCTGCAGCCTGTAGTAATGGAGGTTTAACCTTGATGTTGATGTTTCAATTCTGGTAGGGAGTCATGATCCAACGTAGCTATTGTGCAATTAGTTATTAAACCATTAGAAAGAAGTATTTTAAACCATTGAAAGTAAATACATTCTTTGAGTGTCAGTAGGAGTCCAAGAAAAGGTACACCATGTTGTACTAATAAAGCAGTAATTTAATGTACAGTGATTGAACAGAAACTACAGCAGCATTTCAAATTTCATCAAGCATTTGACACCAAATATCAGTGTAGAAGTTTATATAAAGGGAGCAGTTTTAATGTTATTTTCTACTCAAATTAATGGTGCACAGAGCTGCAGTTCTGCTCTGTTTCTTCATTCAGGCCAAAACCCAACCCACTGGTGAATCTCCCAGCCCAAATGCCGTCTATAAATTTGGTGATGACTACTGTTGTTGGTAGAATATCAGATGGCGATGAGGATGCGGGCATACAGGAGTGAGGTCGATCAGCTGGTTGAGTGTCATTGCAACAATAGTCTCATGCACAAAACCAAGGGATTGATGATGGACTTCAGGAAGGGCAAGTCAGGAAAATGTACAATAGTCCTCATTGAGGAATTAGTGGTGGAAAGGGGGAGGAACTTCGTTTCTGAGCATCAGGAGCACAGAGGATTTATCCAGGCCCCATGACCTGATCCAATCATGAAGAAGGCATGCCAACAACTCTATTTCATTAGGAGTTTGAGGAGATTTGGTTTGTCACCAAGGACTCTTGCAAATTTCCATTGGTGTATGGTGGAGGGCAGTCTGACTGGTTGTATTACAGTCTGGTGTGGAAGCTCCAATTGACAGGGTCAGAAGATGTTGCAGACAGTTGTTCAGCCGGTTCCATCATAGGTGTGACTCACGCCATCTTTAAGGACGTTTTCAGGAGTCACTGCCCCAAGAAGGCAGCAACTGTCATTTAGGACCCTCATCATCCTGGGCAAGCCTTCCTGTTACTCCCATTGGGACGGAGGTGCAGGAGCTTGCAGACATTCACTCAATGATTTCAGAACAGCTTCCCCCTCTTCCATGATGAGAATTCTGAATAGTCCATGATCCCCTGAGCCCTGTTTCATTTTTCCTTTTTTATTTTGTTATTTATAGTAATTTTGTCTTAGTACTGTACTGCTACCACCTTCCACAAAACAACTTCATGCCATGTACCTCAGTGATAATTAATGACGTTCTGATTCTGCTAATACTGACCTGAGACAAGCTAAAATGTGTATTCATTCTTTATTGTCACATTTCAGTTCCCCTTTGAGAATAAAAACAAGTGAAGAATGTAGTTTAAATGTGCCAACAGGTGTAAAGCACCCCAGAAGACAATATCAGTAAATAAAAGAGATTCTGCAGATGCTAGAAATCTTGAGCAACACACACAATATGGTCCACTGTCCTCTTCTATTAGATTCCTCCTCCTTCTACCCCTTACCTCTTCCACCTATCACCTCCCAGCTTCTCACTTCATTTCCCCTTTTCCTACCCACCCACCTTTCCCCTCACCAGGTTTCAACTATCACCTGCCTGTAATCCTTCCCCCCCCCCCCCCCACCTTTTTATTCTGGTTTCTTCCCCCTTTTTTCCCAGTCCTGATGAAGGATCTCAGCCCGAAGCATCAACTGCTTATTCCTCTCCATAGACACTGCCTGACCTGCTGAGTTCCTGCAGTATTTTGTGTGGGTATTGAGTATCTAGGCTTCTTTGAAGTCTTTGTAAAGCCAATAATCAGATACCACAATTATCTCCAAATAGAATTTTAAATCTGCTCTTGGCATCAAAACAAATGAGAGATTGAATTTTTTCATTTTTTTGAGCTAGTAATTTTTTTCAGATTCTAATTAGAATTATGTCCACGCCTGTGACAGAAGTAGTTCGATTATAAAAATCCATTCTCATCGATGTTTTTAAAAATGAATAAGACTGATTGTTAGATTGCTTTGTGATGTTAAAAAAAATGATAATTTGAGAAAATTCTCCACTTCTGTGATGGCTGTGTCCTTGACTTAGGAGCACACTGTAACTCAATTTAGATTCATTCTGGAGAAGATAGTGGAAAGCTTTTCCTCAAATTAAAGATACTTAAAACTCAGAGGAAGTATGTTTAGTTGAAAGAGGTGCTGAGTTTCTGCAGTATTTTGTATGTGCTGCAATGCACATCTAGACTTCTTTGAAGGATGAGGGGTCTGAAGTTAGAAGTTTTTCAGCCTGATGGAGTGATGGAGACAATGACTCTCACACATTTTAATAAAGATCTCAGCAAACACATCAATTGCCAAAGCATAGAAGGCCAAGTGATGATACATGGAATTAACATAGATGGGCCCTTAATGGTTTGGCATGGACGTGATGGGTGCACAGCTTGTTTTTGTGGTGTATACCTCTATGATTTCTTCCAGAACAAAAATCCAAACAAGGCTAAAGTATCACCTGTAGCACTACTGTACACACACAAACTCACTCGGCAATGAATTGAGTTGATCAGATATTCTCATCCAGCACAATGAAATACATCACAAGCAGTCTGACCAGAATATTCAGTGGATCTAGAAAACTTGATCGGTTTTCCTACAATGCTTTTGCGAACAATCTGCCTATGAGTGAACCAGCTCTTAGGGATTATTGGACCCTAAGTAAATAATTGAGTGAATACAAATTAAATTGGGCTTGTTTCCAGTGACCATCAATTTCATCCAGCCAAGAAGTTAATTCATGAAAAACAGCTTTGAGGTTAAAATGAAGTTATGGCTATTCCCATCAAAATGGTACAAGAGAATATTATTTCAGATTGTTTTAGAAACAATATTTTGTGAACATTACTTTTACACACGCATCAAAATTATTCACATGATACAAAATGGCAATGCTGAATTTTGGCAGTAGACAGAAGAAAGACCCTTAGAGAGTAACACAATTATTACAAATGTAAAAGCTTCCTTTAAATATAAACACAAGAAACTCTGCAGATGCTGGAAATTCAAAGCAAAATAAAATAATGGAGGAACTCAGCAGGCTGAGCAGCATTCATGGAAATAAATGAACAATAGACATTTCAGGCCGAGACCCTTCTTCAAAACTGTAAAGGAAGAGGGAAGATGCTAGAATAAAAATGGTGGGGGAGGGGAAAGAGGATAACTAAAAGGTGATGGGTGAAGCCAGATGGGTGGAACAGGTATAGGGCTGGAGAGAAAAGAATCTGATAAGTGTGAAAGGGAAGGAGGAGGGTTCCCAGGGTGAGGTGATATGAAGGTGTGAAAAGCTAAGAGGGTAGAGAGAGGAATACAGGAAGAGGGGAGGGGTAGGGAAAAATTATTTACCAGAAGGAGAAATCGATATTCATGGGAGGTTACCCAGACAGAGTATAAGGTGTTTCTCCTCAAACCTGAGGGTGTGAATTAAAATGCTTGGCCACTGGGTAGTTCTGATTTTGGTGGATGGAGCAGAGGTGCTTGATGAAATGGCCTCCCAATTTACGATGGGTCTCACCACTGCAGAGTAGGCTGCATCGGGAGCACCGGATGCAATAGACGACCCCAGCAGATTTGCTGGAATGATTGTTTGGGGCCCTGAGTGGAGGTGAGGGAGGAGGTGAATGGGCAGCTGTATCACTTTGGCTGCTTGCAGGGATAAGTGCCGGGAGGTAGATTAGTGGGGAGAGACCACCTCTTTAAACTTCAAAGCTATGTTTAAAAAGGATTTCTTTTTATTTGGTAAGAAGATTCATTGGTCTATTGCATAAAGATGTGTAAATTTTCTCCAGTCAACCTTGCAATTCAGACTTAGTCCTTTCAACACTTGAGATGGATTAGTATGAAAGTTTTGGTATCACTATAGACTCAAAGGGAAAAGTTATCAGAGATGCATGGTCTTAACTGTGACTAAAACCTCTTTGGTAATGTATTGTTAATGAGAGAAATATTATTTTAAATTTTACCTGATGTCCATCTTCAGTAAAAGAAAGTTCAGGCGTGTTCCATTCTGAAAGAGGAATGTGTGTTTCACTACACAAGTATTGAAGATGGATATGAATGCACCTTCCTCCACTACCTTGTGTTTTCATTTGCAGCCTATTTATTCACTTCCAAAGAAATTAGTTTGGCTTTTTTGGCTACAGTACATCAGAATGGATTTCAAACTAAAAGCAGAAACAACTTGTTGGTAGCAAATGTTCGGATATTTCTCCCCCTCCAGAGAGGTTTGTACCCTCATCACTGACAACAGTAAACTTGACATTTGTTGCTGCCTTTAGGGTTAGGGTTAGGGTTAGGGTAGGGTTAGGGTTAGTGCGGTTAAACTCCTGCCTTTTGCATAATTTAGCTTTAGTAATGTGATCAAAAAAAAAGTCTTGAAAACCAGGTGCGCCTCTGCTATTTGATTGCGAAGCGCAGAGTCAAATATCGCTGTGACGATTGTACGCTCTAGTATCAATTGTTTGGTGACAATAAAAGTAAAATAAAGTAAATCATTTCACAAGTCCAGCCTATCTTCAGCTGTGTTGCGTGCCAATTGGACTGCATCAGGTTGTCTAATTTTTCTGGTGAATATGTACAGAATTATTGATAAGAATTTGACTAGAAAATCTTTGAAACAAAATCCCTTAAAATAATATGCGTTAGTGTCTTTAATAGTAAAGAAACTTAGGTGGGGTGGACGTGGGGTTGGTGGAGGGGGGTTGCCACTGCAACGCTGGGATGGAATCAGTTCTAAATAAAACTAAATGCCAAAGTGGTAAGTGTACCTGTTGATGACAAAACTCTTTGAAGCTAAATGTGGCTTGAGACTGTTAATGATGGTAATAACAATAGAACTCTGAGAATGTTAATAAGCAAAACATTTGAAGGGTACTGGTTTAACTGTTTAGGTTGATGTCGTTGAAATCTGCAATGATATTTTGTTGATTAAGATGAAATTCTAGGTGAATGCTTTATCCAAAATTGTACATAACATAGAGGAGGTCTGTTCTCAAAGGATTACTGGGCATTTCCCATTCACAACTTGGTATTTTTTTTGCTGGATCAGTTATTAGCAGAAAGATTGTAGCTGGTACTGAGTTCTAAATCACTGATGATTGATGTCCATACTGATGAATTGATGATTAGGTAGTTAATTTTCATAAATTATTACAATCAGTCTGGATGCATCATATTTATGTTTTACGCAAAATTGGAATAAGTAGTTAAAGAATATTAAAATAATTCCTATGAGTCATAATGCAACTATCTGCAACCAATTTTCAAAAGGTCCAATTTGCATTTTGCAAAGGTTTCATAATATTAGCTGAGTACTTTGAGGCTAATGGGCAAGTATGACACTATCTGACTTTGCCTTGAATTTAAATCATAAACTTGATGAATTTTCCTGGTAGGTTATATTATGTGAAAGCTATAATCTCATCAAAACAACGAGAGAACATTTGGCTGATTCCAAATAGATACTCAAATAATGACACTCTACAATGGAATGGTCTTAGAATCTTAAAAAGTGTCTTAGAATCTCCATCACTTGAAGAGCCACGTGCTTGTTGAACAGTGCTGAATTATGTTGCTTGAGCCTTTGGAAGCTGCTGTCGGAAGGTAGCACTAAATACCTCACCATATAATTTCATTGGTAAAATAAGTCAAGTGTTCACTCCTTTTGAAAATGACATGACAAATCCATTTGTTTTTTTTACTGAATCTTTTGAATATTACTTCTCAGTGCATGATTTTCTACAGAAAAGCAATAGAAGCTGATTGCCTTAAGTAAGTATTAAATGTACATTTGTTGAAATTAGTTCACCATCTCAAACTTTAGTCAGATTAACTCTAAGCAAAGCAGGGGTTGCCAACCTTTTTTATGCTTATAGGCCCCTACCCATTAACTGAGGGTTCCCCTGGAGTAAAATGTTGACAACAACCTCCACTATTTTATGATGAGAGTTGCAAAGCTGTTGACTTTATTAAAATGCCTTAGTGTACTAAGCCAGCAACCGGGACTTGCAAATGTAAAAAAAAACTTTAGAGAGCGAGGCCGAATATCCATGAAGACTGTAGTGTAAGTATACATAATGAAGTTCCAGAAGAATGAAGGGTGGTTAATGTAGATCCATTTTTTCAAGAAGAGCAGCAAGGACAGGCCAGTGAACCATTGCAGGGAAGTTACTGGACGGAGTTCTGAGAGACAAAATCTACTTCCTGATACTGGCTATCTTCTATTCCCCACCCCTCAGTCCAGATATAGTGTCCAAACGTTAAATGGCAACAGCTCCTTTCCTCCCCAGAGAAGCTGCTCAGTCCACACAAGGAAAGGTCTGTGATGAGATGAGTTTAGGTGATAGTGATGGTGCCAGGTGAAAGGTATCGAGACTGATAAGTAATAAAAGGTTTGCCTGGAGTGGAGGGAGTAAATAGGAGGTGATGACAAAATCTGAAATTACCAGAAATAATACTAAATTAAACAAAACATTATAAATTAAATGTTAAAGTAAATTGAATAACAATTTAATTGGGATTAGCAGCTGTGCATTGAAAAATTGTCTTACCAATTTCACTCATCTAGGGAATGCCAGTGGCACATTAAATGAATAATAATTTTATTCACTACATCTCAGCAAGTCCTTAATCCTGCAGAAATTACCTATACAGAAAGAGTACTTTTGTTTTTACTTAAACTTTATCTATTTCTTGGTCTGTCTGCTACAATATGTTATCTCTGTAACATTTCCAAACTCTTCAGTGCTAAAATTTCTTTGAAATGCCTTCATTTTTTGTGTAATACAATTTTTTTCCTCTTCTAATTATAAAATGAGTTATTTTATAATTGTTTTGTCTAATTTATGTTCCTTTATTACATTATGATTTACTGTTTTATTCACTTCTCCCACCCTTCACTACATGTAAAGGTGGGTAATCATCAGGATGGCAATGCTGGTCAGAAGAACCCCAACATGCTCACGGTAGGAGCAATTGTAACTAGTTATCGTGGTGATGTTATTGTGATTTCTAGTCATTAATGTGTGTCTTGGCTTCCCACCCTGTGTCATGTGGTGTAATTGTTCCAAGGTGTCTTTAAATTTTTGCTGGTTGCAAGATATTTGAATACAGAACACACACTTGCATGAAATTCATTGATAAATTGGTTTTGTTAAATGCTGAGAATGACTGACTGCATTGACTAATAGCACAACTTCCAGCTGCAGAGGATAATAATGGTCAGGGGACTAATTAAAACAGGAGTAGTTAATATCTTAATCAGCTTGAGACCCCACTTCCTGATTTAAATCTGGTTGGAACCACACTGTACCTTAATAGACACATCAGATCTTTTTTAAATTTATTTTCAAAATGTTGCTTTCTCTGCTTCAGAGTGCAAACATTATTTTAAAATTTAGCAAAATGTTTATTAAAATTCATTCCTATGATCTGCAGTACTGTTGACATTAACTCATAAGAAAGTTGTGTTCTTTAAAGTCAATTGAATATGGTGTTATAGATGAGAAATAGTCATTCAGTCATTTGGCCTGCCTTGAGTGTAATGGTTCTTCAGCAGAGCTATCCAATTACCGGTAAATCTTCACCCTTTTAGTATTTCCCTTTGTGAAAGGGAATTGAGTCAGTCAAGCAGTGCTTTCATAGACTGATATAAGTAACTGAAAATGAAATGATTTCTCACATTGTCTCAACACCATTTCCTCTCCTTTACCAACCTTTTTTTTATCATTGGAGATATTTATTTCTCAAAAGCCATTTACATTTTGAGCACCTACTAGATGCCCTCAATCATTTTTATGGAGAGGACAATACCAGTTTCTCCAGTATCTGCAAAAAAGACCCTTTTCCCTGATTTCATTATCTCCTCTTGCATTTTTCTCATAATTATCTAAATATTAACTGTGCCAATAATCCCACATGCATTGTTAACAACCTTGACAACTATTCCTGCATCCTCTTTTGAAACTCTTCATTTAGTTATAGACCTTGTAGTAAATGTAACTCTGTGATGTATGCTTGAAGTAGTATGACAAACGTAACCATGCACAGTGCAGTTAGAGTGGAATAAACAGTATATATTTTCTTTAGCAGTGATCCAGGTGCCTTAGTGATTCATATTTTTAGCATTACACGCAATTAGAATAAAACTACACATCCATTATAAAGTGTCTAAAAGGCTGACACCATCAGGTCGAAGCCACTGAGTATAGTGAATGTTTGCATGATACTGTATGTGAGATGATTGATACTACAGATAATGAAGACATACGCTTTGGCTAGGATTAGCATGATTCTTCTGGAGAAGGGTTACAGATCCAACCAACGTCATTAGTATTTGCATACACTAGGATTAAGTGCGTTTAATTATCATTCAGCCATATATGAATACTCATATATACAGCCAAACAAAACAGTGTTACTCTGGGGCTAAGATGCAAAACACAGTGCCAATAGTCTTAAACAGCACAAGGCACATATAGCACATATATGAGATATATAAGATAGAAATAAAATACAATCAGACTAAACAATAGAGTGCAAGCCATGTTTAGACCATGGACATTGCAGCACTCTGTCTAGTTGAACAAAGTATAAGTCCTGAGTCCTGACGAAGGGTCTCGGCCCGAAACGTCGACAGTGCTTCTCCCAATAGATGCTGCCTGGCCTGCTGCGTTCCACCAGCATTTTGTGTGCGTTAGTTGAATATAACTTGTCTTTTGCTGACCGAACACTGGGGGGCAGCACCAACTCCAGCATGGACGCTTTGCCACGCTGCCTCCCCCAGGCGGCTGCAAATAGGTGACACTGCGACTTGAAGCTTCATCCTTGCTACAATCGAGGCCATGCAGCTCCTCCACTGTTCACCAATAAACCAATAAATTGGAGTTGCACGCTACTAATGTCCAACAGGATCTTGCAATCACAAGAAAAGCAACTAAGATGATCACTCTCTGTTAGGGTGCAACCTCCTTCACACACCGACTTCTCTTTGTCACAGGCAGCGTCATGGTCCACACCAAGTCCAACTCCTTCTGTTTCTCTTGCCAATGAGCAGCAAGCAACTCACTGATGGTGTAAACCTGCAGTACTTTCAGTTCTTCATGTCCAGCAGGATCTTGCGATCATAAAAAAATGTTTAAAAAAGACAACAACACCTTTGCTTGGCCGCATAGAAGGTGCTGCATCTGAGCACATTACCATCTTACTGGAATTCGAGACCTCAATGGATCCAGCATTACAGGAGCCACAATGAAAACAGTGTTGCAGTTATTGAGTTAAACTGTGTGGCCATTAAATGTATAATAAAATGATTGGAAACCATGCTTTAGCTGTTTTGGTGAAAATAGCATCAAAGAGTGGAGGACATAATAGCTTCTCAGACTTGAGTTAATTACATTAGCATGTTTTGTATGTGATTGGGAGGATGAATCAGAGTGGTCAACATCAACATCAATTTTAGCTCGCACAAAAAAAAATAAAGAAATGCTTCCTCAAAACAATAATGCAGTGGAAATTGAAAGTGAGAATCCAGCTGTGTAAAATAATGCCTCACTCTGTGTTGGAAAGTAAATTTTCTGAAATAGGCACTTAACACAATCCACCTAAGATTATAGGCAATAGACAATAGGTGCAGGAGTAGGCCATTCGGCCCTTCGAGCCAGCACCGCCATTCAATGTGATCATGGCTGATCATCCACTATCAGTATCCCGTTCCTGCCTTCTCCCCATATCCCTTGACTCTGCTATCTTTAAGAACTCTATCTAACTCTTTCTTGAAAGCATCCAGAGAATTGGCCTCTACAGCCTTCTGAGGCAGAGCATTCCATAGATCCACATCTCTCTGGGTGGAAAAAGTTTTTTCTGAACTCCATTCTAAATGGCCTACCCCTTATTCTTAAACTGTGGCCTCTGGTTCTGTACTCCCCCAACATCGGAAATATGTTTCCTGCCTCTAGTGTGTCCAATCCCTTAATAACCTTATATGTTTCAATCAGATCCCCTCTCATTCTTTCTAAATTCCAGTGTATACAAGCCCAGTCGCTCCAATCTTTCAACATATGACAGTCCCGCCATTCTGGGAATTAGCCTTGTGAACCTACGCTGCACTCCCTCAATAACAAGAATGTCCTTCCTCAAATTTGGAGACCAAAACTGAACACAATACTCCAGGTGTGGTCTCACCAGGGCCCTGTACAACTGCAGAAGGACCTCTTTGTCCTATACTCAACTCCCCTTGTTATAAAAGCCAGCATGCCGTTAGCTTTCTTCACTGCCTGCTGTACCTGCATGCTTACTTTCAGTGACTGATGTACAAGAACACCTTGATCTCGTTGTACTTCCCCTTTTCCTAACTTGACACCATTCAGATAGTAATTTGCCTTCCTGTTCTTGCCACCAAAGTGGATAACCTCACATTTATCCACATTAAACTGCATCTGTCAAGCATCTGCCCACTCACCCAATCTGTCCAAGTCACCCTGCATTCTCTTAACATCCTCCTCACATTTCACACTGCCACCCAGCTTTGTGTCTTCTGCAAATTTGCTAATGTTACTTTTAATCCCTTCATCTAAATCATTAATGTATATTGTAAATAGCTGCAGTCCCAGCACTGAGCCTTGCGGTACCCCACTTGTCACTGCCTGCCATTCTGAAAAGGACCCGTTAATCCCTACTCTTTGTTTCCTGTCTGCCAACCAATTTTCTCTCCATGTTAGTACTATTACAGAATTCCCGTAACTGGATCACTTACCAGCAAAGATAGAGAGGTCCGTTGAAGCCTGATGGTACTATTTTTAAAAGTCTTTATTTATAAAGGGGCACAAAACAAGATTAATACAGACATTCAGATAATATGCGTCGTCAATACTCAATCTAAAAACTCGGGTATAATAATAATCATCAGTTAAGCAATAGCTCTATCGTTTGTCTAGGGGATATTGTATTGTCCGATGGAAAGATAAAAGTCACTGTCCTTTCAAGCTGCAGCTCTTTGGGTTTAAGAGAGACGGTTTTAAACTTGCCCGGGTCTTTTATGAGGCCAATCCGTTGCGTCAGGGGAGTTGGTTCCCCGTTGTTAGTTCCAAGTCATTTTCCGTGGTACCAGCCACAAGCCCCCAGGCAAGGGAACTGAACGCACGTGGCTTCCTTCAAATGGCTTCCCGCTATTACGGGATCGCTAGTGTTTCTTCTGGTGCGTCTGAAGGGGTTGTTCCCCAGACCCTCTTTTATACTTCCTCACGTGGTCTCAGATGTCAATCAGGTTGGGATGATGCAATCCCTCAACCAGCCCACTCTGGTCATCCCCTGAGGGGCTTCAATGAATAGTACAGTACTCAATACACAACTTGGTCTTCCGGAGACAATGGCCATGTCCCGTAGCTTTACATCGCTATTGGGGGGAGGGGGGGAAACCGTGACATCCTGCACGTCTCTTTCTCATTTTCTGGGTCTCCTGACCCAAATCAATAGTGATCTTGCGATTCTCACAAAGGAGGGGGCTACCTCGCACCCTTCGGCCCCTCAGAGCTGTGGTACTTTCATAACAGTACCCTACCCCTAATACCATGTGCTCTAATTTTGCCCACTAATCTCCTATGTGGGACTTTATCAAAAGCTTTCTGAAAGTCCAGGTACACTACATCCACTGGCTCTCCCTTGTCCATTTTCATAGTTACGTCCTCAAAAAATTCCAGAAGATTGGTCAAGCAAGATTTCCTCTTCGTAAATCCATGCTGACTCGAACCGATCCTGTTACTGCCATCCAAATGTGCCACTATTTCATCTTTCATAATCGACTCCAGCATCTTCCCCACCACTGATGTCAGGCTAACTGGTCTGTAATTCCCTGTTTTCTCTCTCCCTCCTTTCTTAAAAAGGAAATGAAGGCAAATGATGTTTCATTTAGTGAGAAAGTGAAAAGGTACAGAATCACTATACTCCAAACCACTCAAATTGTGGAGAGTTACAAACTGGGGAACTTGCAATCATATGACAGGCAAAACTGTCAGTGAATGTGTCATCCTGTCGAAGTCCTGCAACCCAGGCACTTTCTGTGACCATGTCCAGTGTGTGAAATCTGTGGTCGAATTATTGAATAAAGTTGAGCAAAGTTGTGAATCAAACTGGATCTTGCATTTTAGCTGGAAACTGAATTGAGGAAGTGTGGTAAACCATGTATACCTGTCTGGACACGCCCTCTGCTGACTGCTCCTGTGGCTCCTCCCACAGACCCCTGGATAAAGGTGATTGTGCCACTGCTCCTCCCACAGTCCAGGGTAGTCATCCGGCATGGACGTGCTCCGTTTTACTGCTCATAAAAGCCTTTCAGTATTTACTCTACTTCCAGTCTTTTGGAGTTATTGATAGTGCATCAGGAAGATTGAGAAATTTTGCTCAATGCCAGGTACTTGGGTAGAAATGTAATGACTGTTTAGCCATAGAAGGTAATAGTTTGGAAGCAAACTCAGGAAGCACATGGGCATGAGCTGCTGTTAATGAATGAAATTCATTGTAAGGTAATTTAAGGTTCCTTAACAGGAAATCTGTAGCTAAAACACTTGCTGTAATTGGCCTCAGTGAAAATCCACAGAGAAAGTCCCAATAGAATTAAGGCTATCAAGAACAATGGAAAATTAGCTTTATACAAAGTACTTGTGTCATGAGTGATAACATTGGAAAACAGAGTGATGCCAGACAAAAGTATAGTTAGTGCACCATTGACATGGCAGCAAGTTATTCAAGTATGACTAAGAATATAAATAACACTGAAGAAAAGTACAGTGAACTCAAAATCTGAAGACTTTAGAAGATGCAAAATTATTATGAAGCCAAATAGCTACCATTGGTTGTGGCTGATTGCGCTGGCCAATCAGCAATCTTGGTTGAAGCATTAAAGTTGTCCTTGGAAAGAAGCGTTAAGCATGGATATTTCAAAATTGCACTTGGATATCACTGTTGCAGAAATGTTCGTTGATGCTGACATGAGTATTACAGGTTATACTGCCTACATTCATTTCAAGGCAATTGCAAAGCCAATTTGCTGAAAGTCTTAACCTGTTTCACATGGATTAAAGAGCCAGGCAGGGAGTTAGATAAATTGGAACAAATTCCAGTGAAGATGAACCAGAGTGGTCAACATCAATTGAAATAGTCCAACATTTTTAACTACTTTCGATGTTATGAGGTGATTACAAGGTGACATTGAACCAAGCAATTGATAACAAGCAGTTCTATTACTTGCTTCAAAGGATGTAGTTGCAGAATTGGCAAGAACCAAAGTTTTCATGAAACTAGATCTGTAATGTGCATAAAGTCAATTGAATGTGGATGAGGAAGTCAGTAATATTTGGCAACAAATATACATAAAGCCTGTAACCCTGCACAAAGCAACCTAATAGTGTAAAATCCATGATTTTTTTTGTTCATGTTACCATGGGCAACTACTGCAAGGTATGGATTACTGCCTACAGCATCAAAATGATATAGGACAATTACAGAAGAAGAAAACCTTCAGATATTAGAGTGTTTAAGAGTTAACCAAAAAAGAACAAAATACACAGAAAGTAAGTAATCTTGAACTAAAAGTAGATGCATATCAATAGCACCAGTTTAAAAAAAAGTGAATGCAATTATACTGAACAACAAAGACTTTGTTTCCTGAATACTTTTGCGCGTATCTTATGGATTTTGGTTGCTGATCATGAAAATGACCATGACATTTCCCCATCACGCACCTTTTTTGGTATCACCTTCGTTTGTTATTTCAATTCATAATAAGTCAATTAAAATGTAGCCCGCAATGTCAGCTGAAAAGTTTTCTATCTTGTCCGTGTTTGGGCATGATTTCAGTTGCCAGTATAACCCACAACAACATCTTTTTATTAATTCTTCAGTGTTAGGCCTCAAAGCTGTGCTGCTACACAACAGCAATGTCCACTTATCAATACCGTTCGGCAATGTCCGCCCTTGAATACCAGTCGGCAATGCAGAATGCGTGAAGGAAAAGTATCGAAATTTGAAAGCCCTGTTGAAGTACATACAGTACAGGAACTACAGCTGGAACATCTGTGGTAATTTGCAAGTAGTTGCATTGCTACTAGGAATGCAGCTCAGATATGGGATAGCCGTGCTTAGAAAAAAATCTCGTTACATTAAAAAGGATTGGCCACTCTGTAAGTAGTTTGTTCCAGGCCAGAAGGCTGTGGCACAAAGCCACTTGTGGACTTAACAAAGATATTTTTGCCTCCTCTTCATATAAAACTGGGGCTTATGAAAAATTTTGTGAAAGCAGTGAACAAGGAAGGTGAAAGGTTTCGATATTTGAGATGGATTTTTCCCAGAATAACTGACGCCAAAATTAATGAAGGCATGTTTTTTGGTCTTCAAATCAAATAGGTCATTAATACAGGCAATTCAAAGAACTCCTAGTGGTACTAGAGAAAATCACATATTCAAGGATGTTGTTGAAAATTTTCTTGGCAACTACAAAGCACCAAACTACGTGCAGCTGGTTGACAATATGCTTCAAGAATACAAAACCATGAAGTGCAACATGTCACTTATGATTCATTTTCTGCGTTCCCATTTAGACTTAACCTCTGCAAACCTTGGCACTGTCAGTGACATATGGCAGAAGGTTTCACCAGGACATTGCAGTCATGGGAAAACAGCATCAGGACAACTGGAATCCGTTAATGACAGCTTAAGCAAGAAGCCTCAAACAGTGAAGAAAAATGAAAACCATCAACAAAACATTTTTTAGCTTTGTTGAACTATTGCAGAACATCAGCATAGTTATGCAATTAAATGCATTATATTCAATAAAAGTTAATTTCTTGTTTCTCCAAGTTCCTTTGTGATACAAGTAGTCTGAAGTTAAATTTGTGTTCAGCTTCAAGCAGCCTATCATAATCACAGAGAAATTCGGAGGAAGCAACATTTCCGAAAAAATTTGCTGCTCAGTGTCAGAAAGGCAAGAAAACTTGAGAACTTAGACCATTCCTAGGCAGTTCTTCAAACACAACCAATGCCATTGCATCAATTAATGAAAAAAGATTTTTTTAGAAAGAACTGAGTCAAAAATGAATAAAACCTAGATGACCTGGAAATATGGGAGGCAAAGCTTGCTTGTTCACCATAGCATAGCACATATCATAAAATGGGCATGTGATGTTTCAAATTTCAAAGAAGGTTCTGGAATCAGTCATGTAATGGACAAGAAAACCAAATGCAATGAGCATCATATACACTAACAAAGAACAAGAAAAAATCATACTCAAAGGTTTTAAGAAAAAGTCATTAGGAATTATCTTTGGAGTATAAATATTTCATCGATTCCAATGGCGCAGGTCTAATTTTGGTCTCAGACCATAACTGTTATTAGCAATACCAGTTCAAAAGTTGCAGTACTGATAACAGCAACTGCAAGATTTGAAACTAGGCTATTCATCCCAAAGTGATGATATGATCAGATGCAGAACTTCAAAGCAGCGTGCAGTTGTAGATGCATTTTCAACAGTTGCCAAATGCAAATTCAGGCAACCTGAAAGCTTGGTGTTCACACTGAAAATAGAATTGATTTTTCTATTATACCATTCAAAATGACTAAGAAACACAAACATATACTGTTCTCCAGTATGCAATGGGAAATAAGCTTAAAAGGACAGAAAAGGCAATTGAGAAGAATCTACTGTAGCAAATCAACAAGTGACTGATTCCTCAAGTCAAGTCATTGACACAGCTACCTTTTAAGTGGAGCAAAAGGTTATGAAAAATGTAGAGGAGTTAAACCTGTAGTTCCATACAGTAGATACAATATGTAAATCATCTTTTAAATATCACTAGGGTTAAGTCTTAGTGCAGATTTTAGGACAGATCAGCCATGATCTTGTTAATTAGTGAAGCTAGCTCCAAGGACTGAGTCATCTACTTCAGCTTTTTGTATGTATGTGTGCAAAAATTGAAAAGCAAAATACTGAATGCAAAGGTGTGTTATGCAGATGATAAGTGAACATGTCCCTTGTGTAACTGAAGAAAGCAGAATAAAGAGGATGCAGGTGTTTTAGGAGTTCATATCACCTCTATATTCCTGACATTACCAATAGACCACCCATCCTTTGCTCCTCCTTCATTCATTGAATTTCACACTCTGTACATCTGCCCCTTTTGCACTCTGTAGATTTATTGATATTATTATTGGTTCATTGTTGTCACGTGTACTGAGATACAGAGGAAAGCATATCTGTTCATACAGTTCAAACCATTATACAGTGCATTGAGCGACAATAAGGTAAAACCAGAACAATGAAGAATTAAGGTATAAAAGCTACTGAAAATGTGCAGTGTAGGTAAATGATAGAGTACATGATCAAAATGATTTATAACAATAAGATTTACACAAGCTATTCTCTCCAGGTACAGATTGTTAAAATACTGTATATCAGAATGGGAAGTGGTCCTGATTTCTAATGATTTGTTTTTGTAAGCAATTAGTTGGCAGGATAAATTTGTGCGTACTGTATTTAAAAAAGATACCAGAAACAATTGCGGAAGCTTGCTAATATGTAAGTTAAGTTCAAAGACCCTTAACATTAATTTCCTTGGAAAGATCAAAAGGGGAAGAGTGAATCTGGAATGTTGCCAATAAGGAATCTATGCAACAACTTCTTTAAAACATTTGTAACAATTGTTTCCTAATACAGTTTTAACACTTTCCTTGCAACTGGTGTTTTCCAGGAACCTGCTTGGAATGAAACCTTTCACTAAGTTCATACACTAAATGATATTAATCCTATAAGATGAAATTGTACGAGAATGAACCGGTCATGTGATAGAGTAGCCCATCAAAAGAGATGGCTGGGCATTTTAATCAGTTCATGACTCTAAAATATTCTGACAACTAACCAGGATATTCACTGTTTATATTTCTATATATTTATCACTTTACAGGTACCGTTAACTTCCATCGTAACAAATAACAAAATGGATGCAGTGCTTATTAATCTTCTGTTATTCTGCAGCCCAAGCCACGTCTGCAGCGGGGTGGGAGCTCGGCTTCACTGCACAACACACTCATGAGGAACAGTATCTTTCAGCTAATGATCAACACCCTGGATCCACTGGCTGAAGGTAATCTGCTACACCAGGATGTGAAACTGTACATAAAGCATCACCTCTGTGCCAGGTTTCAATTTTATAAATTGTTTTCAACAGTTTTGCTAGTATGCACTCACTCTTTAGTCTTTTCTTTCATAGTGTGAAATGTTACCAAAACATTAACAAGCACCGATTATGGAGTAGACGCTGCTAGGCATTTCTCTACCTAAAATGATGTCTCAAAGCCTACTAGGATTTCAGTTCACCCTGGGCAGCACTGCATAATGAATGATAGTGATTTGCAACACATTTTGCAAATCTCTCCAACTCACCTCCAATTACCTTTTGCATTAGAAGTAATTTTTTATATGGCATAAATTTTCATCTAGAAGGTACTATATGGAGATATATGAACATATTTATATATTGAATTTATCCTGTACAATGACTGGCCTGTTTGGGTGGTTAATATTATCCTTATTCCAATAATAACCTAACCAGCAAAAATTCCCCAAGAATTTAGTTAAATGCTTCCATGTGGCACATTTAATTGGAGCTGCTTCATTGCTTTGAACAGCAAGCTTGTACTTGCAGGGTCATGTTTCTTTATTTCAGTTGTAGGATCTGATTTTTTTAAAGGTTCAAAATTGTTTTTTCTTCCTAACCTTGGATTTTTATGATAACCAGTTATCTTGGATTTTCTTTGTAATGTTGTATATCATATAGAAATGAGAAAAGTCTTGAAATTTGATAGGCCAGATCTTGGAATTAATGCAATGTTGGGTCTATTCCAATGTCTTGTTGAGATTTCTTCAGTTATGATTTGATAAAAGCAATGTGTGTGAGAGTGCTTTCAAAACCGTCATTTTAATTGGACAAGCTTTTCAGGTAGTTATTGTGTATTTTATTTTGCTGGACATATATGATATTTTTACTTTATTTCTTCTCAGAACTGAGTAATTCTTGGCTAGAATTGTTTTTGAGTCATGGTCAATATGTACTGTATAAATCCAAAAATGGCATTAATCCCAGTATTGGGAAAGCTTGTGTATTACACCTTTGTAGTATTTATGTTTCTTACAAAATGGGTTACACTGCTCAATTAGAAGAAAATTTTGAGGTAAAAAGTGTCACCAGCTGATCAGTTCATTCAGATTAAAAGTTTAGTTGGCATGAAAGAACAAGAAATCTCATTCACTATACAAAGTGGAATGATCACTCATCTTTGTTTTTTATGGTTGCATGTTATGGTAATCATGCTAACCCAACTTTCTAAGAGAGGTTGGCAAAGATTCAGGTTGCACAATTGCACAAGGTGGCTTGAATCAGTTCACAAAGAACCCTACTGGACTCAATTCATTAAGGACTGTAAAGGAGGAAAGAAGTCAAGAATTAGTTTCCCTGTTTATTCAAATCTTTAAAAATGTAGGTTATAACTCCTTGTTTTGAAAGAAAATCAAAATTGGTTACAAGTTTCTGTCTTTGGTGATAGCCAGTTGCTAGAGGGATGATTAAGTACCTGATAAAGTTGGAAATGTTTCTTTAAGGGGCTATAATAAAGAGGTAATTTTTAATATAACCTGCTGAGACCATGGCAGTTTTTAGCTGATTTCATATTTTCATCCAACTTAATTTTGGTCCTCTCTGACTTTAATACATTATAAAACTCTATGGGTGCAGCCTAGGTGGCCAACCCAAATGGCCTCAAACCTAGCTGGAATAAAAACTCCAATGAAACAATCAATTATATAAATCTAATGTTTTCATTCCTTCAAGGTCTGCAGTCTATACATTTTGCATTTAAAGAGTCTTGGGGACAGTTAATTTTTAATGTCTCCAACATGCATTATTAAGAAACATAGGCAAATAAATAAAATACAAGATGGTGTTTATGGAGAACTGTATTTATCAAACTCTTGGGAAATGTGTACACCAAAATATCCCAGTATTTCCATCAATAAAATGTTCCTTGAAACACTGAATTAAAATATGTTGTTCCCACTTCCTGCTTTAAAAAAAAACAAAGCTATTCAGATCAAATGAAAAGACAGCAAATCTTGTAAACCATGTGCTAAAGATGCAGTTTATCTAACATTTCCAAACTTCTGAGAATGGATATACAGATAGAGCAATGAATACAGGATTGATTCTTCAGACAATTGATTCTTCAGGTCATCATCTGCAGAGCTGTGATCTACTAAGTGAAGGATGTGCAAAGAATTCTCAGAATCAATTTAATACTATTTTAAAAATTGCAAAGAAATATTCATTACAATCAAGATATCCAAGTGTACTACAGAAGGAGAATCAATCTAAAAGAAGACCCATGTACCTGCTTAAACCTCACCTGAGATAGTTTCTCCTGAATATATCAGTGGTACAACTGAAATGGAAGCATACAGATTGGAGGTTGGTAAGTACACATTATCAGACATTGATCTAAATTATCATACACCCTCTATCTGACATTTAACAGTTTTTAAAAAAACATTAATTACTAGGCATGTGTAGCTCAATGCTAGTTAAGTGTATTTTAACAATTAACTACACTTACTTTACTGAAAGTGCATCATAGCTAACCAACATAATTTTAATAACAAAAAATTATAAAAATAGTACACTGGTTTGTTACTTTGTTGTTCTGAATCGATAAGTGAGATGAAATTTTTGACATCGTTAAATCCTTCTCATGCAGGTTGAGCTGTCCAGAAGACATGGAATATGTACTTTTCACCAGAAAGCCAGAATTGCCATTACGAAGAAGAGTTTCAGCCTCATGAGGATGTCTAGGGTCATTGGTGATGAGTTTTAGTGAGTTGTCAACATCAGAAGATGGGCACCTTCATTGCATCTGAGGATTTTCTTGCGAAATCCTGATACTTGGTAGCAAATTTTACTGCACAGAGTGGGAATATAAATTGTCATGGCATGCTAATCATTCACCTTACCATTTACTCTGTCATTTTAAAACACTTGCATTTGATTGACCCACAAAGCTTGACTGCCTTTAAAAAATGATAGAATTCCTAAATTAGAACAATGTGAAACGGGGGGTGGGTGGAGTGGAAATTAAATTCAAAATATCTTTTACAGGAGATCCAACTTTCCAAAGTCATTTATTGATATAAGTGACCTGGAAGCTTTTGAATGTATTTGTAATCCTTAAAGGTGACCAACAACTGAAATTATACAGGTTGAGCATTCTAGTCACTACTTGCAGCACCATTAACTTCATCGCCTAGATAAAGTGTACGGAAGATTCTAGTTTCTAACAGCAAGTATTTCTGATCTTGCTCACCTGATGGCCTTCCAGGACTCATAAGAATCAAGTCAGTTCTGCATCTGGACAATCACAATTGCACTGAAGGACAC
Source organism: Hypanus sabinus (assembly GCF_030144855.1). Taxonomy (NCBI): domain Eukaryota; kingdom Metazoa; phylum Chordata; class Chondrichthyes; order Myliobatiformes; family Dasyatidae; genus Hypanus; species Hypanus sabinus. Next base: position 61,877,707 of record NC_082710.1, read on the forward strand.
GGCCAGAAAAGTTCTTGGTGCATCCTCGTGCTTTATCCAAACTGGGGCAATAGCTCCATTTGAATTTTGATGCTTTTTGAGCAAGTTGCATCTGCAACGTTTGTAGCTCCAAGAAAATACTGAGCCAGTAAGTATGAAGAAGCAGCATGTCTTTTTTATCTAGTAGCAAAGTCCAGGACCTTCATTAAAATATTCTTCTCCTTAAAACAGTGGCAGCAAATGTTGCCAAACGTACAGTAGAAAGTGTTTGCCCATTGCGAGAGGAAGAATTAAAGGAGTGTCGGATTGGATATTGTTGTGCCCCTTTTTGTAAATGTTTGTGGGCTCGAGACAAATGATTCATCTTGAGCATCACATGATATTGATGACAATCAGATGAATGCTTAACAGTACAAAGGAATGTACGTGACTTCAAATAGCCCAAGAAATACCCTCAGTATTTAATCGAAAGGTAAAAGTGTGAGAAACTCTGACACTGTTTGCTCTCTCAGAGATGTTTGGGTAGATCTGGATCCTCATTGTTCCAGCTGGTACTTAATCATCGTGCAGGTTGTCATGCCATTAAAATGTTATAAGGATACGGCATGGTAACAGGCCCTTCTGGGCCCAGGGAACCAAATCACCATCTTGCACCCATGTGACCAATTAATTTACTAACCTGAATATCTTTGGAATATGGAGGGGAAACTGGAGCACCCAGGGGAGAACATAGAATCTCCTTACAGACAGTAGTGCTGCAGTAGAGTTACGCTAACCACTAACTACTGTGACGCATTGTTTGTGGGTATTGCAACTGGGTCAAGATGGTTCTGCCTTTCCAGGAGTGCTTCATCAGCTGCAAGAGACTCTAGAAAGTTATAAGAGAAATGCAAAAGATGCCATGTATGTGTGGATAGATGTGAACATGGACCTTTACTGTCCAATGCAGTGTAATGGTAAGAAAAGATTAACGTCATCAGTATCATCAGGCAGCCCATATGATAAAGTGAAGAGGTGATAGATAGGAGCTACAGGGAGGTAGTCACCCCTAGGTTGCAGGAGGCAGGTACCTGAGTGAATGTCAGGAGAGGGAAAGCGAATAGGCAGTCAGTGCAGAATACCCCTGTGGCTGTTCCTCTCAATAGTAAGTATACCATTTTGGATACTGTTGGGAGGGGACATCGTACGAGGGGAAGCCACAGCAACCAGGTTTCTAGGTCTGTATCTGAGAAGAGAAAGCAGGAGAAGGTGAGTGTAGCAATGATAGGGCTTCCATAATTAGAGGAACAGAAAGCAAAATCCTGAAACAGAAGGAGACACCTGGATGGTATGTTGGCTTCCAGATGCCCACCTCAGGGTTGTTTTGGATTGGGTCCATGGTATTCTAAAGAGGGAGGGTGAGCAGCCAGAAATCTTGGTACATGTCAGTACCAACAATATAGGTAGGAAAAGGCAGGACATCCTGAAGAGAGAATGTAGGGAGTTAGGCAGAAAGCTAAAAAGCAGGACCTCCAGGGTAGTAATATCTGGGTTGTCTGTGCCACGTGCGCCAGTGAGGATAAAAACAGCATGGTTTGGCGGGTGAATGCATAGCTGAGGAACTGGTGCTGGGGAAAGGATTTCCGATTTCTGGATCATTGGGATCTCTTCTGGGGAAGGTATGGCCTGTACAATAGGGACAGGTTATACCTGAACCTGAGGAGGACCAATGTCCATGTGGGCAGGTTTGCTAGATCTGTGAGGGAGGGTTTAAACTAATTTGGCAGAAGGATGGGAACCATCGTGAAAGGGCTGAGGAAGGGGGAGTTGGTATACAAATAGATGCAGTGTGTAGTGAGACTGGGATGAAGGACAAGCAGATGATAGGGCAAAATTGCAGTCAGTAGGATGAGTTGAAGTGTGACATGAGAACAAAATCAAAAAGAATGACAAATATAGGAATAAAGGTGTTATATTTGAATGCATGCAGTGTACTGAATAAGGTAGCACAGTTAGAGATTGGTAGGTATGATGTTCTAGGCATCTCTGAGTTGTGGCTAAAAGAAGATTATAGTCGGGAGCTTAACATCCAAGGATACACCTTGTAGCGAAAGGACAGGCAGATAGGCAGAGGGGGTGAGGTGGCATTGGATCAGAAGATGTAGAATCCTGTGGGTAGAGTTAAGAAACTGCAAGGGTAAAAAGACCCTGATGGGAGTTATATACAGGCCTCCAAACAGTAACCAAGATGTGGGATTCAAATTACAATGGGAGATAGAAAAGGCATGGCAAAATGGTAATATGACAATAATCATGGGGGATTTCAATATGTAGATAGATTGGGAAAATCAGCTTGGCCCTGAGTCCCAAGAGAGGAAACTTGCAGAATGCCTACGAGATGGCTTTTTAGAGCAGCTTTTAGTTAGGGGAACGGCAATTCTGGGTTGGGTGTTATGTAATGATGCATATTTGATTAGGGAGATTAAGGTAAAGAAAGGAGGTAGTGGTTCAAAGGATTCAAAGTATATTTGTTATTAAAGTATGTATGCAGTATACAACCCTGAAATTCATTTTCCCCACAACAGCAACAAAGCAAAGAAAGCCATGGAACCTGTTCAAAGAAAACATCAACCCCCCCCCCCCCCACGCACAAAAAAATCAAATCACGCAAAAAGGAATGAACGAAAACACAAAATATAAAACACAAAAATTAATTCATATTCATTATCTGCAGACTGCCCTGATTCAAAGTCTACCAAAAAGTAGTAACAGAAAAAGGAGCCAGAAACACATCATAATGTGAACTACAGTGCAATCAACAAATCATGTTGATTTAACCTTCCTTCAGGAGCAGTGAACGAGGGGGGAGGGAGAGAGACAATCACATGCAGACAACGTCTCCAGCAGCAGCGAGTGAGAGGCTGGTAGATGGCACTAAACGCTCGCTCTCTGCAACCGCCTCAATGTTTTCAATCTTCCTTGAGACTTTAATTGTCGAGATTGGCAAGAACTAGAGTCAAACATGGGCTTGCGCCCTGCTCTAAGCTTCTTGGCCTCAGAGAGGCCCCTCGCCTCCTGGAACTCTCGAAAGCAGCAAGACACCTGATCAGTCAATTGACCCAGAAACACAACATCAACATTACGGGCTCCAAATCAACCAGAACCACATTTGAAAGAAAAAGAAGATGTAAAAGAAATGAAAGAAGCAGTCCTATAGGCCATCATGGATCATACTATGATAGAATTTACCCTGCGGTTTGAGAAGATGTTTCAAAGTTTAAAGTAAATTTATTATCAAAGTACATATATGTCACCATATATAACCCTGAGATTAATTTTCTTGCAGACAAACTCAATAAATCCATAATAGAATATTTGCCATAAAAGAATCAATGAAAGACCGCACCAACTTCGATGGACAAGCGGTGAGCAAAAGACAACAGATGATGCAACTACAACAAGAAAGAATAATAATAAATAAATAAGCAACAAAAGTTGAGAACATGAGATGAAGAGTCCTTGAAACTGACTCCTTAGGTATGGGAACATTTCAATGATGGGATCAATGAAGTTGAGTGTAGTTATCCCCCTGGGTTCAAGAGCTTGCAGGTTGAGGGTTAACAACTGTTCCTATGTCCTGACATTCCAGTATCTTCGTGATGGCAGCATTGAGTAAAAAAGCATGATCTGAGTGGTGGGGGGTCCCTGATGATGGATGCTGCTCTCCTGCAACATTACTCTGTGAAGATATGCTCGATAGTGGGGAGGGATTTACCCATGATCCACTGGGCTGTAATCACTACTTTTTGTGGGATTTTCCATTCAAGGGCATTCATTGGTGCTTCTATACCAGGCTGTGATGCAGCCAGTCAATATACTCTTAACCACACATCTGTAGAAGTTTGTCAAAGTTTTAGATTCCATGTTGAATTTTCACAAACTCTTAAGGAAGTAGAGGTGCTGCTGTGCTTTTCTGGTAATTACACTCATGTCCTGGGCCCAGGACAGGTCCTCTGAAATGATGACACCAACGAATTTAAAGTTGCTGACCCTCTCCACCTCTGATCCTCTGATGAGGATTAACTCATGGACCTCTGGCTTCCTCTAGCTGAAGTTGATAATCAGCTCCTTGGTCTTGCTGACATTGAGTAACAGGTTGTTGTTGTGGCACCACTCTGTCAGATTTTCTATTACCCTCCTATATGCTGATTCATCTCCATTGATTTGTCCAAGGACAGTGATGTCATCACCAAACTTAACTATGGCACTGGAGCTGTGTTAAGGCACACGGTCATAAGTGTAAAGCAAGCAGAGCCTTCTAGTGCACCTGTGCTGATGGTGATTGTGAAGATGTTGTTGCCATCCAAACCTACTGGGGTCAAAAAGTGTGGAAATTGAGGATGCAGTTGCACAAAAAGGTATTGAGACCAAGGTTTTGAAGCTTATTGATTAGTTTTGAGGGTTTTGACTGTAGTCATAAAGAGCATCCTGGTGATGTGTGGATAAGTTTCATCACCAGCCTCTCAAAACACTTCATCACTGTGGATGTAAGTGCTACTGGACGTTAATCATTGAGGCAGGCTACCATGTTCTTCTTAGGCAATCTACTTGAAGCAGGTGAATACGTCAGATAGCAAAGCGAAAGGTTATAGATTTCAATGAACATTCCAGCCAGTTGATCAGCACAGGTACACACATACAAAATACTGGAGGATCACAGCAGGCCTTGCAGCATCTATGGGGAGAAAGTACAGTCGACGTTTCAGGCCGAAACCATTCGACAGGACCCTTCTCTTGTTTGTGATGGGTCTTTAATGCTGGGCCGGAAGCTTTTCATTGGTTCACCCTCCTAAAGGCTATGCATATGGTAGCCTCAGAGACTGAAATCACAGGATCCTTGGGAGCTGTGGTAGCTTGTAATGGTTCCTCCATGTTTTGACAGTCAGTGCAAGCATAGGAGGCATTTGGCTCATCAGGAAGCGAAGCCCTATTGTCGCCGGGGTCGCTCAATTTTACTTAAAAAGAAGTGATAGGTTTCAAGCCTTGCTGCAACTGTCGAGTATTCCTCCTTGATTCAAGTGGTGCCAGTTCACCCATGAGATGGCTTTCCTGAGAATGTACTTGGACATCTTGTAACTTTCTTGGTCATCAGACTTGAATGCCTCTGACCAGGCCCTCAGCAGGTTCCAGATCTCATCCTCCATCCAGGGCTTCTGTTTGGAGAAGGCTCTGAATGATTTTGTGGGGACGCACTTATCTACAACTGTTTTTATGAAGTCCGTGACAATCATGGCGTATTCATTCAGATCCACAGATGAGCCCTTGAACACACTGAGCTCAAGCAATTAACTCAAAGCAATCCTCTAACCCCTTCTCTAATTCCTTCTTTGTTGTCTTAAACTCTGGAGGTTTGCTTTTTAGCCTCTGCCTGTATGCAGATAGAAGAAGAACAGCCAAGTGATCTGATTTACCGAAGTGCAGTCTGGACATGAAACAGTAGGCATTCCTTGTCTTAGTGTTACAGTGATGTAGTGTGTTGATGCCTCTGGTGCTACAGGTTATATGCTGATAGCAACTGGGCAGGTATTTCTTTAATCAAGCCTGGTTACCTTTTACCTTTTCTGAATCAGCAGTGTGGTCCATCCTGAGAATCAAGAAGCCTTTGGATCTGATCGCCATACTGGCATACTGGGAATAAGCCATGTCTCAGTTAAGCATAGGACACAAGAACCTCTCATTTCCCTCTGATACAGTAATCTTGCCTTCAGGTCCTCAATTTTGTTCTCCAGCGGCTACACATTTTCTAACAAGATGCTGAGTAGAGGAGGCCTCTTTCCTCTGTATTTCAGCCTGGCTTGGAGTCCCACCTCTGCCTTGCTTCCGGCTGTGTTGGTGAACCTTCATCCACTTAGAGGTGCCGCACCTGCTTGCTTGATGGTAAAGTCCACCGAGTCCTTAAGAAGATCATGAAATCTGCAGCTCATTAAGTCAATTTAAAAGTACGTTGCTTGAAGGGAAATTACATGCTGCAGTTTGCAATGACAGTAATTGAAAGGGGGTATATTAAGAAGATTTGTATGTGTTACAGTAGAGTCAAAGGATATACAGAGGCATGAGAGAGGAGCTGGCCAAAATTGATTGGAAGAGGATAGATATTAGCAGGATGACAGCAGAAGAGCAATGGCTGGTATTTCAGGGGAAAATTTGGAAGGCGCAGGAAAGATACATCCCAAAGATAAAGTATTCTAAAGAGAAGATGAGACAACCGTAGCTGACAAGGGAGGTCAAAAGCAGCAGAAAAGCAAAAGAGAGGGTACTGTATATAATATTGCAAAAATTAGTGGGAAGGTAGAAGATTGGGAAGCTTTTAAAAACCATCAGAAAGGAACTAAAAAAGCCTTGAAGGAAGAAAAGATGAAATATGAAGGTATGCTAGCCAAAATATCAGAGGATAACAAAAGTTGTTTCAGATATATAAAGAGTAAAAGAAAGAAGAGAGTAGATATCAGACTACTGAAAAACAATGCTGGAGAGGTAGTAATGGGAGACAAACAAATGGCAGACAAATTTAATAAGTACTTTGCATGAGTTTTTACTGTGGAAAGACACCAGCAGAATGCCTGATATGGGAGAATATCAGGAGGCAGAAGTGAGTGTCATTGCTGTTACCACGGAGAAGCTGCATGGAAAGCTGAAAAGTTTGAAGGTAGATAAGTTTTTTGAACCAGATGGACTACACCCCAGGGTTCTGAAAATGGCATTTTTTTTTGTAGAGGCATTAGTAATGATCTTTTAAGAATCACTGGATTCTGGAATAGTTCCAGAAGACTGGAAAATTACAAATATCACTCCACTCTTTAAAAAGGAAGGGAGGCAGAAGAAAGGAAATTATAGGCCAATTAGTCTGGGAAAGATGATGGGGTCTATTATTAATGATATGGTTTTGGGATATTTAGAGGCACATGATAAAATAGACCAAGATTTTTGCATGGTCTCCTAAAGGGGAAATCTTGCCTGACAAATCTGTTGGAATTCATCAAGGAATTAACAGGCAGCATAGACAATGGAAATTCATTCGATGTTGTTTATTGGTGTTATAGAAGGCCTTTAACAAGCTGCAGCATGTGAGGCTGCTTAACAAGGTAAGAGCCCATAGTATTACAGGAAAGGTACTAGCATGGATGGTAGATTGGCTGACTGGCCAGAGGCAAAGAGTGGGAATAAACGGGGTCCTTTATGGTTGGCTGCCTGCAGTAGTGTTCTGCAGGGTTCAGATCTGGGAACACTTCCTTCCATGTTATACATCAATGGTTTAGATAAAGGTATTGATGGGTTTGTGGCCAAGTTTGCGAATGATATAATGGTAGGTGGAGGGGCTGGTAGTGTTGAGGAAGCAGGGTGTCTGCAGAAGGACTGACAAATTGGAGGAATGGGCAAAGCAGTGGCGGATGGAATTCAGTGTAGGGAAATGCATGGTCTTTCACTTTGGCTGAAGAAATAATTGTATGAACTATTTTCTAAATAGGCAGAAAATTCACAAATCAGTATTTGTGACTGGGACTTGGACTTGGGAATTCTTGGACTTGGACTTGGACTTGTAAAGGGACTTGGGAATTCTCATGCATGATTCCCTAAACGTTAACTTGCAGGTTGAATCAGTGGTAAGCAAGGCAAATGCATGTTAACATTCATTTTGAGAGGACTAGAATACAAAAGCAAGCATGTAATGCTGAGGATTTATAAGGCATTGGTCAGACTGCACTTGAGTATTGAGGGCAATTTTGGGCCACTTATCTAAGAAAAGATGTGCTGGCATTGGAGAGAGTTCAGAGGAGGTTCAGAAGAATGATTTTAAGAATGAAAGGGTTAATGTATATGGAGTGTTTGATGGCTCATTGGAGTTGAAAGGAATGTGAGGAGGGGATCTATGGAATATTGAAAGGCCTAGATAGAGTGGATATGTAGATGTTGTTTCCTATAGTGAGGAAGTCTAGGACCATAGGGCACAGTCTCAGAATTGAGGGACGTCCATTTAGAGCAGAGATGAGGAAAAATTTCTTTAGTCATGTGGTGGTGAATCTTGGAATTCATTGTCACAGACAGCTGTTGAGACCTAGGCATTGGGTATATTTAAGGCAGAGGTTGATAGATTCCTGATTAATCAGGGCAGCAAAGGATATGGGGAGAAGGCATGAAAATAGAGTTGAGAGGAGTAATAAATCAGGCATGATGGAATGATGAAGCAGACCTGATGGGCCAAGTTGTCTAATTGTGCTCCTATGCATATGTCTTAATGGCCTAAATAGGTTAAATCTGCAACATTAGCAACACCACCATACCAAAAGAAATTTAAGTTACTTTCACTCTATGTGCAGGCCTTTTCCTGGGACAAAAATGAACTTTGAAAGAAGATACTATTTTGTAAGCTATTGCAAACAGTGATTTAATTGTAACAGTGAGCCAAAATTTTGAATGAGACTCATATTGTGCGAGAAATTAATTACTCCAGAATAATTATTAAGTGCATACAGTTAAGGGCTGTTGAATTAACTTAGCCCTGAGTTATCTAGCTCTCAAATGCTTTGGTTCCATCTGCTTCCAAGTCAACTTCCTGAAAGTAATTAACAACACCACAAGAAATTCTATGATTATTTAATGAACGTCTGTGTTGTACACAGTTCATCATGCCACAATATGTGATACATTTTTGGAGTATTCTGAAGCGTAGACACTGTAAACCATATCGAGTAACCCACTCTAAAAGCTGACTGTATTAGTGGATGTGTTTTTGGGTTTTTTTCCCCCACACTGTAGGTAGAGTGGATTTAAAAGAAGCAACTTAAGAAAAAACAAGCTCAGATTCTTTTAACCATATGGTGCCAAGAGGGAATTCCACATCTGATGTCAAATCATTGTAAACTACTAAACTGCATCTCTGAGTAACTTGTGATATATTTTACATGTGTGCACTGAAAATTCATTTCGCATTTACATTAGTCTTAAGTGCTAACAATATCATAACATGAAATATTAATTGATGCACATTTGATTGAAGCAGAATGCCTGAAGATGAATTCAGTATTTTAGAATGTGAGGAGGACCATTTTCAGCTGCTATTTCTTGTTTATCTAGAATTATCTGATCTTAAAACAGGTAGTAAGATTAGTCATTCAGCCATTTGACTGCATTTTGGTTTTCACAATGATCATATCTCCCCTCCCCCCCCCCCCCCCAAACACCAACACATCTATTCTGACCTTGCATCTTAATTCACTTAATACCTTAGTAAGAGCCATTTTGGGGAGAGCAGATTGGCTGGCTACCCAAAAGGAAGTCTGTTGAAAAGTTTAAAAGATATCTACTGTTACATTTGGCCATTGTTTCAGGAAATAAAAGAATTTCACCCTTTGAAAATTGTCCAACCCCTCTCTCACGTTTTCTCCTTAAATATGTATTTAGACAGTAACTATTGTCCAGGGAGAATTGACACCAAAATCAGCCGGCACATTCCGAATATGCCATGTGGAAAAAAAAATATTTTCAGAAAAAGAATGAGAGAAAATAAAGGGCAACTGTTGCATTCCCACTTGCTGAAGTTTTTATGAAAATTCTGTTCCAGGCATTAAATTTAATAAAACACATGTAAAGCTTTCTGAGGATGAAATAGCAAGCACTACTTTGCACTCAATTATGTTGGCAGTTAGGAGAATAGCCTCACATAGATTATGTACACGAAGAGTTATAGGAAGCTGTTTTATTAGAGTATCTAAAGAATGCCTAATCATTTATATTATAATGACTGACTTGAACAAATTTTTGCTACAAACAAGCAAAAATGTAAACACCAAGTGAAGGCATTAGATTGTTTTGGTCACTTTAACAAACAGTTTATAATTTATTTTCCATTCCTCTTGCATCAATTCAGACAAATAAATGTTTTAATTATTTTGTTAAACTAACCTATTTACATTTTCAAATAGCTTTGATTTAATTTATTTCAAGTGAAAAGTTTTCAAGGGCATTAACACATGTAGCTCACACCAAAATGTACTAAGCTCAGAGAGAAAGCTACTCAAAAGTGTGAACAAATTTTCAAGTATCACTGTTGGGTACCAGGATAACCGGGAAGCTAGTAAATGTTATTAAAAAGGGACAGCTGCACAAGTCCTGGCAACAGTTATCATTGGAGGATTAATTAGGAATTAGATTAGCAAGGATGTATGTATTAATTCAACAATTGATACACCCTTCACTTCGAAAGTTTTAGTCAATAGCAGCCCTTCTCTCCAATCAATCTATTTAAGCTTAAGTAAATATCCATCATAAAGCATTATTGGTATTGATATTGGCTTTATCATTGTGATGTGTTCAATGAAAAACTTTTGTTTGCATGCCATCCTGGCAGATCATGGCATACATAGAAATAAAAAAAAACAATGCAGAATATAATGTTTCAGCTACAGAGAAGCGCAGTGCAATAAAACAAATGAACTGCAAAGGCCACAACAAGGTAAACTGGAATATCAAGAATTCCTGTTTAGTGTATGAGAGGCCCATTTAGGAGTCTGATGATAGCGGAATCAAAATCAATCCTTGAGTTTGGTGATATGTGTTTTTGTAACTTCTACCTAAAGCAAGAGGGTTAAAGAGAGAGTGACTGGGATGGGAGGGGTCCCTGATTATATTGGCTCTAGAGGCCCAAGGCAGAACTTAACTTTGCAGGTCTTGCATATACTTTCCCCCATAGAGTTGATCAGTTTCTAAGCACTGGATATATATCACAGAATGTAGTGCTAAACTTCTTAGCATTTTATTGCACTTGTAAAATTCACCAGTCATGTTGAAGTCTTACTTGGTTCTTATTAAATGCCATTTGTTTGACTAATGACCAATGAAACTTTCTCAAAGTGCTGAAGAAAGTGATTCTTGAAAGAAGTTCTTCCATTTTTCTTTCTTGTCCCGCACAGCTTAAAAGTGAAGTATAGTTTCTGGGTACATGTTATATTGTACATAACAAGATCTAATTTGCTTCAACAGTCTCTTTTTCCATATAAGCATGGAAGAAACAACTGCAAAGATGCTAAATTCATGAGTGGAACTACTTAAAGATCATATGTTGCTATTAAACAATGTCTTTGGTAAAATAATATACTGCAACAAAAATACCAATGCATACAGAATATTTATAAGTTTATTTTGCTAGTTTATGGTCTAGTTGTTTAATTTTTGAGCATCCCACATACTAATTTTTTCAAACTTGAAGTAGTTTGTGCTTAAACCTGGAATGATTTTTAAACATAGAATAGTTCAATTTAGAGTGAAGCATTCACCCAACTTAACTAAGTTAAACTCATAGGTTCAAACCACAAACGAGAGAAAATCTGCAGATGCTGGAGATCTGAGCAACACACACAAAATGCTGAAGGAACTCAGCAGGCCAGGCCGCATCCATGGAAAAAAAAAGTACAAAATTTTAGCCTGAAACGATGTCTATACTTTTTCCATAGATGCTGCCTGACTTGCTGAGTTCCTCCGGAAATTTGTGTGTGTAAACTCATAGGTTATTATGTTCTAGATGTATTTTTTACAAGATAATGGATCTAACTGTAAGCAAAGAAAAATACTAACTTCACTTATGAACAATAGTTTAACCAAAAATACAGCCAATTATTCAATTACGTTTTTATGCAATTTTTAAATATGTCCAACAACTTCATACTATCTTGTGTAAAATAGTGCCATCCTTCCTTTTACTGATAAGACATGACATTCCAAGCTATTGATGTGAGAAAGCAACTGAGGATTGTGAGAGCTGTTTTCCAGGATAAGATTTTTTAAAAGAAAAGGAAATGGAGCATTCTTGCACTGTACACGAACAACAGGTCTCCCAAAATTGTTTTCATTAGCGCTTGCTCACAGTCTGCTCAATGAACCTAATGTGATAAGTGTAATCTGTTTCTTTATTACATAGGTCTTTGACTTGGGAAGTGTTTAATTTTACTTCTCTCTAACTAATTCATTTCAACGTCTACAAAATCTTATAAAACAGGACAATAAAGCCTCCTAAAATCAAGTACAATAAGTCATTCATGGTAATGAACAAAGCAAAGTAATTTGATCTTTTGTAAGGTAGGACTTAGCGAATCACCATTCAGAAAACTCAAATCAGTATATTGTAGGAAATCATAAGGTATTATTTTTTGTACACAGAGAATTATGCATGACTGTAAAACTGTGTCCTTTCAACAATATAAAATTGCTTTTGTTTAAGGTAATCATCTGTTTTCCTATTTTGAATATTGATGAATCTGCTACAGCAATATTCCAAATTTCATATTTTAGCATTCACCGCTGAACTTCAGTCCCTGGCAGCCTGATATTTAAAGCACGTATGTGTCTGCCACCTTAAATTGCATTCTGCTGCTTCCTGATTTTTTAATCTCTTTTTTTTGGCTTTTTGCTCATTTGTCTTTTTTTTACTGTGATGTTGTAGAACTTGGAGCATATGGAAAACTTAAATATTATGACTCAATGACTGAAGAAGGTAAGAACTTCATCTTTCTCTGTTACATTAACTGTATGGTCATAAACATATACATTTATTACAATAAAAATCATTTTAACAATGTTTTGTCTCATTATTTCATCTAACATTTTTCCTGGTCTTCACTACATCTTTACGTATATGTTGTTTTGTTTGTTTTGTGCTGTTGAACGTTGTATTGATAAAGAAAATGTAAATATGATGGTGCTGAAAGATATTTTAGTGCAGAATTGAACTGTTGTTATTCTTGTTTCAAAAGTGTTACAATCTCTTTGTGTGCCTCACATCTTCTGTGTTTTCGATTAAAATCCATTCTTTAATTAAAAAAAAAACACCTTATCTTTGTAATTAGGTAATTTTGCAATGTTTGTGTGTCTGTGTGTATGTATGATCTTGAGCTCTGTGGTGTTGTCTTTCTCACCTTTAATCAAAATTGTTGCTGGTAAACTCTTAAGGAATTTTTTGCCATTTTGATAAGGATTAATTCCCAATCTGTCTCAATTAATTTTAGAGTTCTACTTGCAGTTTGGTTTGATCCTATTTGATCCCCTCCAATGAAAAATCTGCCACGTCCATGTTTTGCTTGCTGCATATTTCATTTGAATGTTGGACAAAATCTAGGCCAAAGCAATAAGATGGAAGTCTAGTCTATCATTGGGCTTTCAAGGTCCAATCAGAGAGTTTAATGCAGCTCTCAGGAACAGTTGCTCATAATTCCTCAATAGCTGACTTCAAATTTGCAGCCTTGCTCTCATATGCATCTTAGGGTTTGGAAAATAAAAGTTTTAGACATGGTTGTGTTCTGAGCTTGGTGAACACCATAGCTTGAACTTATTATATTAGTGTTGAATCAAGAAGTATAGGTGCTGTCAGAGGGGTTTAGTATATTATGACTGGATATTATATACATGTATGTAGTAAATATGTTTTCATAAACATTAATGTGACCAATTTTGATATTTCCATGTTAGGAAAAGATATTACTTGCATAAAATTACATGGTTTATTCTTGCTAATTTTCATCTTTCTATCCTGCTTTCTGCCGCAATCCCTTATCTAGCTATGATAATTGGTTGATTCGGTTTTCAGTTGTTCTTTCTGTTTAGGTGCTCTTGCAGTGAAACCTTCCACATTATGGCTCAAAATTGCACAAACTTTGACCATTGTTCTAGTCATATAGGATCGTATTTGTCAAGTTGTGTTCCATTGTAATCACATCCTTGTCTGCATAACCATTGACTTTAAAAACTGCTCTGGGAAGATCCAATTGGCATGCGACTTTCTGCTTCAGGCTTAGTGGTAGTGTCCCACCCATTTCATGCTGGTTTTCAATTCAACTTAGTCCCTGTTCACTATCATAAACTTAAGTATTTAAAAGAAGTGGTTGCTAATAATCTCATATCTATTAGCAGGTTACGCTGAAGTCACAAGGCAAATTTATTGAATGAGTTGTGCAAAGTGTAAATAGATTCACATATGGTCCCTTACATATGCTTAGTAATATATACATGTAACTTGCACTGCAGATACTGTAATACTAACATCATTAGTTGTAATGAAATAAAGGATCATTTTACTAATCCCATTCATATCATGCCAGTTACTTTTTATTTATTCCAAGTGCCAAATATTTACTATTTCACAGAGGAAATAGTGAAGGAATTAGCAATAAACTAGGAATAATTAATGTCTATATATTCCTTGTGTACTACAGTTTATTAAAATTACAAAATTGATTACATGGATATTTTACCAATTTAATTAAAGTTAAAAATTTGCACAGTCAACCAAACTGGTAGTGATATTTTTGGAAGTCATATCTTAATAATATGAAAAATCCTATGAACTACCTTCACTGTGTCTAGATAATGTTTATTATACAGCAAATTTGCATCTTGACTAATTCAACTATCTCTTCTTTTCCATGTAAGATTTGTTATGGTGTAGAAAATCAATTAGTTTTGTAGGACTTATCACAGAATAAGTTTTGCTCAAATATAGGTGGATTAACACCTTTGAGATGACACAATAACTGAGACAAATAGGTACAAATGTCAAGTAACTGGAAACATTACTGAATGTAGTGATGGAAGTAGCGCCAATAGAGCTGCTGAGGTTGAAGTCATACATTTATGAACCTCATTGATTTTTCTTTAAAGAGCCTATACCAGGGGTGGGCAAACTTTTTGACTTGAGGGCCACAAAGGGTTCTAAAATTTGACAGGGGGGCCGGACCAGGAGCAGATGGACGGAGTGTTTTGGTAATACACCTCATAAGAGAAAATAAAATATCATGGGATATGTAGAAAACATGTGCTTTAATTTCAATTGAAAATGAACAAATGCATTACAACAAAATACTTTGAAGTCCCATGGTATTTAGCTATTTATTGAAATGACTTTTAAAACACTGAAAATTAAATGAATAAAATACAGCTTTTTTTAATAGTAACAGTTATTATTTTAAAGCACTGAAAATTCTGTTATCCTTCAAGATATTATCATCATCACTCTCCTCCTGACTGTCTTTATTTCAAAAACAGTAGGAGATGCAGGTCTACTTGTCCTGCTCCTTCTTATTCAATTGTCCTCTGTGCCAAAACTCAACAACGACCCGCACAATGACAGAACAGTGAAAGCGCGCCAATATGCGGAGCTCTGTGCTCACAAATCCCCGCAGGCTATCTCCCTTAGCCGGAACGCTGGCTAATTATGAGCCGGTTTGGATGTGCCAGGAAATGGGTCGCCACAAGGTCACAAAGTAAAGCGCAAATGTGGAGTAATACGCTGCACCTCAACAAAGGTCAATGTATATAGAGTACGTCATCTATTGGGAAGACGCCAGAATTGCGGGGAAAAAACGTTAACAAGGTTTATTAATATAATTTTATCAAGTTCTGCGGGCCAGATTAAAAAGCTTAACGGGCCGCATAAGTTTGCCCATGCCTGGCCTATACAAATTAAAGAAAAGGGGAGACAGAACAAATTTGGTGACTGAAAAGTTTATAAGCTGGATTTTTGCTTGGAGACAATGGAATGGGTCACATTTGCAGCTACCCACAAATATTTTGCAGACTTTTGAGTTGTAGCTTGTAGTATTCAGAGATCCTTTCCAGCACTATGTGATCTGCAGGCAATTTGAGGAATAAATGCCCAGGGTAATCAAGAACAAGGTTTCTTAATCAGTCAGATTAAAGAATCCTTACTGAGAAGCAGTTGGAAATTTGTCCTGTGATACATGCACAATGGAAATGCATGCAGCCGTGCTCTGCTTTCAAAATTACTTTCATTACTTCTAAAAGAATACTTCAGATATTGTAAAACCACATGCTGAACACTAGAAAGAGAATGTGAGATGTGTATGATTGGAGAAAGTGAAGAACAGTTTTCAATTTCATTAGACTAGAGCAATATTCAATTGCAAATTTACATGACTTCATGCCAGCAATCTTTCAGTACAGTCCTTAACTTGAGGGATTGGTTCTGGACCCCTCGTGGATACCAAAAAATGCGGATGCTCAAGACCCTTATTCAACCTGTCTCAATGCGGTGGATCTTAAGACCAAGTGGAACCCCAGAATTTATTTAACCTGTCTCAATGTGGTTGGCATTAGGACCCGGCGGTAGAGCTCTGAATCCGCAGTGTTTCTGTTCACAAAAATAATCACAATCACGACTGAAAATTAAGTGAAAATAATAAAGCGATCCGAAAGAGGTGAAACACCATCAGTCACCGGAAAGGCGTTAGGCTACAATCAGTCAATGTTCGGAGCAATTTTAAAGGATAAAGTGAGAAAGGCCCTGCCCCGATGAAAGCTACAATTATTACTAAGCAATGCAGTGGTTTAATTATTGGGGTTTGGGGTTTTTGATCCTCCACAGCAACCCAGCACGGATGGAGAGCACATTCGGAAGCGGTCTGTCACTGGATCGAACTCGGGAACTTCTGTTCCCAAGCCCAGCGCTGAAACATATGTTCTTAAGTGTTTTATATGCATAGAAAGGTAAAATATATTCTACAGTCGTCCCTCCTTATCCACGAGTTCTGCATGCAAAAATTCAACCAACTGCGAACCAAGAAAACCTGGAAGTGCTCTTCTAGCTCTTGTTGTTCGAGCAGGTACAGACTTTTTTCCTTGTCATTAATCACTAAACAATGCAGTATAACAACTATTTTACATTGTATTAGGTATTATGAGTAATCTATGGCTGATTTAAAGTATATGGGAGGATGTGCGTAGGTTATCGTGAATCGGGATTTAAAAAAACGGCTCTTACCAAGTCAGTCGAAGCAGGTACATCCGGTATTATTTAGCATCAGTTAGTCAAATGTTTGTCTTAGTATATAGTAGATATTTTACCTTTCTAAGCATATAAAACACTTAAGGAAGTATGTTTCAGCGCTGGACTTGGGAACAGAAGTTCCCGAGTTCGATCCAGTGACAGACCGCTTCCGAATGTGCTCTCCATCCGTGCTGGGTTGATGTGGAGGATCAAAAACCCAAAACCCAATAATTAAACCACTGCATTGCTTAGTAATAATTGTAGCTTGCATCAGAGCAAGGCCTTTCTCACTTTATCCTTGAAAATTGTTCTGATCATTGACCGACTGTAGCCTAATGCTTTTCCAATCACCTCTTTCAGATTGCTTTATTATTTCCACTTTATTTTCAATTGTGATTACTTTCGTTAATAGAAACACTGCGCATTCAGAGCTCCACCGCTGGGTCCTAATGTCCACCGCACTGAGACAGGTTGAATAAGGAACTTGATCATCCGTGTTTTTTTGGTCTCCACGAGGGGTCCCGGAACTAATCCCTCATGGATAAGAAGGGTCGACTGTATATACTAAGACAAACGTTTGACTAACTGATGCTAAATAATACCAGATGTACCTGTTCCGAATTACTTGGTAAGAGAACTTTTGATTTTTTTTCAATCCCGATCCATGATAACCTACGCACATCCTCCCGTATACTTTAAATCATCTCTAGATTACTTATAAGACCTAATACAATGTAAATGCTATGTAAAATAGTTGTTATACTGCATTGTTTAGGGAATAATGACATGGAAAAAAGTCTGTACATGCTCGAATAACAAGTGCTGGAAAAGCACTTATGGGTTTTCTCGATTCGCGGTTGGTTGAATTTGCACATGCAGAACTCACGGATAAGGAGGGCCCACTGTACTAGAAAAGATGCTTGGCAAAAAATTAAAGTTTATTTGTAATATTAATCATTGAGTAAGTACACTGACCCTTACTTTCTCTAAAACCAAATTGCTGCAACTGTGAAAAGTTAAAATAAAAACAAACTACACAAGGTTTTTAGCATGTTAGGTAACATCTATAGAGAGAGAAACATTTAATGTTTCAAGTCAATGGTCTTTTTAAACCACTCAGCTCAAGATATATTGTAAGTGAACTTTTAATGGCATAATAAATCTTAACTGCTACCTTATAATCTCTATAGAGCTGAAAGAGTTCTTGGCATGGAGCCTCATTCTTTCATTAGTAAATACTTTTTTGGATTTTTCTGATGAAATGCCATCAGCCTGAAATATTAATGCTTTCCAGAGATGCTACCTCAGTAGCTAAGAAATTCCAACATTTTTTGGTCTTTTTATTTGTATCTTTTTCTAACATGTTTACTGAGTAATTGCAATATTAGTATTCAAGTATATGGATTTCAGCCCTGTATTTAGTAATATAACAAGATAAATCGATTTGTTTAAAGATTAGGCATCTCAGATTGCAACTTCAGAATGACCTTGTTTGCCTACAAAATTGTGTACAATGTAACTTCCTACCCAGTTTACTCCAAAAGAATGAACTCTGGCAGTCAAACCATTATTTTTAACAAATTGGGTTTGGTTTTCTCAGAGCTGCAAGAAGGGGGAAATTTGGTGATTTATTGAGGATTTGTTTGTAAAAGATTTAATAAATTTATAAGAAAATATTTAGACCCTCAACTTGTTAACATTTTCCCTGTTCAATTCAAATCATTCACCTAGTTGTCAAAGAAATGCTTTCTACATACCATGGTGCCAATGCAGAAATCTGAGTCACTTGATGTGGACAGAGCAAAATTCATAATTCATTTTAAAAGAGAAGGTTGCAAATCATTTAATTTTGTTTCTTTTGCAAGTTTAATTTTCCAAGCACTGTTACAGAGAGAGAGATCCACACGGGTTTTCTCTTAGATTATTGGGTTCAATTTGGATTATTCTGTTTGGTTCTGGTCACCTCATTTTAGGAAGGATGTGGAAGCTTTAAAGAGAGTGACAAGGAGATCTACCCAGGATGCTGTCTGGATTAGAGAACAGACCTTATGAAGGAAGATTGAATGAGCTAAGGCTTTTCTCTTTGGAATGGAGGAGAATGAGAAGAGACTTGATAGAGGCATACTGTAGATTGAGTAGACATCCTTTTAGGGTGAGTTTAGGGGAGATGCCAGAGATGGGTCTTTTACACAGAGAGTGGTAGATGCCTGATATGCACTGCCAGGGGTGGTGGTAGAGCTGATACAATAGGGGCATTTAAGAGATTCTTAGTTAGGCAAATAGATGTAGAATATATGGAGGGTTATGGGCTGTTTTTGAAGGAAAGGTTAGTCTGACCATAGAGTATGTTTATATAGGTTGGCTCAAGATCATTGGCCAAATGGCCCATACTGTGCAGTACTGTTCTATCTTATATGTTATAATCCCCAAGTAGCACATGGATACATTTGTGTTTTCTTCACAATCGCTCATAATTGTCAGGCTCTCCTGAACAATTTCTGAAATTTCTCCTCAATTCCAAAAGGGAAAACTGTTGTGTTGTGATGTCAGTTTAGTTGATGAGTCAAAGTAGAACCTTCATAAGTATTTTGTAAACCCTTGGGAAAATTGCAGCCTGAAGTGTAGAAAGCATTAGTGTGAGGTTATTAAATAATGTAGCTAGTGAACCTAAAGGAGAATGGAAAACAATCCAGGAATGAGAGTAAGAAAGCTAGTGACCTATCTCACTAGGAAAAAGAAACCAACTGATAATTGGTTTATTATTGTTGCATGTACTGAGTTACAGTGCAAGTTTAGTCTTGCATGTCATCTAGGCAGATCATTCCAAAAGTAAGTAAATCAAGTTGTGCCTAAGGGGAAAAAAGACACTAAAAGCATGCAGTTACAGAGAAAGTACAGCGTGGGTAGACAGAAAAGGAGTAAAGGTTGTAACAAGGTAGAGTGAAAGATCAAGAGTTCATTTTTATCATATAAGAAGTCTGTATAAGAGTCTTATAACAGTGGGATCGATATTGTCCTTGAGTCTGATAGTATATTCTTCAAGCTTTTGTATCTTCTGACTGATGAAATGTAAATTGATGTAAAGGGAAAACAAGAGAAAATCTGCAGATGCTGGAAATCCAAGCAACACACACAAAATGCTAGAGGAACTCAGCATTATCACAGGTAGCACCTGTGATAATGCCTGACCTGCTGAGTTGCTCCAACGTTTTGTGTGATGTAAGAGGAGGTTGGTCAGACTGGCCTGTATTTGTTATACCAAGCTGTGATGCATCTGGATTGGATGCTTCCTATGTGATTCTGTAAATATTAGTGAGGGTCATTGGAGACATGGTGAAACTTCTGAGGAAGTAGAGCCACTGATATGCTTTCTTGATCATAACACCCTTGTGGCTGGACCAGGATAAATTACTGGTGATATTTACATCTGGAAACTTGAAGCTCTCAATCATTTCTATTGATACACCATTGATATAGACAAGGGTATATACTCCACCGTACTTTCTGATCAATGATCAGCTGTTCTGACATGCTGACATTGAGGAAAAGGGTATGGTAACATGTAAATGAACTCTCTATGTCCTTCCAGTACTCCATCTGGTTATTGTTTGAGATCCAGCCTACTATGGTGGTGTCATCTGCAAACTTGTAGGTGGAATTAGAGAAGAATCTGGCCATACAATAGTGAGTGTGTAAGGAGTAGAGTAAAAGTGACTCTTTAACCACATTTGAATTAACTGATGGTTCTAATAACCAGTAAAAAATGTTGAAAAAACAAAAAGAATTTCGCATCTCTTTGGCATTCATACTTTTTGTACTGTATCTATTTTTCTTTAATTTCAAGACTAGAACTACTGACACAAGTTTGGATTTGTGTTTGGTGCTTTCCCCTCCCCCTTAGTGTTTCCCATTCGCTAACCCAGCTTATAATTCAAAGCATCAGGATATTTCTTTTAGAGGTACAATTTTTACCCATCATTCTATAAAATTTAAGTCGATTTCCATTCACAGCCTAATTGAAAACTTATTAGAAATTAAACATTAACAACTTTTATGTGTGAAGTATAAAATTTTAATTATAATCCAATCCATTTGCTTAATTGAGAGCACAACACTTAACAAAAAGGTAAGAGAAGACATAATGTCACTTTTCTAGGCTCTGTATACCTACCAAGCTAAGTAGAAACAATCTGTTGCACATGGTGAGTCCCAGCAGACCATCAAGTTCCCATCTCACAACATTACATTCTCAAGGAAAGTTGCTGGCTGCAAACTGACTTACTGTGAGCTAATGTTCCTCAGAACTGCTATAGAGTCATTAGGAGAACTGCATTAAGCCAACTTGTTTAGGTCATCCCAGGAGTTCTCCAGTATTAACTTCTTCAGTAACTCGTTCAAGTAGACACTGCTTAAAGAATTGCCCCGAAAAATTTAGAAAAGAATTAAAGTTGGTAAGGTCTTTGTAGAGTGTGCCCCATATTTAAGTTGCAAAATTGATGCTCAGCCCTACTAAGATTTTCCAAGTCATTCTTTATAACCCTGACTGCGAAGTTGAGAATGAGCACTGTGGCTTTTCTCTGTATTGCCCTTGGTATTGAATAACAATTGTTTCTTAACAAAGCTAAGTACTGCACTGAAGTTGCTGTCAGAACATGTTTGGATTGGCTGACATCAATTTGTTAATGGAGACTGACATTCTTTTGGCTTTGCAAATACCTGCCGTACATTAGTCCAATAAAGCTTGAGGTTCTCTTACAGTTTTTCAAGCTCTTTCATGGTGTGTGCTTTATCTCTTTACCTGTAAAGAATTTGCTGTTGCCATTCAGAATCAACCACTGTCCCCTCATTGCTGAAAGATCTGCTGGTCATCTGGACATGATGCAGTGCAGTGAGTGAACTTGCAGTGAAATAACCTACATTGCTCACTTAAACACATGACTCAGCCCTTTAAAGTCCTAGCGTCATATATTAATTCAGTACAGAATTCGGATTTTGTCCCAGTTGGTCCATCTCGACCAAGATAACAATTCAAACTCGTTCCATTTGCCCAAGTTAGGCGCATAATCTTCTAAGCCTTTCTTATCCAAATATCAGTTCAACTAAACAGTTCTAACTGGAGACTGAGGTTTTGCACATCGTTGCAGTTTATTAAGGGGATGTCAAGTTGCCAGGAATACAGATCTGTTTGGTGTAAATGTAACAGCATTTTGACCATGATCTTTTAGTTTCCAAACAGAACATAAGGATTTAAGATTTTTTTTATACTCAGACCAAATCTGACAAACTGTTGCACCCCTCCTATTGTGCTCAGATCAGGTTAAAAATGGTCTGGTTGGGAGTAGAAAATTGCCTGCTGAAAATACTCCACTGAATGGGCTTTTGTCTCCTTCCACATCAATAGTGCCTTTGCCATGTCCAGCACAGTCTTTCAGAGCTCAGTCCTTACAGTTGGAAAATCCAGCAGACTCTCTCCTCAGTCTCTGCACAAAGCAATGGTCCAGCATCCACCCCATCAGAAAAGAAAGCAATGGTCTTGTACAGTGCAGGACCATACTATACTATCTGCTAGAGTTCTGGATGATTGTTTTAGAAATGCATCACAATACCACATCACTAGGGAATTCACATTTAAGTAAATAGTAGTGGAATTTATAAGTAGCAGTATCTGTGAAACTACTAGTTTATTGTAAAAATTATTCTGGTTCACTCACAACTTTCAGAGAAGAAAGTCTGACTGGGTGAAGGGAATGCGGAGGCAGTTGAATCAGTAGGGAAGCGATTAGAATGTGGTAGTGTAGGGTCAGTGTAAATGAATACTTTCTGTCAGTGTGGACTTGTTAGGCTGAATGACTTGTTTCTTGGTTGCATGACTCCATGGCTTTAACCACATCCTTAAATAGATACCCTATTTCAAGTTCTGTCAGATGGAGAAAAAAATTCAAGGATAATCTCAACCCTTGAAAAAAACTGCAACATCCTCACTGGTGTGTTGGAAGTCCTAAGCACCTCCTGCTCCATCTGTGAAAGAGTTTGTGCTCAGAATCTGCAAAACCAGAGCAAAAACATGTCATCCTCAATCTCATGAGACTGCCTAAGAAGCACTTTGATCATACTGTAAGAAGAGGAATGTGCATCTTTCTCAACTTTATAGAGCAATGGCAAGATAATGTCTTGTTGGCATTTCTGGGCTGGAACAACTTGGTGCAAGTGAAATTGAGAATTAGCTGTGTAGCCACTTAGAGAAGTAACAAATGGGTATTTCCTACTCCACTGTGAAAACTCTTTGAGGAATACCTACCCTGAAGAAGTTTAAATCTTCTCTTCAAAGGGAGATAGGTGTGATCCCCTCTCACTGTTCCCTGTCTGTAATTTTTGCTGTTCTCCAAATCTTCATCAGCCTGGATGAAGGGTCTCCGTCAGAAATGTCAACTGTTTATTTCTCTCCATAGATGCTGTCTGACATGCTGAGTTCCTCCAGCATTTGGTTGTGAAGTAAAGTTAAAGTTCTGTTTTATTTAAGCTTATAAAACCAGAAGTCTGCAGTGAGTATTTTAAAGCACCTAATTTTGTGATTGATGGAACTGACAAACTCACATTTCATTTTGTCACCTACTTTGTTACCCCAATGTGTAACAAATATTAAAAGCAAGTAATTTTCCATGAAATGTCAATTATGTAGGGAAAAAAGTATTAAAAGTGATTTGGCTATTCTCAGGAATGGGTATTTTCATCAATCTGAAGTGACCAAGATGGATAATAATGGTTTAAAGGAATACTTTTAAAAGGGAAAGACACAAAAAAAGTTATTAGAATCACAGGAAATAGGAGTAATAACTGGATAATTAATTCATTTAGCTTGTACTGGTGCAGTAAAGCATAATTTTCTCCTACTTATTCATGTTTCAAAAATCTAAAATCACCCTTCAGATTTTTGTTTAAACCTTTCAATAGTTCAGCTTTTGCTTTCGGCGGTGGCAGCTGCTCTGTGCCTTATGAAATGCTAACTGTAAGTAGACCTTGAGTTTTCTTGCATCATTTCAACTTGTAAGTGCCTTAACCTTTCAAATGCTGCAGTTTTTTTTAAACCAGGTTACAATTGATTTATCATGGCAACATTTGTACTTCCCTTTCTTTCAAGTATTTTCCACAGCCTTCAGTTAGTGATGAATTTTTTTTCCCTATTTTTAGTTATGAATGCTCCACAGGCAGCCATTGACTATCCAGAAAGTTTTGAAGTGAGTGATGGTTTCTGCTGTATTCTCTGTAAATGTTCCTGGAACATATGTTTCAAGGTGATAAGTAATAGAAGACTTGGCATAAACAGTGTACAGTTCTGATCACTGTATTTTAAAAAAAAGACATGATTGTACTTGAGAGTGCACAATGATGTATAAAATTGTTGCCAGATTTAGAAGTTTATAGTTATGATGAGAGATTGCACAAACTAGGGTTGTTATCTTTAGAAGAGAGAGGGAGGAATATAATTGAGTTTTGTAAAATTATTGAATAGAGGTGGTTTATATCTCTTAGCAGAAGATCAAATACCAATGGGCATAGATTTGTAAGTAATTTATGGAATTACTCAGAGGGTAGTGGTGATCTGCAATGGGTAGTAAGAGCAGAAACCTCAACTAATTTATTTGGATGTGTATGTAATGAACTTTGACCTGCAAATTGTGATTAAGTAAGGTAGCTCTTTTTCAACCGCTATACTCATGTTCGGCTAATGGAAGGCTCTCATACCATAAGTGTTCTTGATATCTCCTGTAATATTATTGCCACCTCAAAATAGCAAGTAAAAGAATCCCTTCTGTTTGTAAATGAAGGGTTTGAGGGTCGGCACAACATTGTGGGCCGAAGGGCCTGTAACGTGCTGTACTTTTCTATGTTCTATGAAGTACCAAAAGTCATGGAGGGTTGCTTAAAAAAACAAATGTATCAAGGAAAGAAAAAACTAAAGTAAGCTGCCTGCTATTCCCAGTGTCAAATTGTCTATATGCTTTATAAATGTGTCATATTAGTCTAGAGGATTAATATTGTTGGAGAACAAAATAAAAGCTGTTGGTTTTGCTGGAAAATGCTGACTGTTCCTCATCAAACTAATATCAATTATCAGATTGGGTACTTGTGAGTTTTACACACTCTGTCACCAGACACCACCTTGTAGTCTGGCAGCAGAACTATGGCCTGATACAACTCCATGAAACTTGCTAAACAGCAAGTTCACACTGGAGATTGTGTTCTTGGATCATATTCCTGCTTGGAGCTAGTGCAGAAAATGCAAGCCAATGGATTTTTAAGTGGTTTAGGTGTTTCAAAGTTTACTATGGAGAAGATCACTTTTAATTGGTTGTAATTTCTTTAGTGCACTAGTTAATGTTTTTGGTTTGTATTTTCAGATTATATTAATATTTTTCATTAAAGTGTTTTCTTTTTACTTGTTTTAAGATGCTTAACATTTGAACACCATGATAGTTTTTTTTTAGCAAGTAAAGCAAAAGTTAGAACCTGGCCAACTTTTGAATACTTTCAAAAGAGTTTTGAGAGCAGGACTTGTTCCAGGCCACACACAATGCTCCTTTTGTATATAAGCAGCCTTACTTCAACCCAGTATCTTCTCAGTAAACAGTAGGAAACTGCACCAGTCTAATAGGGTGTCCATATTTGGATTTGGCAAGTATGGGAGAGCAGGAATGTCAGGCCATAGAGCCATGCCACTGTAACATAATGAAATCTTCCAGAGAACTGGCTACCACACGAGTGATAGTTCAGAAATTAAACCATATATTTTCTACTTAGCTGTTCAAAATAGAATCTAGAACAAGAGATTATGGTCATCTTTATTGACCATGACCTTTGTTTTCACTCATGTGAATGGTTGTTTTAGGTAAAAATTAAACAAGATGTCTTTTCTTTATGGAAAGTTAGACTCAATAGGAATAAAAAATTTTAGTCACAGAAAACAAAAATCCAGTAAGTAGCAAATCAGAGTATAAGAATTATGGGTATCAGAAACTGAGTACAAAATGGGCTTCATCTTGATTATTATTAAAATAGGATTTTATTTGGTTTAATGCTGGTAGTAACAAAGTTGACAGAGTAGCAATGGACATCATTGTCAATGTAATATATTCATGGAATACTTAACATCATATTCTTACAGGAAATATAATAGCAACGCAGTAAATATTTTAATTGACTGACAGAAGATAGAATTAGAGGTGTTGCTTACAAAAGTTAACGTACTAACATATGCCCATAATTTCAATACTGAACAATTTAGTACTGCTCGTTGTAGCTATAATTATGGCACTGGGCCCAGCTCAGTTCTCATATTTGTTCACTTCTTGCCAAGCTTTTCCATAGACTCTTGCCAGTGAAGAAGTGAAAACAGCAATTAAATCAATACACAGTGGCAAAGCGAGCAAAATGTGTTACTTTTGCAGTATTTAATTGCTTCAAGTGTGGCTGATTTTAATTAGCAACTGACAGAAAAATAGATGGTTGAGGTTTAATTGAACTGCTATACTGACAAGAAAAGATGGTTCGACATTGTGAATGCCAATACTTGCCACTATGGTAAAGCAATATTTGTTCATCCTCAAAGACCCAGGTAAAACTACATCAGAATAGAACTTAAGCAACAATGGAAAGGTCTAAGAAATAAATCAGGATTTGAAATTCATTAAAGAATGGTACAGCAATGTTGTGGAGAATGAAGGGCTTTTGAAATTCACTTGTAATAAATAACCTGTGCGATATTAATGTACAATTACAATAGTGTACAAAGGTTTTGATTGATTGCCAAACTTCGAGATGATGCATTCAATACAGAGTAGAAATCAGCCCTGAAATAGGCACTGGTCTCCTGAGAAGATTGATTTGTGGCCTTTCCTAGCTTCAGGAAAAGTATTAATATAAAAAATGTCCTCACTGCCTTAATAGGCTCAGATGCACCTAAGATGTATGGGCCGTCATATCACTCCACCTGTCATTATTGTTCCTGATTGACGATCATTAGACAAGTACAATGGCATTAAACCTCTTACAACCCCCATGATGATTCGGGGGTTCATCATGAATAAAGAGAGCAAAACAAAAATGGCAGTCCCTGGAACACTTTACTGTGTTTTCCCATAAACTGAGGGTTGATCATGTTTCAATGTTTCTGTTTGTATCCCACAGGAATGTTAATGAACATCCATAAATCTTTGTGTCTTTGGTACCTTTTTACAACTGTACAAAGTTCAGAGGAGTTTAAGATTAAGGAGAATTGCTTTTGTAGTCTGGGTTATGGAGGTGAATGCACAGAAAGAGTACAATTGCAGCTAAGGGATACATGACAACAGATTTTCTTGATGGATTGAGAGAATTTCTCGCTCTTCAAAAGATTCTATGGAATCTTATGCATTCAATGAAGCAGGAAAATTACATTATTTAATGTCGAGACTAAACCTTGTCACTGAAAACATCAAAGCACTCCTTCTGTAAGTGCAGCCTACATGATACATCAAGTCTTGGAATGAGGTTTGAAAACAAGACCTCCATACCATAGGGTAAGACAATTCTATATGATTGGATCCCATGCCAATTCTTGTGCAACCCATCCTTTGAACTCCTGAGTGGTTTGTTCTTAGTCTCATTCACCAGCAAAATAAAAGAGCATATGGTTGCAGCTCTGTTAGCTCAATTATTTAAGACTGTAAGTGGACATTAGAAACATAACTCTGTGACATTCATTCTTAAATATCATTGAGAAACTGGTGGGTTTATTTTGAAGCTGAAGTAATTTTTAAATTTTGATCCCTTCTACAATTAATTTTTGGAACCCTTCTCAATGGTAGGGTTGAGCGGAATGTAATATGGCAGTAAGTATTGTTCTTTCAAGATGTAATAAAATATATTTTGTTTAATGTTTTAAAATTCAATCATGATGATGGAAAATAAGTAAAATAGTTACTTCAGTGCGATCAGAGTAAGTGATCCTTGTAAGTGGAGTAACTTGTCTTTCATCTTTCATACCATCAAACTCATCATTTGTATGCATCAATTCCACAGCAATTAGACAAAAATACGACAAGTGATTTGGAAATAGCATCAGTGCGAGCCAAAATGTATTTCTCTGATGTTTTCTAATTATTTAGATTCATTTCTAATGCACTGCAGCATTAATCTTTGGATTATTTCATTCAAGATAGTATTGTGCCAGAGAAGTAATTGGTCTGGTTTTAGTATTTGGAAGGAATCTGGCAGGACTGGATTGGCAGATTTTAACTGTTGGCCCTCATTTGCCAAATACATGCATGACGAATTTGGAGAGATATAGTGAGAACTCCAGTGGCCAGCAGGGGATTGAAACTGAGATCGGATTCTACCTATGGGGCCTGCAAAACTGCAAGCCCTTATTTAGGGATAGGCTTGCGTTACTGCTCTTGTGATTTTAGGAATGGGGAGGGTGGAGATGAGGAAACCAGGGTGGCCAAAGTAGCAAGAGCCTAAACTTGTGATTAAAACTTTTTCTGAGGTCTATCAGAACCTGCCTGGAAAGTCTTGGAGTTCCTGGTTTCTTAACAGCTTCAGCCAATGGGCTGGCTATTCCAGAGTTGTTTGACGTGGAAATTCTGCACAAGATGCAGTTTTGCATTTATTTCCAGAGTTCCTGGTCATATCAAGCAAATTACATTATGCTCAAATGGAAAGTTGAGAATGGAAATTTTTAACATCTGTGCTCCATTCTCACTGTGGGTGTAAGTTAAGATTTCTCCAAAAATTTCTCCAATTATACAAAATGTTGAGAGGTTTTTGGTAAGAGATGCTCTATGATGATCGTTATATAAAAATAATTACTTAGAGACACAAGGGATTGCAAGTCTGGAATTGGGAGCAGAAGTGAACACCCATCCATTTCCTCCTTACAGGTAAATTCCGTCATAGAGCTTCAATACTTCACAAACTGGCCAAAAACAAATGCAATGTGGATGATGGTGAGAAGCCTAATAGAACTCCTAATCACACAGGTAAGGCTTTGCAATGTGTTTATTGCAATTCTGTTTATTAATTTGAATTCCTATTCCCATTCTTGTTCTGACATGTTGGTCCACAACCCCCCCCCCCCCCACCAATCTTTTGCCACGATGATGCCACTCTCAGAGTGGAGGTGCAGCACCTTATATTCTGTCCAGGGAGCCTTCAGCCTGATGCCATGAGCTTTGATATCTCTTTCCAGTATTTTTTTTCATTCCCCTTCCCCCTTTCCTCTTCTGTTCTCTACTTTTGCCTCTTACCTCTCCTCCTCACCTGCCTATCACCTCCCTTCCTCCTTCCCTTTCTGTATGGTTTGCTGTTGTCTCTTAACAGTTTCCTTCTTCTCCATGCCTTTACCTTTCCCACCCACCTGGCTTCACCAATCAGCTTCTCACTTTTCCTTCTTCCTCTCCCCCACCTTTTCATTCTGACACCTCCCCCCCTTCCTTTACTTCCTTTTATTCTTTTACATAGATGTTGCCTGACCTGAGTTTCTCCAGCATTTTGTGTGTGTTGTTGTGGTCTATATATGACAGGCCAACAGGTCCATTTCTATGCTTCATGACTTTCCTGCTGTAGGAATGTATGATCTGAATCTGCAATATAAACACAGTAGGAATCAGAGTTCTATTATAACATTATAAACATGCTTGTCATCTGTGGATTCTTCTTTTGGAAATAATTATTTCCTGGAAATCAACAAATATATCAAATAATAACAGTCAAGTTAGTGTTAAATTTCAGCATGTATATTGATTTGGTGCAATATGTTTTGGACATGCATCCGAGAGTACAATGGGCCATAGATCAGCTGAGCTGTAAATGTAGTGTGTCTGCAAAGGACTTCCCTCAGATATAAAGAAGAGTCATTTTGTAGGTCCCACTAAAATATTTGCATATGATGAAGTACTTTGTCTCCTTACCTGCCCATCAGAGGGAGGCAGTGTCGATCCCAGGGGATCATGGGTTTGCCCCTCTGCTGGACAGAGTCCTCTCCAGGGCGCAAGCCTGGGTGGGAAGATTTGAAGAACCGGCTGTTGCCCATGCAGCAGGTTCCCCCTCTCCACGTCACTGATGTAGTCCAAGGGAAGGACAAGCGCTGATACAACTTGGCAACAGTGTCATAGCAGAGGTTGCCAGAGTGAAGCTGTAAACAACATCAAACTGCCTTAGGGACCCCAGCCATGGATTTCTTCCTCAGGGTTTACTCCCGAAGCCTTTCCCATGGCTGGATATGGCTGCAAGGCAGCGGAGTTTTCCTTCTCCTAGATGGGCTGCCATCCAAGGCTGACAAGCCTCACCTGCCTGAAGCAATGGGTTTTGAGGCACCAGTGGTCCACCTTTGCCACTCCTCTTGTCAGTAGAAACAGCCATACGTGAAGGCCAAGAGCTGGACTTGGACGGTTGTCAGAGGCTGTTAGTGACCATTTGGAGCACTTTATATGTAATGGGAGCTTATCCCCACTACCACCCCCCCCCCACCTATGACAACCTTAGGAACTCCTGCCTATATCCTCCCCCATAGACATTAATAATTTTCCGTTTTAACATCCTCAGACATTCATACTTAAGAAAGGCATTATAAAAATGCAGATCTTAATTATTATTGATGGATGCAGTAAATAGTGATTATATTATTGGTTTAGCAATCCAAAGGACTATATTACTATCCAGAGACTGTGGCAACTGGAAACTTAACTTCAGTTAATTAATTAAACAAAAATCTGTAAAAAGCTAATAACAGTGACAAGAAGCTAATTGATTGACCTAAAAATCCACCATGTTCATTAATATCTAGTATATTAAATGCTTCTTCCCAATGTGGTATTTTGTATTCTTGCTGTTTTTGTTATATTTACCAAAACTATTTAACATCAATACATGAATGTCAAGCCTGCTATCCTAATCACCCTGAACAACACTCACCTATCCCTAATGCCATTCTTCTCAACTTCCACAAAGGGACCATTTTGGTCTTCCATTGATCTATGTATCCAGCATGGCCACTTTTTGGAGAAAGGAGAATACCGAAGTATACACCTCTGTATCTGACATTTGAAAAGAAATCATCTTTGGCCAGAAACACTACTTTAAAGTTGCATTATGTGAAATTGTGGTATCAAAAAGTTACAACGTTTCATTGTTTCAGTTATATATTTCACAAGGAAAACAAAATAGTTTTTTAAAGAAATTGAATCTTTATTTCAGTAAGCACATTTAATCTTTATAGTTGGGATTGATCAACATCATTTTCTGATTTGTTGCATGTTCTTACTATGCAGATAAAGTAGAGCTGCCGAATACAGCCAACGTAGAAGTTGAAGTGACACCTCCAAAAGATCCTCCTCCACCATTACAGAATGGAAGCCTACCCAATGGAGCAGAGGCTGCAGTAAGCCAGGTCTGCACAGAAATATTGGCACTGTTTGACAAATGTTATGTTAGTCTATCCACCATCAGACATTTGAACTGGTATCACCTAAATACCAGAATTATATTTGAATTGGAACTTTTGCTAGTTTGTTTATTAAGCAATTACAGATTCACTGACAAATATTCTTAGCAAACAAAAAGTTTGGAAAGGTATAACTGTGACAAACCAATGAAAGGATTAACACATCCAGTTAAGGAGCATTGCATAAATCTGCCAGCCTGATTTCATATAAATCTTTCTCTTTGGCTTATATTGTCCAGTGATTAAAATAATTTTGCAGAATCCAATACATTGCATTTTATGCTAATAGAAATTAACTATCCTTCCAGTCCAATATTGAAATTCCTATTAACGTCAAACTGCCAATATGAGCTAACGCTCAACATTGATAGTTGCCACGTTATCCAGAAAATAATCCTAAGGATTTTTGGAATTGTAAAATCAAGATTTTTGCCCGTACTTCAAAAAAAAAGGCAGTCTTTACTGGTGAAACACCAACAAACAATCTTCCTTTACTAGCAATACAGGCAGGAATTGCAAATGAGTCGTTTGCACCCACCAACCCTGTGGTGGACAGTCATAAAGAACATTTCACCCAGCTGAGTTGACCAGCATTTGTTCTATTGTTATAAAAGCAATTTAATTAACTCTGAAGAATTTCTTATCATTTGCATCATTCCGTGGTTTGACTTCCTAGAAACTGACTAGGAGTTTTGTTGACTCAGAGTTTATTAAACTCTTACCATTTTGTGTTAATGGACAGATGATTTCAATAAGTTTTGTTATTTTAGAAAACACATTTTGGAAAAATGGTAAAGAATCAAATCATGCTTTGCTTTAAAACTGTGCTATCTTTATTTGCTTGTTGCAAACAATTCATTTTTAGCAACTGTTTCAATGTCCTAAGAAGAGTAAGCCTGAGTGGAGACAATCATTGTTGTCTGAGAAGATTTTGTAGGCAGGTTTCATACAGCAAGGTCTCTGAAACAGCCACCTGAGTGAATAGGCATGTAATCAGTTTTAAAGGCATTTTGGTAACTTCAGCCATTAAATAATGTAGGATATTTTATATTTAAAAACAGGTAAGTGTGAATCACACTATAATAAAATCCTGAAACACACTTTGATTTTCTTTTGCATATTGGTTGTTTGTCAGTCTTTGTTTCTGTGTAGTTTTTCATTGATTCTATTGTATTTCTTTACTTTCCTGTAAATCCCTGCAAAGCAATAAATCTCAACGTAATATATGGTAACATATATGTACTTTGATGATGAATTTACTTTTGACTTTGAATATGCCCTCTACATTGCACTGAAAGTAGAAATTATTTTTATTTAATCTTGGGATAACTATCTCAGGGAAGATTAACACTTCCATCGCGAAATTAGCTGCCCTTTACAAGGTGGCAGTGATATATCCCCATCAATCAGTATAGATTTGGAAGTTTTGATCAGTGATAAGGAATGGTGATACTGGTCCAAGGCTGGATGGAACGTAATTCAGAGAACTTGGAACTGAATTCTCCCATGTGATAGCTGTTCTTGTCTTGGACTTTCTTGCTGTTTCTGGTAGAAGTCATGCGTTTGAGAAGTACTGTGTAAAGTTTTGTCGGTAAAATAAATATTCACCACATCCATCGCTCTAACTACATCAATTTGTTTCGTCACCTCCTCACAAAAGACTGAACTAGGCTGGAAAGGCACAACCTGTTCTTCACAAAGCCATGTTAACTATTCTGAATAAGACCACACTTCTCTAAATATTAATAAATCCTGTCTCTAAGGATCCTCTTCAATAGTTTGCGTACTACTGATGCAAAACTCTGGAGTTTATAATTCCCAGGATTTTCCCTATTACATTTCTTGAACAACAAAACAACACCTGCCATCCTCCAATCCTCTGGTACCACTCCTGTGGCTAGGGAGAACACAAATACAATAATCAAAGCCCCAGAAATCTCATCCCTTGCTTCCTGTAGTAACCCGAGAAATATCTCACCCATATCTATCTTAATGCTTTTCAGAAGCTCAACACTGTTTCTTTCTTAACCTTGCCATGTCCCAATGCATTAGTCTGTTCTACACTGACTTCACATTTGTCAAATCTCCCTCTCCAGTGTATACTGAAGCATATTATTCATTAAGGACCTCCCTACTCCTGTGTCCAGCGTCCAGACATGTATTTCCCCTTTTATCCTTGAACGGTTCTACCCTCACTCTAGCCATCCACTTGTTCTTTACATACATCTTTGATGCCTTGGGATTTTCCTCCTTCCTGCTTGTAAAGGGTAGGAATGTCCCCTTCTAGCTCTCAGAAGTCACTTCTTAAGCTCCTCAGCTACCTTACATTTCTCAAGACCCCTGTCTGACTTTTGCTTCCTAAACCTTAAGAAAACTTCCTCCTTCCTTCTGATTAAATGTTCTACCTTGCTTGTCAACCACAATTCCTTTACCATATTTTCCCTGTCTCAGTGGGACAAATCTGTTCAGAGCCTCTTGCAGTTAGTCCGTAAACAACCTCCACGTTTCTGCTGTGCACTTCCCTGAGAACCTCTGTTCTCAATTTTCATTCCCATGTTTGTGCCTAATACTATGCGAATTAGCCCATCCCCAATTAAATACTTTCCCTCATCGTCTGCTCCTATCCTTGTCCATAGCTATGGTAAAGGTTAGAAGTTGTAGTCACCATCTCCAAACTGCTCACCCATGAAGGGGTATGTCAGCTGACCAGGTTCATTGCCTAGTACCAGATGCATTGTGAAGTTGACCTGTCAACGTACCATGTCAGGAATACGTCCTGGATGCACAAACAAAATCTGCCCCATTTAAACCCTTCACACTAAGGTGCTGCCAATCAGTGTTAGAGATGTTGTGGTCTCCCACAACAGCAACACTGTTATTTTTGTACCTTTCCAAAATCTGTCAGATGTCCCGATGGTTATTGGGTGTAGGGGAGGATATAGAATACTCCCTATTTCTTGAGTTCTACCCACTGACTCAGTAGATGATGTCCTCCCTGTCTGCAGCTATGACACTACCCCCTATGAGCAAAGCCATTCTCCCCACCCCCTTTTTACCTCCTATCCCTTTTGAAACATTGTACTTCTACATAGAGTTTATACTTGCTTTATTTATTTGCCTGGGGTGGATAATTCCACATAAAGAAACAGCTGAACTCCTGATACAGTATTCTGGGGCAGAGGTAGTTGAACTATAAAGACCACAGCTGTTTTCATTTAAGAGCGTGCCTCTTGCTTCCCACTGTTCACTTTTACTAGGGTTCCTTGAAACCACAGTCTCGTGGATGTCGCCTTTGTTACGAATGAAGGGAGCAATGTCACCCCCCCCCCCTTTTGAGAATCGCAAACTCGCTTTTATTTCGGGTCTGATACCCAGGAAATGAGAGAGATACACAGAATGTCAGTAATGAGAGAGACACAGGATAACAGCAAAGGCAGTTGTTATAGACAATGCAGAATACAGAAGGTGGAATGTCTCCTATTGACAAAGAGAGAGATTACTGCTATTGTCTCTTGAAGGAGGAATTGTGTATTGAGTACTATACTATTCATTGAAAACCCTCAGGGAACAACCAGAGTGGTCTGATCGAGGGATTGCATCATCCCAACCTGATTGACATCTGAGACCCCGTGAGTGAGGATAAAAGTTGGGTCTGGGGAACACCCCTCAGACCCACCAAGAGAAACGCTATGAGATTGGTGGGGGGCTTGTGTGTGTGTCCATCCTTGCCTGGGTGATGAGTTGATGAGTCCTTCACGGAATGGTCTAGCTAAAAGACAGATACGGATCAAGATCGTAACAAGGAAAGTTTCTCTCTCTCTCTCTCTCTCTCTCTCACTCTCACTCTCACTCTCACTCTCACTCACACACAGACACGCACACACAGTAATCAGCAATGACGGCAGCCTGTAGGAACTGAACTTTATATTTCCATCAGACAATTCATTATCCCTTAGACAAAGATAGACCTTATTTCTTATTGATTATTATTATACCCGCACTTTTTGGTTTAGTATTGACGATGTATATTATCTGTATATTTGCATTGATATTATTTTTGTGTATTTTTACTAATAAATACTGTTAAAAACAGTATCATCAGACTTCAACGGCTACTCCTATCTTTGCTGGTAAGACACCCAGTTACGGGGTTCGTAATACCTTAATGTCATGGCACTCACAGTCACCTCACCTCTGAAATGTAGCTGTTTTGACAAATGTGAGATAGGGGGTTACGTGGTCGCAGTGGAAGCAAAAGGACCGTTAAGAAAGTTCTCCTTGATGATTGACAGTGGGGTAATAGAACAGAAGTTAGCAGAATGGTATCTGTACCAACCTTAATGGACAGGATGCAGTCAGGAAAAGTTTCCACAGTTGTGCAGCTATACTGGAATAGTTTGGCCTCTGCTGCCTGTACCACTTTCTGTAATCTGTACTCTTCCTGGACATTGGTGCTTCAGTACCAGGCCATAATGCAACCTGTTAGATTTTCTTTCAAGTGTATCTTATAGAAGTTTGTCAAAATTTTCAGCAACATGCTGAATCTACACCAACCTCTAAAAAAGCAGAGGCATTGCCATGCCTTCTTTGTAATGCCACATACATGCTAGTGCCAGAACATATCCTCTGATGTGATAATGCCAAGTAATTCAAAGGTACTGACCTTCTCCATCTCTGATCCTCTAATGAGGACTGCCTTGTGGACCTCAGGCTTCTTCCTCCTATAGTCAATGGCTAGTTCTTTGGTTTTGTTGACTGAGAGGTTGTTGTTGTTGTGGTGGCACCACTCAACCAGATTTTGAATCTCCCTCCCAAATGCCAATTCATCACCATCTTTGATTTGGCCAGTAAGAGTGGTATCGTCAGCAAA
Organism: Hypanus sabinus; assembly: GCF_030144855.1. NCBI lineage: Eukaryota > Metazoa > Chordata > Chondrichthyes > Myliobatiformes > Dasyatidae > Hypanus > Hypanus sabinus. The sequence goes on from NC_082710.1 coordinate 61,913,842, forward strand.
TTTAAATATGGTATTGGAGCTGTACTTAGCCACACAGTCATTGGTGTAAAGTTATTAAAACAGGGGGCTAAACAAGTGTGCTGATGGTGAGTGTGAAGTCTCCCAGTGAGGAAGTCATCCACAGGGTGTAATTTTGGCTAGATCTTGGAGCTTAGTGATGAGCTTTGAGAGGATAATAGTGTTGAGTGCTGAGCTGTGGTCAATGAAGGGCATTCTGATGTTGGCAACTTCATTGTTCAGATGTCCCAGAGCTCAGTGAAGAGCCAATGAAATGGCATTTGCTGTTGACCTGTTGTGACAGTAGGAAAATTGGAGTGGATCCATGTGACTCCTCAGGCAGGAGATGATCTGCTTCATAACCAACCTTCATTGTAGTGGATGTAAATGCTACTGGAGATGGTCATTAAGACAGGTTTCTGCATTCTTGGGCACCAGAATGATTGAAGCCTGCTTGAAACAGGTGGATACCTCAGACTGCTGAACTGAGAGATTGAAGTTGTCTGTTAACAGTCCAGCCAGTTGATTAGCACAGGTCTTCAGTACTCAACCAGTTTAACAGTCTGGGCCAGATGCTTTCTGTGGATTCACACTCCTGAAGGATACTTTCACTATGACCTCAGAGACTGAGATCAAGGATCGTTGGGGGCCGTGGGTGTTCATGAATGTTCCCCTATGATCTGTCAGTCAACATGAGCAGAAGAGGCATTCAGCTCATCTAGGACTGAAATCTCATTGCCATTTAGGTTACTTGGTTTTGCTTTGTAGGAGGTGATGGCATTCAAGTCCTGCCATAGTTGTGCAGCATCCCTCCGTGATTCAAGTTTAATCCAGAATTACCACTTTGCGTGGGAGATGGCATTCAGGAGGTCATATCTGGACCTCTTGTGCTTTCCTGGATTTTCGGTCCTCAACCCTACCAATCTAGTCCTCAGCAGATTTTGAATCACTTGGTTCATCTAGGGCTTCTGGTTGGGGAAAACTGTGAATGAATTTGTGGAGACACATTTGTCCGTGATGACTTCGCTTTTCATTCAGGTCCTCTGATGAGTCCTTGAACATGGCCTAGACCACAGACTCGAAGCAGTCTCATAGCCACTATTCTTCTTCACTTGACCACTTTGTGTTGTCCTTTCCTCCGGTGTCTTCCAGTCGTCGTAACAGCCTTCATACAACCTCTTTGCATTCTATCAATCTTTGCTCTAATCAACAAAGAACACTTTATTTTGTTAATCATTTCTGTACCAAGTGGATTTAGTTGGGTTAATAGATTTATGGATATCAATCATTATCTGAACACCAGCAGCTCAATCCATCTTCAGACACCCCAAACTCTCTGAAGTAATCCTAGACAGGTACCCATGCTGGAAGTTTGGATATTTCTTTGCTGAAGCTCATTGAGGGAGGAGTACACATTTACAGCAAGTTTGTGCTTACTCTTTATGCATGCAGTGTCATCCTCTGAGGGTATGCTCAAAAGATCTTGCCACTGCATTCAGAACACAAGTCCGACCAGATGAACCCTTACATTTTTGATTCAATGCACACTGGTGCATAGAGTGTCCAACTGCTCTAAGGCTCTGAAATTCCCTGCCAAAGATCTTCTGCCTATATAACATCTTCCTTAAGACAATTCTTAAAACATTCCAGACTGCAAGCGTTTGATCACTTAGTCTGGTGTCACACTTTAAAACTACTCCCAGTTTTGCCTAAGCACATGCCTCTCAAGAAGCTTTAGTTTGTTAATACATACTGTCAACTGGAGAGTTAGAATGTAATATTACTGTGGGGGGGGTGGTGATGCACCATCAATAACTCACTCTGAGATGTAAAGGCGAGATATCGGCTTTTATTGACTGGAAGAAGGAACAAGCAGTGGTTGACCACCATACTAAATCCTGGAGACTGAGAGGCTGGGCTCAGGCCTCAATCGCCTTTATACAGGGGTCTGTGGGAGGAGCCACAGGAGCAGTCAGCAGGGGGGTGTGTTCAGACAGGTATATATAGTTCACCACAGGGGGCATGGTGATAAAATGGACGTAATTAGTGATCCTTTCTGAAACTAATTAAAGAACAACATTTAACAATGGTGTCACAATTTGGCAAGTAGGAATATGTTGTTTTCAATGTCCATTTCCCATGAGCAACCTATAACAACGTATGACATGGCACTTTGCATAGTAATGCATTTTGTCTAAAATAGTTAAATAAAGTAGAAAATAGATCTGCATTATCCATTTTATAAGCCTATCAAGCATTAATAACCTTATGAAGATTGAGGAGCTATGTCAGTTTGGCACTGGATATATAACAGTATTCATCAAGGATTTTGCCTTAGTTGAACCTTCATTTGGGGGAAAAAAAATCATTCGTTAAGGCGAGTCCAAACTTCTACTTCTACCTGTCCTACTTAAATATAAACAAATCTTTACACAGGACCAGGAGAAACAAAAGTCTCTCTATATTAATTAATATACAGCCCTAAAATGCTGATTGTTTTTTCCTCTTCCTGTCATTCACTTCCTTACCATTTTCCTCTGAGTATACCTGTGGGCTGTCATGGCAATTGAGATGGCTGTAAACTAAAGAGTACAGAATGGCAAACTCCTGGGAGATCAGACAATGCTTGTCTTCTTCCAATGGGGTCAAGCTTATGCACCAGAGGTTTGCTTACCTAAGTCTAGTGATCCTTATACACCTGTTTTAGACTGCCTTCAAATATAGGCCCCATTAAATCTTATAAAATTTTAAATAAGGCATACATTTTTGAAAAAAGAGATTACAAAATATGATATCAGGTAAAGCTGACATTAAGTGTTTAATCTGGCCTCAAATATAATCTCAGTATCTGTTTGAATTAGTAAATGACATTCATATTCCAACCTGTATGCTATGTACCCAATTAATATATGGACCCAATTTTTAAAGTTATTTCATAAGTACGTTTTTTTTTTCCTTCAAACTAATCCATTTAGACGAATTCAGAAGAGGAATAATTGAGCCAGATCATGCAGGTTCCAGCCAACAATTTAGACTCAGTCAGTGGAACTTGAGGGGTGATCCTCTCCTTCTCCGTTCCCAACTACGTTCTACCACATTGACCTTTGATAGCTTGTCAAAAGCCTTTTCAATTGTTTCTAAACATATCTGATAAACCATAACCTTTAGAAAGAGTTGAAATATTTAAATAATAATTACTTTTTAATTATATTAATAAGCAATTTATTTTAAAACACATTAAATTGATCTAAATTAACAACATCAGCATTAAAATAAAGGAACAAATTACCTATTTACAGACAAATGTTGTCATGGCCGCATTAAAAATCCTTTCAGTTTATCTATTTACCTTGGCAACTCCTACTCAACAGACTGAGACTGCACGAGATGGTTGGTGATCTAGAGCTGAAGGGCTATATACACAGATTCGTCAGCACCTCAGTACATCTATTCTAAGCCCACTAGGGGAAGGGGAGGTCTGTTGCACCAGAAGTAGATGTCTTGCCCATCCTCCCACATTTCCTCAGGCATAGAAATCATTAACCTGCCAACCTGTAAGAGCATCTTGCTGGCTGTTATCTTCAAAGCACCAGTTTAAAGTGTTCTTCAGCCCAACAATCCTAAAGGCTCTGTTAAAGATCGCAAAAGAATGATTGCACTACATTTACAGTGGAAATTGGCTAGTTGATTCTGAGCTTCATAGAAATTATTTTGTACCCAGTGAGTTTGTATACTGTATTTTTGTATTATCTTCAAGCAGTTGCTCAATTTGCATGTGAAAATGCAGGTTAATCTATTTGCATCTGTGGTTGCAGAATTCAAGAGCTGTTCACTTGCAGATATGCTGATTTGTAATTATGGTATACACTTGAAAGGGTCTTTACTGCTGCCATGACAACGTTTGTTTCTATAGTTGCCAGTGATTGTTCTATCTTCACACTAGAAGTGATACAAAATTTACTATAATTGTTACAACATTGAATTGTCCAGCTTTATTGTCCACCTTGACAGAAGATCTGAATAAAAAAAATTCCTTAAGAGCCCTGTTTCATTCAAATGGATTAATTATGCACCATATCTACAGGTAAGAATTGATTGAGTAGTAAAAACAAAATATAGGGCTTTGTTTACATTGTAAATGCCAAATGGTCAGCTGTGAGCTTGTTGGCTTGTGTTGTTCAAAGTTCAAAATAAAATTTATTATGAGAGTACATGCATGTCACCACGTATAACCCTGAGATTCTTTTTCTCAGTTCATCAATCTCTCAACTTTAAAATTCACATACTTGGACAAAAATAATTCTGCCTTTCTTCCTAACCTCTTGTAGTTCTGTCTCCCACTTCATGGCGATACATTGGTAGAAAGGCAGATAGGTGAATCCCTGAAGTTCTCAGTATTAACTCCAACCCCTTAAACTCTCATGGTAGCAGGTCAGATATCCTCCTGATTATCATTTGGTCTAAACTGATAAATCATTTCTTCTATATAGAAGAAGCACTAAACATCGCAAGAATGTACTTTGAGTGGGGGACTTCAACGTCCACCAAAACTGGCCAAGCCTTGAAGAATGCAGCTGGCAGATTCAATTTGTGATGGTAGAGAGTGACCCAACACAAGAGACAAACCCTCCTCACAGGTTCACATCAGAACTGATCTGGGGTTTCAAAGCTGGGCACCTCTATCTATGCCCAACATAATTTTATGTATTTCTATCAAGTTGCCACTCAGCCTCTGACATTCCAAAGAAAACAACCCAAGTTTGTCCAACCTCGCCTTAGAAAAAATACTCTCTAATCTAGGCAACATCCTGGTGAACCTCTTCTTCACCCTTTCCAAAGCTTCTGCATCTTTCCTGTATTACAGCAGTGAGGACTGCTCCAAATATGGCCTATACAGCTACAACATGACATCTCAAATACTTTACTTGCTGCCCCAACCAATAAAGGCAATTATGCTCTTCCCTTTCTTTACCATCTAATATACTGGATTTGCCACTTTCAGCAGACAATGAACTTGTACCCCAAGACCATCAATTTTGCTGAGAGTCCTGTCATTCCCTTTATTCTTACCTCTTGCATTTGATTTCCCATTTAAGACCTGGACCATCATTGTACCCTGAATAGCCATTGCCCATGTCAGAAGGACATTTCCTTTACATTGTTGCAGAGCTGATGGTTGTATTCTAGAAGGGGAGGGGAACAGGGTTTGGCGCTAGGAGAACACAATGAGCTGCTGATTGGCAGTCAGGATAGGCTGGGATATCTTGTGGCATGTGGATCACTATTGAGTAGGGTTGATAAGTCATGAGGATGGTAGAGAAGGGAGTGGGTTAGCTTGGTAGGGTAAAGGGTGGGAGTTTAGGTGCTCCCGTCTGGCCTTGGGGAGGGGTTGTGCAGAAGAGTGGAGGACTCAAGGGACTGTAGGTCTAAATACCAAATATGAGATTAACCAGGTGTGTTGCAGCTCTGGATTCCGGGATGTGGAAATAAACTTTAAGTAACAATGAAACAGGCTTCAGAGTTCAGTTTCTCCTTGCATACCACACAGGTAGCTAGGGGCAAGCATGCCAACTGAGAATTTTGGAAGTGGTGCCTTGTGTGTAGTTGGATGCCTTGTGTGTTTGGCCTTTTCCATGTGATTATACAGCAGAAAGATAAAGAACCCAATCAGAAAATTCCAGACTTCTTGCAAGTTGTAGGTCACTGATGTCCCATTATAATGGATGTTTCATTAAAATTGAACAATGTAGTGCACAAAACATCTGTTGTGCACTGTGATATTCTTCGAAGCAATCATTTTTTTAGTGTTACACCTTAAATCGAAGTGTCAATCCATTGTGCAGAGGAGTCTGAAAAACTCTTGTTAACACTCCAATCTGCCTCGTTTTACTGCTTCAGCTGGCAACTTACCCTGTGTGTGCTGCTTGTCTGAAGACTTATTTTGATGTCACAATCAGAAACTGTGCTGTTTACAACCTCAAGTGGTTGAATGGCTCCTCTTATTTTTCCCTCTCTGCTGGTTGTCTGATTTGTCAGTAGTCTATATATAGTACAGCACACATGATGCTGCAGGAACTACATTCCATTCTATATGCGTCTGTTTGAAGCCAAATTCTCCCACTGGTCTGAAATGAGGTGGACCAGCCTCATGAGTGCTAATTAGTCCTGAGTGTATGAGACACCATATTTAATTAGATTGACTACAAGCAACAAAGGACTTACTAGTCATTTGCTGCTTGTAGTCAATGTAATTAAATGTTAGCCAAGGCCAAGTGTGATTGACGTTTGTTTTTAGAGCCACTTCACATCAGTGAAGTGTTCAATTTGGTGTTTACAGTCAGCTATCACATACAGCATGCTCCAAGATTTGTATTTTGTCCATCAAGAGATGTGCCAAAACAATGACATAATCGTGAATATCAGATTAATATGCAATCACAATATTTGTAACTATATTTGCTTTTTTTTACTGCTGGATCTCAGCAATAAAACTAACTTAACCATTTTTTCGGAAAGCAAACATGTGATTAATCCTTGCTCAACTAACCAATATCAGTTGAACATAATATACTGTCACCTAAGTGACTCAGTGACCTTAGCACATCATAGAGTGGCTGGGCGCACCTGTTAAGTTAACCATCCCACACCAGGCAAAATACTTATGAAGCAACTGGAGCTGGAAGTTAGTTCAGCGTAAGGAACTTGCTGAAAGGTGTGACTGACACTATCAAAACTGGCCATCCAGGTTTTCCAGTTTTAAGTCCAGAGGCATCAATGGAAGAAGCAAGAGAAGGACTGAGTTTCTTGACCCACAAGAGCTCAGCAAGTCTGCCAGGCACAAGTAGAGGGACACTAACTTGAAATAAACAAGAGACTTGAAACTTCTTTGATTTACATTCTGTGCTGCTAGAAGTTTTGTTACCACAGAAATATAGTCAAGGACAGCATAGGTACATGAAAACACTATCTGAAAACATCACCTGCTTTTGCACCAGTTTCCAGAGGTTGTGGTCCACATTGGTACCAATGACATGGGTAGGAACAATGATGAGGTTCTGCAAAGGGAATTCAGGGAGTTAGGTGCTAAGTTAAAGGACAGGACCTTCAGGGTTGAGATCTCAGGATTGCTACCCGTGCCATGTGCTAATGAGGTCATACAGTGTAACACATGGCTGAAGAGGTGGTGCAGGAGGAGGGCTTCAGATTTTTTGGATCAATGAGCTCTCTTCCAGGGAAGATAGAACTTGAACTAGAGGGGGACTAATATCCTATTGGAATGGTTTGCTCATGCTGCAAGGGATGTGGGGCATTAAAGGAGGGGGAACCAGAGCACCAGAACAGTTAGTGGAGTAGTTGTAGAGAAAGATGTTGTTAAGTCTGTATCCAAAGTCTGGAATCAAGAGGTTGAGCAGAGGTAGGACTGGCAGCTCAATGTTCCAGGGTTCCATTAGGCTTTATGGCTAGAACTGAGGAATAAAAAGGTATGACTACATTACTGGGATTATATTATAGACCACCCAACAGTTCATGGGATTGAGAGAAGCAAATTTGTAGGGGGATTCTAGACTGCTGCAAGAAACATAAGATTGTAATTGTAAGTGATTTTAACTTTCCACATATTGATTGAGACTTCCATACTATAAAAGGGTTGAATTGGAAAGAGTTTGTCAAGTGTGTACAGGAAAGCTTCCTTAATCAATACATAGAGGTTCTAACTAGAGAGAGTACAATACTAGATCTCCTATTGGGGAATGAGACAGGGCAGATAACAGAAGTTTGTGTCGGGGAACACTTTTCATCTAATGATCAAAATGCCGTTGTTTTTTAAATAATTATGGAAAAGGATAGATCTGATCCTCAGGTTGAGATTCTACATTGGAGAAAGGCCAATTTTGATGGTGTCAGAAAGGATCTGGCAAGTGTGGACTGGGATAGGTTGCCCTGTGGCAAAGGTGTATTTGGTAAGTGGGAGGCTTTCAAAAGTGAAATTTTGAGTACAGAGTATGTGTGTTCTTGTCAGAATAAAAGGCAAGGGTATTGGGTTTAGGGAACCTTGGTTTTCAAGAGGTATTGAGACTATGAGATATGAGTCTATGAGAAAAAGGAGGTGCATGGCAGGTATAGGCAGATAGGAGCAAGTGAGGTTTTTGAAGAGTATAAGAAATGCAAGAGGACACTTAAGAAGGAAATCAGGAGGACTAAAAGAAGGTATGAGGTTGCTCTAGCAGAAAAGATGAAGGAGAATCGTAAGAGATATATTAAGAGCAAAGGATAGCAAGGTGCAAAATTCTTCCTCTGGAAGGTCAGAATGGCAATCTGTACATGGAGACAAAAGAGGTGGGGAGATCTTAAGTGGATTTTTTGCATCTGTATTTACTTGGGAGATGGACACAGAGTCTATAGGTATGAGGCAAAGCAGCAGCGAGGTTCTGGATCCTATACAGATTCCAGAGGAGGAGGTGTTTGCAGTCTTGATGGAAATTAGAGTGCATAAATCCCCAGAGCCTGATAATGTGTTTTCTTAGACTCTGTGGGAAGCTGGTGCAGAAATTGCCGGGGTCCTTGCAGAGATATGTCAAACATCCTTAGTCATGGGTGAGGTACCAGAGGATTAGAGTTTAGCTAATGTTGTTTACAAGGGGCTCTAAGAATCAGCCAGGAAATTATAGTCTGGTGAGCCAGACACGTAGTGGGAAAGGTATTGGAACGTATCGTAAGGGACTAGATATATAAGTATTTGTATAGCCATGGATTGATTAGAGATAGTCATCATGGCTTGGTGTGTGGCAGGTCGTGTCTAACCAATCTTAGTGTTTCTCGTGGATTACCTGGAAAGTTGATGAAAGCAAGGCAGTGGATGTTGTCCACATGGACTTCAACAAGGCCTTTGACAAGGTCCCACATAGGAGATTGGTCAAGAAGGTTCAGTCGCTTTGCATTCAAGATGAGATAGTTAATTGGATTAAACATTAGATTTGCAGGGACTGCTAGTAGCTAGTTGCCTCTCTGTCTGGATGCCTGTGACTAGTGGTGCGCCACATAGATCAGTGCTGGGCCTGTTGTTGTTTGTCATCTATATCAACAAGCTGGATGCTAATGTGATAAACCTAGATCAGAAAATTTGTGGATGACACCAAGATTAGGGGTGTTGTGGACAGCAAGAAAACCTATCCAAACTTGCAGCAGGATCCGGACCGGCGAGAAAAATGAGCTGAAAGTTAGCAGATGGGATCTAATGCAGACAAGTGCAAGGCGTTGCACTTAAGTGGGACCAGCTGGGGCAGGTTATATACAGTAAAGTAAGGAGCACTGAGGAGAGTCTGTAGAACAGAAGGATCTATGAATATAGATCAATAATTCCTTGAAAGTGGCATCACAGATTAATAAGGTCATAAAGAAAGTTTTTGGCATATTAGTCTTTGTAGATGAATGTATTAAGTACAGGATATTATGTTGAAATTGTATTAGATATTGTTGAGGTCAGATTTGGAGTATTATGGTCACATACCTACAGGAAAGATGCAAATAAGATTGAAAGAATGCTGACAAAATTTACAAGGATATTGACAGGACTTGGTCCTGAGTTATATGAAAGGTTAAATAAGATAGTTCATTTCCTAGAACATAGAAGATTGAAGAGATCTTTAATAGTTATAAAAAATTCTTGAGTATAGATAGGGTAAATGCAAGCAGGCTGTTTCCACTAAGGTTGGGTGAAACTGCAATTAGAGGTCATGGGTTAAGGCTGAAAGGTGAAGTGTTTAAGCAGAATTAGGAGGAACTTCTTCACTCAGAGGATGATAAGAGTGAAACGAGCTGCCAGCGCAAATGATTTAAGAGGAATTTAGAAGAAATTTGGACAGGTCCCCAGATGGGAGGGTTATGGAGGGTATGATCCAAGTGCAGATCGATAGAGCTAGGCAGATTGATGTTTTAGCAACGACTGTTTCTATTCTGTAGTGTCTATGCCATGCTTCATGCACTGGAGCTCCAACTTTCATAGTACCTGACAAGTTAGAGCTGGGAACTAATGTTCAATTCTCTCACCATACCTTCACACATTCAATAACACTCCAACCATTCCAATATTATCATTCATCTGGCACAGCTGGCTGTATATTTAACCATGACATTCATGCCATCCAAATGCTATTGTGCAAAACACACTATTACACTTACCTCTCCAACAGCGCAAGGTGACAGGTAATCAGTACCAACAAATTTGAATGAGAAAGGTGATAACACCACATCCCTCCTACTAGAGTCCCCTAAATAGTGCTGATGTCAGCGTGAGTGCCATGATCTTTCCCGATCCATAACTAGCAGTGCCAGCAGATGATTGGTAACAGTGGTGTATGAAGCTCAAAGTTTTCCTTGTATTCTATTTTTCCCTCATCCCACATGCACTTATGATGTGCAAGTTCCAAGTGCTATTAACATATACCTTTTAATCTCCCTAATCTCCATGATATTGCCCTTATACTTTCTCTCTTAAAATAGCCAGCTAGCCAGTTAGCAGCTGCTGGTACCATGACTGAGGTGACAGTTCTGTTGGGTTTTATCGTTTCTGATTTTTCCACTTGCTTTGTACAGTAGAAGATATTGAGATGCAACCTACTATGAATTTGTAACATTTAAGATAGAGCACCAATATATATTTTATGCTCTATACTGCAGGTTATTTCCATGTAATTTTAATTATTTATGACTAGAGGAATCTGCTTCTTTGTGATATTTGTGTTTTTTCCCATGTTGCAATGACACTTTTCGTCTAAGTAAAAATTGCAGAGTAATCCCCCAATGTGCATAGATGCATTGGAAAGTAGATGTGGTTTGTTGTGCTGTCAAGTAATCAGAGCAACTGCATATACATCTCACAAAGGCAAGTTACTGTATTAATTGTTTATGTTAACCAGAAAGAAATTGTGGTCAGTGCAATTGACATTGAGTTAGTGAAATACCAGTGCGTAAAAAGAACATGGTAGCTGCCTCAATGACTATCGTCCAGTTGCACTTTACGTCCACTGTGATGGAGTTCTTTGAGCGGTTAGTGATAAAACATATCAACTCTTGCCTGAGAAGCAACTTCAAGCCATTCCAATTTACCTACCATCACAGCAGGTCAGCAGCAGATGCTATTTCATTGGCTTTTCACTCAAACCTGGAACATCTAGATGGAATCATCAGAATGCTGTTCATTGACTACAGCTCAGTTTTTAATACTAACATCCCCTCAATGCTAATCAATATGCTTTAAGACCTAAGCCTCGTTACCTCCTTGTGCAACTGGATCCTCAATTAGCTCACTTGCTTTCCTCACTCAGTTTGGATTGGCAACATCTCCTCCACAATCTCCATCAGCATAAGTGCACCACAAGGCTGTATGTTTAGCCCCCTGCTCTACTTGCTTTATATTTATGACTGCAAGGCTAAACACCGCTCTGCGCCACCACTGTCATTGGCTGAATCAAAGGTGGTGACAAATTAGCATATAAGAGAGAGATTGAAAATTTGGCTGAATGGTGCCACAACAACAACAACCTCTTAATGTCAGTAAGACCAAGGAGCTGATTATTGACTTCAGGAGGAAACCAGAAGTCCATCAGCCAATCCTCAACAGAAGACCAGAGGTGGAGAGGGTCAACAACGTGTCCCAGCAAGTTAGTGTCATTATGAAGAAAGCACAGCAATGCCTCTACTTTCTTAGAAGTTTGTGAAGATTTGACATATAATATAAAACTTTGATAAACTTTTACAGATGCATGCTGAAGAGGATATTGACATGGTACATCATGGCCTGGCATGGAAACACTAATGCCCTTGTATGGAAAAGCCGACAATATGTAATAGATAACTTCACTCAACTTCATTCGCTCCATCACTAAACTGTTCCCACAACCTATGATCTCACTTTCAAGGACACTTAATCTCATGATTTTTGATATTTATTGTTTATTTATTTATTACTGGGTTTTTTCCTCTTTATGTATTTGCATTGTTCATTGTCTAGTGTACATTAGTTGTTTGTCCTGTTTGGTGCGGTCTTTCAATGATTCTGTTGTGTTTCTTGTATTTACTGTGATTGCTCACAAGAAAATGTATGTCAGGGTTGCATATGGTGGCATATATGTACTTTGATAATAAATTTACTTCAAACTTTGAGCTTTGGAATGCAAATACAGTACACTGTTGTATGAAAGCATTCCTTGAGTGGGACCAAAGATTTGCCAAATGTCCTCTGCTCAATCTGCATGTCTATTTGAAGCATTACTGTATTTCTCACTGCATTCTCAATAAACTTGACACCAAAAAGAGGTGTTGAGCATAGGTGTAAAACAGGCTTGATTTGTGCAGAATGCTAGTAGTTTGAGGCAGTATGGAAACTGGACATCTGCAGATAGGAAGTCTACAATAGGTCATCAAAACTGCTCATTGCATCACTGGTACCAGCCTACCCACCATCAAGGACACATATACAGAAAGTGCAGTGAAGGGGCCTGTAACATCATTTAAAATCCCACCCACCTTGCCCATGGACTATTTGTCCCAATCCCATCAGGGAGGAAGCTACATGGCAAACAATCCAGACCCGTTACTCTCCCCAAGCAGTAAGGCTGCTGAACACCTCCACCCACCAACCCATCCAGCCACACACCCCAACACCACTACTTTATCATTTCCGTAAGGTCAGAGTCACCTTATGTATAGACATTTCATGGACATATAATCATTATGTGTATAAGCTGTCTTATGTATTAATATTTATTGTGCTCTTTATCTCATTGTGTTTATTCGTGTCTCAGGCGATCCAGAGTAACAATTATTTTTTTCTCCTTTACACTAGTGTACTGGAAATGACATTAAACAGTCTTGAACCACTTGAAACCCTGGGACTTTTGCTCATATGATACTTAGTCAACTTTCAATTTTGATGCTGATTCTTGTTAAGCGATTAAGTTTATGCTTTTTGATTTCCAGCAACACTCCTTGTGATCATAAAGTGAAAGCAACCATTTTAATTCCGAAAACATTGTTTTGAGGCCTGTGTTGCTTTCCATCCTACTTTATCATCAATGACCTTCATCACCAATTAGGCTGGGGTGATCTTTGGGGAATTGTTAGTATCTCCAACAAATACTAGGTGAGAGCTAGTGGTGTAATTGTGCCAAATAGTTCATTATAGTTATTGAGCAGTCCAACCCACGTTAATATAGGACTTCATTCTAATGCTATGGGTGCTCACCAGTCAGCTACATTTTCTGTTCCCTTCCCCATCCCACCCCTGCAACCAAGAACTCTGCTTGTCCTTTTAAAATAATATACAGTATATATAGCTTCTGGGTTGCTGAACAGCTGGAAGCAGTTCATTTAACAGTATCTGGTCACCCTTTACCAGATCCTAATCAAAAGAGTACAACCAATGGACCTCAAATATTTTGTCCTATCTAAGTATGTAATTGAACCTCTGTATACATATGTATGTGCACCCCACCCTTTTCAACTTAGCCTCCTGAAACAGACACATTGACTCATCATCATGAATATCCTAAACAAACTGATTACTGGTGATCAGCAAAAAGGCAGTAATTTAGCCTTAACATCACCATCTAAAAACAGAAAATTGGCCTCAAGGTATCTGTTTATGTCATTGAACATTACATTTTGGGTCAATTACCTTTGAAAATCAGGCTCTGCTGTAAATGATGAAGAACAAAAAGCTGTTATATCAATTCACAAAAGATTTCATTCAATCATGTATGTAAAACCTAGAACATAGAATCTCTCAACAGTGATGAGCTGTGACCCCAGCTCCAAAGATAAACAAATGCAATGAGCTATTGTAATATTATAAAAGGAGTTTTAAGACTTATTGTTTATAATTCATGATTATTTATACAGGAGCTTGAAAATAGGGAAAACTGTAATTTCAACTTGTATTTGTAATAAACAAAATTATTGATAGTTAAGTTAGAATCAATTGATCTGATTGTCCTTGTTAATATGATCTGTTGAAGTAGTCATTAATTAACTTAAATAAATTGGACTTATGAAGTAGGTTTGAATTTTTCTTGAAAAATTCAGAACCGTGTGAATATTTTGACATCAGAAGTTTCTTGATTACTCCATTGAAATCCCAGATTAATCATGAGTATTTTCCATTTCTCAATCAGTGCACAGTTTTGATTTTTAACAATCTTTGCTTATCCACATGAATGCAGAGCTGTTTTATTTTTCTTCTGCCAACCAAACAATTGCTCAGTTTTGATGATCAATGGCAGAGAGTCTGGTAAAGGGAAGATGGTAGACATTGTCTACTTAGACTTCATCAAGGCCTTTGACAAAATCCCACATGGGAGGCTGCTCTTGACATTCAGGATGAAGTACCCAATTGGATTCAGCATTAGCCTAGAAGGAAAAGCCACAGAGTGGAAGTAGATAGTTGTCTCTCTGACTGGAGAACTATGAATTGTGGTGTGCCACAGGGATCAGTGCTGGGTCTATTTTTTTTATCACTTTTATTAATGATTTAGATAATAATATGGTATAACAAAGAGACCTAGGAATAAGAATCCAAAGCTCTTTGGCATCACTGGCAGATGGTCATAAAGAGAGCTTTTGTCACATGGGTCTTGAGTACAGGAGTTGGGATGTTATATTTAAGTTGTCCAAGATGGCAGTGAGGCCAAATACTGTATAGTGTGAAGTTCTCATCTACCTAGAGGAAAAATATCAGTAAGTTCAACAGACTGAAGAGAAAATGTATAAGGGCCCTGCTGAGACTTGAGGACCTGAGTTGGTCTTCTTGAGGGAAGGTTGAATAGGTTAGGACTATTCCTTGGAGCGCAGGGTGATGCGGGGAGTTCTTGTAGAGGTGTAGATGCAAACAGGCTTTTCCCCTCAGGTTGAATGAGACTAAGTTAGAGGTCATAGTTTTAAGGTGAAATATTTAAGGGGCATCTAAGGAGTAAATTCTTCACTCAGTGGGTAGTGCAAGTGTGGAATGAGCTGCCAGTTGAAGTGGATTGTCTTGTAACACTTGAGGAAGTTTGGATAGGTATTTGGATAAGGGGGATTTGGAAGGAGAGGTGCAAGAATTGTAAGGGATATGGTTAAGGTAGATAATCACAGTCTTTTTCCTAGAGAAGGGGAGTCTAAAACTAAAGGGCCTAGATTAAAGGAGGAGGGGTGAGATTAAAAAGTGATCTGAGAGTCAACTTGGTTACAAAGAGTGTGGTAAGTATGTAGAAAAAGCAGTCAGAGGAATTGGTACAAAGTTTGAGGCATTTTGACAGAGACTTTTAAAGTGATTTAGGACTTGCTTAGGTAGACAACTTGGGCAAAATGGATGAGTAGGGATGAAGGGCCTGTTTCCACACAGTATAACTCTGTGATAAGAAAAATCCATTTTTCCAGAAATCATAATGTTGGTGTCACATACCTGCATTAAATATTAAATCACGGTCCCATCCTTTTTTTGTAGGCTGAAGTTACCACACAGAATGAAGATGAAGATAAGCCGCTTAGTTTGGCCTGGCCAGATACAGCACGTAAACGAATTATCTTTCTAGTTATACTGCCTATTGTGTTCCTATTGTGGTTAACCTTGCCTGACGTTAGGAAGAAGGTAAGCATCTGTACAGATTTTCTTTTCTCAGTGTTTTAATGCATGCACAGTACTGGGAAACTGCGTCTGCAACAATGAAACAAATGAAAGTGGAGAGCAAGAATGAAGCTGAGGAAAAGGAGGCAAACAGGTCTCTAAAATTTAATAGTAGAGAGACAGGGTCAGGTTCATTTGTTTAAACACATAGATTGAATAAAAGCTCAGTTCCATTGTCTCTTTAATACATACAACATAAAATTAATGTTATATTTAATTTAATTTCTACATCAAAGAAATCTTTAGAAGTAATTGTTAGAAGTTTTATCCTGTGCAAGACTATTAATCTCAAGGGGAAGGGGAAATTATGTTTTTAGGCAGGAACTAAATTGGGAATGGATGTACTCAGGAAAACGCATAACAAGAATGTGGAGGTTGCTTATAGGAAACACTTGAGATTCTGGATAGGTTTGTCCCATTGATGGAGGGAAAGGGAAGTGAAGGAACCATAATTGACAAGAGATGTGGGATATCTAGTCAAGAAGCTTCGTCAAAGTTTAGGAAGCAAAGATCAGACAGAGCTCTAGAGAGTACAAGATGCCCAGGAAGGATCTGCAGAATGGATTTAGGAGAACTAGAAGGAGGCATAAGGAGGCAAAGATGAGTAAGATTAAGGAACCCCCCCCCCCAAGGCATTTTACATGCACGTGAAGAGGAGAAGGATGACTAGAGTGATTAGAGTGATGGTAGAACCAATCAGAATAGTAGAGGAAGCCTGCCTGGAGTTGGAGGAGGTTGGGAGGCCCTTAATGAATACATTGCTTCAGTATTTACTAGCGAGAGAGACCTTGACATTTGTGAGGACAGAGTAAAACAGGTTGATATGCTAGAACATGTCAATGTTAAGAAAGCGTATGTGCTGGAATTTTTGAAAAACACTAAGATTGATAAATCCCTGGAACTGGATGGGATATACCCCAGGTTACTATGGGAAGCATGGGAGGTGATTGCTGCATCTTTGGTGACATCCTCACTGGCACAGGCGTAGTACCAGATGATTAGAGGGTGGCAAATATAATTCCTTTGTCCAAGAAAGAGTGTAAGGATAACCATGGGATTACAGACCAATGAGCACTATAAAACCTTGGTTAGACTACTCTTCAAACATTGTGTTCAGAAAGATGTGCAAGATGTAGAGAGAGTGCAGAGGAGATTTACTAAGATGGTGCTGGGACTGAAGAGCATGTCTTATAAGGATAGGTTGAGCAAGCTAGGGCTTTTCTCTTTGGAGCAAAGAAGGATTAGAAGTGACTTGATAGAGATATGCAAGATGATAAGAGGCATAGATCAAGTTGATAGACAATGGTTTTCTCAGGCCAGAAATGGCTAATAAGAGGAGGCATAATTTTAAGGTGATCGGAGGAAAATATAGAGGGGATGTCAGAGATAAATCTTTAAAAAGGAGTGGTGAGTGCATGGAATGCTCTGCCAGGACTGGTGTTAGAGGCAGATACATTAGGGCTATTTAAGAAACTCATAGATAGGATGATAGAAAAATGGAGAGCTATGTAGGAGGGAAGGTTCAGATTGACCTTAGTATAGGTTAAAATGTTGGCACAACTTCGTGGGCTGAAGGACCTGTACTGCGCTGTCATGTTCTGTATTCTATGTTCTAAAGAAATAAAATTATGGGATATTGAACATTTCTTGTAAGAGAAATTACAATTCCATCACTCAGTATGAAACTTATTTATTAGCAAACATAATGATTAAATATGGGTAAATATTGATCCTCTGATTGCTGGGTGGAGAAGCAAATGCCATGTATGTTAGAATAAAAGGAAGCATTGCAGATGCCTCAAGTATCATTCAGAGAATTTGAGGGAAATTTAGAATTGATGATTGCAGCATTATTCATTTTATGAATTTCTTAATGTATTTAGGACAAATCAAATAGAACTTGTGCCTAATTTGATCCTACTTAAGACTGGAAGATTTATGATCAGTATGTTCAGTGGAAGTATTTTCTTATAACCCAATTTCTTTTTATACAACCTCTATCGTAACACTGAGATAGTGAAGATGCTAGATGAAGCATTGGTGTGATTTGGTGTAAAGGAAAGTGGGAATTATGTGGAAAGCTTGTTTGTTAAAGAAATAATCCATGCCCACTCCAGAGATATAAATAACTCCATAAAAACAAGCTATTTTGCTGGTTAACAAAATAATTTACTATTACTGGAAAATTGCTTGTACATTTAAAGTTACATAAGTTGATACCCAAGTTTGTTTTGAGTTGTGCTGATTTAGGAGTGTACACTCAAAAATGACACACGCTTTTCTCATGTTGCAGAGCTCCAGGAAATTTTTTGTAATTTCCTTCTTTGGATCAATCACCTGGATTGCAGGCTTTTCCTATCTAATGGTCTGGTGGGCTCACCAGGTAAGTACGTTCATTTCCAGTAATTATGAACCATTGTTTTATTGCTTGTCTCATTAAGTAGTTATCGGATAGTGAATCTTAATATCTTTAACCTAAGAGAAAGTCAACCCCCTGTTGTAAGTAAACTAGAAGAATGTATGTACAGTACATAAGGCTCATATTCTGAAATCTGGAAACTAATTTTGAAAGTAAATCTTGACACACTTTACTGCATCACATGTTTAGTTATTGTATACAAAGGGCTGAATATTTACAACAGGGACATCTTCTGAGGTGATTGACAAAGTCTATAAAATCTACACCAGGGATTCCCAAACAGTTGATGGTAGAGGTCCATGGCAAACAAAGTTTGGGAACCCCTGATCTAGACCGTAGATGTCTTGGGAGAAATAAATACAACTGTAGAATGAAAACACCAAAATGCTAATTAAAATCATGGGATTTCTTTGTATTTTAAAAGGGTATGTTTGTATTGGTCATTATAAAAGTGATTATTTATCAACCTGAGTGATTAGATACATTATAACTAAAACAAATTCTCTGTCTGTATTTTCAGATGAAAAAAATCAAATAAAATTAATGAATTGCATATGCATTTGCCACATTAGTAAAGGTTAAATTCCAGGTAACATAGGTAGTTATCCTGAACAAATTTTAGCCTTTGAAGATGTTAATTATATGTCTAGTGTCGATGTAAGAATGTTAGGCTTACTGTACTCCATTTTTGTTTCTACATTATGCCAATGGCATGCTGTGCCATGACAAGAACTGGCACTGCAGTTGAATCTGGAAGCTGCTTTCAATTACTCTTTCCCTTTCCTTCCTGGGACTTGCCTGAGAGCCACTGCTCTGCAGAAATTAACCAACACTTCTCCCTTGCATTTGCTGACCATGACCCCATTCTCCTACTGAGTTGAGTGGTGAGGCTTGAAATTTAGACCCAGTCTGAGGAAAAAGTAAGGAAGCAATAGTCCAAGATGGTCAAAAATTAAAAGGTAATATTACTTGCTAGTCACAAAGTGACCAGAGATTTGACTTCTCTTTGATGCAGTGTTATTTTCAAAAATTGCTTTTTAAAGGATTAATACCTTTTCCAATGTTTCCTGATGTTTGCTCAATGTTCGATTTTATTCACAATTCCTCAGTGAATGAAGCAGTCCTTGCCTGCATGCAGCAAAACCTGAACAATACACTGATCACTGGGAAGTAATATTCATCCTGAGCAATGACCTTTTCAAACACCTAACCTTGACAATCAGTGGCATTTCCTACAATTAATATCTGGGAGTCATCATTGATCAGAAACTCAACTAGACCCAGCCACGTGAGGATAGAAATCCAGCACTGAGTGACTCACGCCCTGCCTTCCCAAGGTCTTCCCACAACCTGCAAGACACAAGTCAGGAGCATGACAGAATAATCTCCACTCACCTGATATAGTGCAGTGCCAATAACTCTCAGGAATTCTAACACAATCCAGAACAAAGCAGCCTGCTTGATTGCCTGATCAGCACCCATCAACCAGTCTGTAATTCATACACCACCAGCTGCAGTGTGTTCCTCCTTGCGGCATGGTAGCTGAGTGGTTAGCACAACACTTCACAGTGCAGATGACCAGGGTTCAATTCCCATCACAGTCTGTAAGGATTTTGTACATTCTCCCCGTGACCACATGGGTTTCCTCTGGGTGCTCTGATTTCCTCCCACAGTCCAAAGATGTACTGGTTGGCAGGTTAATTGATCATTGTAAATCATCCTGCGATTAGACTAGGGTTAAATAAGGGGGTTGCTGGCCATTGTGGCTCAAAGGGCTCTACGCTGTATCTCAATAAATAAATAATTAGCATCCAGTAACTATGGTATCAATTAGCTTATTATGTAATTCTCCGAGCCAGAAAACTAGAAAAACAAATAACATAACATAAATAACCTAAATTTATAAATAACATTAAACATTAAATACTTGCTTGGATATGTGCAGGCATAAGCTTGACACCATTCAGTTCAAAATCATCCACTGATTGCTGTTGCATCCACTACCCTAATTCGTTCCTTCCATTACCAGCATGCAGAGGACTGCAGGGTATCTCTAATACAAACTTCATTGCAGTTACTCCCCCAAGTGACTCCAAAAACACCTCCCAAACCTGTATTTGCTATCGTCAATAAGGAAAAGGGTTTCAGATACATGGCACACCATTACCTATATCTCCCCTCTATGCTGCAGACCATCTTGAATTAGAAATATACCACCACTTTTTTACCATTGCTTGGTCAAAATCACATAATCTCAATCCAAGAATACCTTCACTAAGAAGAATGTTTTTAAATCTACAAAAAACTAGTACTGTGATTGGTAAAACTGGTAAAAACCAAAGTTAGATCGCATTCAAGGCTCCATTTTTTTTCTTGCAAATAGATTTAAGTTTTAGCTACTAAACATAACAGTGGCAATTAGGTATTTTTAAAACAAACAGAAGATGGCTACCTTCCTGTTAAAACACAGAGAGATATTTGAGTTTTAGAAAGCAAGTGCAGCTAGAAACAATCAAGTTTAAGAAAAAGTGCAGCATGTTTTTTTTTCCCTTTCAAGCAGTATGCTTCCTTCGCAAAAGGAAAGATGATTGTGTTTTTTTTAAATAAGCAGAAAATGGAAGCATTCTTGGGTTCATAAGCAGTGAGTACTGGGTGATGATAATCACATAAAAAAGAGCCAAATTGGCTGGCTACATTGAAAAGATTGGCATGTTGGATTACACAAGAGATAACTGAATATTGTATACTGAGTGGATTGAGCAGTACTTTATAGCAAACGCAATAACTGATGAGAAGTGAATGCCAATTTTGCTGAGTGTATTGGATTTAAAAGCATACAGTTTGCTTTGAAGTTTAACTGCTCTATCTAAACCAGCCAAAAAGAACTTTGCTGATATCATGAAAGTAATTCAGGAACAATTAGAACCAAAGCCTTTGTTGACTGCAGGAAGTTTTAGGTTCTATAAGAGGAATCAAAATGAAGGGGAGTCCCTTCCAGCGTACATGGTTGATTTGAAGAGATTGAGCATAGTCAGTTCAATAATGGGCTTAATGATGTACTGAGAGGTTATTTAATTTGTGGAATCTAAAAGAAAGCATTCAAAAATGGTTCCTAACTGAAAGCACAACATACATTTAAAAGATCAGTTCAAATAGCTGTATCAATGGAAACATCAACAGAGATGCAATTGAGTTGCAGTCAGTAATGAAAGTGAGGTAAATGAAATTGCAATGTCTAAATAGAAACCTATTTGTCTGAACAAATAGTGTTACCATTGTGGCAGGGGCTCATGTACACTAGACCAATGCAGGTTTAAAGGTAAAATGTGCAGAAAATGCAACAAAGTAGGACACATACAAAGAGCAGACAAAAGTAAATGGAATGCACAGGAAAAGAAAAGGCTAAAAAATAAAGTTGCAGTTTCAGAAAGAGCACTAATCTATGTGCTGTTGATGGAAAATCTGATAATGATGCAAGTGACACAAGACTGGATAACCTTGTCATGTACAATGTGAAAACTGACCACAGCTTACACCAGAAGTGAACGGAAAATTAATTGGACACTGGCTTGGATGTTTCAGTCATTCCAGAAAGTAAGTTTGAATGGCATTTTAAAGACACAGAACTGAAGTCTGCAGGTATCCAATTAAGAAGTTGTAATGGAGAAAAGATAACCCTGGTGAGAATGACATTAGTAACAGTGTAATAACCAACCAACAAGCCACACTTGGCTTGGTTATGGTGAAAACAGCAGGACCAGCATTGTTGGGACACGATTGACTGAGACAACTACAACTTGGTTGGAGATCCATCCATCATTTGCATGCCACACCCTCTGCGATGAAGTCATCTGAAAGGTACTGAATGATACCACGACTGTCTAAATTGAGTGTTGGTGCCAACCACTTGGACTCTGGTAGGAAAGCTTATTGGATCAAGGAAGGACCATGCTGCTCAGAGGAAGCATGAAAGTGACAAAAGCAGTTGTCGGACTACAATTGTTTTTGTAGGCAACATATCTGAGAAAGCTTCTGATATGTTAATCAGGCAGTTACTTGTGAAATGTGACTTGATTTTAAGCTGGAAGAGAATTCAAGAAGCTTCAGGAAAGTTGCAAGCATTTGGCTTTTGTGAGTATAGAGAGCCAGAACCTATTCTGCATGTATTAAGATTATAGTATCAACTTCAAATGGGAGACAAAAAGCTGCTTGTAAAAGTAGATGCAAAGACCAAAGCCTAGGCGGATGAGTGGAAGGCCAAAGCAAAAGGAGTCAATGGAAATATGAAAAGAGAGGATTCGTCAGATGATGTTGTGGATGAGGAACCCAAGAGATGTCAGATAGTAAAGGGAGCAATAGAAGGATTATTAAGAGAATAGTCCAGTGAACTAAATGCTCCTTCCCAGGATCAAGATGCACAATCTAGAAAGAAGAAAAAGGAAAAGAAAGAGGAGGTGACATAAGTGCTATGGAAATGGAAGAGAATAAACGACACCTAACCTCTCAGGAAATTAGCAAATTCAGAGATACTCAAAAAGGAAGGCGAGAAAAAGAAAGACAAGAGACTAAAAAAGGGAAAGGGCACAAAAAGAGCGCGAGTGAGAAAGGAAAAGGCATAAAGGAGAGAAGGAACATGAGAAAGAAAAAAAAGCAGGATAAAGAGAGAGAAAGAAGCTGAGAATATGAAGGAAGCAAGGATCAAAGTAGATCCATAGAGGAAAGCCAAGAAAAGGGGAAGAGAGGTGTCCATAGCTGTCCAAACCACTTCCTGCAGTCCCAGATTAAACTCCTACAGCCACCACGGAGGAGTCATCAGAAACAGAGATTGTTCCACAGCCACAAGTCTCTCCTGCCAAGCAGAGTGACCCCACCACCCCCCACCCACCTCGTCAGGAAAGACATTGTCCCACTAGAGTAAGATAATCTACACAGTGATTAAATCTCCAGGCCTAAATGAGACTATTTAAAATTTACTATGCTGTGAATGTCTATATAGTAGTTTTATTAAGTATACTGTTTATATTGTATATGTTTATAAATTGAGATGCATTTGACCTTGAGTTTGGGGTTTATAGCTAAGCAGGAAGGAGTGTTGTATAATTAATATTTGAGTAATGTACATACATTGTTTGATTAAGCATTCTTTATTATTTACATAATGGATTGTGTGTTATGTGTAAGAGTAATTGAATTGTATATGTCATGAAGCTATCCCATGATAAGTGCACACCTTTCTTAAAGTAAAAAAAAAGCTAGACATGCATTACAAGCTCTGTCACTTTCAAAATTGTCCAGCTAATCCAGCATTTCTATGGTAACTTCACCTGCACAGTTGAGGTCTACAATTTGAGCTTTGAAGTCAAGATAGGAGTCAGGCAAGGCCGTGTAATGTCAGTAATATTATTTAACCTGGTGATTGACTGTGTTGTGAGGCAAACAATGAATGATAAGCAGCAAGGTATTAGGTGGACTCTATTCTCTACTTTAGAAAACCTTGACCTTGTGGATGACCTCACATTACTATCACATACACGCCAGTACATGCAAGAGAAAACTCAGCACTTTAGTGACAGGTTGGACTCAAAGTCAGCCAGAGAAAGACTGAGACCATGGCCTTCAGTGTGGAATTTCTTCCTCCCATCAAGGCATATGACATCAACTGGCAGATTCACCTACCTGGGGATGATCATTCAGCAGAATGGAGGGACCAAGGACGACATCCAGTGTTGACTCAGCAAAGCTAGAAACGTCTTCAGATCAATGAGCAACACATACGGATCAACCAAGTATAGTGTCTACACCAAGGTGAAGCTGTACCAGAGCTGTGTTCTGTCCACAGAATACTGGCACATGACACAGAACAATCGTCATTCCATACCATGAGCCTCCAGAAGATCCCCTACATTTTCTGGCCAAGGAAGATCTCCAACCACACCCTACTCCTTCAGTGTCACCAAAAGGACATGGCCACAATCATCATGAGGAAACACTGGAGATGGATTGGAAATGTGATGAGAAGAGACACCAGCTCCGTCATCAAAACAGCACTTATAGGTCCCCTGAGGAGCAGAGACAATGAGGGAGACCACAGATAACATGGTGCCGTACCATAGAGACAGAAATATGGACCTGAAACAAACCTGGGGCACAGTAGAGAAAATGGTCATGAATAGAGAGAGATGGAGGATCTTCATTGCCGCCCTAAATGCCAGGGACGTAACAGGCAGTAACTATCTCCCCAACTAGATTTATGTTTCAGAGTTACAAGCCATAACAGTAGAATTTGTCAAAATTGGTGCTTAATGGTCAGTGTAGATTCAGTGGCCAAGGGGACTGTTTCTGTGCTTTGTGACTATCGCATTTATCTGTTGGAGAGAGAAATAGGTTAGTCCACAGAGAATCTCTGACAACCTCCATTAATCTGATCATCTTCTCTTCCTTCAAATTGATATATTAATTTGAATTATCAGACAATTAAGGTGCTAAATGTTCAGAATTACTGTTATATGTAGGACAGTCAGCCCTCCTTATCCATAGGGGATTGGTTCTGGTTGCATGCAGAACCCGGGGATAAGGAGGGCTGATTGTACCTATGAAAAAGAAGTTGTGGGATGATCTCAACAAAAAATCTTGCCATGATCCTTTGTGATCAGTGATCATTTTCTCAAGCTACGATTTTTTTTTAAGAAGTTCTTTTTATTCTCTGCTTGTAGTCAAATCTGTATACAATACTGTATCCAGAAAATGATTCAAGGTTCTTAATATTTCACATATGCTGAGTTAATCCTTTTCTCCAGGAATTGTTTAATTCAATTAAATTGATTTAGAAAGGTGATCTTTATGAATGAATCCTGATATAGTTGCAAGCTTTTCTTCTACTGGTGTCACATAAATCAATATTTATTCATTTATTTCTATAGGTTGGGGAGACTATTGGGATCACCGAAGAGATCATGGGATTGACGATTTTAGCAGCAGGCACTTCAATTCCTGACCTAATCACAAGTGTAATTGTTGCGCGGAAGGGACTTGGTGATATGGCAGTGTCCAGCTCAGTTGGAAGCAATATATTTGACATTACAGTTGGGTAAGTTCATATAAAGGAATTTTAACCTTGCCATCTATGTCAAACAGAATGCTTTCAGAATTGTGCCCAATTTTCTGTCATTTGTTGCATTTGTGCCCTTTCTATTGACCCCATATATACCAGCTGGCCACTGGATAACCAACTGGCCAACTCGCAGATCTGTTGCATTGTTCACTTGACTGTGTTTCAACATATTTATGTTTAAGTTCTCCCCTCTTCTATTATCTGAGGTAGCCATTCTATTTATAAGCCCAAGCAGTAAATGACAACATGGTGCTCAGTAGGGAGCACCATCACTGACCTCACAGATTATTAGGGGTGCACAAATGATCTCTGGTTTTAGCACTGACCCGTACATCCATCAACTCAATTAGAGTATTAATTAACAGAAGGCATTGAAGCTGAATTATTTCCTGTTTTCAGCTTCTCAAAACAAATAGTCTCTTACACATTCAATCCCTGACATGCCATTCCTGTAGCTTCCCTGCTATCTACCCAGACCAACTCTTACTTAACTCATTCTCTTTCCATTCAACTCCTAACCCTTTTCCTCCCCTTCCAGATCCATAATGCTTCCCTCTCCATAACACCTCTGAAAACCAACCTTTGGGTTCTCATCAACTAGGCCTCTATTTCTATCTGAATGTCTTTAAAAAGTTCTCAGCACCACGCGGAACTAACTTGAATCCTTTCATTTTGCACTTTCTCAGCAGAATGCAAACATGAGTACAATGTTGTTAAATTATTATGCTATTCAATGAAAGAACTATTACTTTCTAAATGATTCCAGCTTGACACAGTGGTACTGCTCAAACCTCTGCGACAGCAGGCTGAGTTTAACCCCCTTCCAGAATTTGACACATTGACCCTTTGCTGTAGTGCAATGGGATGCTGCATTTTAGTTAAGAGATGTTCTTCAAAGTGAGGTGTTTAACCCTATCCAGCTGAATCTAAAAGATCCCATGACTCTTTGGAGGACTTTTTGGCGCCGTGATAAGATTGACTGATAAGTATGCACTCTACACCAGTACTTGATGTGAAAGGCATCGTCTCTTTGGGGGCCTTGCTGTTGCTTGCATGGTGGGTGGTGGGAATGCTGATGCTTTATGCCAGAATAAGTAGGAGGGGGGAGGGTTGCTGTTGCTTGTGTGAGGGAGGAGGGGGCTTTGGGATGTTACGCCTGCAGCCCCCTCCTTTTTGAGAATCGCAGGATCTCTATTGATTTGGGTCAGGAGACCCAGGAAATGAGAGAGAGAGACGTGTGGAATGTCTTGACCCCCAGGCGATATAAAAGCTACAGGAAACGGCCATTGTCTCTTGGAGACGGACTTGTGTATTACAATACTGTGTTATGTGGAAGCCCTCAGGCAAAGTGGTTGAGGGAGGGATTGCATCACCCCAACCTGATTGACATCTGAGACCCTGTGAGTCAGGATAAAAGAGGGTCTGTGGGAACAGCCCCTCAGACACACCAGAAGAAACGCTAGCGATCCCGTAATAGCAGAAGCCGGTGGGAGGAGGCCACGTGCGTTCAGTTCCATTTGCCCCGGAACCAGTGGCTTTTACCACGGGAGAATGGCTTTTAGCTAACAACGGGGAACCCAACTCCCAACGACTCTCAAAGGATTGACATCATAAAAGGACTGGGCAAGTTTTAACCCGTATTTCTCTCAAACCAAAACACTGCAGCTTGAACAAACTAACAGTGACTTTTATATTTCCATCGAACAATACATTATCCCCTAGACAATGATAGAGCTATTTCTTATTGATTATTATTATACCCACGCTTTTAGATTTAGTATTGACGACGTATATTATCTGTATGTTTGCATTGATATTATTTTGTGTATTTTTATCAATAAATACTGTTAAAATAGTACCATCAGACTTCATCGGACCTCTCTATCTTTGCTGCTAAGTAATCCAGTTATGGGGTTCGTAACAACTTGGGGGCTCATCTGGGATTTGATACCAAAATGGAGGGCCAGTGAATCGGGCTTGTAAGTCCAAACTTGGATCTGGTTATGCAGGTAGCCAGACGGGAAACCAGCAAAGATGGATGTGGGTGAATTTATAGAAAACCCGACTCTGGAGGCACTAGAGGCGGCCACCAAAGCAGACTTGATAAATTTGGTGAAGGGGTTAAACCTCACAGAGGTGATGTTGTCAATGAAAAAGCGGGAGGTGTGAAGGGCAATAACTCAGTATTATATTGGGAAGAATGTGTTTGCAGCTGAGGTACTGGAAAATATTCCTGAAAAGGTACCAGCTAGTGGGACGGCTCAGCTAGAGTTGGAGAAATTAAGGTTGGAACATGAAATTAAGGTAAAGCAGCTGGAAGCAGCTGAGAAGGAGAATGAAAGAGCCGAGAGAGAGAGGGAGCATGCACTCCAGCTAAAGGAGTTAGAGGTGAAACAGGAGCAGGAAAGAGCTGAGAAACAAAGAGAGCATGAAATTCAGTTAAAACAGCTGGAAGCAGCTGAGAAAGAGAGAGAGAGAGATCCGAGAAAGAGAGAGAGTATGGGGAGGCAGAGAAACAAAGGAAGCATGACTTGGAGATGGAGAAGTTAAGGCAAGGGCAAAGAGATCAAGGGTCAGACTGAGAGGAGCGGGTTAATGTTAGTCGAGAGTTGAGGTTAGTACCTCCGTTCGAGGAGACAGATGTTGATAGTTATTTCTTGCTTTTTGAAAAGGTGGCAGTGAATCAGAAGTGGCCCAGAGATCAGTGGGTGGCGCTGTTACAAAGTGTGTTAAAGGGGAAGGCACAGCAGGCATATACGGCGTTGTCCATGGAGGAGGGAGAGGAGGAGATTTATGACAAAGTAAAGGCAGCCATTCTCCGGAGTTATGAGTTAGTACCTGAGGTGTATAGACAAAAGTTCAGAAATTTAAAGAAAGGGTGGAATCAGACGTATACCGAGTTTGCCTATGAGAAGGGTGGACTCTTGGAAGGGAAAGCAGCAGTCCCTATCGGATGTGCCAGGGTAATCAGTAAATCAACAAGAGAGCCCCGGGTAGACAGAGTACGAGAAGGGTCTGAGACTTGTCTGTCAAACGGAACTGTGTCTGTGAGGGAGGGAGATACACCAGTTCCAGTACGGATCTGGAGAGATACGGGGGCTGAGCTATCGTTGATCAGCAGCAAGGTACTAGATTTTGGTCGCAAGACGGGAATGGCAGCTGTGAAAGGAATAAGCAAAGGGACGACAATGGTGCCCTTACATAAGGTCATTATGGATTGTGAGCTGGTGTCTGGACCAGTTGAAATAGGGGTGCAATCAGAATTCCTGAGAACTGACGCGGACGTCCTTCTTGGTAACGATTTAGCCAGTGGTAAGGTTTGGTCAGCAATGATGCTGACAAGCCGGCTGGTGAGTGTTGCGGCCCCGCCCCTAGATTCCAAGATCTATCCCGCATGCACGATCACTCGCAGCATGTCGAGAAAGGCAGCTGAGAAAGGGAACAGTTTAAGTCCGGCCAGTTTCGATTTGGCCGAGACGTTTTTACCAACCCTGTACCACGAGGGTTTAGAGGGTGGTAAAACGAAGAGTAGTAAAGTGAAAGAGGGTAAGGGAGAGGAGGTAGACCTTCCCTTAGCGAGGAGAAAAGTTCTAGAGGCAGAAGATAAAGAAGAGAAACAGATAGAGCTGTTAAAGGGTCCAGGGTTGGACATGGATGATCTGTCTGGTTTGGCAGAACTGTTTGAAGAAGTTGAAAATTCTAAAGGTGTTCCCGGTAATGAAATGAGGGCAGTCCTAGATGGAAAGGGTGCCCTTACCTCGAAGAAGTCTGCTGGGTTGGCAGATGAGGTTGTTTCAGCCCGCGGGGTTGAGTTTACTCCAGAGAGTAGCTGGGAGAATCAGGGGAATTTAGAATTTGGACCAGGTACAGGTATTGAAAGCCTGGAAGAGGCAAATGTCCCATTTGAGTGTGTCCAAGATGTGGATGCACGTGGTACTGAACCTAGTAATGGAGCTCAGAAAAAGTCTGAGGTATTTGATTCAGTTGAAAAGGAAGGCCGTCTTTGTGGGTCAGATAGACGTGGTTCAGTGAAGAAAGGGTTAACCTTGGTAATAGTGGGAAGTGAGAGTTCCCAGGTGTTTGTGCTCGAAGGTGTGTTAAAAGTTAATGCGGAGATCAAAAGTGGGGAGATAAATATTATTATTGAAGGAAACGGGAAATATGTAGTTCCCAAATCGAATGAAGAAAATTTAAAGCCTGCGGATCGCTTACAGATTGAGTTGGAAGATGACGGGACCCCCCATGCTATTGTTATTCCAGAGTGTGGTGTGAAAAGGCAGAATTTGAAATGCTGCTTGAACAAAGAGTTCGAACTGAAAGCTAATAGCCTGAAGGGTCCTGAAGAGAAAGCTAGCAACTTGTGTAACATTAAAGATTTGGGTGGAAATTCAGAAGATGGTCTACGTATGGGACACGGTGTTGATAAAATAACTCCTATGAAAGAAGCAGGCGAAAGCCTATTTCGTCAGGGTACCCAAGCTCCCCACGTGGGAAGTAACCGGAAAAGAGGCAATGGTTAATGGGGACGCCATTTTAAATAGCAAAAGCCGGTTTTATGGGATTTTGGCAAAGCATGTGAATAATAAAGACAACCCCATGGAAGCCTGCCTGTTAAATTTGAAAGCAACAGAAAGATTAGTATTTGCATGAACTTTTGTAGTATACACATAAGCTAAGATCACAACTCCTTAGTTTTTGTTTGCTGAAGGAAAGAAATAAAAATAGGTGGTTATTAAATTGAAGTCTGATGCTACAAGACTTTAGTAAGGTACAAGATGTTAAGATATTAAAGGAAGTGACACTGTAATCATTAACTGTTTAGATGCTGAATTGTGTATTACTCTGGAATGAAAAGGAAGAGCTGTTGTATTGGGTTAGATTCTAAAATCCTGTAGGTCTCTGTACTACTTCATTTTAACCGCTGGTGGAAACGCGTTGTCAGGAGACCCAGGAAATGAGAGAGAGAGACGTGCGGAATGTCTTGACCCCCCCCCCCCCCCCCGGCGATATAAAAGCTACGGGAAATGGCCATTGTCTCTTGGAGACGGACTTGTGTATTATGATGCTGTGCTACGTGGAGGCCCTCTGGCAAAGTGGGCTGGTTGAGGGAGGGATTGCATCACCCCAACCTGATTGACATCTGAGACCCTGTGAGTCAGGATAAAAGAGAGTCTGTGGGAACAGTGCGTTCGGTTCCATTTGCCCCGGAACCAGTGGCTTTTACCATGGGAGAATGGCTTTTAGCTAACAACGGGGAACCCAACTCCCAATGACTCTCAAAGGATTGACATCATAAAAGGACTGGGCAAGTTTTAACCCGTATTTCTCTCAAACCAAAACGCTGCAGCTTGAACAAACTAACAGTGACTTTTATATTTCCATCGGACAATACATTAGCCCCTAGACAACGATAGAGCTATTTCTTATTGATTATTATTATACCCGCGCTTTTAGATTTAGTATTGATGATGTATATTATCTGTATGTTTGCATTGATATTATTTTGTGTATTTTTATCAATAAATACTGTTAAAATAATGCCATCAGACTTCAACGGACCTCTCTATCTTTGCTGGTAAGTGACCCAGTTATGGGGTTCGTAACAGGGATTATTAAGATTTTTTTCTGTCATTTGTTCTTTGGGGTTTTTCTTCTGTTTCGAGGATGTCTGTGAAGAGTGATAATGTCAGGTTGTATATTGGATGTGTTCTCTGATATTAAATGAAACCACTGCACCATTGAAACATCAGTTTCTTTATTCTTAGATTAAAATATACATCTATCTTTGCAATAACATCAAACTCTGCATTTGTAGTAGAGCTTAACTCTAAATGATTAATGAAAGAAGTAATGGTTCAATATGCTGCTTCAGAAATCTTTGAAGTCTATTTTCCTTCATCTTTTTTCAGCTTGCCCCTGCCGTGGCTCCTGAAAGCCTTCACCACCAACTTTCGCCCTGTCCAAGTCAGCAGCAATGGTTTGTTCTGTGCTATTGTCCTTCTTTTCATCATGCTCCTCTTCGTCATCCTTTCAATTGGAGCCTGCAAATGGAAAATGAATAAAGCTCTTGGTTTGATCATGTTTGGATTATACATTGTGTTTCTGATCGTCGCTGTTCTGTTGGAAGAGAAGATCATTGTGTGCCCTGTTACAGTGTGAGCTTCACAACTGCACACGTTTTCTCAATTAGAGGTACAGATGGGAAAATGATAACTCATTTTGCTCACTGCAGCTTTGTTTTATTTTCCAGACCGACTCAGCTGGCATATGTAATTTAATGGTGAATGAAAAAGTAATACTAAAAATTAGCAACTTTTTTTTACTTGATTGGTTAACTTTCTGACCTCATTTCAAGCAAATGAATAAAGTTGATGTTTGTGTCTTGGAGAGATTTACACTTTCTGGGATTTCACTGAATTACTCTGATGTCTATGAAAAGACTACTGCCCAATTTGGTTAAAGACCCCTTAAGAAGATTTATTTGAATATCTTTTTTGTTGTTACATGAAATTCAGTGGGAGATTTTTTCTGCCAGATTTTCAATATTGAAAAAAATCACATTAATATTTCAAAATGACTGGTGTGAATTAATTTATTTTTGAAAAGAAAATGGTGCATTAAACTGATTTTGAGGGTGTCTTCTGGGTTTTGGGGGTTCTTCTAGACAGTTAGCCAAATTTGCCTGTTCTTCAGGTACTATAAATCAGATTAGTGCTGGAGATGTAATGATTGCTACAGTCACTTCTGTAAGTTTTTTTGCGCATCTATTAAGCCATTACATAATTTTATGTTTTAATTTTTAATGTATTTTTTCTGTAGCTTAGCACCACATTTCTAATCACCAGTACAATTTATGAATAAAATAATGAAGCTGCTATAGATTGAATTTGCTTTCAAGTACCTGAATCAGATGTGAACGGCAAGATTAAGGTCATAGAGCTATTAATCTGTTGTTAAGGTTGTAGCTATTTATCCATTATATATAACATTATTGCTTTGCTGCTTTGACTCAAACCAAAATCAAGTCGCTGACATTCTGCCATATTGTGGAAGTAACACCTTAGGGCCTGTAGATTATTTCTGCACTTTACTTAAACAATTATGGATAGACATAATTGTATGTTTTCTTTATCCATTATACTTCTTTTTTTAAGACCTTGATATAGATTCAAATTAAACCTGATGTGTAGCTAGTTAAAATGCCTTTCATTGAGTTAGATATTTTAGTTTAATCCCTAAATGTGACTGTTTTTTAAAAAGTCTACATTCCTCAGTATTTGTAATTAGGTTTCATATGCATCAGCAAAGCACAAGTACAGTGATGAATTCAGTTGCTAATGCATTGCAGAAGAGTTTTCTGTGTAAGATCTTTGTACAGATCTCCACATTTTCCTCTCACTGTGTAAGCTTTGTGCAGTATTTACAGGGAAATTCTAACACTGGTGAAAGGTGTGGCATGCCAATCAGCATTTTGCCCTCATGATTTCACATCTAATATAGGTCTTCACTCTTAATGCTACTGTTTCCAGCTTTATATAATATGGTCAATATACAGATTGAGTAAATGGGGAAATATTATAAAGGTGTGTTTTTAATAAATCTATATATAAATATACAGGATAAATATATATATATAAATATTTAATTATCTAGGGCTTTTTAATGTTAACGTTCAGCAGATATTCAAATAGTTTGGATTCAATAGATTTATTTACAGCTGTCAATAAAAATTAATACAGCAATAATCTCACTTGGATGGATACTTAAGTCCATGCTTGAACTGATGATGGCCATAATGAATGTAATGAAATGACATAGGATTATTGTCAATCTTGGGACAATATGTGCAATGTGATGTTTGTCTGATGTTCTTGCAGGCAAAAGAAGCTGTGTGTACTCTTCAAAAGCATTAATCAAAGCAATGATTATTTAAACATGAATGCAGATAAAACACAAGAGAAATAATAAATATACACTCATATTTTCACATTATATCTATTAAACTCTTAACATTTAGTCTTAACATAATATCTTCTGATTACCTATTTCAAACTACAGAGACTGCTGCTCACTTTGTCCTGTCAATGGTACTCAGCTGCCACCATGACAAAAACAAGATGGAAGTGAAAAAGAGGATATTTTACTGTACCCTTAGACAGCTATGGCATGTTACTTTAATATTCTTGTGGTTAGAGGTGATTTTAAAAACTATTTCAGGAGGTTATCTCACTAGAATCTATTGCTGAGATCAAATTAATCATTCTTATGTGATAGTAAAAGGGAATTAAAATTATCCACTGTTATTATGAACATTGTTGTGTTTTGGACGGGAATCTCAATTCTATAAACTTTGTCTTTATTTATTTATTTTATACCCTTGACCACCTCTCGTGATTGATTTCACCCATTTGGGTTCATTATTGGGAGTAGTAATATTCTGTGGCCTCTCAATCTTCACTTCTGTGCTAAAAAGATAACACAGTACCACAACAGTGATTATACTCCCATGCTGTGAAGTCCATATTCCTCGTTCTAGTAACTCCTCTTCAGGTGCCCTACAGTTGAAACAGCTTTTTAAGTTCATATTTTATGCAAACATAGGTAGAAATTTCTGTAGGCTTGTTTTAATTATCAGGTGTGCATCTTAACCAAGAGATGCAAGACCAATAAAAATTGAACCTCAGTCCTCTCAATTCAGTGAATCTATTTTAAGGGAAAAAATAATATTATTCAATAGCTTCACTAGCAATAGTAAATTCCAATTCTTAAGGATAGTGGGAATGAAAAAAAGATAATCTACTGTCAAGATAGTAATACATTCCAATATTAAATGAATATTTCAGTAACATATGCCAACAAAAAATATCCTGGTTTGAACAGGTCTGGCTTGTCACTATCAATTTTTTGTCACAGAATCAATGAATGAAGAATGGCTTTTTTATTTGTATATTTAAGAAAAACATTTTTTATAGGTGGCTGTCATGGTTACCTGAAAAAATAATCCAGACTAAATGTCTTTAGGCTTACTTTGTACATAGTAATACAATCCCCAGATTGGCACTCAATGCAGCCATTTTACACCTTGCGTTGTAAACCAAATTCTTCCTCAAAGGATCACTTTACTTTATTTAGGCAATAAGTAGATAATGTTCATAAATATCATGAGAGCTCACTTCACGTCATCTCACAAACCCTTTCATTAGGTAGAATTTTACCAGTTGATTGAATTATAAAAGGATTTAAAATTATTCAAAAGATAAAAGTTATCCAAATAATAACATGCTAAAAGAAGCTGGAATTAAGTTATTTCATGAATGCAGATTTTTAATCTATTAGTTGTCTCTCCTTCAGAGTATCTCTGCCACCTGCCCCACCAAAGTCCCTTATCCAGCCACTATTTATTTCAGGCTCCACAGAAAATTATGGCTACAGGACTTGGCAGATTGCATCATTTAAATGCTGCATGGGGCCAGTTAATAAGAGACTGGAGAAATGGCTTAACCATTGCTCCATGTGCCAGGTCTTTGTCTAATGATTCCTCTAAGTAATAAGCCCAAGATTGTGAACTCATCAGTGTGCAAACACACATCTGATTTTATTAGCAATGTAGTTCAATTGCATGGTTTTTTATAAAAATTGCATATTATTTTAGATACTTGTAGACAGCAAAATCAGTGAATCAAAAATCATTGAATCAGAAACTATGCTCTCTTGATCAAACTTAATATTTAATACTTTAAAGGCTGTATAGTTGAGGACTTTCTACAGTGAGGTACTTGCAAATATTATGAGGGGTTTCACTGATTACAAACAAGATGCACTCAGTGGGTGGTGATCAGCACAAATCAGTCCAAAAAGTTTTAAATCACTGTGAAGATGCAACTGATTAAATGCTATAATTACTTTTTTTTTGCAACTTTGTGATCATTTCCTCCTTTACCTCAATAAATAAGAGCCTTTTATGAGCTTGGACTTGGTTAAGTGAATCACTGATTCTATAAAGGTTGCATTGCTTGGGTTGACAATATTAAATTAATTATTTATTGACAGCAGTAAATTAACAGAACAGAAATAAGCTAACAATGACATAAATACTTTGAATCTCTTACACTACCCCACAGTAATTTTTGGCAAACCAGTAATTATTATATCGGCTGCTTGTTAATGTTTCCAAATAGATTTCAACCTCTGCGTCTGACCACTCACTTGTATTTCTGAATGTACTGCATGAAAATTAAATAGTGATGTTTAACAAAACCATTTCTGCACAGAATGACGTTTCTAAATGAAGAATATGTGATGCAAATTTCATCCATCAAACTTCAATATATAGTGTCTGGATTTATTATAAACTCCTTATCTTTGTGCCAGGACACCAGTGGGTACAGTCTGAGTTATGAAGGATCAGTTCCAAATTCAATAGGTAGAGTAACCTCAGATCTCACCATACTTGAAAA
Organism: Hypanus sabinus; assembly: GCF_030144855.1. NCBI lineage: Eukaryota > Metazoa > Chordata > Chondrichthyes > Myliobatiformes > Dasyatidae > Hypanus > Hypanus sabinus. The sequence continues at coordinate 61,949,487 of NC_082710.1, forward strand.
GAACTCCATTAGAATTTGTATCATGCTTGCATGCTAACAATATGGCATGTAAGCAATGGGTCCTCTGAACAGTCACCAAGAATTTTAAATATGTTTTGAAATATAATAAATGGATAAAGATTTGAAAATGCTGTGATCTAATGTCTGGTGGGAAACCTTACAAATGTGTTTTAAAGGTAACTACTACTTATAGAGGCACATAAATAACCTTTATTAAGCACTGTAGAGCACTTATGTAAAAAGATAAGTTGGGCTGAAATGTGCATGTCTTTTTAATGATGCATACATCAGTTTGGGGAATTAAAACATAATGTTTCATTAGGAAAACTCATCGGCGTTGTGCATCAATGAAAAATGTTTCAAATTTGCTTCTCCTATATCTGAAGCAAAGCAATATTTGACTGCAATATTTTAATGGTAACTGTCTGTTCTCATATAGTCAATACATCAGTGAGTATCTGCCAATATGCCTGGAGATTATAGCTAATCTATAGGTTTAAGATTTTATTTTTCTCATTAATACATGTCATATAGAAGATATATTTCTCCTTTAATAATAATAAATAACAATCTGTAAATGCTGAAAACCTGAAATAAGTTTTGAAATATGCAGCAACTGAAAAGACAGGTTTATGTTACAAGTGGATGATTTCCATCAATATAAACATTAATTCGTCTTTTTTTCTCAAATTGCTGATTATGCTGTGTTATTTGCTTTTTTTTGTCACAAGTTATATTTACCTCATGGGGAAGTTTTACAAACAGGCCAGAGTTCCTAGCAATGCCAAAAGTAACAAAGTATGATACCCCTTTTGACACTTATTAGCTACCTGATTGTTTTGTAACCAGAGGAAAGATTATATCTGTTATAACACAAAGTTCAGCATCCTATTTTTTAATGTACACAAATAGTACAGCAACATGTGCACTCCCTTCTGTTTACTTGCCTCATAAATTGCCTTGTAGTGCAATTTCTTAAACAACCTTTAACCTTTGATTCTGTCTCAACACCCTGTAATCTTCCCTAATATTAATTATAAACACTCTGCACATTGGCTTTGCAGTAACCAATGCAATTTGAGTTGATATTCAAATATTGATTACTAACAACAGGATGTGACATGCATAATTTCAAAATACTGACTAAAGCATAGGCTAGAAGTCAAATGTACTGTACTGTGTATTGATGTAGTCCTCATTACCAAGCTCATTAACAGTAGTGCATAACTGTATATAGTAAGAAAATATTTGTACATAATCTATTTAAAATGTATCTTAATGGCTTTCTGATCAGAACTTTGTTCTTGCACTATTGTTATTGTTATCGCTGTGTCTGTAAGGTTTCTCCACTTAAAGGCAATCTATTTAAATTGTGTCTCTTTCTGTAAGATATAATAAGTGTGGAAATAAAAATTACAAATGAATATTGTTGGTCATTCTTGAAATCCAGAGTCATTTCACCATAAACATTTTGGAAACCATTCATTGGGGTAAAGTTCACACAGGCTTTCAGATATGTTAACATGGTGGAATATGCAAGATTGAAACTATTACCATTTTTAAAGCAGTGCTCTTATGGTATTACTTTATCCTTCCGCTCACTTGCAAAGCTAAAATATCACATGATTAGAAGTTGGTAACACATGCATGTATGTGAAGCAGTGAATGAATCTTTTGAATGACTATCTTCATTTATCTCGATTAAATCAAATCAACTCAACTTTCAATTTGAATACTAATGTTCAAGTTAAAACACTGGTTGCAGTTTCATAATTTTAAAAAATGTACCTTAAAATTATTAGCCTAAAAGAATCATTAAAATTATATTTATATTATTATATGATTTTGTATAGCTCTTCAGTACAGAGTTCAGCCATTTAAATTGATTTTTTTAATTAATTTTCTTTCTCAAGGGATTAAGTGCTCATATTCTAGTCCACTGTTCAGTCATATTAGCAATAGTCTGGTTTAGAATATCAAACAACGCAGAGAGTGGATGTGCATTGGGTATCTTCAGAATATATATCAGTAGCAAGGCAGGTTATGTTGTCAAACAGCATGCATTGTTGATTTGATCTCAGCACTGCCATTTTGGGGCTCAGTGGTTCAGCAAATCCTTCTGTTAAACACTGACAGCAGAGCACACATTCAGGAAAGATCTCCTCACCATTGAATTTTTTAAAAAATCACTTTCTATCTACTGGTCGCTTGGTTACTGGGAGATTTCCTGTATCTTCCGCTGCTTTCCAGACTGGCTTCATGTCTACTGAGAGAGATATGCCAGATGAAAGACTTATTCTAGATTTTGGGCTTCTACACAAACCACTTGTTCCCAGCTCTGTCCCGATACACTTATCACCTGTTCCTTCCCCCACACTGATGCTGAAAGTAGTTCTGTTTGAACTGAAGCCAGGAGTATATATAACATGGAGCTTGAGCACCCTAGACAGCAACCTGTGTTGGATGGCTGGTGTTCATCTTGTTTGCTTAGATGGCAGAACAATAAGTCTGCTGTCTGAGGTAAGAAGACTTTGGATTTAAATTAGTTTAGAAGTGGTAGATCATAGCAAAAATATTCAATGGCATCCTCCATGTAATTGGATATTCAACACTTCTGACAGTGTGTTAAATATTTTCTGGTCTCCAGAAAAAATGGATGTTTGCTCAGAATTATGCAGATCATGCACACTGCAAGGGGTTCTGAGTCTTGTTTCAGAGCCAGACCAAAACGTAATCAATCACTGACATATATACATGCCCACATTGTACTGAGGAAGGCTAGAAGTTCAAAGTAAATTTATTTTCAAAGTACATATATAGCACCATATACAACACCGAGATTCATTTTCTTGTGGGTAATCACAGTAAATACATGAAGCACAATAGAATCAATAAAAGGCTGCACCCAACAGGGCAAATAACAATGTGCAAAAAAATCTGAAAACACACATAGAGAAAAAATAAATAAGCAATAAATATCCAGAACTTGAGATGATGAATCCTTGAAAGTGACCCCAGTTCAGTGGGAATATTTTAGTGATGGGGAGAGTGAAGTTATCCCCTCTGGTTCAAGACCTGAATGTTTAGGGGTAATAACTGTTCCTGAACCTGTTGGCGTGGGTCCTGAGGATCCTGATAGCAGCAGAGAGAAGAGATCATGACCTGGGTGGTGGGGGTCCCTGATTATAGATACTGCTTTCCTGTGACAATGCTTCGTGTAGATGAGCTCAATGGTGGGGAAGCTTTAACTGTGATGGACTGAGCTGTATCCATAACTTTTCATAAGCTTTTCCATATAAGGACATCGGTGTTTCCTTACCAGTGAATATGCCCTCCACCACACATCTACAGAAGTTTGTCACAGTTTTAGATGGCATGCTGAAACTATGCAAACTTATAAGAAAGTAGAGGTGCTGCCATGATTCCTTCTAATGGCACTTACATACTAAACCCAGGGTAAATCCTCTGAAAAGATAATGCGGAAATTTAAAGTCGCTGACCCTCTCCACCTCTGATGCCCCCAATGAGGACTGGCCTTTGGTTTCCTCCTCCTGATATCAATAATCATCTCCTTGGCCTTGCATATTATTTTAGGAGGATATCTTACCATATAATATGCGATCCCTTTTGTCATGAATGAGAATCCGTGCCTTCCATCAAGAGAACTAAACTCCATTTGATAGAAGGCTCAATTAATTAGTTTGCTTCAATGGAAGATAGTTGCTGGGATAAATAAACCCTTTTCTGCATTATGTGATGCCTCTTGGGGTTTAAGGTTGTAATCAATGCTTCTAACGAACTTCCTGACGGGGTTTCCTGTCTCTGGTGCTGATGGCAGAAGGTTTCTGGATGGTGAAACAGCTAGCAAGGAATGCAGAACATGAAAAGCTGGAACAGATGTAAATTAGAGAGAGGCTTAAGTTCGGAATGACTGAGTTTGCCATATCAAACCCAAATAATCAGTCACAGAATTGCTGTGTGATAGTGGGCCGAACACAAAGCCATGTTATGGACCTTAAGTAGCCAACAAAGATCCATGCTTTCTTGAGGAAATCTGTAGTTGCTGGAAATTCAAGCAACACACACAAAATGCTGGTGGAACACAGCAGGCCAGGCATCATCTATAGGGAGAAGCACTGTTGACGTTTCGGGCCAAGACCCTTCGCCAGGACTAAAGTCTTGCTGCATTCCACTGAAGTCCTGATGAAGGGTCTCAGCCTGAAACGTCAACAGTGCTTCTCCCTATAGATGCTGCCTGGCCTGCTGTGTTCCACCAGCATTTTGTGTGCCCATGTATTCTGGTGGTTTGTCACTTAATAATGGCTGTGGAGCCTGCAATCAGAGTTACTAAGCTGCAGACCTTTTTTACATGCTATTTCCAAATCAGTGCCTGTTATACCAAGCAGTGGAGGTGCACAGGTTTCCATTACGAGCACACAGTTGTTACCAAGAGTTAATTTTATTATTACCTTTATTAAAATTCTAAATATAAAAGCAATGATTAACCACCTAACTTTTGGTACCCAAGTCCTTCTGAATCCCACCCACCCCCATTTGTTTTCCTTTATCCCTCTGTCCTCTTTGCCCTCTCCTGTCCTCGGATCACCTACATCTTCTTCCCACAGTTTACCCAGCCCCTTCCCTTTCTACTGTCCTCTCCTGTCAGGTTTCTCCTTCTTCGAAGAGGACCTTTACCTCTTCCATCTATCACCTCTCAGCTTCATGCATGTCCCCCCTCCACCACCTTCCTACCTTCCCCTCCCCCCACCTGGATTCAACTATCACTGATAAGCTCATGCTCCCCCCCCACCCTTTTATTCTGACTTCTGCTTCCTTTCCAGTTCTGATGGAGGTTCTCAACCCAAAACATTGACTGTTTTCTCAGATGCTGCTTGACCTGTTGAGATTTCCCAGTGTTTGGCATGTGTTGCTCCAGCTTTCCAGCATCTTTTGTGTCTCCGTCTGTAAGAAGAAACAGATTTCTACTCGATTTTCATTGTCATGTTGGATATGCAGAGATCAGGTTGCCATGCTTCTCACGTAGAGAGCATTAACAGGTTAATGAGCAGAGAGTGTCAACTCTGTGTGAGTGACTAGAGGTAGATTTCCATCATGTCCTTCAATTCATGAATTTGAAAAACTCCCATTCTCATTAAGTAGCAGTGATGATATAAAGAAGCACATTCTGAGAGAACTTTCAAACACTGAATGGCTGACATCAGTGATTACTGTTGTAAAGATAAACCTGCTGTCAGAAAAGGTGACCCATCTGGTCTACTGTACCGCAGTTCACTTCTCAACAATCCACAGGTGCCAGATGGGCTTCAGTCAGCCATTTGTGACACACTGAGCTTCCCCTGAAGCTTTTCAGGCAACAAGCATTTCTTGAAACAAATCCTAGGATTTGTCTATCCTCGTTATATAGATCAGACCCAACCTTCCAACCATTGTTACAATACTGAATTAGGTTATAGACTAGAAAACAGTACAGTGCAGTGCAGGCCTTTTGCCCTCAATGTTGTCCCATCCTTTGAACCTTCTCTAAGATCAATCTAACCCTTCCCTCCCACATAGCCCTCCATTTTTCATTCAACAGCATGCCTATATAAAGATTTCTTAAAATGTCTCTGGTGTATCTGCCTCTATCATCACCCGGGCAAAGTGTTCTGTGCACTTTCAGCACTGTAAAAAAAAGCCTACCTCTGATGTACTCCCCCCCCCCCCCATACTTTTCTCCAAAAATTTAAAATTCTGTCATCTTAGCCATTTTGTCTCTGGCTGTCCACTCCATCTATGCCTCTTGTTACCTTACACACCTCTATCAAGTCACCTCTTTTACTCCAAAGAGAGAAGCCTGGTCAAATGCCTTACTGAGATCCATATAAACTATATCCATTGCTCTACCTTCATCAGTTTGTTTCATCATTTTCTCAAAGGGTTTGTCCATTCTCCTCAAGACCATATGTGTTTCATCCAGGTGCTCTGCTCTCCACCTGTATTCCAAGGACATACTTTTAGGGTTACTGAGTTGTGGGCATTCTACGTTGGTGCCAGAAGTGTGGTAGTACTTGTGGGCTGCCTCCAGCACAATCCTCAGACTATGTTGGTCTTTACATATGATAAATGAAGCTAATCTTTCTATCTTTTGTTTTATTGAGATACAGCATGGAGTAGGTATTTCCACCCCTTCGAGCTGTGCTACCCAGCAACCCTCCAACCTAACCCTGGCCTAATCACGGGATGTGGGAGTTTCCCTTAATCTCACTCAACAAGGAAAACTCAGCAAGCCCTTCTGAAGTCCTGTTCTAGCTTTTGTAAATCCCTTCTCCGTATAATGAAATCTATTTCTGGGTTCCTCAAAAAATTAATCACGTTTTATATCCAGTGAATGGTGCACCAAGTTAATCTAAAGAATGGCGCTGTATGACAAAAACTGAGGCTTACTGCTGTTACGTATTCAGGCAACAATAAATATATGAGTTCGGCAAGGGTTTCTTATAACAAACAACACGTTTATTAAACACAGAAAACAAACCCCCCAAAAGTAAACAAACACTACCGTAACCAGAAACAGCTGCTGAGCGGCAGCCCAAACAGTTCTTAAAGTGATATTCCAAAAACAGTTCTTAAAAGTGGTATTGCCAAAAGTTCGATATGCTCACAGTCCATTTAAAAGGAGAGACTTTATAGGACAATTTAGGTTCTCTTTCACGTCGCTTGCTTCGATCCCCGACGTTGAACTTCCCACGAAGAATTCACGAAACAGAACGGCTTAAAGGCACTGACCTTTCCTTCTCCACTACCTTCAATCCTTTATAGTTAAACCTAGGGATTAACACGAAGATAGTCAACGAAATCCTTCCAAATAAGGATCAAACAAAAGGTCGCCCCGTTTCACCGTAGAAAGCGATTCTCCTCGATCTTTAACTTCCAACTTCCAGTCTTCACTCTCCACTAATTTCGAACTAACAGGATCATAAAGAACCTGCTGGCAATGACCTTTTAAACTTTAGCATTAAATAAAAACTTCATCCTTCAGCTAAACTGCGTCATCACTTAAAACACGCAGTGGCATGAAGTCAACCTGGCAAATCCAGCCACGAACTGCCCCTCCTCACAGGGTGGGGTCTACCTTTTATAACCTGTTAAAAAAACCTGTCACATGATCTCTACTGGCGGGAAAATGACGTCACCACCATCACAAGACCATCACCTCAAATCCAGTACAGCTTCAACCCCAGTCACGTGACAAGGGCACCAGTGTCATGTGTCACGAGTACGTAACACTGCTCGTTGACCAATGCCCCAAGATATAGGCCTACAACATAAGTGTGGGCAGCTCTGGGACATTGCTCACAGGTACCAGTGATTTCTTTCATGTGAATGCCTAACATAACCGTTTCTTGCAGTAATACTGGCAAATTCAGTTGACTGCATCTTACATTAAGTTGACTCCAAGTATTATGGAGGCAATTGAACTTGGATATTTGGATGAGGAAGTGGAAGGTTGGCTTAATAAGTTTTACACGAAGGGTGGTGGTGCTGTGTATCATGTAAATGTTGCTGTATGTTACAGTGGGACATTGACAGGATGCAATGCTGGGCTGAGAAGAGGCAGATGGAGTTCAATCCAGAAAAGTGGGAAGTTATATGCTTTGGAAGGTTGGACTTGAAGGTAGAATACAGGGTTAATTGCAAGGTTCTTCACAGTCTGGAGAACCAGAGGGATCTTGTGGTACATGTCCAAAGATCTCTCAAAGTTGTCACGCACGTTGATACAGTGGTTAAGAAGGTGTGCTGGCCCTCATTACTCATGAAGTTGAGTTCAGGAGCCATGAGGTAATGTTGCAGCTCTGTAAAATTCCCATTAGACCACACCTAGAATATTGTGTTCAGTTCTGGTCACCTCCTTACAGAAAAGATGTGGAAGATTTAGATAGTGTAGAGAAGATTTACCAGGATGATGCCTGGATTAGAAAACATGTCTTATGACAATTCTTTGAGTAAGCTGGGGCTTTTCTCTTCGGAGAGAGGAGAAGGAGAGGTGACTTGATAGAGGTGTATAAGAGGCATGGGTAGAGTGCACAGCACTGGATGGAAATAGCATAATTTTAAGGTGACTGGAGGAAAGCACAAGTGGGATATCAGAGGTAATTTTTGATATATACAGAGTGTGGTGGGTGCATGATACACACTGCCAGAGTGGTAGTAGAGGCAGATGCATTAGGGACGTTTAAGAGACTCTTAGATCGGCTCATGAGTGAAAGGAAAATGGAAGTTTATGTGGGAGGCATGCTATAGATAGTTAACCAGAATGAAAAAATATCAAAACTGCTCATTACTTATTTAGTTACATTTAGATTTATTGTTTCTCTCCACACATTATAACGTATCAGGCGGAAGCCTTGCCATATCTTTAGCCCTTGTCTATTTTTATGAGGCCAAGTTGCTAGTTCGATGCTTAACCCAGCACAGATGGAAAGCGTGCAAGGAACTAGTCAGATTCGAACCCAGGACTATTCGACTTGAAGTCCGGGGCGGATGCCATGACCTACTAGCCGGCGTTACAGTTGAATATGGTTGAATGTTGAATCCTAATTTGACAACCCAATTAGACAGAATACTCTTGGAAGAATAAATAAACTTAAATTAGCTTTGGGGTTTCTAAACCTTGCACTAGGGAAGCCTAGTGCAAGGAAGTATAAAGATTTCTTTGGAGTTCTGTGAAATTCCTTCTGGTTGTTTAGATGCTTAGAAAGGAATTTTAAAAAGCTTAGCTGAGCCTTCCCTGACAGGATCCCTGTCTGCTTGTAACATCAGCATCAGGTGTTACAATTACATTTCTCTGTTCAAACTCATCCATTATTGGATGTAGACACTTTAGTAGTAATGACTTTCCACTTACTTATAGGGGGCAGACTTGGGCTGGTTGAAAAATTGGAGATGAAACAGGAGGTGGGTGGGGGTGAATTCAGTAGATATTACTTGATGGTTAATCTGGACAACCTCTAACCCTCCTCCATCAGCCCCCACCTTTCCTTCCAGGCCATCTAGACTGAAACCAAGGCTGAAATGTGGGAAATAGTAACCATGGCAAGACTGGGCAAGTGTCAAGAAACTTTGCATCCTTGAGCAACCATTGTTCACTGACTGTGAAACTTCCAAAGATTATAACCCACCAGTCCACATCTTCCATTTCTGATCAAAGAAACCATACCAATCATTATCTAATTGAATCTAATTTTGTGATTAATCCTTTAAAATATAATTCAGTGAAAGCTTTTGTGTTATATTGTTGAACTCCAACTGTTGTCTCTCGGAATCACTTGTTTTCATTTCAAAGGTAAGGATTATTACTGTTGATGAACTGCCTGCTGTGTTTTGAAGCTTAGTTATCCTAGATATTCATTTCAGGCTCCAGTACACCCTGTGTGACACCAAAACCCTATTAATATTGTTATCATTTGCTGCCATCCCAACCTAATGACAAAACCCTATGAAGAATATTCTGCTCTTTTCTTTGAAAATTTGAATAATGACACATCCATCAAGAGCCTTTCAGAGCCAGTTTCACGAAAGTAAAACTTCAGCCTCCTCCAATCTGCTATCCTGCCTCATTCTAATCATTTAATCTACAGCTCAAATATGACTGAGATTGAAAATCTCCAACTTATCTTGTTGCAAGTGATTTGATGTGTTATCCTTGTAATTTTCAGCGGTCTCTTGTTGCCACGGTTTAATATTAAAGACCAACCTGCTGTTAACTCAAGTGGGTCTGTAAGGGTATTACAGCAGAGTCTGAATCAATCCTGACCTTTCAAGGTAAACAAGGGAATGTTCCTGCAGTTTTTGAACAGCAATGAGGGTGGTTTTGAATCATGTTTCCAGTGGCAACATGAATTCAATAGTAATTGCAGGCCCAATCAAACAATAGTCTTAAAGCCAATTGTTCATGTTTTTGCCTGTAGAAGAGAAGGATAAACAGGGAGCATTATGTTTAAGGTAAGATGGGTGTCCTTTTCAAGAATGTAAGGCATGTAAAGAATGTATGTGTTAACAGTGCAATCGTTAGTTCTTAGAGAAGGTTTAGGAGAAGAGGAGTAAAAAAATAAATCTTTCTCTAAATGGCAGTTCTAATTCCTCTATTACGGGAAGGCTGTGGGGAATTTGGACAGGAACACAGAATGATTTTACCAGGATGTTGCCTAGATTTGAGGGTATGAGCTACAAGGAGAGGTTGAACAAGCTTATGTTGTTTTCTCTGGAGCATTGAAAGCATTGAGAAGTTTATAAATTTATGAGAGCTTTAGATAGGGTAGAGAGTCAGAATCTTTTTCTCAGAGTAGAAATGTCAAGTATCAGAGGATGTGCATTTAAAGTGAGAAGAGGAAAGTTTAAAGGAGATGTGAAGACTATGTCTTTCTTTAAAAAGACAATGGTGAGTTTCTGGAACTGGCTGCCATGGGTAATGGTGGAAGCAAATACAACAAATGGTATTTAGGAGACCATAGGATGGGCATATGAAAAAGCAGGAAATGCAGTGATACCCATCAGAAGAGATTTGATTTAGTTTGGCATGGATATCATGGACTGAAGGGTATGTTCCTGTTGTACCAGAAGTTTCTTTTTACCTGCAGACAGGCTGATCATTTGAAACATTCACATTAAATCTTCCATAGGAAAGCCTTTCAGGCATTTCTCAATCACTGGAGAAGTTGGTACCCTCCCAAGATGCAACCGTAGGTTGTTCAGCTGTTTTAAAATACAGCATTTGCAAATGCCATGTGAGCAATTCTGATCGTTTTCAGTAGTCTATGATATAAACAACAGTGTAAAGTGAACAGGGTTGTGTTTTTTGTTGCCAAACAAATGAACGTTGCCTGGAGCGAATGTGTTGAGTTATAAAGGGAGATCGCCAGGCTGGGACAGCTTTCCCTGGAGTAGAGGAAGATGAGGGGTGACCATGTAGAGGTTATTAAAATTATGAGAGATATAGAAAGGGTAAAGAGTCACAGTCTTTTCCCCAGGAAAAGACCATCTTAAATTATAGGGTGTAGGCTTAAGGTGAAAGGTGAAAGATCTGAAGTTAGCACATACAAAACACAGGAGGAGCTCAGCAGGATATTGGACTGCTGGAAAATAATGCTGGAGAGTTAGTAATGGGGGGGACAAAGAAATGGAGAACAAACTCAATAGGTATTTTGAATTGGCCTTCACTGTGGAAGACATTTGCAGTGTGCCAGAGGGCAGAAGTGAGTGTAGTTACTATTACTAAGAAGAAGATGCTTAGGAAGCTGAAAGGTCAGAAATTTGATAAGGCACCTGTACCAGATGGACTACACCCCAGGGTTCTGAAAGTGGTGGCTGAAGAGTTTGAGGAAGCATTAGTAATGATCTTTCACAATTTCAACTGGTTCCGGAATGGTTCCAGGGGACTGAAAAATTGCAAATGTCACTCCACTCTTTAAGAAGGGAGGGAGGCAGAAGGAAGGAAAATATAGGCCAGTTAGCCTGTTGGAATTCTTTGAGAAAGTAACAGGCAGAATAGACAAAAGAGAGTCAGAGGATAATGTTTACCTGGATTTTCAGAAGGCCTTTGACAAGGTGCCACACATGGGGCTACCTAACATGGGCTTACAGGAAGATTGGCTGACTGGCAGGAGGCAAATGTCAGAATAAAAGGGACCTGTGCTGTTTGGTTGCCAGTGACTAGTTGAGCTCCACAGGGGTCAGTATTATGACCACTTCTTTTCGTATTATATGCTAAGATTTGGATGATAGAACTGATGGCTTTGCAGCCAAGTTTGTGGATGATACAAAGATAGGTGGAGGGGCAGATAGTGTTGAGGAGGCAGGGAGTCTGCAGAAGGACTGGGACAGACTGGGAGATTGGGCAAGGAAGTGGCAGATGGAATACAGTGCAGGGAAGTGTATGATCATGCACTTTGGTAGAGGAATAAAGTCATAGAATATTTTCTAAAAGGGGAGAAAATTTAAAAATCTGAAATTCTTCTTCTTCGCAAAACCAAGAAAGAAAAGAACAGCAGCACGCTCATCAACACCCCCCAAAACCCATCCTCCCCGCACAAAAAAAGAACAGACAAAAATTAACAGGCACATTGACCCACAAATTCCCCCATCCTCTCCACACACAAAACAAACAAAAATTAACAGGCACATTGACCCACAAATTCCCCCATCCTCTCCACACACAAAACAAACAAAAATTAACAGGCACATTGACCCACAAATTCCCCCGTCCTCTCCACACACAAAACAAACAAAAATTAACAGGCACATTGACCCACAAATTCCCCCATCCTCTCCACACACAAAACAAACAAAAATTAACAGGCACATTGACCCACAAATTCCCCCATCCTCTCCACACAAAAAAACAAACAAAAATTAACAGGCACATTGACCCACAAATCCCTCAGCCCCACACACAAAACAAAAAGAGAGATATCAGGCAAAAAACACAGAATATAAAAAAAATATAAAACTGAAGAAAAGTCTATAGTCCAAGTCCATATCCAAAATGCAAAAAACCAAGGGAATGCTTCAGGCACTGCCACTGGCCTTTCACTCTCTGCTAGCACAGCAATCTTACCAGCGATCGAAAGGTATTTGCCTCAATATCTCAATCTTCCTCATCACTTTAATCAGCAAATAATGGAAGCTTTAGTCAGTGAAAAGGAGTCTAACGTGGACTCACACTCTTCGTAGTCTTCTCTCCACAAGGTTTGCATATGCTGCCTCTGCCTCCCAGAAGCCTCTCGGAGACTGCAGAGCGCTGAAACACCCGAACGATCTCCAAACTGCCAATCACAGGCTCCAACGGTTCCAGAATCACATTCAAGACAAAGAACAAACATTAATGACGTAAAAAATGTGAGGTATATGGTTTCATGATCTATCCAGAAGATGTCACTCGAAGGAGCATTGTACGCAGGCGCCATCCTGACTGGAAGTCATTAATAGGGTCCTTGGGAGTCATTGTGCAAGATTCCCTCAAGGCTAACTTGCAGGTTGAGTTGGTGGTGAGGAAGGCAAGTACAATATTAACAATCATTTTGAAAGGTCAAGCACATAACAGCAAGGTATTTTCAAGGTATTGGTTGGACCGCACTTGGAGTATTGTGAGCAGTTTTGGGCCCTTTATCTAAGAAAACATGCTGGCATTTGAGACAGTTCCAAGGAGGTTTACAAGAATGATTCCAGGAATGAAGGGGTTAATGTATGAGGAACATTTAATGTCTCCGAGTTTGTACTCACTGGAGTTTATAAGAATGAGGGGGGATCTCATTGAAACCTATTGAATATTGAAAGGCCTACATAGAGTGGATGGGAAGAGGATGTTTCATATAGTGGATGAGTTTAGGACCAAAGTAGATCACAGCCTCAGAATACAGGGACATCCATTTAGATTAGAAAGAATTTCTTCATCCGGAAGGTGGCAAATCTGTGAAATTCATTGCCACAGACATCTATGGTGGCCAAGTCATTGAGTATATTTTAAGCAGAGATTGGTAGGTTCTCGATAAAACAGGGCATCAAAGGTTACAGGAAGAAGTCAGGAGAATGGGGTTGAGAGGGACAATGAGTCGGTGGAGCCGACTCGATGGGTTAATTGGCCTAATCCTGCTCCTGTGTCTTGTGAAATTATGTTTAGGGTGGTATGGTCCGATTGCTGGCTAACGTAATTAGCATCTTCTTCAGCACAGACAAATATTTTGAAGTAGCTTTGTGAATCGAATTCACTCATTGCTTTGTGAAAATCACAAACCAGGTACTGAAATTACTCAGCTTTAATGGGATTCAAAACATTACATCTTGGGTCAGATTGTGATTGTACTGTCCAACACATTCATTTTCTTCTGGAATATTTTGTAGATTCTAAAATCAAGATATTTGTACAAAAATATAGAATATAGAATAGTACAGCACATTACAGGCCCTTCGGCCCACAGTGTTGTGCCGACCCTCAAACCCTGCCTCCCATATAACCCCCCACCTTAAATTCCTCCATATACCTGTCTAGTAGTCTCTTAAACTTCACTAGTGTATCTGCCTCCACCACTGACTCAGGCAGTCCATTCCATGCACCAACCACTCTCTGAGTGAAAAACCTTCCCCTAATATCCCCCTTGAACTTCCCTCCCATTAACTTAAAGCCATGTCCTCTTGTACTGAGCAGTGGTGCCCTGGGGAAGAGGCACTGGCTGTTCACTCTGTCTATTCCTCTTAATATCTTGTACACCTCTATCATGTCTCCTCTCATCCTCCTTCTCTCCAAAGAGTAAAATCCCTAGCTCCCTTAATCTCTGATCATAATCCATACTCTCTAAACCAGGCAGCATCCTGGTAAATCTCCTCTGCACCCTTTCCAATGCTTCCACATCCTTCCTATAGTGAGGCGACCAGAACTGGACACAGTACTCCAAGTGTGGCCTAACTGGAGTTTTGTAGAGCTGCATCATTACATCTCATCTCTTAAACTCTATCCCTCGACTTATGAAAGCTAACACCCCATAAGCTTTCTTAACTACCCTATCTACCTGTGAGGCAAATTTCAGGGATCTGTGGACATGTAACCCCAGATCCCTCTGCTCCTCCACACTACCAAGTATCCTGCCATTTACCTTGTACTCTGCCTTGGAGTTTATCCTTCCAAAGTGTACCACCTCACACTTCTCCAGGTTGAACTCCATCTGCCACTTCTCAGTCCACTTCTGAATCCTATCAATGTCTCTCTGCAACCTTCGACAATTCACTACACTATCTACAACACCACCAACCTTTGTGTCATCTGCAAACTTGCCAACCCACCCTTCTACCCCCAATCCAGGTTGTTAATAAAAATCACAAAAAGTAGAGGTCCCAGAACAGATCCTTGTGGGACACCACTAGTCACAACCCTCCAATCTGAATGTACTCCCTCCACCACAACCCTCTGCCTTCTGCAGGCAAGCCAATTCAGAATCCACCTGGCCAAACTTCCCTGGATCCCATGCCTTCTGACTTTCTGAATAAGCCTACTGTGTGGAACCTTGTCAAATGCTTTACTAAAATCCATGTAGATCACATCCACTGCACTACCCTCATCTATCTGCCTGGTCACCTCCTCAAAGAACTCTATCAGGCTTGTTAGGCATGATCTGCCCTTCACAAAGCCATGCTGACTGTCCCTGATCAGACCATGATTCTCTAAATGCCCATAGATCCTGTCTCTAAGAATCTTTTCCAACAGCTTTCCCACCACAGACATAAGGCTCACTGGTCTATAATTACCTGGACTATCCCTACTACCTTTTCTTGAACAAGGGGACAACATTTGCCTCCCTCCAATCCTCCGGTACCATTCCCATGGACAACGAGGACATAAAGATCCTAGCCAGAGGTTCAGCAATCTTTTCCCTTGCCTCGTGGAGCAGCCTGGGGAATATTCTGTCAGGCCCCTGGGACTTATCCATCCTAATGTATTTTAACAACTCCAACACCTCCTCTCCCTTAATATCAACATGCTCCAGAACATCAACCTCACTCATATTGTCCTCACCATCATCAAGTTTCCTCTCAGTGATGAATACCTAAGAGAAGTATTCATTGAGGACCTTGCTTACTTCCACAGCCTCCAGGCACATCTTCCGACTTTTATCTCTAATCAGTCCTACCTTCACTCCTGTCATCCTTTTGTTCTTCACATAATTAAAGAATGCCTTGGGGTTTTCCTTTACCCTACTTGCCAAGGCCTTCTCTTGCCCCCTTCTTGCTCTTCTCAGCCCCTTCTTAAGCTCCTTTCTTGCTACCCTATGTTCCTCAATAGACCCATCTGATCCTTGCTTCCTAAACCTCATGTATGCTGCCTTCTTCCATCTGACTAGATTTTCCACTTCACTTGTCACCCATGGTTCCTTCACCCTACCATTCTTTATCTTCTTTATCCCTAACATCCTGCAAGAGATCCTTAAACATCAACCACATGTCCATTGTACATTTCCCTGCAAAATCATCATCCCAGTTCTCACCCGCAAGTTCTAGCCTTATAGCCTCATAATTTGCCCTTCCCTAATTAAAAATTTTCCTGTCCTCTCTGATTCTATCCTTTTCCATGATAATGCTAAAGGTCAGGGAGGGGTGATCACTGTCCCCCAGATGCTCACCCACTGACAGATCTGTGACCTGACCCCATTCGTTACCTAATACCAGATCTAGTATGGCATTCCCCCTAGTCGGTCTGTCAACATACTGTGACAAGAATCCATCCTGGACACACTTAACAAACTCTGCCCCATCTAAACCCTTGGAACTAAACAAGTGCCAACCAATATTAGGGAAGTTAAAGTCACCCATGATAACAACCCTGTTATTTTTGCACCTTTCCAAAATCTGCTCCTCGGTATCTCTGCTGCTACCAGGGGGCCTGGTAGCACTTATAACACTAGTAAAAATTACAAAAGTACGTAAAAATCTGGTCTTCTGCAACTGCTTATGTATATATCTGGCTGAGATTTTTCCTTGTTATGGCTTACTGTTTACATGAATACAGATGACTCCCACTTCTAACCCTCGATCTCCCTCACTAACCTCATCCAGTATATTATTAGAAGTAATGAACTCATCATCTTATCCAAGGTTCTATCTGTTTCCCACTTTAAGTGCAGCTCTTCAGTATACTGCTCAACCTCCATCTTCATCAATAATGATCCTACTGATTAGTAAGTGATAAGAAATCTAATTCTGATTCTGAACCTGATTCTAGTACATCGCCACATCCTGTATCTTTGTCCCTGTTTGTCACAGTTTGATGCCAAGATCTAACTCCAGCTTCATCACTTTAAATTTAGATTGCCAACATTTTCAAGTCGAGTCAAGCTGTGTTCATCGTCATAAGCACAAGCACAGTAGGGTGCAGGTACAATGAAAATCTTGCCTGTAGGAGCACCACAGGTAGGTATAAAGGTACGTACCTACAGGTACGTAGGTATAAAGACAAGGAGCATAAATTATACACAAATTATGGTCAAAAAGTCTGCAAAACAAGACATTAGTGCAAAAAACATAATCGGAAACAAGTCCACGGTAGTGCAAGAGCTGGTCCATAGTGTTCTGTTGCTGAGGTCAGATTAGGATTGTGCAGGTCAATTCAAAATCCTAATGGTTGTAGGAAAGGTACGCAAATGTTCCTCAACTAGTGGTGTCTGACTTCAGGACTTCTGTCTAACTTTCTTTGTGAATCTCCTCCCTCACCCATGACCCTCAAGTCATCTGAAACCTCTATGGGCCTACAGTTTTGTCACATCAAGGCCCTACTTGATGCGGGTCTTGAAGGCCCAAGAAAGGGAGCTTGAGGAGTGCCTCCAAGCTGGATTCTTAGAGCTGCTTGTACTGGAGCCTGCCAGGGAGAAGGCAATTTTGGATTTAGTGTTGTGTAATGAACCAGACTTGATAAGGGAACTCAAGGTAAAGGAGCCATTAGGAGGTAGTGACCATAATATGATAAGTTTTAATCTACAATTTGAGAGGGAGAAGGGAAAATCGGAAGTTTCAGTATTACAGTTGAACAAAGGAGCCATGAGCGAGGAACTGGCAAAGTTGACTGGAAGGATACCCTAGCAACGATGACAGAGGAACAATGGCAGGTATTTCTGGGAATAATACAGAAGGTGCAGGATCAGTTCATTCCAAAGAGGAAGAAAGATTCTAAGGGGAGTGATTGGTGACCGTGGCTGACAAAGGAAGTCAAGGACAGTATAAAAATAAAAGATATAAGATAAAAGATATATATAACATAGCAAAGATGAGCGGGAAGCCAGAGGATTAGGAAATTTTTAAAGAGCATCAGAAGATAACTAAAAAGGCAATATGGGGAGAAAAGTTGAGGTACAAAGGTAAGCTAGCCAAGAATATAAAGCAGGATAGTAAAAGCTTCTTTAGGTATGTGAAGAGGAAAAAAAATTAGTTAAGATCAAAATTGGGCCCTTGGAGATTGAAATGGGGGAATTTATCACGGGGGACAAGGAAATGGCAGATGAGTTGAACAGGTACTTTGGATCTGTCTTCACTAGGGAAGACACAGACAATCTTCCAGATGTAATAGTGGCCAGAGGACCTAGGGTAACAGTTGAACTGTAGGAAATTCATATTAGGCAGAAAATGATGTTGGGTAGACTGATGGGTCTGAAGGTTGATGTCCCCAGGGCCTGATGGTCTGCATCCCAGGATACTTAAGGAGGTGGCTCTAGAAATCATGGAAGCATTGGTAATCATTTTCCAATGTTCTATAGATTCAGAATCATCTCCTGTGGATTGGAGGGGGGCTAATGTTATCCTGCTTTTTAAGAAAGGAGGGAGAGAGCAAATAGGGAATTATAGGCCAGTTAGCCTGACATCAGTGGTGGGGAAGATGCTGGAGTCAATTATAAAAGATGAAATAGCAGCACATTTGGATGGCAGTAACAAGATCAGTCCAAGTCAGCCTGGATTTACAAAGGGGAAAGCATGCTTGACTAATCTTTTGAGGATGTAACTATGAAAATGGACAAGGGAGAGCCAGTGGATGTAGTGTACCTGGACTTTCAGAAAGCTTTTGATAAGGTCTCACATAGGAGATTAGTGTGCAAAATTAGAGCACATGGTATTGGGGGTAGGGTACTGACATGGATAGAAAAATGGTTGGCAAAGAGTAGGGACTAACAGGTCCCTTTCAGAATGGCAGGCAGTGACCAGTGGGGTACCACAAGGCTTGGTGCTGGGATCACAGCTATTTACAATATACAAACGTACATTAATGATTTAGATGAAGGGATTAAAAGTAACATTAGCAAATTTGCAGAAGACACAAAGCTGGGTGGCAGTGTGAAATGTGAGGAGGATGTTATGAGAATGCTGGGTGTCTTGGACAGGTTGGGTGAGTGGGCAGATGCAGTTTAATGTGGATAAATGTGAGGTTATCCACTTTGGTGGCAAGAACAGGAAGGCAGATTACTATCTGAATGGTGTCATGTTAGGAAAAGAGGAAGTACAATGAGATCTAGGTGTCCTTGTTCATCAGTCACTGAAAGTAAGCATGCAGGTACAGCAGGCAGTGAAGAAAGCTAATGGCATGTTGGCCTTCATAACAAGGGGAGTTGAGTACAGGAGCAAAGAGGTCCTTTTGCAGTCGTACAGGGCCCTGGTGAGACCACAACTGGAGTATTGTGTGCAGTTTTGGTCTCCAAATCTGAGGAAGGACATTCTTGCTATTGAGGGAGTGCAGCGTAGGTTCACGAGGTTAATTCCCGGGATGGCGGGACTGTCATATATTGAAAGATTAGAGTGGCTGGGCTTGTATACACTGGAATTTAGAAGGATGAGAGGGGATCTGATTGAAACATATAAGATTATTAAGGGATTGGACACGCTAGAGGTAGGAAACATGTTTCTGACGTTGGGGGAGTCCCCCCCACATTGTAACCCCCAGGGTCGTCTCAGGCTCGCTCAGCTCGTTCTTGTCTAGGGGGAGCAGCCTTCGGCCCCACCACACTGGGTAATCAGCTGGTGTGGATGCTGTGTGATGTCCCCGCCTCGCCCAAAAACAGACAGTACACCATATGCGATTAAATGAGTACAATTTATAAAGGTTACTATAACTAAGTGATTAATAATGATACAGTATATATGAAGAAAAAAAAATAAAGAAAAGGCGCCAAACTTATCAAAGTCCAAACCACTTCGTGCACAACTGTTGGAGCTCAATTACTGAAGTCTTTTGGCCACCATTCGATCCTCTCCGAACTCCTCGACTCGCAGCTCAGGACCCTCCGAGTGGTCCACCAAGCACATCTAGCTTCATCCCCCCTCCTCAGAGTACCTCCTGGCCTCTGACCCCTGCTTGTGGTCCGTTCCTCGCCCAGTTTACAGCATTGCGTCCTCTCTCTCGACCCCCTCGGGCCGATCTGCCCAAAAGCCCGTCAACAAAAGCTTACAGACTCAGAAGATAGAACAACATTAATCCCCATTTGGTTTACAAAGGAATACAATTCTCGTTATCAGTAAATTTTAACCCAAACAAGCTTCCAGCACTCTCTCGCAACAAAGGAGCATTCCTGCTTTTAACAAAACAAAGAAGCCCTTTTGATTACATACACAGTAACAAAGAAAAAAGAAGAAACCCCCTTTACAATATATTGAAAGATTAGAGTGGCTGGGCTTGTATACACTGGAATTTAGAAAGATGAGAGGGGATCTGATTGAAACATATAAGGTTATTAAGGGATTGGACACGCTAGAGGTAGGAAACATGTTTCCGATGTTGGGGGAGTCCAGAACCTGAGGCCATAGTTTAAAAATAAGGGTTAGGTCATTTAAAATGGAGTTCAGGAAAAACTTTTTCACCCAGAGAGTTGTGGATCTGTGGAATGCTCTGCCTCAGAAGGCAGTGGAGGCCAATTCTCTGAATGCTTTTGAGAAAGAGTTAGATAGAGCTCTTAAAGATAGCAGAGTCAAGGGATATGGGGAGAAGGCAGGAGTGGGATACTGATTGTGGATGATCAGCCATGATCACATTGAATGGCGGTGCTGGCTCGAAGGGCCGAATGGCCTACTCCTGCACCCATTGTCTATTGTCTATTGTCTACTCTCTCATCACCCCTCTTCCTGAAAGACTCTACTGGTTTCTAATGTCCCTCAGCTTCAAGGCCCTGCACAACTTCAAGCTGCATCGAACTCCGTGATGATCTTAAGGCTTACATCCTGCATCCAGCTGCAGTTGTCACCTCTTCAGCTGCAGTGTAAGAAGCACTATCAGTCAGTAGCTCTATCTTGTCTCGTTTATTTTTATTTGTTGTCAGAGATGAACATCATTAAATGGAAATTCGCCAGCCTCCTAACCTTCCACTTCCACTCAGTATCCCCCACTGGGTAAAACGTAGTGTGTGCGTCTCAGAAATGTCAGTAATGCTCTATGTTAAAATATCCTTATAAAAAGGATCTACACAGTTCCCTCACACCCAAGCATCACTGATGCAATTGACACAGGGAGGAAACCACGCAGCACCTTGTAGCAATGTTGAGTCTTGTCCATTCAGGCAGCTCCTGGCAAGTGTCACCAGTATCTTTCATCGTTACTGTGCTATGACCATTTCCGTCTTAGTACTATGGCTCTAGTCAAGGAAAGGACAAGGGAATGAGAGGAAGAACCAGAAGTCTAGCTCAGCATCTAACTATGAAGGAACATAGATCAAAGGTACTGAGAACTTGGATATTGTCTTAACCAATGGATGAGAGCACAAGTTACAACAAAGGCCATGAGGCAAGGCAAAAGTCCATCAATAGAACTGAAGCACCGTACTTGAGAATTAGCTGGATGGGACCGCATTCAAGCATGGGGTTAATAGCAAGTCACATTTGTGCTACTAAAGTGCCAGGCAAGCATCCTGTCAGGGGTAGGTGGTTACCAATAACATTTAATGTAATTAGCATCGTGGAGTCCTCTACCATATCTATTGACCAGAAACTCAACTGCACCATGGCTGCAACAGGGGTTAGAGTTGGATATCCAGTGATGAGTAACTCATATACTAAGGCTTTTCCATAATCCACCAGGCACATGTCAGGAGCATAACATAATATTCTGGATGCGTGCAATGCCAGTAATACTAAACAAGATTGATATTGATTATAAAGCACTCCATCGTCTAACTTAAATATTAATTCTCAACCTTTTCATCACCAATTTACCTCTGGCAGATACTTGCATCCCCAACAGCATTGATAGAAGTGACCTCTGCACAGTGCTTGGGGAGACAAAGTCGCATCATTGCACTTAATACAGTCTCCAACGTGTTGTGGGGCACTGCAGACATAATAATTGCAACAGACCCAGGGCAAATCTGGCAATGCCAAGCCTGGGCATCCTGGAGGCATTGTGAATCATTGTTAGGATGAGAAGTATATGCCAGCACAGTCTGTTTCCTCATGACCCATTATGTCCCTCATCATACCATAACCATCCAGTGAATTAACGTTGACTTTATGGGAAATGTAGAAGAGAGTTCATTGTGTATAAAGAAGGAAGAAATTATCTGCATCTAAAGGGGAAAGTTACCACACAATTGACTAAGCCAAATGATTTCATAGTCAATGGATCAGATTAAAGCTCAGAAATCTTAACACATTTAATCATAAATGGCAGTGGACAACTAAAGAGCAAACAGGACAAAGAGATTCCAATAATGCCCCATCCTCAAAGATCACACAGGTTAGCATCTGAGTCCTAAAGAGAAGGTTGAAGCATTAATGCTCAGCCAGAAATGTTGAGAGGATGGTGTATCTCATCTTCGTCCTGAGATCCCGCCATCATTGAGGTCAACCATTAGCTGATTCAGTTCAATTCACATGATGTCAGTAAACAGCTGACCGGTAAGAATAGGATGATTTGGCAGATAAGTGCATGGCTGAGGAACAGGTGTAGGGGGCAGGCTTTCAGATTTCTGGATCATTGTGATCACTTCTGGGGAAGGTATGACCTGTTCAAAAGGGATGGGTTGCACCTGAACCCAACGGGGACCAATGTTGGGTTACACCTGAACCCCAGGGGGACCAGTGACGGGTGATACCTGAACCCAAAGGGGACTAATGTCCTTGTGGGCATGTTTACTAGAAGCGTTGGGGAGGATTTTAACTAATTTGGCAGGGGGATGGAAAACTAAGTGATTGGGCTGAAGTTGGGACAATTGGTATACAAAGTAAGGCGGTGTGCAGGGAGACCATCAGGAAGGACAGGCAGATGATAGGGCAAAATTACAGTCAGTGGGGTGAGTTGCAATGTATAAGGGGGTCAAAATTGAAAATGGTGACGAATACAGGACTGAAGGTATTATATATGAATACACCTAATATATGGAATAAAGCAGGTGAACTTGAAGCACAGTTACAGATTGATATTGTGGGCATCTATAAATTTGCTGATGACACAACCGTTGTTGGCAGACGAGAGGGAGTACATGAGTGAGTTATACCAGCTAGTGCAGTGGTGCTGCAGCAACAACCTTGCACTCAACATCAGCGAGACCAAAGAACTGATTGTGAACTTCAGAAAGGGTAAGATGAGCGAACATGAATCAATCCTCATAGAGGGATCAGAAGACGTTGAGCAATTTCAAGTTCCTGGGTGTCAATAGCTCTCAAGATCTATCCTGGTGTATTGCACTTTGGAAGGAAAAACCAAGGTAGAACATGCAAGGTAAATGGTAGGACACTGAGGAGTGCAGTAGAACAGAGGGATCTGGGAGTACAGATACATGATTCCCTAAAATTGGTGTCACAGGTAGATAGGGTAGTAAAAAGAGCTTTTGATACATTGTCCTTTATAAATCAAAGTATAAGTTGTATAAGGCATTGGTGAGGCTGAACTTGGAGTATTGTGTGCAGTTTTGGTCACCGAATTACAGGAAGGATATTAATAAGATTGAAAGAATGCAGAGAAGGTTTACAAGGATGTTGCCAGGACTTGAGAAACTGTGTTACAGAGAAAGGTTGAATAGGTAAGAACTTTATTCCTCTGGAGAGTAGAAGAATGAGGGGAGACTTGATAGAGGTATATAAAATTATGATGGGTATAGATAGAGTGAATGCAAGCAGGCTTTTTCCACTGAGGCTAGGAGAGAAAAAAAAACAGAGGACATGGGTTAAGGGTGAAGGGGGAAAAGTTTAAAGGGAACATTTAAAGGGGCTTCTTCACACAGAGAGTGGTGGGAGTGTGGAATGAGCTGCCAGATGAAGTGGTAAATGCGGACTCACTTCTAACTTTTAAGAAAAATTTGGACAGGTACATGGATGAGAGGTGTATGAAGGGTTACAGGCCAGGTGCAGGTCAGTGGGACTAGGCAGAAAAATGGTTCGGCACAGCCAAGAAGGGCCAAAAGGCCTGTTTCTGTGCTGTAGTGTTCTATGGTTCTATTGTTCTATGGATGCAACATATTGATGCAGCTATAAAGAAGCCAAGACAGTGGCTATATTTCATTAAGAGTTTGAGGAGATCAGGTTTGTCAACTAAAACGTTTGAAAACTTTTACAAATGCACCATGAAGAGCATTCTGACTGGCAGCATCACCATCTGGGATGGTGGAGGTGGGGGTGGAGGCTACTGCACAAGATTGAAGTAAGTTGTAGAAACTTGTAAAAAATTAGTCGGCTCCATCATGGGTACTAGCCTCCATAGTATGCAAGAAGTTCTCAAGGAGCAGTGCCTTAGGAAGGAGGTGATCATTAAGGATCTCCATCACCCAGAACATGCTCTCTCTCCTCATTGTTACCGTCAGGATGGAGGTACAGGAGCCTGAAGGCACACACTCAGTGATTCAGAAACAGTTTCTTCCCCTCTGCCATCTGATTTCTAAACATACATTAAACACTACCTGACCACTTTTTTATTTCAGTTTTTTTACAATATTTATTTTAACTTAACTATTTAATAGACATAAATATACTTAGTGTAATTCAGTTTTTTCTCTTTATTTATTCTATTTATTTATCGTGTATTTCATTGCGTTGCTGCGGTAAAGTTAACAAATTTCATGTCATATGCTGGTGATGTTAGGACAAATTTTATTAGTCAATAAGACATAGGAACAGAATTAGGCCATTCAGCCCATCGAGTCTGCTCCGCCATTCCATCATGGTTGGTCCCAGATCCCACTCAACCCCATACACCTGCCTTCTTGCCATATCCTTTGATGCCCTGGCCAATCAGGAAATGATCAATTTCTGACTTAAATATACCCATGGACTTGACCTCCACCGCAGTCTGTGGCAGAGCATTCCACAGATTCACTACTCTCTAGCTAAAACAAAATTCGTCCTTGCCTCTATTCTAAAGGGTCACCCCTCAATTTTGAGGGTGCACTCTCTAGTTCTGGATACCTCTAACATAGGAAACATCCTCTCCACATCCACCCTATCTGGTCCTTTCAACATTCGGTGGGTTTCAATGAGATACCCCCACATTCTTCAAATTCCAGTGAGTACAGGTGAAAAGCTGACAAATGCCCTCATATGTTTGCCCCTTCATTCCCAGAGTCATCCTCATGAACCTCCTCTGGACTCTCTCCAATGACATCCCATCCTTTCTGAGATATGGGTCCCAAAACTGTTGACAATACTCTAAGTGTGGCCTGACTAGTGTCTTATTAAGGCTCAGAATTGTCTCCTTGCTTTTATATTATATTCCCCTTGAAATAAATTCCAACATTGCATTTTCCTTCTTTACCACAGAGTCTAACCGTAAATTAACTCTCTGGGAGTCTTGCACGAGGACTCCTAAGTCCCTCTGCACTTCTGATGTTCAAACCATCTTCCCAGTTAGATAATAGTCCACACTATTGTTCCTTTTACCAAGATGCATTATCATACATTTCCCAGCACCGTATTCCAGCTGCCACTTTTTGCCCATTCTTCCAGTTTGTCTAAGTTCTGCTGCAATCACATTGCTTCCTCAGCATTGCCTACAGCTCCACCTATCTTTGTATAATCTGTGAAGTTTGCCACAAAGTCATCCATTCCATTATCCAAATCATTGTCAAACGATGTGAAAAGAAGCAGTCCCAATACTGACCCCTGAGGAACACCACTAGTCATGGGCAGCCAACCAGGAAAGGCCCCTTTTATTCCCACTCGCTGCCTCTTGCTTGTCAGCCATTTCGCTATCCAAGCCAGTATATTTCCTGTAATGCCATAGGACTTCATCTTGTTAAGCAGCCTCATGTGTGGCACCTATCACACGCCTTCTGAAAATCCAAATAAATGATATCCTCTGGCTCTCCTTTGTCCACCCTGCTTGTTACTTCCTCAACTAACTCTAACAGATTTATCAGGTAAGATTTCCCTTCACAAAAACCATACTGACTTTGACTTATTTTATCATTTGTCTCCAAGTACCTCAAAACCTCATCCATAATAATATAGTCCTACACTTTCCCAACCATGAGGTTTGGCTAACTGGCCTGTAATTTCCTTTTTTTTTTGCCTTTCTTCCTTCCTAAAGAGGCATTTGCAATCTTCCTATCCTCTGGAACCATGCCATAATCAAGTGATTCTTGAAAGATCATGACCAATGCATCTGTTATCTCTTCAGCCACCTCTCTCAGGACTCTGTGATGTAGTCCATCTGGTCCAGGTGACTTGTCCAACTTAAGACCTTTGAGTTTGCCTAGCACTTTTTCCTTTGTAACAGCAAAATATCCCTGACACTCAGGACCTCTGGCACACTGCTAGTGTCTTCCACAGTGAAGACAGATGCAAAGTATCCATTAAGTTCATGCCTTTGTTCCCCATTACTACCTCATCAGCATCATTTTCCAGTGGTTCAATATTAACCCTCGCCTTATTTTACTCTTTACATAACTGAAAAAACTTTTGGCATCCTGCTTTATATTATTGGCTAGTCTAACCTTATATTTCATCTTTTCTCTTGTGATAACTTTTTTTTGTTGCCTTTTGTTGGATTTTAAAAACTTCCCAATCATCCAACTTCCCACTCACTTTTGCTACCTTATATACTCTTTCCTTGGCTTTTATGCAGTCCTTAACTGCCCTTGTCAACCACAGTTGCCTGCCCCTGCCTTTTGAAAACTTCTTTCTCTGTGGAATATATCTATCCTGCACCTTGTGAACTTTTCCCAGAAACGTCAGCCATCTTTGCTCTGCTGTCATCCCCGCCAGTATCCTCCTCCAGTCCACCTGGACAAGCTCCTCTGTAATTCCCTTTGTAATTCCTCTGTAATTCCCTTTATTCCATTGCAATACTGATACATGTGAGTCATGCTTCTCCCTCTCAAATTGCAGTATGGATTCAATCATATTATGATCTCTGCCTTCTGAGGGTTCCTTCACATTAAGCTCCCTAATATGATCTGGGTTATTACACAACACTCAAACTAAGATAGCCTTTCCCTGTATAGGCTCTGAAAAGCCATCTTATAGGCATTCAACAAATTCCCTTTCTTGCAATCCAACACCAAACTGATTTTCCCAATCCCCTTGCATATTGAAGTCCCCCATCACAATTGTGTCATTACGCTTATTACATGCCTCTTCCAGCTCCCTTTTCAATCTTAATCCTACATCTTGGCTACTATTTGGAGGCCTATATATGATTCCCATAACATTTGTTAACCTTGCAATTTCTTATCTCCTCTCACAAAGTTTCAACGTTCTCTGATCCTATGTCACCTCTTTCTAAAGATGTAATTCCATCTCTTACCAACAGATCTGCACCACTGCCTATGCCTTCTTGCCTCTCTTTTTGATACAAATTACATCCTTTGATGTTGAGCTCCCAACTACGGCCTTCTTTCAGCCACAACTAAGTGATGCCCACAATGTCATACCGACCAACCTGTAATTGAACCACGAGTTCATCCACTTTATTACACACAGCTCAAACCATATCATCAAGTTCGCCGATGACACGACCGTGGTGGGTCTCATCAGCAAGAATGACGAGTCAGCTTACAGAGAGGAGGTGCAGCGGCCAACAGACTGGTGCAGAGTCAACAACCTGTCTCTTAATGTGAACAAAACAAAAGAGATGGTTGTTGACTTCAGGAGGGCACGGAGCGACCATTCCCCGCTGATCACTGATGGCTCCTTGGTAAAGATCGTAAAGAGCACCAAATTTCTTGGTGTTCACCTGACGGAGAATCTCAACTGGTCCCTCTACACCAGCTCCATAGCAAAGAAAGCCCAGCAGCATCTCTACTTCCTGCGAAGGCTGAGGAAAGTCCATTTCCCACCCCCCCACCCCCCCATCCTCATCACATTCTACAGGGGTTGTATTGAGAACATCCTGAGCAGCTGCATCACTGCCTGGTTCGGAAATTGCACCATCTCAGATTGCAAGACCCTGCAGTGGATAGTGAGGTCAGCTGAGAAGATCATCAGGGTCTCTCTTCCTGCCATCATGGACATTTACACTACACGCTGCATCCGCAAAGGAAACAGCATTATGAAGGACCCCATGCACCCCTCATACAATCTCTTCTCCCTCCTGCTGTCTGGGAAAAAGCTCCGAAGGATTCGGGTTCTCACGACCAGACTATGTAACAGTTTCTTCCTCCAAGCTATCAGACTCCTCAATACCAGAAGCCTGGACTGACATCTTGCCCTACTGTCCTGTTTATTATTTATTGTAATGCCTGCACTGTTTTGTGCACTTTATGTAGTCCTGTGTAAGTCTGTAGTCTAGTGTAGCTTTCTCTGTGTTGTTTTTTTTTTACGTAGTTCAGCCTAGTTTTTGTACTGTGTCATGTAACACCATGGTCCTGAAAAACATTGTCTCATTTTTACTGTGTACTGTACCAGCAGTTATGGTCGAAATGACAATAAAAGTGACATGACTTGACATGACTTGACTTGAATGCATCCATCATCTACTTGTAAACCTCCTGGCTCATCCTCAGCTCTATCATACTGATTTTGGGTTCCAAGAGAGAGAATCTGTAAAATGCCTATGAAATGGCTTTTTAAAGCAATGCATAGTTGAGCCCACTAGGGGATGCAGAGGCATGAGAGAGGTACTGGCCAAAGTCGATAGGAAGGGGACACTAGCAGGAATGATGGCAGAGTAGCAATGGCTAGAGTTTCTGGGAGCAATTCAGAAGGCATGTGGTAGATACATCCCAAAGAAGAAGTATTCTAAAGGAAGGATGAGACAACTGCTGCTGATAAAGGAAATCAAAGACAGCATAAAAGCAAAAGTGAGGACATGGAGCAAAAATTGGTGACAAGTTAGAGGTTTGGGAAGCTTTTAAAGCCAACAGAAGGCAACTTAAAAAACACAAGGAGTGAAAAGATGAAATATGAAGATAAGCTAGCCAATAATATTTAAGGAGTAAAAGAGAAGTGAAAGTAGATATCGGACCACTGGAAAATGATGCTGAAGAGGTTGTAATAATGTTAAGGAAATAGTGGATGAAGTGAATAAGTATTTTGCATCAGTCTTCACTGTGAAGGACAATAGTATGTTGGAAGTTTGAGAGTGTCAGGGGGCAGAAGTAAGTGCAATTGCTCTCACTAGGGAGGTCTTGAGCAACTGAAAGGTCTGAAGTCACCCAGACTAGATACACACCAGGGTTCTAAAAGAGGCAGCTCAAGAGATTGTGGTGTAATTAATAGTGACCTTTCAAGAATCACTAGACATTGACGTGGTTATGAACTGGAAAATTGCAAATATCATTCCAGTCTTCTAGAAGGGAAGAAAGCAGAAGAAAGGTAATTACAGGCCAGTTAGCCTGACCTCAGTGGTTTGGGAAGATGTTGGAATCGATTCTTAAGGAAGAGGTTTCAGGGTACTTGGAGGCACATGGTAAAATAGCCCAAGGTCAGCATGGTTTCCTTAAGGCAGGGGTCGGCAACGTTTACCACTAAAAGAGCCAATATGGACCCATTTCCCACAGAAAAGAAAACACTGGGAGCCACAAAATGAAATAACACTGCATACAACGGGTTTTTTTTTTGCCTTTATGCTATGTATAAACAAACTATAATGTGTTGCATTTTTGAAATTGATGAACTCCTGCAGAGAAAACGAAATTACATTTCTGCATGCAACAAAAACATTTTGAACTCCGAAAAAAAGACGTTGGGTTGAAGGTTACTACATAGGTAGCCTACCTTGGATCGAAGAATTAAAAGAAAGCGCGCACTGGCGGGTGTCAGGCATTGGCAGTTGTGATGTATATTAATAGCAATAAAAAACACGTTGTAGCGGTGTAGCGCTACACGCAGCGCTAAAATAAAGACACTGCAGTCAAAGGTAACTTTATTCGAACTAAACAGCCTTGCTTTAAAGCCTCCCTCAACCCGTCCCCGTGGGCGCGGATGCTCCAAAAGACACGTACTCACAAACCCCCGTAGGCTATCTCCCTTAGCCGGAACGGTGGCTAATTGTGAGCCGGTTCGGATGTGCCAGGAAACGGTGTCTCCGCAAAGTTTTCATATTGTACAAGATCACCATAATCTTCAAATTTCGAATTACATTTCAAAAGCTAACAAACCACGGGGAGCCGCATCACAGAGATCAAAGAGCCGCATGTGGCTCTGGAGCCGCAGGTTGCCGACCTCTGCCTTAAGGGAAAATCTTGCCTGACAAATCTGTTTGAACTCTTTGAGGAAATAACAAGCAGAATAGACAAGGAGAATTGATTGTTGTTGTGTACTTGGATTTTCAGAAGGCCTTTGACAAGTTGCCACACATGAGGATACTTTACAAGCTATGAACCCATGGTATTACAGGAAAGATCCTGGCATTGATAAAACAGTGGCTGATTGGCAGGAGACAAGGAGTGGGAGTAAAGGGAGCCTTTTCTGGCTGGCTGCTGGTGACTAGTGGTATTCCACAGGGGTCTGTGTTGGGACAGATTCTTTTTACATTATACATCAATGATTTGGATGATGTAATTGATAGCTTTGTTGCAGATGATATGAAGATAGATGGAGGGGCAGAAGGACAGACAGATTAGGAGAATGAACAAAGGTGTGGCAGATGGAATATAGTGTAAGGAAGTGTATGGTCATGTAATTTGGAAGAAAAAATAAAAGCATGAACTATTTTCTAATCAGGGAGAAATTTCAAAAATCCAAGGTGCAAAGGGTCTTGGGAGTCCCCATGCCAAATTCCCTAAAGGTTAACTTGCAGTTAGGGCTGGTGGTGAGGAAGGCAGATACAATGTTAGCATTCATTTCGAAAGAACTGGAATATAAAAATAAGGGTGTAATGCTGAGGCTTTATAAAGCACTGATGAGGACTCACTCAGAGCATTGTGACCAGTTTTGGGCTCCTTATCTAAGAAAGGATGTTCTGACATTGGAGAGGATTTAAAGGAGATTCACATAAATGATTCTGGGAATGAAAGGCTAATCATATGAGGAGCCTTTGATGTTTCTGGGTCTGTACTCACTGAAATGTAGTAGAATGGGGGAGGATCTCATTGAAACCTATTGAATGATAAAAGGATTAGATGGAGTAGATGTGGAGAGGATGTTTCCTACAGTGGGGGATCTAGGACCAGAGGACACAACCTCAGAATAGAGGGATGCCCATTTAGAATGGAGATTAGAGGAATTTCTTTAGCCAGAGGGTGTTGAATCTTGGAGTCATTGCCACAAGCGGCTGTGGAGGCCAGGTCACTGGCGGATTTAAGGCAGAGATTGATAGATTCTTGGGGAGAAGATGGGAGAATGGGGTTCAGAACAAAATAGATTAGGCATCAAATGGTGGAGCAGACTCAATGAGCTAAATGGCCTAACTCTTCTCTATCTTATGGTCTCACTCCAGATCGAGACATGCATTTAGCCAAATCATGTCAGTACAATTACAACATGCCATTTACCCAAAGCTGCCCAGGTCCACTTAAAGAAGGACAAATCTATTCTGGCCAGCCACAACAAAGTCTGTTGTCAATCATCATCAAAATGTTGGAAACTGTTGTGACAGTGTGTGAAAAATAACCTACTCATTGAAACTGGGACTGCTCAATTACAGACCTGATTCAAATGAAGACTAAAGAGTTAAATCCCAGAGCTGAGGTGAGAGTGATGACCTTTGACATCAAAGCAACTTTTGACCAAGAGTGTTTTCAAGATTCAGACTCAGAATCAGGTTTATAATCACTGAAATATAGTCATGAAATTTGTTGTTTTGTGGCAACATAGTATCCTTTCTCCTTGGTAATAGCAATTACATTCACTTTTGGCCCTGACACTCGAATTTCTGGCATACTGCTAGTGTCATCCACAGTAAATTCTGATTCTTATTGAGTTCTTCTGCCAATTCTACCTCTCCAGTGTCACTTTCCAGCAGTCCAATATCCACTCTCACCTCTCTTTTAGTCTTTTGTTTGTTCATTATGTGCCATTTCATATGACATGGGTGATCATGGTCTACCCATGACCATAATTATCCTTGTCACATTATTCTACAGAAGTGGTTTGCCATTGCCTTCTTTGTGCAGCGTTTTTACAAGATGGATGACCCCCCGCCCCAGCCAGTATTAATACTCTTCAGATATTGTCTGCCTGGTGTCAGTGTTCACATAACCAGGACTTGTGATCATAAAACAGCTGCTCATACGACCACCTGCTCCTATGGCTTCACGTGACCCTGATTGGGAGCTAAGCAGGTGCTACACCTTGCCCAAGAGTCACCTGAGGCTAGAGGAGGGAAGGAGTGCCTTAAACCTCCTTTGGTGGAGATGTACCTACACCCTGCTACCCACTTTTACTCCTTATATATCAGAAAAAAATTGGAATCTTCTTTAATATTATTAGCTAGCTTACTTTCAACTTTTTTCTCCTTACTGCTTTGTTGCCTTCTATTGATTTTTTTAAATCTTCCCAATCCTCTATCTTTCCACTAATTTTTGCTATATTATATACCCTCACTTTTGCTTTTAGCTGGCTTTGACTTCCCTTGGTCAGTCACTGTTGCCTCATTTTCCCTTTAGAATGCTTCTCTTCGCCTTCGGGTTGAACCAATTCTGTCTCTTATGAATTTCTTCCTGATACTCCAGCCATTGCTGAACTCTCGTCATCCCTGCTAGTCCCCCTTTCTAATCAACTTTGGCCAGTTCCTCTCTCATGCCACTGCAATTCCCTTTACTCCACCATAATACTGATATATCTGATTTTATCTTCTCACTCTCAAACTGCAGCGTGAATTCTACAATATAATGATCACTGTCCCCTAAAGGGTCCTTTATGTTAAGCTCCCTAATTAAATCTGGTTCATTACACAATGCCAAACCCAGAACTGCCTTTACCCTCATGGGCTCAACCACAAGCTGCTCTATAAAGTCTTCTCATCAGCAGTCTACAAATTCTTTCTCTTGGGATCCAGCGCCAATATGTTTTTTGCTGTCTACCTGCATATAAAAATCTTCCATTGCCCTCTTTAACATACTTTTTCTGTCTCCCCTTATAATTTGTACCCCACATCCTGGCTAATGTCCGGAGGCCTGTATATACAGTAACTCCCATCAGAGTATTTTTACCCTTGCAGTACAAGGATTCTATATAACCTCATCCTTCGTCACTTCTTTGAAAAGATTTGGTTTCATATTTTACCAACAGAGTTTTCCACCTGCCAGTCTTTTCAATAAACACAAAATGCTGAAGGAACTCAGCAGGCCAGGCAACATCTATAGAAAAAATATACTGCTTAGCCTGCTGAGTTCCTCCAGCATTTTGTGTGTGTTGCTTGGATCTCCAGCATCTGCAGATTTTCTCTTGTTTGTCTTTTCAATACAAGGTGTATCCTTGGGTGTTAAGCTCCCAACTGTGATCTTCTTTCAGCCACGACTCAGTGATGCCTATACAATCATACCTGCCAATTCCTAACTGTGCTACAAGGTCATCTACTTTTTTCATGTACTTTGTGCATTCAAATATAAAATCTTTACCACCTTTTCCAAATTTGTCTCCACATTAGCAGAAATTAAATTCTTATTACTTTCTAAACTATTGGTCTTGTTTTATTCCGGAGACTTCTGTAACCTCTTGGGCACTCTCATTCCCTTTTATTTTATCCCAACCTCTATCGTTTAGTTTTAAGCCCTGTCCAAAGCTCCAGTTATGGGATTTGCCAAGACCATGGTCCCGCCATCAGGCACATAGAACATAGAAATTTACAGCACATTACAGCCCCTTCAGCCCACAATGTTGTGCCAAGTATTTAATCTACTCTAGAGTCCGTCCTGTTGGAACAGCTTTCTCCTTCTCCAATACCTACCAATTCAAACCCAGTGCTCCCTCGCTAATCTTTGAGCCTCAGATCTCATTAACCTTGTGCCATGAGGCTCAGGTAGGTCATCCCATTCCCAGGACATAACTTGAAGAGTTGCTCAGGTTGGTGTCCTACGACCAACCACCTACAGTTATTCCATCATTGACCTTCTATTCATGTGAAACACTGGTTCCATTCACTGTGTAAGTCCAGAGAAGACAATCTCTGGCCCCGTCAAAAGTATGAGATTGAGGTGCAACCCCCCGCCCCACGAAACCCCCTGCTTGTGTGGACACCGTGTGACTTGAAACAGTCTAACGTGCACAAGTTGGAGCTCACGGTCTCCCCTTCGTCAATCCTCCTTCGATCTCCCCGAGCTTCGTCGGATCCTGGCCATGCTCCGGGTTGAGTCCTACAACCTCTCACTCCCACTCACCCCAGTGATGGGCACACAACACAAAAACACCTACCCCACCCTCGTTGGATGGCTCACATTGCAAAGCACCCATTATCTCTAACCATAACCCAAACACTGCTTCTACAGAAAGACCATTACATTCGCAGTGAACCCTTTCCCAGGATGTTACACATGGTACAGTTGGAGGTGGAACTCATCAATGATGATTGTACAATACTCATTTCCATTTTCTGCTTATCTGCATGCAAAGTGTTTTGATTTGTACTTCAGGGAGCGCGAAGCATAGAATCAAATATTGCTGTCATGATTGTATGCTCTAGTATCAATTGTTTAGTGACAATAAAGTAAAGTAAAGTAAACTACAAGCAACTGGATGTAAATGACATACAAGTACAGGCTGGTAAATGGTAAACAATTCCACACCAAGAGTGCCAGGCAATGACCATCTCCAACAAGAGAGAACCTAACCATCTACTCTTAACACCATGGCATTACCATCACCGAATCTCCATGGACAGAGAATCCTAAGAATGAAGCCAGTGATCCCTAATGTCAGGGGTTTCTAGGATTGGAGGTCAAAACCCAATCCAGAATGTGCAGCAACACTTGCGGAATGCTCCCAGTACATCCTTAGGTTGTGTTGGTTTGTGGTAGATGTTCACTGTTCTTGGTTTATGCTAACCATGCTTTCTAACATTTCTGCCACTTATAAGATCAAAAACAGTTGACAGTAAAGTTACAACTAGCGGTTTGTTTAATTTCTGGCAATAAATGGGAGTCAGTCTAGTTTTTAAAATGGAAATGGAAAGCAGTGTAAACAGCTTGAAATTAAAAGCACAGCTTTGCAAACAAGCTCTGTAATTTGCAAATGCTCTGTCTGTAGCAAGGAGATGCTAGTCACTATACCTGCTTTATTATTGCTCAAGAGATACAGTATAAGACAATGGATTATTTAATTTAGATTATTTCAAACAGCAAGCTGACTCTTAGGTTGCTTAGTTCAAGGAAGCTTGCAGAATAGATGGATAATATTATTTAGCACTTTAATAACTGATGTGTTTATAGTTGGGAGTTTTATGTTAGCTTTACATTAAGCTGAGGTCTACATCTCCAAAGATACTTTTAAATCATTCTGTTAAAAGGATATTTGAGGAAATATCATATGCTTGTGAAGTCACCCAAGGGGGAGAAAAAAAGGGTATAGATGCAGAGAGCAGTTCAGGTATATTAGGAACAGGATAAAGAACATCAGGAAGCCATGAAAGAAACATAAGATGAATGTGAATCCATTCCTCCAGCTTAAATTTCTGTGACAAATGAACATGTATCACTGAAAATAAATGAACTGTGTTTTAAACTACTTTGTTAGCTAAAAGTATCTTCTTGGTAAGGAGAGGGGATTCACTGCTTGAATCGCGAGTATTGTCAGCTAATCTCACCATGGAGAATAAACAGGGAAATGAACTTGTTGTTGAAGATTGTGTAGTTACAGTATAACCTTCCTTCAGTGCAAGTACTGGTGGCTATTTATATCCAATAGAGCTTAAAGTTTTCGTTTGAGGTTAGAACTTCGCGACTAGCGAACCCAATACCATCACAGCTTGTTAATGCAGACTACACATTTCACTGGATGTTTTATGTATGTGTGATGAGAAGTAAATAAATCTGAATCTGGGCCTCGTCCAGAAACCCCAGTGAACATAAATATCATGACGACAAGGATTGGGTATCCTGTAGCATGTGATTCACATCCTGACATTCTATTTACTCAAACACACTACTCCAACGCCCTGTCTCAAACCTGCAGCCTCTGCCTTCAACAGCAAGAGCAGCTGGTACTCCTGACCCTTCATTGTTTGTGGGCCTGATTCCTGGACCTCCATGCCAACAGCACAGTGGGAAGGTTTGCAAAAGCTCACAAAGGCACTACACCACCACCAAAAATTAGGAATAGGCAGAAAATTCTAGCCTTGCCAATTACATCTCAAAAAATTATAAATGAAAATAGCAATTCTTATTATGTCCTCTACAAAACACACTGAGACTACTGAAGGCATTCAAACTTCTTCTGCATCACTGATGTATCAACAATGCCACATTCAGGAAACAGTGAGTATCTATCCTTTAGCAAGTGGCCATGGTAATTCTCCTGCTAGAGGTTAAGAAAATATAGCAAAGAATACAATGCAGATACAAGTCCTTGGATTCAAGGTGTTAGTGCTGACATAATCCCATCTGCCTTGAAATGATCCATATCTCAACATCCTTCAGGCATGTCCGTGTGTCTGTCCAGGTGCCTGTTAAGCATCACTATCATAGCTCTGTCAGTAAAGGAACCTTTCTTTGGCAATGGCTGATGCTAATGTAAAGCTGAGCACTACTGTAGTGTCAGCAAGAGTAAGGTCACTCACGCCTGTAAGCACTCAGGGCTCAGGGAGGTGATGTTATTTGGTCAGTCAAAATAGAGAACATCTAATGTGGAGCTGTTCGTAAATGTTCAGAATGGATTTTTCCAGTTCAGAGAAAAATTCTTTGTGCCAATAACAGGTTGTAATTATTGGGATTTTGATTAGTCATTTACAGGCAATATTGATGAGAATGTGCACTTACTAAATAACTGCACTCTTTGTTGAACAAAAACACTGAGCTAGTTTAACATTTAGTGGATCATCCTGTATCTAGCCCACTGATTCAACCCATTATCCCCACCTCCTTTCACTCTCCCACACTCCTTCAAGGCTCACTAGACCTAGTTTCTCCAGATAGAAACGGCTTCTGACTCAGCACTGTTAAAGGCATTAGAACTGTTTACAAACATCCCTGATAAAGGCATTTCAAAATGTGGCTCAGGCACATCTATGTGAAGCACTGTCATAGGAAAACATCAATCATCATTGGAGGTCCCCACCACCCAGGCCATGCCTCAGGACTCACACCACCAGGTTCAAGAACAGTTACTACCCCTCAACAATCATGTTCTTGAACAAAAAGGGGTAACCACACTAAACTTCACATGCCCCATCACTGAAATGTTCCAACAATCAATTATCTCACTTTCAAGGACTCTTTATCTCATGTTCTCATTATTTATTGCTATTTATTTATATTTCCATTTGCAGTTTGTTGTCTTCTGCACTCTGGTTGATCTTTCATTGATCCTGTTATAGTTACTATTCTATAGATTTGCTGAGTATGCCCACAAGAAAATGAATCTCAAGATTGTATATGGTGACATATATATACTTTGATAATAAAATTTACTTTGAACTTTGAACCATGCTCTCTGCATAGAGTCCCCACATGTACCCTGTGACGGCAAGGGCTTCCTACATACACTCCAGTTTCTTCCCACCTCCCATAGATTGGGTGGTTGGGAGGTTAAAGAGCCACTGTATATTTCCCCTAATGTAGGTGAGTGGAAGAATTTGGGGCAGAGGGGGAAGTTGATGAGAATATGAGGAGAATTATTAAAGGAATTAATGAATGATTATTGAAAATAATTGGTTGGTGTGGAGACAGTGACCAGCTGCAACAAGATCCAGACCTTTCTCAACAAATGCCTCCGGCAGATCCTCCACCTCAAGTGGTATGACAGAGTGTCAAACCTAGACCTATGGAAGAGAGCAAACCAAGAGCCCATTGTATTCCAGATAAGGAGGAGGAAGTGGAGATGGGTCGGCCACACCTTGAGGAAGAGCCAGTCGAATGTCACTCGACAATCACTCGAATGGAATCCACAAGGGAAGAGAAGAAGAGGTCGCCCAAAGCAAACCTGGAGGCGTAGGCTTTTGGATGAACTGAAAGCCACCGGCCAAACTTGAGAGACTGCAAAAACATCTGCTGGAAATCGCAGGAAGTGAAGGACTTTTGTTGAGGCCCTGTGCTCCATAAGGAGCAAAAAGGATTAAAGAGTGGAGATAGTGGGTTAAAGGTCATGACTCTGTACTTTATCTCTCTTACTCTATGACAAAGCTAAATAATTCATTCCTGAAAATGGACTACCTCCATCTGTCAAGGATATTCTTAGCAATAAATATTTCTCTCATTTTGATTAAATCCCATAGCCTTGGCATTTAATCAGTAAGGAAGCTCTTTATTACATTTTGTACACTGACAAATGGAACTTATTGTGCAATCTATTCAATATTTAATCATCAGAATTTATCAAACAATTACAATTGTGGTGCAAAGGTTGATATAATCACTTCCTGTTAGAAGATGTCCAGTTATCGTTCTGAGAGCCTATGCAGCCTCTACTTTCAGAGTGCCACAGTTAATCACATTGTGCGTCCAACAAGTACAACGTAGAGTAAATTATCTTTGCACCAGGCAGCAGTACCTGGCAAAGAGTTCCTGCCATACTAACCAGGCCTTGTGTTCACTAGATAAATTTGTCAATGTGGAACCTCATTTTAACTCCACGCATGTTTGAATAAATGGAAGATGTAATATATTTCAATGATGCAAGTTCAAAAGATTGCAGAGGAAAGTATCAATAGAAATATAGTCCCCAGAATCACTGATGAGAATTAGTCCACTGCAGGACTCGATACCTTTAGATTCTAATCCGGTTCCTTGGAATCTTATTGTAGTTCCAACAAGTCTTGCTTCATCTTCTGGAAGTCTTGAATATACTGTGATAGGTAGCAACAACAATTTAAATAGTAGTTGACGTCCTGGCAATTTAACTTGAGGAGTTCTGCACATGAACTTTGTTCAAGAGGAAACATTTCCAGGTATCAGAAAGGCAGTGTAGATAACATTTCACTGCTCATCTTCTATATGGACTTTTGATAACATAAAGAAGGTTCGGCAAAAATAGTGTGGCAAGTTTCAATTGCTACTTGAAGTATTATATTTCTTCACATGGCTGCATTTAGTAACATTCACCCTGTTCCCAATCAGAATAGAGATGTTTAGATAATTCAACTGTAAATCAGGCCTAATTACCACACCATCTGTACAATGGTGCTGAGACACATCCTAGGATGCACTGGGACACATCATCAGTGATGTAACCTGGGGCCAATGGGTGTTCGGGTCTTTCAACATCAGACACGCTCGTCCAGTTGACCCAACCAGGGTTGATCAGACCTGGCAGCACTGGCCCACGGGTTACACCTCTTGATCCGCAGCCTTCTGGAGGTTCACTCTGTGACAGTTCTGATGGCTCTTTATTTTGGAGTCCTTGTAATGCCAAGGGGAGAGTAGGTTCTGAACATTGAGCAGCCAGAAAAACGTCTACACCCCACCTCTAGAGGCTTGCTTCGTACCCTCCGCCCCTGTCTCTGGCACTGCTCTACCAGATCCTGGTATTTGGCTTTCTTGCGTATAAACGCCTTCTCGATCCAGTCATCCCAAGGAACTGTCAGTTCAACTATGACCACCTACTCTGAGTTTTCTGACAGAACAGCATGTCAGGCCTCAGGGATGATGCTGCGATGAAGTCAGGGAACTCTTTACTTGCCAAGTTTGTCTTTCAGTCGCCAGTCAAGCACCACGGTGAGCAAACCTGCTGGTGGTCTGGGCTGGGCCTGTGGTTGGTCTCCAGCTTTATACTATTTTCTACAATGAAATTTATGGAGAATTTACCCTGCTTTCATTAGAGGGAGATGATAATTTAATTTGCTTCTGCTGCAATAGACTGCTTTTGGTTGATGTGCAGTAAAAACTGGGAAGCTCGTTGTATACATCCTCAGTGTATGGTTAATAGATACTTGTATGGTTACATTCTGACCAATTAAATCCATTGAATTTATGTGCATTGATAAATTATTGACAACATAAATTAAGAACAGCAAAAGGAAAAGAATTCCAAGAAGCCCTGATTTTTTCATTCCATCTATCTGCTCAGGCTTCTGGAAGGACAGATAGCAATCTGTCCGACCACAGAGCACTTCTCCGTTCAGAGAACAAAACTGGCTTTTATTCAGCACTTGAAGGTCATTGTAAGTAGTCATCATTACATCTGGTACTTGAACAAAAGATCTTGTGCCAAGAATTCCTATCCAAAATTGTTGGTTGAGAAAACAAAACAAACAGAAGAACTATTACCTTCTAAATATATTAATTCTCAACCTTAAAGTTAATACTGCATTATGAATGTGGAGAAGTTATGAAGGGCATACTAATATGAGACCTGAGAACTAATTGTTGGTAGATGAGTCCCAATGATCAGTGATGTTTGAATTGAGATTAAATATCCACTTTGTAGAGGGCATCTGGTGAGAGAGAGAGAGAGAGAGAGAGAGAGAGAGAAAGAGTGTGTGTGTGTGTTTAATAAACCTAACCCTGCCCTGATACAAGACTCAGGGGCTGAACTGATCCAGTTGACCTTCACACAACTACCAATACACAATGTGTCTGGATTGCTTCCTAAGACCCTTGTTGAGAGTTAGAGAAGTTCCCTCTTTGCTCTACTTCATCTACTGTCACCTTTTGTGCTGCATCAGAATTTTGGCTTTGACAATCCCATGTACGTTCATCGATACTTTCCATCCAGCTACTAAGGCTTCGAGAAGGACTTATTCCACTCTGTCCAACCACAGTCCACTTCCCCTCAGTGGACTAAACTGGCTTTATTCATCACTAATGAACTAGTGCTGACAGTGGCCATGCCTACTCATTGGGATCTGGGTGATGCACAAATTAACTAGTGCTGACAGTGGCCACTCATTGGGATCTGGGTGATGCACGAATTAACTAGTGCTGACAGTGGCCACTCATTGGGATCTGGGTGATGCACGAATTAACTAGTGCTGACAGTGGCCACTCATTGGGATCTGGGTGATGCACGAATTAACTAGTGCTGACAGTGGCCACTCATTGGGATCTGGGTGATGCACAAATTAACTAGTGCTGACAGTGTCCACTCATTGGGATCTGGGTGATGCACGAATTAACTAGTGCTGACAGTGGCCACTCATTGGGATCTGGGTGATGCACGAATTAACTAGTGCTGACAGTGGCCACTCATTGGGATCTGGGTGATGCACGAATTAACTAGTGCTGACAGTGGCCACTCATTGGGATCTGAGTGATCCACAAATTAACTAGTGCTGACAGTGGCCACTCATTGGGATCTGGGTGATGCACGAATTAACTAGTGCTGACAGTGGCCACTCATTGGGATCTGGGTGATGTACTAAGTTGAAACAGATTCATTGTTGATGCCGATTAGTTAATGTCCCTGATAACCAGCAAGCAAAATTAATTTTGTGTCACATGCTCCAATGTCAGACTTCTGTTTCTTCTTCTTCTTCTCGGGTCACACCTTGGGATCCAGGATAATTTATTTCTGTTTTGGTTTTTGAGAGTTTAAGGTGGCTGATGAGGCCAAAGTGGGAGCAACAAACTCTTCCACAGATGGGGCAGGGTGCATTGTGCGGTGGTGTGGTCCTTTGACTGTCATAGGACCTCTATGTGCAGCTGCTGCTCTGATTTAAAGTTCCCTATGTTACTCTGAACATCTCTTCTGCAATTTGAGAAGTCGCAGGTCTGGGGTTCCCACAGGTCAGTGGAAATGTTACATTTCTTCTAGGAGGCTTTGAGCACATCAATGTTTTCTTGGGTCTGGCTTGTCATCTGCCCCTGGACAAAGCATGCAGTAGAGTGCCTTGTAAATGATATGGCCTGCCTGAATCAGCCATCTGAGAGCAACAAAGACCTCAGCCATGCTGAGATTGGCCTGAGACAGGAGACTGGCTTGGATTTATTTATCCTTTGATGTTTTGGTAATTTTGCAGAGTTTGTATTGATGGTATTTTTCCATTGCCTTTTACAAAATTTATGTAGCCCAAGTCTCGGAAGCATGAGCTAGATAGATATCTGATGGATAGGGGAATCAAGGGATATGGGGACAAGGC
Source organism: Hypanus sabinus (assembly GCF_030144855.1). Lineage (NCBI taxonomy): Eukaryota > Metazoa > Chordata > Chondrichthyes > Myliobatiformes > Dasyatidae > Hypanus > Hypanus sabinus. Next base: position 61,991,533 of record NC_082710.1, read on the forward strand.
AGGGACTGGGTATTGATAGTGAATGATCAGCCATGATCTCAGAATGGTGGTGCAGACTCGAGGGGCCGAATGGTCTACTTCTGCACCTATTGTCTATTGTCTATTGTCATATCCCATCTTTCATTGTATACCAAACAGAGACCAGAAGCATATGGTATCAGGTCCCCGATGAGGCCTCCCATGAGATTTGTGTGAAGTTTGAGGTCTTGATCTTCAAATACTTTTTCCTCAATCAAACATCAGACTAACGCTGTCCAGCACTACTTAACCCTTCAAATGCATTCTCCCTTGTCAGACATCTTAACACACTCCAGAGTGAAGGTCTTCACCTGCTGCTTCTGTCCAGTCTTGTAAAGCTTTAAGACAATACCAATGATTTTAAAACATAGAACAAATGGAATGGACAACAGTACAACACAGGTACAGGCTATTCTGCTCAGAAAGTCTCTGTCTACCATGATGCCATTGTGAATTAAACGCATGGTCTACATCCCTCCATTAATAGCTTGTTTATGTGCTTGTCAAAATCATCTGAACAGTTACTATTGCATTTATTTCAACCACTTCCCTGGGGAATGTGTTCCAGTCACCTTCCCATGTAAAAAAACCTGCCTTGTAAATCTCCTTTAAGTATTCCCCTTTTCCCCTTCCCTGGAAGTTGCCTGAACTGAGGATTATTAGCTATAAGGAGAGATAGTACGAACTAGGGTTAATTCTCTGGAGTATTGGAGGCAGAGGAGGATAGAAATATCCTTTATTAGGTACAGGTATTTGCGTTACTGGTTCATGCAAGTATCTTATCAGCCATTCATGCAGCAGCAACTCAGTGCATAAAACCATGCAATGTGGTAGGATTGGGTTTGGGGAACACAACGTTCTAAACTCAAAGATCTTAAACCCTCTTCGATATAGATAACTACGGGTACCCACCCTAAAGGGAGATTATACCATAGCCACTTACTCCTCAAAAGCTAGATCAAAAGCTATTTGGATACAATAGGGTCTTTATGGGACTCCTGGGTAGGTACATGCAGCTTAGAAAAATAGAGGGCTATGGGTAACCCAAGGTAATTTCTAAAGTAAGTACATGTTCAGCACAATATTGTGGGCCGAAGGGCCTGTATTGTGCTATAGGTTTTCTAATTCCCTGTTTATTCTCCATGTCCAGTTTAGCTGCCAATAGCCATTACTTGAGCAGTGGGTCCCCCTCCCTACCAAGACCATAAGATCATAAGATATAGGAACAGATTTAAGCCATTTGGCCCATTGAGTCTGCTCCGCCTTTTCTCATGGCAAATCCAAACTTCCTCTCAGCTATCAATTATATCATCCAAATTATTGATGTATAATGTAAAAAGAATCTGTCCCAACACAGACCCCTGTGGAATACCACTAGTCACCAGCAGCCAGCCAGAAAAGGCTCCCTTTACTCCCACTCCTTGTCTCCTGCCAATCAGCCATTGTTTTACCCATGCAAGGATCTTTCCTGTAATACCATGGATTCATAGCTTGTAAAGTATCCTCATGTGTGGCAACTTGTCAAAGGCCTTCTGAAAATCCAAGTACACAACAACAATCAATTCCCCTTTGTCTATTCTGCTTGTTACTTCTTCAAAGAATTCCAACAGATTTGTCAAGCGAGATTTTCCCTTGAGGAAACCATGCTAACTACAGTCTACTTTATCATGCAACTCTAAGTACCCCGAGATCTCATCCTTAATAATTGACTCCAACATCTTCCCAACCACTGCATTCAGACCAACTAGCCTATAGTTTCCTTTCTTCTGTCTCTCTCCCTTTTTCAAGAGTGGAGTGACATTTGTAATTTTCCATTCTTCCAGAACCATTCCAAAATCTAGTAATTCACGAAAGATCATTAGAAGTGCCTCCATGATCACTTCAGTCACCTCTTTCAGAACTCTGAGGTGTAGTCCATCTGGTCCAGGTGACTTAACCTACCTTCAGACCTTTCAGTTTCCCAAGAACCTTCTCTCTAATAATGGTAACTTCACATACTTCTTGACCCCTGACACCTGGAACATTTCTAATGTCTTCCACAGTAAAGACTGATGCAAAATTCAGTTCATCTGCCATTTCGTTATCCTCCATTACTACCTCTCCAGAATCATTTTCCAGCAGTCCAATATCTACTCTCACCTCTCTTCTACACTTTATGTATCTGAAGAAACTTTTGATATCCTCTTTAGTAATATTGGCTAGCTTGCTTTCATACTCCATATTTACCTTTTAATGACTTTTTTGTTGGCTTCTTTTCATTTTTAAAAGCTCCCCAATCCTCTAACTCCTCATTAATTTTTGCTCTATTATATGCCCTCTTTTTGGCTTTTATGTTGGCTTTGACCTTTCTTGTTAACCACAGTTGTGTCACCTTGCCTTTAGAATACGCCTTCCTCTTTGAGATGTATATACACTGTATCCTGTGCATTCTGAATTACTTCCAGAAATTCCAGTCATTGCTGCTCTGCCATCATCCCTGCCAGTGTTCTTTTCCAATCAATTCTGGCCAACTCCTCTCTCATACCTCTATAATTCAATTTACTCCACTGTAATACTGATACATCTGACCTTAGCTTCTCCCTTCTCAAATTTCAGGGTGAATTCAATCATATTATCATCACTTGATGTTAAGGGTTCTTTCACCTGAAGGTCTCTAATCATTTCTGGTTCTTCGTACTGCACCCAGTACAGAATAGCTCATCCCCCAGTGGGCTCAACCATGTGCTGCTCTAAAAATTGATCCTGAAGGCAATCTAGAAATTTTCCCTCCACTAATCCAGCACCAACCTCATTTTCCTAATCTACCTGCATATTGAAATCCCTCATGACTATTGTAATATTGCCCTTTTGGTATGCATTCTCTATCTCCTGTTGTAAGTTCTAGACCACATCCTTACTACAGTTTGGGGATCTGTATACAACTCCCATCAGGTTCCTTTTACCCTTACAGTTCCTTAGCTCTATCCATAATGATCCAACACCTTCTGAACCTATGTCACCTCTTTCTAATGATTTGATTTCATTTTTTATCAACAGAGCAACGCTGCCCCCTCTGTCTTCCTGCCTGTCCCTTCCATACAATATGTACCCTTGAACATTAAGCTCCCAACTATAATCTTCTTTCAGTCATGATTCAGTGATGCCTACACTACCATACCTGCCAATCTGCAACTGTCACAGAGGTAGACTCAGTGCCAGAGACCCAACCACTGTGACCTTCCTCTGTTAGGTCATCCCCCCACCCACCCACTGCCCCAGACAGTATCCAAAGTGGTATACCTGTTGTTGAGGGGAATGGCCACAGGTGTACTCAGTGTTAGCTCCTTAACCCCTTTCTCCTTCCTGACTGTCTTCAAGTTTCCAGTGTCCTGCACCTTGGGTGTTACTACCTCTTTAGATGCCCTATCAGCCCCTCAGCCTCCCGAATGATCTGGAGTTCATCCAGTTCCAGCTCCAACTCCTTTAAGCAGATTGTTAGAAGCTCCAGCTGAATACACTTCGCAGTTGTAGTCGTCAGGTACACAGGAGGTCTCCCTGCCTTCCCACATCCCGCAAGAGGAGCATTCAATTATCCTGCCTGGCATCTCTACTGTCCAAGCTGAGCAGATATAAAAAAAGAAAGGAAAAAAATTAACCTAGACCTTTACTTTTCTTTGCTTTCTCTGACTGAAGCCTCTCTTCATGGAAGCATCAAAGAGCTAAAGCCTCAAGATCACCACTCTGACTCTGCCCACTCAGATGACGGCTGCTCCAACGATGGTCGCTGTGCTTGCCCCTGCCTTCCTTTAATTTGCTCTTGCTAATCAATCCCCACTGGTCAAATCTCATTTTTGTTGTAGTGACCCGCTGCTGCCTTTTGTACTCAGGCAGGTGGATCTCCTCTCAAAATTTCCGATGCCCGATTGTCTGCTGGAGGAAATATTTCCATCTAGCGATGGAGCACAGTTCATTTTTTTTAGTGACATGTTTAAATCTCAATGCAATTCTTAAAACATATTTAAAACTCACTGTGGATTTCTGTCTTATAAAATATTTCCAAATTATAAAGATTTTAAAGCACAATTAATTTCCAAAACACAAGTACAATTCCTAAAGGCTAAAAGCACATACCAATGAGTGGCAGAAGAACAAGTCATCCATCACAGAAATCGAAGGCAGGAGAATGGATTCTAGGTACACTGTCTTTCTGTCATTCTTCTTGTTTCTCCTTGACCATTCCTAACAAGCCTACCAGCTCTCTTACATTTATACTGTTTCTCTGCGACGGGTGACCACACAAATGGTCTAAAATCTTCTAGCAACAAAAATCCCAATCACACGCAATTACAGATGTGAGGCCTGAGTCTCTGAGTACACAAATCTTCCCTCTACTAATAGATTTGATGTGCTAAGTTATAGTATCAATCTGGTCTACAAGCTTCTTGAACTAAATTATTTAGCCAGTGTTTGGTTTGATGCATGGCCAATTAACATAATTCCACTGCATCTCTTATGCAGTCAGCCCAGGGCTGTGATCCAGCAGTCTGTTCTCTGCAAAGAGTTATCTTTGTTTGCAAAGCTGTCCTTTTAACTTCAGACTGATTGTTGCTTGCAAGTTACATTAAGGACTGAAGACTGGCTCCCACTTATGATGTGGCTGAGCAAAGAATATTGGTTGGGAGTTTAACTTATTCAAAAAGAGCTCCTGGATCCCCGGAAGAGTCGGCAGCTGTATTAGAAAACTGACTCTGTCAACACTCCAGCCTTGAAAGTGAATATCCATCATGACAGACATAGTCAAGAGGTTGAGTTGTTGTACAAACCAAATTTCAGAATGTGGAAGAAATATGATCTAAGTGACTTTGACAGTTGAATATTTACTGGTTCCAGATGGGGTGGTTTGAGTATCTCAGAAACTGCTGATCTCCTGGGATTTTCATGCACAACAGACTCTAGAGTTTACAGAGAATGGTGTGAAAAACAAAAAAAATGTCCAGTCAGCTGCAGCTCTGTGTGTAAAAGCACCTTGATAATGACAGAATTCAGAGGAGAATGACCAGACTGGTTCAAGCTGACAGGAAGGTGACAGTAACTCAAATAACCATACGTGGTGTGCAGAAGAGCATCTCTGAACCCACAACAAGTCGAACCTTGAAGTGGGTTCAGAAGACCATGAACTTAGTGGCCTCATTACTAGGTACAGGAAGTAATAATGAGAAGAATAGTTAGGATAGATAGTCAATGTCTTTCCCAGGGTGGATATGGCAAATGCTCGAAGGTATAGCTTTAAGGTGAAGGGCAAGTTTAAAGGAGAATTGCAAGGCAAGTTTTTCACACAGACAGATCTAGATGTTAACAGGGAAGAGGTAGAAGCAGGTACAATAGCAACATTTAAGAGACATTTAGAAAGCCATGTGAACAAGCATGGGATGAAGGTATATAGAATAATGCAGGCAAGTGTGCCATTTAAATTGGCATCATGTTCAGCAGAGTCATCATAGGCCAAAGAACCTGCTCCTGTACTGTATTATTCTATGTTCTATCCTTTAACAGCCTTCCTCACCATCCACTGCTCCCCCAGCTTTTACAGATGATTTCTAGCAGTTCCTCACACTCGCCTATGTTTACCTATGAAAAGCTGATGGACCCTGATTTGCTGGCAACAAGTTTTTAATTAAGCAGCAGTCGAACTGACCTGAAGGAAAACCAAAACCACTAGTGTTTATGAGGGTGGGGACTTTGAAGAGAGGTATAGTACTTATTCATCCTAATTACTTGCTATAGAAACAGCCAAGGTCAGTAGGAATAGATTTAATTAAGTATGGCACATCAATAAATCACTGCAGAGAATGAACAGCTTTTTTTTACATAGCCCATAGACTTTAGTGATTGCACTATCCAAATGGTAAAAGCTTTTTTACCCAAGACAAAATCAGTGATGATTTTATAGGACATTAACCAATATCCTTATGGTGCAATGCTGCAGTGGTATAGACTGCATTCCAATTACTGCAGAACTAGATTTGTCTCTCGACAACTGTTGGATGCTGCCAATAATTTGATGCAACTTGAAGTGCACCTGCAGAATCTGTACCATAAGTAATGCTCTGCAGCACAGAATTTCAATCATATGCCTGTAAATTGTGTTAAACCAGATGGCAATATTCACAACAGCACAGGACTTAGCTCACCAAGCCAAGAGCTCACTTGAGAATATGGTGAAAACTAAAGATGAAAATTATCATCTATTTTTATAGTGAATACAATGTCAAACCTCAGAGAAGTGAAATCATTACTCTGAATCTGCAGGTCAAATAGAATCATCTTAATCACTTACTGAAAGTCATCAATAAGCACTCATAAGTGAAAACTTTCCAACATGTCCCCGAGGAAAAATATTGGTCAGCAAATTCCCAAAGGTAATTATTTTCTGTGGGAATAAAGGGAATTTACAGAACTTCACAAAAAAAGCAGTGGATTTTCTTTTATTGTTGCTGCAACCCAAGTATCAAGAGTCCTACAAATGTGGTAAAAGGAGGGGGGGGGTGAGATCTGGCTAACGTGCCAGTGAAACCCTGCAGCAAATAAGGGCATCTCCAGACACACAAATAATCCTATCAAAAAATCAGAGAATAATCAAAGTAGAAAGGATTTTTGGTCAGAAGTAGTTAATCTCTTTTATTAGTTGTAAACAAGGCCATTGCAGAAGTTTCAGAGCTCTTGGCAATGCAACAGTGAGAGATGTTTCATATTTTTGTCTCTAGTACTGTCCAATTACTTGGACTTTCCTCGGACGTCCCTGATTATATGCACAGGCAAAGCCTCAGCTCCTATTGAATCTCAAAATGTCAGCTGAAACCTACAAGCCAACAGGCACAAAAACTCTCCAGAGAATATTTATGGTGAATTGGGCATGTACATTTTGTTAACTCTTACTGATTTTTTAAATGTTAAGGAGATGATAGGGAAACTATCAGAATTTCTTAAGGTAAGATATCTTAAGGATAAGATTTCATAGCATTGTGAAAGGCAGAGATTGATTACAGCGAGTCAATGCGGTTTTGTGCATGGAAAATCACACCTCACAAATCTGAGTTTTCTGCAGGAGGATACTGAGAGTATTGTTGAAGGTAGAACAGTTAACAGGCTGGCTGGTGGTGTAGTAGTATTGGCACTGGACTTCAAGGCAGATGGTCCTGAGTTCAAACCTGGGCAGCAGCAGTATCTGTGCAGCAGAAAGGCCTTGCAATCTACTTCTGTATCTTGCCATGAAACCCTATGGTTCATGAGGTCAAGAAGAGTTGGACTTGACTTAACGACTGAACAACACCAACAAAATAACAGGAAAAGTGGTATACATGAACTTCTGCAAAGATTTTTACAAAGGTTTTTGCCTCTTGCAATGAGCTACATGGTAAGTTAGATGGTCAGTATTTTTCCCTCCAAGTGTAAAGGAGTCTAGAGCACAAAGGTTCGAGGTCAGAGGGAAACCTGGGAATCAGCTTCTTCACAGTGAAGGTCCGGTATATAGAATAACCTGCCAGAGAGATAAGACCATAAGACACAGGAGCAGAACTAGGCCACTCAGCCCATCGAATTTGCCCCACCATGTCATCATCGCTGATTTATTATCTATCTCAAATCCATTCTCCTTCCCTCTCCCCATAACCTTTAATGACCTTATGAACCAAGAACCTACCAACCTCCACTGTAAATACCGTATACTCAATGACTTGGTCTCCATAGCCATCTGTGGCAATTACTTCTTCAGATTCACCACCCTCTGGCTGAAGAATGTCCTTCTAATCTCTGTTTTAAATGAACATCTCTCTATTCTGAGGCTGTACCCTTTGGTCCTAGACTCATCCAATATAAGAGAGGTCCTCCCCACATCCATTCTATCTAGGTCTTTCAATATTCAGTACGCTTCAATGAGATTCCCCCCATTCTTCCAAATTCCAGCAAGTATAGGCCCAGAGCCATCAAATATTCCTCATATGATAACCCTTTCATTCCTGGAATCATTCTCATGAACCTCCTCCAAACCCTCACCAATGCCAGCAAGTTTTCTTAGATAAGGGACCTAAAACTGCTCACAATACCCCAAGTGCAGTCTGATTAATGTCTTATAAAGCCTCGGCATCACATCCTTGCTCTTGTACTATCTCAAAATGAACGCTAATGTTGCATTTGCCTTCCTTACCACTGACTCAACCTGTAAGTTAACTTTAGGGAAGCTTGCACAAGGACTCCCAAGATCCTTTGCACCTTTGTTTTTTTCCCTATTTAGAAAATAATCTGTGCCTTTATTCTTTCTACTAAAATGCATGACCATACATGTCCTTGTACTATATTCCACCTTCCGCTTCTTTGTCCATTCTCTCACAAACTCTCTGAGTCCTCCTGCAGACTCCCTGCCTCCTCAGTGCTACCTGCCCCTTCACCTATCTTTGTATTGACTGCAAACTTGGCCACAAAGCCATCAATTCTGTCATTCAAATCATTAACATATAATGTGAAAAGAAGCAGTCACAATACGAACCCCTGTGGAACGCTACTAGTCATTAGCTGCCAACAAGAATAGGCCCCCTTTATTCCAACTCTTTGCCTCTTGCCCGCCAGCCAAATGTATCCATGCAAGTATCTTTCCTGCAATACCATGGGCACTTATCTTGTTAAGTAGCCTCTTGTACAACACCTTGTCAATGGCCTTCTGAAAGTCTAAGTAAGCACCATCCACAGACTATTCTTTGTCTATCCTGCCTGATAGTTCCTCAAAGAATTCCAACAGGTTTGTCAAGCAAGATTTCCCTGTAAGGAAACCTTGTTGACTTTGGCCTACTTTATCAGGCACTTCCAAGTCTGTACTCTGAAACCACATCCTTAATAATTGATTACAACATCTTCCCAACTACTGAAGTCAAGCTATCTGCTTTTAATTTCCTTTCTTCTGCCTTCTTCCTTTCTTAAACAGAGGAGTGACATTTACAATTTTCCAATCCTCCAGAACCATTAAAGAATCAGCCGAATCTTGAAAGATCATTACTTTGGCATCACCTTTTATATTATTGGCTAGCTTAGCTTCATATTTCATCTTTTCTCTCCTTATGCTTGTTTTAGTTGTCTTCTGTTGGTTTTTAAAAGCTTCCCAGTCCTCTAACTTCCAACTAATTTTTGCTATTGTATATGCCCTCTCTTTTACTTTTATGCAACACACACAAATGTTGGAGGAACTCAGCAAGCCAGGCAGCATCTATGGAAACTTTGACTGGTTACATTTTTCCACAGATGCTGCCTGGCCTGCTGAGTTCCTCCAGCATTTTGTGTGTGTTGTTTGGATTTCCAACATCTGCACAATATCTTGTGTTTGTGCTTTTGCTTTTATTCTGTCTTTGTCAGCCAGTTACTGCATCCTCCCTTTAGAATACTTCTTTGGGAAGTATCTATCCTGCAGCTTCTGAATTGCCACTTCCTATCAACTTAGGCCAGCTCTTCTGTCATTCCTCTGTAATTCCCTTTACTTCACTGTATTACAGAGACACCTGACTTTATCTTCTCCTCAAACTGCAGGGTAAATTCTATGATATTATGATCACTGCCTCCTATGGTTCCTTTACCTTAAACTCCCTAATCAAATCTGGTCCATTACTCAACACTTAATCCGGAATTGCCTTTCCCCTAGTAGGCTCAACCACAAGCTGCTCTTAAAAGCCATCTCATAGGCATTCGAAAAACTTCCTCTCTTGGGATCCAGCACCAACCTGATTTTTCCCAGTCTACCTGTATTTCAAAATTCCCCATGACTATCATAACATTACCAGCATTACATGCCTCTTTTATCTCCCTTTGAAATTTATATCCCACATCCTGGCTACTGTTCAGGGGCCATCAACTCCCATCAGGGTCTTTTTACCCTTGCAGTTTCTTAACTCTACCCACAGGATTCTACATCTTCTGATCCAATGCCACCTCACCCCCTCTGCCTATCTGCCTGTCCTTTCGCTACAAGGTGTATCCTTGGATGTTAAGCTCCCGACTATAATCTTCTTTCAGCCACAACTCAGAGGTGTCTAGAACATCATACCTACCAATCTTTACCTGCATTACAAGATCATCTACTTTGTTCCATATACTGCGTGCATTCAAATCTAACACCCTCAGTCCTGTATTCATCAAACTTTTTGATTTTGCTCCCATGTTACACTTCAATTTATCCCACTGACTGCAATTTTGCCCAGTCATCTGCCTGACCTTCCTCATAGTCTCACTGCATACTGATTCGACCTGTATACCAATTGCCCCATCCTCAACACTATCACTCTGGTTCCCATCCCGCTGGCAAGTTAGTTTAAACCCTCCTAAAAAGCTCTAGAAAACTGGCCTGCTAGGATACTGTTCCCCTCAGGTTCAGTATAATATATCCTTTTTGTACAGGTCATATCTTCCCCAGAAGAGATCCTAATGACCCATAAATCTGAAGTTGCAACCCCTGCACCACTTCCTCAACCACACACTCATCTATACCCTCATCCTATTCCTGCCCTGAAATTGCTACTTTGGAGGTTCTACTCCTGGGCCTCTCCCCTAACTCCCTATACTCACTGTGCGGGACCTCTTCCCCCTTTCCACCTATGTCATGAGATGGTTAGAGGTAGGTACAATCACAGTACTTAAAACACATCTGGCCAGGTACCTGGACAGGAAAGAGATAGAGGGATAATTGTAAGTGTAATAAAGCAGGATTAAGCATCTCAGTTAATGTGGAGAAGTTGAGCTGAAGAGCCTGTTTCCGTACTGTAAACTCTGTGAGGGGTGAACCTTTCTAAAAGGTACTTTGAACAAGTAATCGGCTGTCGTGATAGACTAAGATACCCAGGTCTGTGGCTACACAGGCTGTCTGTTTGATAGGAGCCAAACGAGGGATTTAAAGAATCTTTTTTTCTAATTTAGTGCATTACCACTGTAGCACTGGTTGACATTAATAGCAAAGCATTGATGTATTCCTTACAGATCAGATCACGTGATTAGAGCCTTGGTTTCATTTAGTTGGTAACATTTGCCTGTGAGTCTACAGGCCATGCAGATATAATTTCACGCCTGATGACACATTTACCATACTGATTCACAACAGGAAGCTTTTCTTTTGATGCAAGTTGTTTCCACCGAGATCAACTATAAACAGTCACATCCTGTCTCTGCACGTTCTTTGAGCCCTCTTCCCCTCTGCCCACTGTGACCACAACTCATTGCAATTCCATGGATAAAACTGAGTAGCCCATCCGCCCGAGTGTCCCAGGTAAGCGAGATTTCTGAGGTAGTGTGGCTGTCAAATTATCTCATCAAGGCTCATGCTTGTGAGGCTGCAGGTTCTGAAAACTTTCTACAATGACTTCTGCAACTTTGAAATACTTTTTACACTTGATTTTCTGCCAAGACCTGCTCTAACTTTACATGCCTCCCACAGGGTCAGTCCCTTGGATAAATTACCCAACCTCAGGCAGAACAGAGGAACATCATATTCACTTTCCATTCTGTCAGTCTTCAGCTATTTTCTGAACACCAGAATGTCCTCACTGACATTGTGCAGTGCCCCACGTCAAGGGAAGGAACTGAGCTGCTACCCGAACTAAGGAAGCAACGTGTATTGTTGATGTTGGGCTGCGATAGATGAATGCAGGGAAGGTAGGGGCAGCTTCATCAGAAGGGAAGAAACAGGAGCAGGAGAAGGTCATTCACCCGAGACTACTCCACAATTCAACAGTATCACAGCTGACCCTCTCCTTGTTTTCTTATCCTCTTCCCTCACCTCATTATTCCTCATGTCCAAAAACCAATTGCTTTCTCTCTCTTGAATGAAATCAATACTGCAGTTCTCCAAAATAGAGAATTCTAAAGGTCTTTCACCTCTGAGTTTAGAAGTTTCTCCTCATTTCAGTCCTAGATAGTCTACTCTATGTTATGAAACTGCGACTCTTTGTTCTTGACCCCTCACCTAGGGGAACCTTCCTCTCCTTATCTACCCCGTCAAGCCATCTCAGAGTTCTGCTCATCTCAGTGAGGTTAGCTCTCACCCTTACCATTTCCAAAGAGCTGAGCCCAAGCCTTTTGGCGTCCTCCAAATACAATAGACCGACCATTCCAAGAACCATGCTGCATGGCAAATTTTCACAATGCTTCCACTATAGCTAAAAAAATGATAATTGTACAAAGTACAGCATGGCTCTTCAACAAGACTTTATAATTGTAGTGAGACATCTTTATTCCAATTCCTATTCCCCCTTTTGTCAGCTTCAATATCATCAAATGGGATGAGGCCCCCTCTTGTTTGTCCTATTGCTGTGGGGGATCTGTGGAAATGGAAGGGAGTCAAAACTAGAAAATAAGACTCTCATGGGATGCTGGAAAATGATAGTTGTTTGGTATTTCACAGAGATCCTGGGACAACAATTCATTAATAACCAGTAATGCCTGCAATCAAGTTAAAGGCCTTCCACTTCACCCCAAAGGGAATGGTTGAAATATTGGAAGACCTGCCTTACTTAGATGGACAATGTCCACCAAATTATTCTGCAAGAGATGCATTATGATTGGCATCTGAGGACAGTGTGTCCTTTCAGTGCGGGTTTGATGGAAGAGATTCAGGGATATGAGCCGAAAAATGAGGAGACAGGGATTATCACCTTGGGTACATCCTGACTTAGTGTTAGTGCAACAGCTTGAGATGTGGGAATGGAGACTGTCTAAACCGAGTAGCTGAAGAGATGACCATGTATCTGCTGTTCTATGAGGACATGCAAAGTGGTGGTGACCAGGGGTGGACAAGGAAGGAAAAGCAGATTCTTGTGTGATACATTGCCAAAATTGGTTACATCATTTAAATTTTTTGCAACACTGGGGTAAAGCAAGGAGGGGCATTAAGAAGCACAGGTTTCATGTCTGATTGGCTTGGTGGCATTCACTGCGGACCATATCTCTGACCTTTAATGTCAAGGAGAGATTGTGGGTCTATTCACCCACTGATTTGATGCCTGACCAACCAGCGTTTGGCTCCATCTGATGAATATAAAATTATAATTGTTTATAAATGAGTACAGACATTAGTAAATTTTATACTGCAGTTATGGAGAAAAAGAAAACTAGCGAAGGATACCATCTAAATATGACCAGATCTGTGCTCACAGATATGGGCCGAACTACTCCAAAATGTGACGCAACTGGATGGTTTAGCTGCCTGCAAATATTTTACGCAACCAAGTAAAATATAACTGGGCAGTTCAATGAGAAAATAATTCTCCTTAGTGATGACAGCTGCATGTGTTCTTTGTAATGGGTCTTTGAGAGTCAGCTAATTTTAAGAACATTTTAGGTTTAGACTCCAATCTGGGACTGAAGCCTAAAGCAGCCCTGATGATCAGTGCAATGTCAAGAATGAGCTGTTGTGTGAAAGATGTCACCTTTCAGATCACGTGCTTAACTGCATGACACTCTATTTATAGATATAAAAGTCCATGCACATTACTCTCCTGCCCAATGTTCACGTATCAGCCAAATCCACCCAAGTTGCTCATTTGTTTTATTTGCATTTTGTTTTACAACAATTTGCATGTGTGTAGCATCTTCAAAATAGAGGACTCCCCCCAGAGAAACATGATGCCTCTTCAAAATGATACCTCTTCTGCACAGGGCCACCAGCATTCACTTCCAAGGAAGATCTGTACTCTGAGGCAAGGCTTCAGAAAGACGGAGGTCTCCAGCCATTTGCCTGTGTCATTGTGACTGTTGATACTGCCCAAACTTCCTGTTGGTCCCTGGCAGTTACTCCGGGAAATCCTCCTGTTCAATTTATACTAGGTTGGATGTGCATTTTAAATTGTGTCTTAAGCAAGGGGAGTATCATAGAGAGGCAGAAATGTCAGGGAGAGAAATTACAGAGTGAAGCATCCAGGTAGTGCACGTCGTGGCTTATTAAGATGGCCAAAAGAGAAGAGTACAAAGTAGAACAATGTTTGGAGGATCAGAGAGGTTACTGTGAAAAAACTTGCAATTATACAGTAAGTGTGAGGATTTTGAAATGAGCTTACTTGCAAAATAAGAACTATTGGAAATCAGTAATGAAATCGTTGAAGGCAGCAGGAGTGAGAGGCATATGTGGTTGAGGGTAAGACATGGCCAATGATAAAATAGAGGAATTGAAACTTACAAGTTTGGAGGATGGGAGGCTAGCCGGTATAGAATCAGAATTGGTGAGTTTGGAGATTAGAAAGGGACACAAAGAGCTTTGACAGCAAATGATCTAATGCAAGAGTGGAAACTGGCAACATAGTGGATTTGGACAATATGGTGACTCATCTGTGATGTCAAAGCTGACCTTGGACTATAATAGGACGCCAGGATCAGATAGAGTTGGATCCAGTTGGAGCCTCTGGTTGGTAGACTCAACAGAACTTCTCATTGCAAATGGAAGAAATTAATTTGTGGAAAATGCTGTCAATCGTCACTTCATTATATTATATTTTTAAAAGAAGCAGATGTTAATGTTCATCAACGGTACAGTAGTCCTGCTGAGAAAATTGAATTCAACAAGTATACGCAGAGCCTGGTTTACACACTTTAGCTGTTTCTCTGGTCCCTAATCACCTGTTTTACTCTTGCTATACTGGTCCCAGGATGAAGAAATCAACTGAGTTGTGAAAAATGAAAATATTGCCTTGAGTTGTCATGAAATTTGAGAATGTCACAGCAGTACCTCGAGGAAGCTGGAGTTTAGATCCAAAGCACTGTGAAAAATGAAGCTTTTATAAACATAGAAAATCCCAAGAGAAATGATAGTGCTGTGTTGCAATATGAAAGGCAAATGTATCCCCAGGAACTGCTGAAAGGAAAGAGAGTACTTCGGTGTTCGATTGCACAAGAAACTATGAAACTTACAAGTGAATTTTCAATCCAAGTGAAGTGATAAATTGCTACAGAAAAAGGTCATGTTGCAAGTATCTGCAATGAACAGTGAAAACATTATGTTAGAGCTTTTTTAAAAAAACTAATGGGACCAAAGTCAAATCTTGTCTTGATTCTTCAGATTTAATCTGTCAGCCAGCTCCAGCCAGCTCGAATATTCTTAAAAGCATTCACTCCTTTCTATTTAATTATAGGGTGTGGGTGTAGTAGGCAGCTGTCAATCCCAGGGGATTGTGGGTTTGCACTTCTTGTGGACTCTGTCCTCTCCAGGGTGCAAGCCTGGGCGGGAAGATTTGAAGAACCGGCTGTTGCCCATGCAGCAGGTTCCCCCTCTCCACGTCACTGATGTAGTCCAAGGGAAGGACAAGCGCTGATACAACTTGGCACCAGTGTGGTTGCAGAGGTTGCCAGAGTGAAGTTGTAAACAGCATCAAACAGCTTTAGGGACCCCGGCTCCGGATTTCTTCCTCGGGGTTACTCTCAAAGCCTTTCCCATGGGTGGGTATGGCCACAAGGCAGTGGAGGTTTAAGATCAGAGTTTTCCCTCTCCTAGGCGGGCTGCCATCCAAGGCTGATGAGTCGCACCTGCCCGAATGTGGGTATTGCTGGCTAGGAATGCCTGTGTTCTCTGTCCTTCAGAAGGTGTAGATGGGGAGCCTACCACAGTTCATGTCATGAAGTTGCTCCGAGCAAGCTCCTGAGTAAGGAAACCCAGCGTTTAAACTCAATGACAACGAAGGATCAAAAATACCTATTAACAAAGATTCAAGTACATTTATTATCAAAGTACGTATGCAGTGCACAACCCTGCAATTCATCTTCCCCCACAGACAGCTACTCAAAACATCAGGGAACTCATCCAAAGAAAACACCAAACACCAACACGCAAAAAAGAACAAATCACACAAACGGCAAAAGAAATGAGTGAAAATGCGGAATATAAAACATCAAGCCACAAAGTTATTGAATCGGTCTAGGAATGTTTAGTTTATCTTGGTTCAGTTCAATTTAGCGCTGTCTTTGTAGGCCGCAGAGTCAGTCCGCCCTGATCAAAACCACAAAATATAAAATAAAAAAGGAGCAACAAGAATCCTAGATGGTGTCGAGCCTCTCAATGTTTGTTGGAGTTACAGCCAGCCAGGCAAGTGGATTCCATTACATGTTGCATTTGGCGACCATTTTAACTGAAAGATACCCGGTGGTTGCCTGCTTTTTCAGCTTTGTTTTTATATCTGATGGGCCCATTTACATTTCTGATGTGGATCCCCGGAATTCTGCTGACATTGTTGCCAATGCTAGTTAGAATCAGACAGTCACTGACTGATATTTGTAAAATTTTAATGTTATTTACTACTTGAAGTGCAATAAAAACAACCACCTTCTTCTGTAAGGGAATATAGATGAGTTTGTCATGTAGGACTTATACTGATTGTTAATATATACCTGCCCATTACACCACTGGTGTTTAAGGCAATAGAAGTCCTTCATATCTGTCCATCCTTGGCCACTCCGATGAAGAAGGATTCTTCATTGCTGTTTCCATAACAGTTTTGTTTTACCAGTCAGAGTTGTTACCCTGAGCTGAAACTGTGCCTTCTTCCCAGTGGCAACAGAAAGAAGAGAGCGTGACCTGGGTGTGGAGGTCCCTGATGATGGATGCTGCTTTTTGCAACAACGCTCTGTCTAGATACGGTGGGGAGGGCTTTGCCCACAATGGACTGTACTGTATCCACCACTTTTTGTAGGACTTTCCGTTCAGGGGCATTGGCATTTCCATTTCAGGCTGTGATGCAGCTAGTCAATATGCCCTCCACCACACATCTAAAGAGGTTTGTCAAAGTTTTAGATGTCATGTCAAATCTTTGTGAACTCTTAAGGAAATAGAGGTGCAGTGTGTTTTCTTTGTAATTGCACTTATGTGCTGGAGGACCAGAGGACCTCTGACCTCTACCTTTTGACCTTACCAAGAGCCAAAGCATAAAGCCCTGACTCCAGCCAGCATAGCTCTCCAGGTCACTGAGGCACACAAGCCTCCAAACACTAGGACAGCTCATTAAGTTAGCCAACTAATAACTTGGAAGCATGAGTTCAAATCTCATTGACAAAATTACAAACAGGAGAAAATCTGCAGGTGCTGGAAATTCAAGCAACACGCACCGAATGCTGGAGGGACTCAGGAAGTCAGGCAGCATCTGTGGACAAGGGTACAGTTGATGCTTCGCGCTGACACCTGCTTGATTCCAGAGATGACGGGGTTATTCTATGAGAAGAGATTGAGTTGCCTGCCACTGCACTCCCTGGAATTCAGAAGGATGAGAGGAGATCCTATAGAAACATATACAATTATGAAAGGGATAGATAAGATAGAGGCAGAAAAGTTGTTTCCACTGGTAGGTAAGACTAGAACTAGGGGACGTAGCTCAAGATTCATGGAGTAGATTTAGGATGGAGATGAGGAGAACTGCTTTCCCAGAGAGTAGTGAATCTGTGGAATTCTCTGCCCAGTGAAGCAGTGGAGGCTACCTCAGTAAATATATTTAAGACAAGATTGGATAGATTTTTGCATAGTAGGGAATTGAGGGTTATGGGGAAAAGGCAGGTAGGTGGAGATGAGTCCATGGCCAGATCAGCCATGATCTTATTGAATGGCGGAGCAGGCTCAATGGGCCAGATGGCCGACTCCTGCTCCTATTTCTTAAGTTCTTATGTTCTCACCCCATCCTCTTGCCACTTCACCAGGGACAGAGTTCCTATTATCCTCACTTACCACCCGACTTGCTTCCACGTCCAGCACATAGCCCTCTGTAACTTCTGCCATCTCTAACAGGACCCACCACCAAGCACATATTTCCCTACCCCCCCACTTTCTGCTTTCTGCAGGGATCGCTCCCTATGCAACTCCCTTGTCCATTTGTCCCTCTCCACTGATCTCCCTCGTGGCACTTACCCTTGCAAACGGAACAAGTGCTACACGTGCCACTACCCCTCCTCCCTCACTACCATTCAGGACCCCAAACAGTCCTTCCAAGTGAGACAACACTTCACCTGTGAGTCTGTTGGTGTCATATACTGTATCTAGTGCTCCTGGTGCGGCCTCCTGTATACATGGGAGACCTGACACAGATTGGGAGACTGCTTCGTCGAGCTCCTATGCAATGTCCAACAGAAAAAGCACCCATTTTAATCCCACTTCCCATTCCTATTCTGACATGTCAGTCCACGGCTGTCGCGATGAGGCCACTCTCAGGTCGGAGGAGCAACACCTTGTATTCCGTCTGGTTAGCCTCCAGCCGGATGGCATGACCATCAATTTCTCGAGCTTCCGGTAATGCCTCCCTCCTTCACCATTCCCCATCACCAGAGTTTTATAACTAAATAATACAGAATTTTTAAAAGACTTGCTTATTTAGCAGACATCCTGAAACTACTGGATTGTTGTTTCAAGAAATTCTCAGGTTCACTAATATTCATCAGTGAAGGAAATCTGCTATCGTTCTGGCTCTCATACTGTATGGCCCTTAAATGCTACCTGAGAAGATGTAATCAGATTCAAACAAAGCAACAATTGTAACTCTCACATACACACAGATACACGAAGAGAACTGTCCCAGAAACTAGCAACAGCCACACTCACAAAGCTGTACAATATACTCCTCTGTCTAGTCCGTGGAGTTGTTTAATCCCACTGACTGGATAAATACACCAGAGTCAAAAGGATCATGTTACACAGGTGGGAAGTGGTCACAATTAGGAAGCCTCATCAAAACTAAAGTCCATGAAGTTTCAGGGTGTCAGGCAACCTGTCCAGATTTTCACTTGCCATCTCAGTAGATGAAGCAGTACCTCTCTGGGTTGAACTATACGGGGAAGAAGCAGTGAGATTGGTAATGGCATAAATTGTATTCTGGATAGGGAATTTCAATATGTACTTTAGTGAAGGACTGGGAAGTGAGTGAATATGTAAGAGGATCTAACCTACTTGACCAGGTCCTCATCAACCTATCTACTGATTCTGCTGTACATGACAAAGCTGGTACATATATGTAACGTGGTTGTATAAAGGTAACTTTTGCCTTAAGGTTGCTATCACTTCCAGTAAAACGTCAGGTATTTGGTCACTCTCAATTGCAACTTTTTTTGAAGAAGTTTCTATAGTCAGTGCAAAAGGGGCAATAGAATGAACAACTGTGCTTGTTAGAGTTCCTGAGAGAGTGTGTTTGTCCTGCACTAGAGTCAGATACTACACGTGCAGCGAGGATGGGAT
Source organism: Hypanus sabinus (assembly GCF_030144855.1). Lineage (NCBI taxonomy): Eukaryota > Metazoa > Chordata > Chondrichthyes > Myliobatiformes > Dasyatidae > Hypanus > Hypanus sabinus. The sequence continues at coordinate 62,010,749 of NC_082710.1, forward strand.
GCTGCAGTCTCACACTATAACAGACAAATCAAATGTCAGTGTGCAACTTCAGTAAACTTTGACAAACTTCTATAGATGCACAGTGGCCAGTATACTAACTGGTTGCATCGTGCCCTTGTTTAGAAACACCAACACCAAGGCTACAGAAAGTTGTGAATATAGCCCAGTCCACCGCAGAGAAAGATCTACCCACCATTGAGTAAATTTACATGGAGCACTGCTATGAGAAACCAGCATTCATTATCAGAAACCCCTACCATCCAGGCTATGAGGCCTTCTCATTACCACCATCGGGCAGAAGGTACAGAAACCTTGGGTTCCACACCACCAAGTTCACCCATCTGGTTAAACTGACATGAATGGCTTCATTTACCACTACTCTGAACTGAATTCCACAATGTACAGACTCACTTACAAGGACTTTTTGCAACTCATGTTCTCAGTGTAATTTTTACTTGCACAGATTGTCTTCTTTTGCACATTGGCATTTGCCATTGTTTTTCTTAAAATTCTATTCTATTTCTTTTTACCTGCAAATGCCTGCAAGAAAATAAGTCTCAAAGTATTATATAACATAATGTATATGTACTTTGATAATTAATTTAGTTTGCTCTTTGTACTTTGAAGTGGAAAATTGTAAATATAAATGGTGATTAGAAAAAATGACTTGGTAACCTCAGGCTGGATGTAATAAAAGAGCGGATAGCTATGATGAGATGCAGGAAGTGTTTAGAACATAAGAAATAGGAGCAGGAGTCGGCCATCCAACCCACCGAGCCTGCCCTACCATTCAATAAGATCATGGCTGATTTGTCCATAAACTCAGCTCCACCTACCTGCCTTTTCCCCATAACCCTTAATTCCCTTTCTAACCTATCTAACTATATCTTAAATATATTTAGTGAAGAAGCTTCAGCCGCTTCCCTGGGCAGAGAACTCCACAGAATCACCACTCTCTGGGAAAAACAGTTTCTCCTCATCTCCATCCTAAATCTTCTCCCCTGAATCTTGAGGCAATGTCCCCTAGTTCTAGTCTCACCTCCCAATGGAAACAACTTTCCTACTTCTATCTTATCTATCCCTTTCAAAATTTTGTATGCTTCTATAAGATCCCCTCTCATTCTTCTGACTTCCAGAGAGTATAGTCCCAGGCAACTCAATCTCTCTTCATAGGTTAACCACTTCATCCCTGGAATCAACCTGGTGAATCTCCTCTGCACTGCCTCCAAAGCCAGTATATACTTCCTCAAGTATGGAGACCAGAACTGCACACAGTACTCCAGGTGTGGCCTCACCAGTACCCTGTATAGTTGCAGCATGACCTCCCTGCTCTTGAATTCAATCCCTCTAGCAATGAAGGCCAACATTCCATTTGCCTTCTTAATAACCTGTTTTACCTGCAAGCCAACTTTTTGTGATTCATGAACAAGCACTCCCAAGTCCCTCTGCACAACAGCATGCTGCAATCTTTCACTATTTAAATAATAATCTGCTCTTCTATTATTCCTTCCAAAGTGGATGATCTTACATTTACCAATGTTGTATTCCATCTGCCAGACCTTGGCCCACTCACTTAACCTATCTATATCCCTCTGCAGACTCTCCACATTCCCTGTACAATTTGCTTTTCCACTCAGTACAGTTTAGTACATATATGGAGTGAAATATAATATTACTGGCATAGATACTTTCCAGACCTGTAATATTATAGATGTAAATAAAGAAAACAATAGAGAGCAGAAATGATTTTTCATCAGTAGAAGGAAACTATTAGTAGAAATAGGACCGCATAGCATACCACATTAGTACTCTGTAGAGTAACTGATGTCTCCATCAATGAGGTCATTGAAATATTGTGTCATCACAATTTCTCAACAATCCAAGGAGTTTTTAGAAATTGTAAATTCAATACCACAAAATAATGTAGAAGAGTCATGGGGGTTACGGTGACAAATTCATCAATTTTATCACTTACACTGCAAAAGTTCAAAATAAATTTATTATCAAAGTACATAAAGATTACCACATACAGCTCTGAGATTCATTTTCTTGTGGGCATACTCAATACATCCATCATAGAATAATAACCATAATAGAATCAATGAAAGATTGCACCAACTTGGGCGTTCAAACAAACAGACAACAAGCTGCAAACACAAAAAGAAAAAAATAATAAGAATAAATAAGTAAATAAACAATAAATACTGAGAACATACAATGAAGCGTCCTTGTAAATGCATCCATATGTTGTGGGAACATTTCAATGATGGAGCAAGTGAAGTTGATTGAATTTATCCCTTTTCTTCAAGAGCCTGATGGTTGAGGGGTAATAATTGTTTCTGAACCTAGTGGTGTGAGTCCTGAGGTTCCTGTACATTCTTCCTAATGGCTGTGGGGGTCCTTGATGATGCTGCTTTCCTGCGATACTTCATGTAGATGTGTTCAATGGTGGGGAGTGCTTTACCCATGACGAACAGGGCTGTATCCATTACTTTTTGTAGGATTTTCCATTCAAGGGCATTGGTGTCTCCGTACCAGGCCGTGATGCAGCCAGTCAATATACGCCAGTCCACTACGCATCTATAGAAGTTTGTTAAAGTTTTAGAGATCATGCTGGATCTTTGCAACTGCTAAGAAAGTACACACGCTGCTGTGCTTTCTTCATAATTGCACTTACGTACTGGGCCCAGGACAGGTCCTCTGAAGTAATAACAGCGAGGAATTTAAAGCTGCTGACCCCCTCTAACTCTGATATGGACTGTCTCATTGACCACTGGTTGTCTCCTCCTGAAGTCAATAATCATCTCAAACTTTCACCCCATCCTTAAATTCACTTGGACTGTTTCTTCCACCTCTCTCCCCTGTGTAGATCTCTTTGTCTCCATCTTATGAGACAACCTATCTACTGACACTTACGATAAACCCACTGATTCCCACACCTACCTTGACTACCCAGTCTTTCTGAAGGACTTTCTGAAAGACTTTCTGTTCTCAAGTTGAAGCTTCCTGTTCCATAACTTCTGGTAAGATGGCAGAGAGCTTGGTTGCCATAGTTTTTCCGGGTCCAACAAATGGTGTAAGTGCATGTCTTAAGCGTTTTTCTTATGTTTGCAAGGCCCTGTAGGTCATAGGTATTACCAAATACTGCAAGCCCAATTTATAGGTTCATTAGTGAGACCGATAGCAGGGGAGCTGCCACTGCACTTACCTCATCATCCTCTGTCATTTCCACCAGCTACAATATGCACCCAGCACCAATCACATCTTCCCCTCCTCACCACTTCCCGCCTTCCACCGGGACCATTCTTTCCAAGACTTCCTCTTCTGCTCATGGCCTTCCTGTTCCCTGGCGTGTGCCCCTGCATCCATAGGAGATGTCACACCCAACCAAGACTACTTTCCTCACCACCAGTGACTAAAAAATATATATAAGCCCTTCCAGGTGCAACTCTGCCAAAGTTATCCACTGCATTTGGTGTTCCTGGTGTAGCCTCCTCTATATCAGCAAAACCAAACACAGATTTGGTGACTATTTTGCGAAGTATCTGTGTGCTCTCAGCAGTGGCCATCCAGAGCAACCAGCTGCAGGCCACTTCAACTCACTTTCCTATCCCAGCACTGACCTGTCCCTCCTTGGTCTTCTCCACACTAGGATCTCCTGTCCCCCATCCAATCCCATCTCCATATCACCCACACACCACACCAACTGTGTTTTCTATCCCTTCCTCCACTTATCCCATCAGCAAATCATCCTTCCCTGATCTGGTTCAATTCAACATCTTCTTCACTTAACAGATTCCAGCATCTGCAACCTCTTGTATTTCCATTTATCTCCTTCCAGCCTCAGTCTCTACCTTGCTCCTTCCATTATACTGGTGAGTTCTTCTGGCCCCTTTTTTCTCTCTCTTCTATGTCTCTACATTTACCACCAACCACAATCTCCTAATTTTACCCCTCTCCTTCCAGATCCACCTGCCCATCATTCCCCTCCACACCTGGTACAACCCCTTGCTTCATCTCTCCTTTACATCTTTCTCTACTCTCAATCCCAATGCAGGGTCTTAACAGAGACTGCTGACGTCCCTTTGCCTCCATAGATACTGTGTAGCTTGCTGAGTTTCAGTATGATCCATCATTTATGTCCCTGTACTCAACCTGCATCAACAACTGAAGCTCAAACAACATTCAAGAATTTGGTTATTCTTCCAGGACAAAGTTTGGATCTACCACCCCCCAGCACAAGACAAATCCTGGAACTCTGTCATTGTATTGTACCTGCTGCAACAACTGAGAACAACACTTAATGGACACTTAGATGCTTACAAAGATAGGGGAGGTTTAGAGGGAAATGGGCCAAATGTGGGCAAATGGGACTAACTTTGGTCAGCATGAGCGAGTTGGGCTGTACTACTCTAATATGCTATGACTCTCTCCCCAACATCCTGAAAGTGAAATTTAAAAGAATGATCAAATTTCTAATGCTAACTACAGAGGGGGAATAAGTACGTAATTGATGATTGACATTTACAAATGTTTGTTTTCTTCAGTGCAGGAACTTGTCAAATGGCGGAGTTCTGGGTCTTGGGCTTAATCAACAGGGCCTGTGGACTGGTCTCGTGGTTCATGTTATGATGTGCCTCTGATTTCTGGTTGTTCCTGTTTTAGTTCTTGTATTCCAGTGAATTTGAACTGGGACAGCCTGAAGATAATGAGCTGAACTGAAAATATGCCTGGACTCTTACAATTTTGTGTTTTATATTTTGTGTTTTTCACTTTTTTAATTGCTGTTTGCACAATTTGTTTTCTTCTTTTGCATGTGATGTGGTTTTGAGGATTTTTTTGAATGAGTTCCATGGTTTTCTTTGTTTCGTGGCTGTCTGTGGGGAAGACAAATCTCAGGGTTGTATACTACAAACATACTTTGATAATAAATATACTTAAAATCTTTGAATACCTTCCAAAAATCTCATCCTCTCCTTAAGGTCTTTAACTCCTATCTGATGTATTGTCATTCGCAGAAACAATGCTTAATTATTTTAACTGAAGGTTTGCTTGCCAAAACAATTATTGAGCTATCAAGCAGTCCAAGGGATTTAGTGATTACACACATATTGATTCATTCTTGAATGTTGCTGTAATGTATTAATAGTTTAATAATGTATTAGGATTCATTCTTCTTACACTGCAAGTTGACACATTAGTTATGCATGTACTGACAGACTTACACGAGTGACCGAGTCAGTCATGGAGAGATACAGCACTGGGATGGGCCCTGCAGTACATCAACTCTATGCTGACCTATTTACACTAATGTGATATTCATTCTCATCAGAGAGGACACAGCTCATCCACTGAGGCGACTTGGGTGGAGCTCCAAAGTTGAGGAAGGTGCAATTATGCTGAAAGGATTATACTGTAGGCCTCCCAGTAACCACTAAGATGTGGGGTCAGTTACGTAGACCGATCGTGGAATGCTGCAGAAACAACAAGGTTGTCATAGTAAGAACTCACAAAACTCCCCAGGTGCTTCAGTTGTGCCCTAGTCCTTGACGAAAGCCGTAAACTCAGGAAGAGGGATGAACCTTTCTTGCTACTACTTTGTCTCAACAGCCAAAGGAGAAGAAATTGTTAGCATCGCTGCAACTTTCGGTCTGGCAAGTGCATACCTGTACCAAAGAGTGATCCCCTTTCAGGCCTCACCAACAACCTCCCAGTGAGCCATTCCACAACAGACAACTGCCGTGGCAGCCCTTAAAAAACCAACAGCAGAAGCAGTGTCTGGTGGCAGGTGGGCACTTTGTGCCAGCGTATTCTACTGAAATCTGTGTCACCATTGCCAAATGGCAGTCTCCACTGGGCAGTTGTTTAATAAGTAGATCAAAATACTGTACATTCCATTTCAGAAGCACATTTGATATTGCTAAGATGCTTCATTCAGTCACACTTTGCACACATTTCAATCTTAAATGAGCCGTGCATTTGTTCATAGAACAGACTCTTTGTTTACCTGAAAATTAACAAACTGTGTATTGGATTTGCAGTGTCAAAGACCCAGTGTTTCAGTTATGCTCCTGGTGACAGTCTGACATTAAGATCCTTGGCAGGCTGAGCCTATCAATACATGATTTTTCTTTATCCTACTCCCTAACACAACGGGGAAGACAACATTCTGAAATTGATGCCACATTTCAGAGGGTTTTTTTTTGGGACATCTGGCCTGAGCTGCTGAGCTCCAGGCTGCTAACTCATAAAACACCATACTGGGCTGATAATGATTTTCTCACCAGAGTTGGTTGCTAAGGGTCAACCACAAGCTGTTTCATCACTCAGGCTGTCAGGAAAGTCAACAATAGCTCTGCAATACAAGCTAAGTACAACTTTTGAGTTTAAAAACAATGAAGTTAATAATTGTGAACATCAAGATTGGCCCTGAAAGCATCTGAGTCTTGCACTTAAAAGAAGCAGTGAGGTGTTTTAAAATTTGTTCTTCTTCCCAGAGCCTGGCAAGGTTGAGGGTGATATTTATTTACAGTACAGCTTCCTTGTTTACCTAAAATTGAACAAGATGTGTATTAGAGTGGTAGAATCAAATACCCAGTGTTTCAATCAAGTTCCTTGCACTAGTCAGACCTTAAGCAAACAGAGGCTAGAAGCATAAATACATGGTTCCTCTATGTCTTTCTTTCTTTCTTTCTTTCTTTGTCATGTGATCAGAGCTATGAAAACTAAAAGGACATAGGTTTAAGGTGAGAGGAAAGTGCTTCAAAGGGGATTTGAGGGAAAGCTTTTGCATAGCAGGTTATTGATATCTGGATATCTCTGCCAGAGGAGATAGTAGAATCACGTACAATCATCATGTTTAAGAGACATTTCAGCAGGCAGTTAAGTAGGCAAGGCGACGGAAGATATCTATGACCCTAATGCAGGGAATTGGGCATGGACATAGCAGACTGAAGAGCCCATTTCATCTCTATCGCTGAAGAAAAAGTTCACTGTTCTGAAACGTACTTAATTAGGGAGAGCCAGCTTGGCTTTGAGCAGGGGAGGTCATGCCTTACCAACCTGACTGAGATTTTTGACAAGGTGATGAGAGAGATTGATGAGGGTAAGGCAGTGAATGTTGTCTACTTGGATTTTAGTAAGGTGTTTGACAAATTCCCTCAAGGGAGGCTAACCCAGAAGATTAAGGTGCATGAGGTCTGTGGTGAATTGGCTGTTTGGATTCAGAACTGGCTTGCACATGGAAGACAGAGGGTGGTGGTTGAAAGGATTTATTTCAGCTGAAGGTCTGTAATCAGTGAAGATCCGCAAGGATCTGCGCTGGGACCTCTGGTATATGTAAATGACCTGGATGAAAATGTAGACGGTGGGTTAGTAAGTTCATTGATGATACAAAGATTGGTGGAGTTATGGATCATGTAGAAGACTGGCAAAGAATACAGCGTGATATAGACCAGTTACAGATATGGACAGAGAAACGGCAGATGGAGTTTAACCCAGATAAATGTGAGGTGTTGCATCTGTTACGGGAAATGCAAGGAGACAGCACACTGTTATGGGCAAGGTCCTTAACAGTGTTGCTGAGTAAAGAGATCTTGGGATCCAAGTTCATAGCTCCTTGAAAGTGGCTACACAGGTTAATAGGGTGATTAAGAAGGCTTTTATTCGTTGATGCATTGAGTTCAAAAGTCAAGAATGCAACTTTATAAAACTCTGGAGATGTAGGCCACTTCTAGAGTACAGTATTGCATAAAGTTTTGGTTGCCCCACTACAGGAAGGATGTTGAAGTTTGGAGAGGGTGCAGAGGAAGTTTACCAGGATGCTGCCTGGTTTAGAGGGCATGTGATATCAGGAGAGGTTGGACAAACTTGGATTGTCTTCTCAGAAATGCTGGAGACTGAGGGGAGATCTGATAGAGGTTCACAAGATTCAGAGAGGCATCAATAGAGTAGACAGGGTTCTGTTTCCCAAGGTTGTAATGTCTAATACCAGAGGACATGCACTGAGGGTGAGAGGGATAGGTTTGAAGGGGATATGAGGCTTAGGTTTTTTACTCAGAGGGTGGTGGATGCCTGGACTGTATTACCTGATATGGTGGCAGAGGCAAACACATTAGAGGGTTTTAAGAGCTGTTTAGATGGGCACATGGATGTGAGGAAGATGGAGGGATATGGACATGGTGTAGGTAGGAGGGATTAGTGTTTGGGGTGTTTTTGATTCACTTTTTAGCTGGTTCAGCACAACATTGAGGCCAAATCGCCTGTTCCTGTGTTGTACTCTTCTATATTCTGTTCCCACACATTACCCCAGCACCCTTTCTCATCTTTGTCCCCTTCCCCTTCCTGGTTCTATCCACCCACATGTCCCCCACTTCCCCCCATCCCACTCCCCACACATAATCTGGTTTCAGCTGCCTTTAGCCTCTCCCTTCACTTAGCTGAACCTAGCAGTGGCAGAGCTCTGTGCTCCTGACTATACGCCTCCTGCAGCTGTCTGCAGTCTTCAAACTCCCCTCCCCACCATCTTGCTCATCATTTATATTTGTCTTTACCCCTCTCTCTCTTAGTCTGCCTCCATCTATCATTAGAAGATAGAGAGCCATGATTGAATGGTGGAGCAGGCTTGATGGGCTGAGTGGCTTCATTCTTCTCCTTTGTCTTATGGAGAGCGATTAACTGTGCCAGCATCTGCAAGTCCCATTGTGGACAGTCACTTCTGACACCCAGCAGGGTCTGCATGCATTCAGGAGAGGAAAGGTGTCAGAGAAACGATGTGCTTCTTATTATTAATTCATTAGCAGTTGGAAACAGAGAATACCACTACCATATTCTGTGTAATGTTGAATCAGGTTCATGGGTCTGGCAAGAGAGGCAGAAAATACTGACTGCGAATAAATATATTAATCATTTATTTACAAACAGTAAAAATTCGACCAAACATTCATGTTCCCCAAATCACAGAAACTCCAAGGCTGAGTATTTAACAGACATTCTTAGATAAATGCACACACAGAGCATACCCTCCCAATGGTTATGTGCACCACTTGCCTTTAACAAAGGGAGAGGGAGAAAGAGCCTCAAGTGCTCTCTATATACCCAGGATATGTGAAACTGCACGTCAATGGGAAAAGCAGCTGCAGTTTCTAAGCTAACCAAACTCAACAGAAGCAACTTTTGACACTCAGAATAAGGCATACCCCCCACCCCCAGCCCTCCACAGGACTCCTTGTCAAGATTTACATCAGTTCGACCATGAGACTAATTTCTCCCATTTAAAATGTACTGTATACTTTGAGCTTGCTATCCTTTCCAACGCAGGCAAACTGTCCCAGCTCCATGATCCTACTCCGCGCTTACCTTCGGTCCACTCTGAGCTCACTTTCTTCATAATGTCCACCTGTCACAGAGAAACAGGAAAAACTTTGTTTTACATGCATCCGGACAATTCATTTCTTCACATCAGTGCCCTGAGGAAGTAAAAGGAAAAACAATAACAGAATGCAGAATAAGGTGTTACACTTACAGAGAAAGTGCAGTGCAGGTAGACAATAAGGGGCAAAGCCATTACGAGGTAGATTGTGAGATCACAAATCCTTTTTTATCCTATTAGGGGACCATTCAATTGTCTTTTAACAGTGGGATAGAAGCAGTCTTTGAGCCTGGTAGCACATGCTTTTGTACCTTCTGCCCAATGGGGGGGGAGGGAATACCTGGGGCAGGTGGGTCTTTGAATCCATTGGCTGCTTTATCAAGGCAGTGAAAAGTAAAGACAGAGAGGAGGCTGGTTTCTGTGATGTGCTAAGCAGTTTCTTGTGGTCTTGGGCAGAGCAGTTCCCCAATCACGCCGTGATGCATCTGGATAGGATGCTTTCCAGCATCCATCACCAATCATGCTGAGGAAGTTGAGGCAACTGGGCACTTTCCTGGCCATGGCGTCTCTGTGATTAAACCAGGATAGGAACTTGGTCTTGTTCATTCATTAGATTATAAGACCATATGGTATCGGAGCAGATTTAGGCTATTTGGCCCATCGAGTCTGCCCCACTGTTTCATCATGACTGATCCATTTCCCTCTCAACCCCAATCTCCTGCCTTCTTCCCGTATCCCTTCAAGTTCTGACTAATCAAGAAGCTATCAACCTCTATCTAAATATACCCAATGAATTGGCCTCCACAGCAACAAATTCCACACATTCACTACCCTCTGGCTAAAGAACTAAGAATTTGAAGCTCTCAACTCTCTCAACCTCAGCACCGCTGATTTAAACAGAAGCAAGCGAACCAACCCCCTTTTTGAATCCAATGACCAGCTCTTTTGTTTTGCTGGCATTGAGAGAAATGTTGCTTTCATGTCACCATATCTCAAAGCCCTCTATCGTACTCCAATTCATCATTATTATAGATTTGGCCTACTGCAGTAGCGTCATTTGCAAATTTGTAGATGAAGTTAAAGTAAAATTAAACCATGCAGTGTAGGGGACTGAGGACAATGTGGCATGACCTGTGTTGAGGATAACCATGATAGAGATGTTGCTGTCTATCTCTAGAGATTGCAGTCTTCCCTTTAGAGACTACTTCATCCTTATCAAAAGTTGCCGGCAGTTCTTCACATAAAAAAATCCTTTAATGACCCCACACTTCAGATTAATACCCAACTTCCAATTCTCTTCTCCATACCAAAGCAGTTGAGCTTCCAAATTCAGAATCATTGCCACAACATTCTATGAATTTCCTTAACCATAAGTCCAAGCTATCACAAAATTGAAGTCAACCTCTTCTTGGTTCACAGTGAAGAATTATCTCTGAAGTAATTCTCTCTGAGATCTTTACAAAATCTAACATTTTTTTTTAACCAAGTGTTTGGTCAACTTTTCTGATAGTTTCTTCTTGGGCTTTGCTGCTGATTAACTAACATGGATTGAGATGTTTTACTAAATAATAAGAGGGAGAATAGGAGTCGACAGATCTACATGGAATATTTCAGCATATTCATCTTGCAGCAGACTCACAGCTGAATTAGGAGATGAAAGCAAATAAAAATTGCAAATGCATGAAACTTAGAGTAAAAACTTAACCTAATAGAAATGTAGTAGCTCAGGTGACATTTGGAAAGAGGAACAGTATTCTGGATTTTATTCCTGAGTCAGTGTCGTAGCTTCACATCTTGCCACAGACACTTGAGCATGTCTGCACTGTTTCTGTGCACTTCATGCAGTCCAGTGTAGGTCTGTAGTCTAGTGTAGCTTTCTCTGTGTTTTTTTTATTACGTAGTTCAGTCTGGTTTTTTGTACTGTGTCATGTAAACCGTGGTCCTGAAAAACGCTGTCTCATTTTTACTATGCACTGTACCAGCAGTTATGGTCGAAATGATAATACAAGTTGACTTGACTTGACTTGACTTGAGCACAAAGTTCTGGGCTGCCACTCCTGAGGTACAGTTGATCTCTAGGGGAGGGCATCCATTAGATGAGACATAAAGCCTTGTCTGCTCTCTTGGTAAATGATCCCATGATATTCCTTCAGAGAAGAGCAAGAGAGTTCTCCCTGCTATACTGACCAGCACTTACCCCTTATCACTGAAAGCAGATTATTCTGTTCCTATTGTTTGAGACCTTACTGTGTGTGAGAAGTTCCTTACATTACCACACATCAGCATTGCAGCACGGTTATAATGCTATGATTTATTATAAAATCAGGGAATTATAGAAACATACAGCACAGGAACAGACCTTTATGCCTCACCTCATCCATGCTGACCACAGTGCCTATCTCTGCCGATCACATTTACCAATATTAGGCTCACATCTTTGTACTCCTTTCCTATCCATGTACCCATCTAAATCCCTTTTAAACATTGCAGCTGTATCTGTCTCCGCCACCTGCTCCGGTGGTCCAGTCCAAATAACTAACACCTTATGTGTGAAAAACTTCAGCATTCTCCCTTTCACACTGAACCTGTAGCTTTTGTTTCTAGATGCTTTGCCCTGAGGAAAGTTACTGTCTACCCTATCTGTGTCCCCCATCATTTATAAACCCCATATGAGGTCACCCCTTAGCCTCCTACCTTCCAGTGAGAATGAACCCAGGCTATCCAAACAATGGTAACTACTGCTGTCTGTTCAAAGCAACATTCTGGTGAATCTCTTCTGAGTTCTCCCTGCTGCTTCCCTGTCCTTCCTGCATCATGGCGACTGGAAATGTACACATTACTCCATGTGCACTAACGATTTGTGCAGCTGCAGCATGACGTTGTTGTGCCTTGGCCTACCAAAACAGAATATCAAATACCTTCTTCACTAACCTATAAATCTGTGTTGCCACATTCAGGGGATAATGAACAAGGTCCCTCTGTATAGCAATGCTCCTGAAATCCCAGACGTTTATCCTGTTTGTACAAATAGAAGTTGACTTCCCAAAGTGCATCACCTCACATTTTTCTGGACTAAGTTCCTTGTGCCACTGCTCCGCCCAGCTTTATAGCAGATCTCTGCCTCACCGAATCCTCGCCCAATCTTCTTCACTATCTACATGATTTGCATGCTGACTGCAAACTTACTACCTTTATTCTCATTTGCTGATTCTATGTGTTGCATACAATGAAAATCCAGCAGCCGTTCACTGGTACCAGCTTCCAGCCCTATCAACCAGCCAACTGATGGCCCCCGGGTCCCTTGTGCCTGAAACTTCTGGACAGGCCTACCAAGCAAGGCCTTGTTAAAAGCCTCACAAAAGTCCATGTAAATCCCGTCTACCTCTTTGTCCTTATCAATTTTCTTAATTACCTCCCCAAAAATCTCCAACAGACTTATGAGACACGAGGCATCAGGACATCCTGGAGGAAAAAATAAATGTGTCACTTTTGGCTTTCTGTTTGGCGTCTCCAAGCTCAAATTCTAAGTCTAAGCCTTCTCTTTTGAGCCCAGAGCCACAATATATCTGAAATGCAGCACTGGAGTGGAATGCAGAGGATATTCAGTCAGATGCCACCAGGACTGGAGAACTGGAGCTGGGAGGGAAGTGTGCATAAGGTATGATTGCTTCCTTTGGAACAGCTGAGGCTAAGGGCAGAATAAACTTAACTGCATAAAATTAAGTAAAAAGACAAATTATTATTTAAAGAGACTGAGATTACAATGTGTTGCATTACAAAGGGATCCAGGGGCACCTATACATTACTTGAGGAGAAAAAGTTAGCCCGAAGGTGCAGTATGTAACGAGAAAGGCCAATGGAATGTTGATCTTTATTGGAAAGGTTATTGGAGAAGCTCTGATGCATCTCTCTCGGACACTGGTGAGACAGTCTTTGTCTCCATATTTAAGAAATAACATTTTTATAATGAAATTCAGAGAAGGTTGACAGATGATTTAAGGTGGCTGATGTCTAACAGCAGGCTGAGCTAATAGGCCCTATGCTCCCTGGAGTTTATAAGAATGAGTTAATCTTTTCAAACATGTAAGATTCTGAGGAAATCGATAGATTCAATGCAGAGAGACAGGTACACCCAGTAGAGATATATAGAATGGGGGGAGGAATGTTTCAAAATAAGGGGTCACCCATTTCAGAGGGAGATGAGGAGCAGCTTCTTCTCTCAATGAATTGTGAATTTCCTACACCAGTAGAGGCAGGGTTTTGAATGGGTTCAAGGCAGAGACCAGAACATTTGAACTATAAGCGAGTTAAGTAATATTGAGAGGGTACAGCCATGATTTTACTGAAAGGCAGAACAGGATCGAGGGGCTAGATGGCCCATTGGTGCTCCTGCCTCTCATGTGATTCTTATGTAGGGCCCATTTTCCTTGGCAAAGAGCTGGGGTTCAAACTAACTGGCAGAAGTTGGAAATAAGTCAAAGCTTTTTCAGCCAAAGAGTGTTGAGGACCTGAACTCACTAACTGAAAGGACGAGGAGCGAGACAGAAGCTGCCACTGAATTTAGCAAGTATGTGAACATAGACTTGGAGCCGTGACCGACAGGGCAAAAGACCCAGACTGGAATGTGACCCGAGGTCTTCTACAGTTTTCCTTTACAGTTAACACAGAGATGAATGGGTCAAATTGCCTCATTCTGTGTCAGCAGGTGCCTACAGTTCCATAATTCTAACTTCTTTATTTGTTTAAAAAACTTATTCTAATGTACCTGCTTCAAGACAGGATATTTAGAGTGGATTTTTTTTGGTCAATATTAATAGATCCTCTGGTTATAATACAAATGCAGGTTTATGCTTCCATGCTAAGAAGATTAATCAAAAATAGTTCCACAGATCAGTTAGAATCTGATTTTGATAGCATGTTGGGGCCTCAATAATTTTCCCATATGTCAGGATATTAAAAGGAATTTATGAACAGGATCATCCTAATATTTTTAAGCACTTTACCAAGAACAATCCAGTTCTGGCAAGCTCACTGTGGGAGCTACTTCTGTTGCTGTGAGTAGAAAAACAATTTTGGAACCTTTCCTGTCAACATGCCTGCTCCTTTTTGACATAAGTGCATGAATGGGTCAGAAATTTGGGTATTGTAATTTAATTCATTCATTAGGACGCATTAAAACAATAAGCATATTTGGATTATTTTTATACAGAACATCTTTTTCAAGGCACAGTCATGAGATCCAATCCTGGTTGCAAAGGTCTGTCACTACAGTTTCGAGGCTGCTGGTTAGATAGTGCGTTGTGACAGCTGCCTTCATTTACCGAGTGCTCATGTGCAATTCTCAATCATTAACATTAATACATTAGTGAATCTATTGATTTAATGTATTCATAAATCACTGTGAGCGGCAATTGCTGTTGGCTGCCAGTAAGTCGGATTGAAGGCCATCCGCATGCACACAGATTTTCAATCTGGATGTCCCACAGCCACAATGATGGAGTGGATTTGTTTATTTCCTTCTCCCAGGCTTTACGGCCTGGAAGGACCGACCCTGAAATAAAAGTGCCCATATCGGATGTAGCTCCCTCTCACTGCTCAACGTTATCCAGACCTGTGAGCTGCACCTGGAGCCGGGCCATCATGACTTAGTCCCACTGCTAAGTTCATTTACACCTTAGTGGGTGCTGCAAAGGTATGTCTGAAGGGAATTATATCCTTTCTGCCAAAGCATTGCTTCACATAGTAAAACATCTACCACTTCCTCTGGATATCTGAGGGAGCGAAGCCTACGTTATAATTCATTATCAGTACTGGATGCATATGGATTGAACTGTTATTGGGTGAACCTACAATGTGAAGTAATTAAAAAAGTATTTTATCAGATCCAAAAGAGTTTGCTCATTCATATGTGGGCAATCACGGTCTTTCCATGACCATGACTGATCTTGGCAAATTTTTCCACAGAAGTGGTTTGCCATTGCCTTCTTCTGGACAGTGTCTTTACAAGATGGGTGACCCCGGCCATGATCAACACACTTTGGAGATTGCCTGCCTGGTGGCAGTGGTCAGCGGTCGCATTGCCAGGACTTGTGGTATGCACCAGCTACTTGTACGACCATCCACCTCCTGCTCCCATGGCTCCACATGACCCTGATTCCAGGGAGAGGGGGGCGTAAGTAGGTGCTACATCTTGCCCGAGGGTGATCTGCCGGCTAGCAAAGGGAGGGAGCACCTTACACCTCATTTAGTAGAGACAGATCTCCACCCCATCACCCAGAAGAGTACATGAGCAGAAACTAATCTTTGGTTACCAGTGCTAATGGTGTGTATTTCACCTTACGTATATGGCCACATTGGTTTCACTTTCTTGCTTTATACTGCAACCTTATTAAGCCCCAATTAATCACCAATCATCTACCAAAGTCATCTGCTTGCTTGAGTTAAAATCCAGGACATAGCTTCCACTCAGAAGGTGAATAAGCTGCTTCAGGAGGTGCCAGATCTCCAGATTTTCTTTTACTCCTTCAAACTGATGATATTTGAACAGATTTTCATTAGCTCCGTTCTACGTGACTGGATAGGGGCAGGACACCTGAAGTCTGGAGTCACTGTTACTGCCCAGAAGCACAGGCAGTGTCTGTCCTGGACCGCTTCCAAGTCGAGTCACCAGCAAGGATGGGAGGGGACTGGACGTAGGTCAACTTCTCCAACAGCACAGATTGCCTCCAACCATCTCAGTATGAAAATATGGCAAAACTAAAATCTTCCCTCTGCCTGTCTGGCCAGGGGACTACAGGGCCAGCAGCGTTCACCCCTCAGACACAAGGCTAGTTTCACACATCATCTCCTGATTTAGCAAGGAATTGTTCCAGGAAAATGAAATGGAAAACCAGGAGCACCCCTCCTTACCTTCCCAACACCAATGTGACAGGATCCTGCAGGCACAGGCCTAATGCCATCAAAACTATTCCCCTCAGACCACAAACTAGGCACTGTAGTGTAGTGGCTAGAACGCGCTTTACAGTACCAGTGACCCAGGTTCAATTCCCTCTACTGCCTGGAAGGAGATAATACGTTCTCCCCGTCATCACGTGGGTTTCCTCCCACAGTCCAAAGGTGTAATGTTTGGTAGGTTAATTGGTCATTGTAAATTGTCCTGTGATTAGGCTAAAATTAAATTGGGGGTTCTGGACAACACAGCTCGAGGGGCCGGAAGGGCCTACTCTGCACTGTATTTCAATAAAATTAAATTTTTTTATAAGTTGAAGAAGGTGGTCCTGGCAAAGAGTCTCGGCTTGAAATATCGACTGTACTCTTTTCCTAGATGCTGCCTGGCCTGCTGAGTTCCTCCAGCATTTTGTGTGTGTTGCTCGGATTTCCAGCACCTGCAGATTTTCTCTTGTCCGTGAAAGAAGGGAGGGTTTTTGATGGCCTCCTTCTTCCTACTGCCTTATATCTGCATGAACTAAGAGCGAACCCAAAATAAAATTCACCAAAACTGGTTGCAAAAATTGCAGTACAAAATTCCATGTAAAATAAAAGGCGGGTATTTAGTTCTGATATGGTCACACAATTCTAATGTTTTTTTATGCGATGAACTGATGTGATGAAATCAAACATCGATATTCTGTAATAAAAATATTTATTTCTGGAATTTACATTACTCAACATGGAACAAAAAATGTTATGCAAGGAGCAGCTCAGTTTGAAGTATTTATCACACACCAATCACCAATGGTTAATCAATAAGCAAAGACTTGCAATTTTACCTTCACATGAGCATGGTCTCTGGAGTCTGCATTACCATGAGCAGCACTCATTGCCAATGGAAGGAAAGGAATTAACTTAATGTGTAGACTCAGAGTGCCACCTATTGCTGTTACAAAAATAATAACTGAAATTGGATTTTAATCTTCTTAAACTATTCCATATCATGGGACAAGTATGAAATTTTAACCAAAAATCATGTCGCGTCTAGAATTCTACCTTTACCTGGGATAGGTTCTTTCTTATTTCCCTGATATTGCTTTTGTCATGTTAGCATCTTAACAATCTCAAGACATTTCATGAAATCTTTTACATCTATCTGATAGGATAGATCGGCCCCAAGTTAAATGCCAAAATGAAAGATAACATCTCCCACAGTACACACTCATTCAGTTCTCTACAAAAGTGTCAGCTTGGCCTTTTGTGCTTGTGTCTGAGAATGGGATTTGAAACTACTAACTTCTCATTCAGAGGGGGAGTGCTTCAAAGGCTGAAATGGCCATTGGCATACTGAAAATGTGCATTGGATGCCTAGACATTTCCTAAGGCACCATCAGAATGTATCAAAATTGCCCGATAAGATTTAAGTATGCAGCATTTTAGGCTGACTGCATCAAGGATTGTTTCTTTGAGGAGCAAACTGAAGGACTCAGCGCCTCTTTGGGTAATTGAAGTAAAGACGATGAAGATGAAGAAGAAAACGATGGTATCATCCTCAGCTGCTAACCTTGCTACTGAGGGTGACCCTTAGGTCTCTTAGGTTGCACTAATGCCTCCTTGTTGAGAAAGATTACTCACGTGAATGAAGAGGTACATCTGTGGAAAAAATGGAAGTAGAATGATATTAACATGGTAACATTAATGTGTGGACATATCTCTGGTTTAGCCATTGTCAGCATGATCCCAGACTGATTGCAATAGAAAATGTCAGGAGTCAACTGTCATTGAGATCAAGGAAATAACTGAAAAGTTCCATGGACTTTACAGGGATATTTGCTGCGACACATCAGTAAACTAAACATGAGCCTAAAGTAAAAGAGTCATATTTGTTCTTGCTCCAGGTGTAAACACTTCAGGTGCAACAACACTACTAATGTTGGATGAGCCAGCTTCCTGGTGCGGGATGGGACACCTGGTTGAGTGGTGCTGCACAAACAACTTCTCAATCAACAGCAGCAAAACTAAACTGCTGATTGTTGAAACAACACACACAAAATGCTGGTGGAGCACAGCAGGCCAGGCAGCATCTATAGGGAAAAGCGCTGTCAACGTTTCGGGCTGAGACCCTTCGTCAGGACTAACCGAGAGGAAAGATAGTAAGAGATTTGAAAGTAGTAGGGGGAGGGGGAAATGCGAAATGATAGGTGTAGACCAGAGGGGGTGGGATGAAGCTAAGAGCTGGAAAGGTGATATGCGAAAGTGATACCAAGCTGGAGAAGGGAAAGGATCATGGGACGGGAGGCCTCAGGAGAAAGAAAGGAGAGGGGGGAGCACCAGAGGGAGGTGGAGAACAGGCAAACAACTAAATATGTCAGGGATGGGGTAAGAATGGGAGGAGAGGCATTAACAGAAGTTAGAGAAGTTAATGTTCATGCCATCAGCTTGGAGGTTACCCAGTCGGTATATAAGGTGTTGTTCCTCCAACCTGAGTTTGTATTCATTTTGACAGTAGAGGAGGCCATGGATAGACATATCAGAATGGGAATGGGACGTGGAATTAAAATGTGTGGCCACTGGGAGATCCTGCTTTCTCTGGCAGACCGAGCGTAAGTGTTCAGTGAAACGGTCTCCTAGTCTGCGCCGGGTCTCACCGATATATAAAAGGCCACACCAGGAGCACCAGACGTAGTATACCACACCAGCCGACTCACAGGTGAAGTGTCACCTCACCTGGAAGGACTGTCTGGGGCCCTGAATGGTGGTGAGGGAGGAAGTGTAAGGGCAGGTTTAGCACTTGTTCCGTTTACAAGGATAAGCGCCAGGAGGGAGATCGGTGGGAAGGGATGGGGGGGGGGGGGAAGAGTGGACAAGGGAGTCATGTAGGGAGCGATCCCTGCGAAAAGCAGAAGGGGGGGCAGGAAAGATGTGCTTGGTAGTGGGATCCCATTGGAGGTGGCGGAAGTTACGGAGAATTATACGTTGGACCTGGAGGCTGGTGGGGTGGTAGGTGAGGACAAGGGGAACCCTATCCCAAATGGGGTGGTGGGCGGATGGGGTGAGGGCAGATGTGCAGGAAATGGGAGAGATGCATTTGAGAGTAGAATTGATGGTGGAAGAAGGGAAGCCCCTTTGTTTAAAAAAGGAAGACATCTCCTTCGTCCTGGAATGAAAAGCCTCATCCTGAGAGCAGATATGGCGGAGACGGGGGAATTGTGAGAAGGGGATAGCATTTTTGCAAGTGTGGGAAGAGGAATAGTCCAGGTAGCTGTGAGAGTCTGTAGGCTTATAGTAGATATCAGTAGATAAGCCGTCTCCAGAGATGGAAACAGAAAGATCAAGAAAGGGGAGGGTGTCAGAAATGGACCAGGTAAATTTGAGGTCAGGGTGAAAATTGAAGGCAAAGTTAATGAAGTCGACGAGCTCAGCATGCGTGCAGGAGGCAGCGCCAATGCAGTCATGATGTAGCGAGGGAAAAGAGGGGGATGGATACCCGTATAGACTTGGAACATGGACTGTTCCACAAAGCCAACAAAAAGGCAGGCATAGCTGGAACCCATACCCATACCCATGGCTACACCCTTGGTTTAGAGGAAGTGGGAGGAGCCAAAGAAGAAATTATTGAGAGTAAGAACTAATTCTGCTCGACGGAGGAGAGTGGTGGTAGAGGGGAATTGGTTAGGTCTGGAATCCAAAAAGAAGCGAAGAGCTTCGAGACTGTCCGGGTGGGGGATGGAGGTATATAGGGACTGGATGTCCATGGTGAAAATAAGGTGGTGGGGGCCAGGGAACTTAAAATCATTGAAAAAATTCAAAGCATGAGCAGTGTCATGAACATAGGTGGGAAGAGATTGAACAAGGGGGGGATAAGGCAGTGTCAAGGTATGCAGAAATGAGTTCGGTGGGGCAGGAGCAAGCTGAGACAATAGGTCTACCTGGACAGGCAGGTTCGTGGATCTTGGGTAGGAGGTAGAAACGGGAAGTGCGGGGTGTGGGAACTATGAGGTTGGTGGCAGTGGATGGGAGATCCCCAGAGCTGATAAGGTTGGTGATGGTATAGGAGACAATGGCCTGGTGCTCCTTAGTGGGGTCATAATCAAGGGGTAAACAAGAGGAGGTATCAGAGAGTTGTCGCTGTGCCTCGGCCAGGTAGAGGTCAGTACGCCAGACAACAACAGCTGCCCCCTTATCAGCGGGTTTTATAGTGAGGTTGGGATTGGTGCGGAGGGAGCGGAGAGCAGAGCGTTCGGAAGGAGTGAGATTGGAATTGGAACAGGGTGTGGTGAAGTCAAGACGGTTGATGTCCCATCAGCAATTAGCAATAAAGAGATCCAGAGCAGGCAGAAGACCAGAGCAGAGTGTCCATGAAGAGGAGTGTTGAAGAAGGGAGAAAGGGTCATCAGTGGGGATAGGAGAGTCCTTGCCAAAGAAGTATGCTCGGAGACAGAGCTGGCGGAAGAAGAGTTCAGCATCATGGCGTACGCGGAACTCGCTGAGGTGTGGGCAAAGGGGGACAAAGCTGAGGCTCTTACTGAGGACAGAGCACTCTGCCTCAGAGAGTTGAAGGTTGAAGGGTATGGTAAATACCCGGCACGGATGACAGATGGAATCAGGACCGTTTCGCTGAACACCTACACTCGGTCCACCAGAGAAAGCAGGATCTCTCAGTGGCCACACATTTTAATTCCACGTCCCATTCCCATTCTGATATGTCTATCTATGGCCTCCTCTACTGTCAAAATGAATCCAAACTCAGGATGGAGGAACAACACCCTTATATACCAGCTGGGTAGCTTCCAACCTGATGGCATGAACATTGACTTCTCTAACTTCCGTTAATGCCCCTCCTCTCCTTTTTACCCCATCCCTGACATATTTAGTTGTTTGCCTGTTCTCCATCTCCCTCTGGTGCTTCCCCCTCTCCTTTCTTTCTCCCGAGGCCTCCCATCCCATGATCCTTTCCCTTCTCCAGCTCTGTATCACTTTCACCAATCACCTTTCCAGCTATTAGCTTCATCCCACCCCCTCCGGTCTTCTCCTATCATTTCGCATTTCCCCCTCCCCCCACTACTTTCAAATCTCTTACTATCTTTCCTTTCAGTTAGTCCTGACGAAGGGTCTCAGCCCGAAACGTCGACAGTGCTTCTCCTATAGATGCTGCCTGGCCTGCTGTGTTCCACCAGCATTTTGTGTGTGTTGTTTGAATTTCCAGCATCTGCAGATTTCCTCGTGTCTGCTGATTGTTGACTTCAGGAAGGGGAAGGAAGTCAAGCATGCATCTGCCTACACTGGAGAATCGGTGGTGGAGAGAGACAGCAGATTAAACTCCCGGGCATTAGTCTCTTGGGTGACCTGTTCTGGGCACAGCACATAGATGCAATCATAAGAAAAAAAACACATCAGCATGTTTACTTTCTTAAGAGTTTACAGAGATTCAGCTTGTCACTGAACTCTCTAACAAACTTCTACAGATGTACCGTTGAAAGTATCCTGGCTGGTGCATGTCTGGTGCAGTAATTCGAATACACAGCAACATAAGAAGTGCAGAGACTTGTAGACCCAGCCTAATACATCATGGGCTTGTCCCTCCCCACCATCAGTAATATCTACCAAAATTTCTGCCTCAAGAAAACAACGAACAGTAACAAAGATCCCCATTGTTCAGGCTATGTCATCTCTTTACAGCTACCATTGGCAAAAGGCACAGCAGGCTGGCGGCCTACATCACAAAGTTCAAGAACAGATACTCCCTTTCAGCCATTCAGTTCTTGAACTACCTGGCACAACCCCATGGCCATTTTGATTACTTTGCACTAAAGCAAAGATTTTTTCTGTTCCTACTGTATACTTCCTTGAAAATAATAGTGTATAATCTATGGTTAGTTTGAGTTTTTCTTGTAATTGCTGCTTATATGATGCTATGTGCCTGTGATACAGTAGGGTTTTCATTGCATATGTGCATATGAGAAATCAATTTGACTTTGACTTTAATTTTAATGGAGTAGTTTGGGAGAGGCATCAAAAGCAGAGGTAAAATCAGTGCTCCAACTAATCCAACATGGAAGGCAGAGGTAAAATAACTTAAACTGCCTACTGGTATGGTAATATTATTAACATTGCTAATCTAACCCATGTGTGCTATTTGTAATGGGCATTTCTTGCTGATGTATCATTCCAGCTTACTCTCATGGGGTCAAGGTAAAATTGCTTCTGTTAACTCTGTTTTTCCCTTTACAGAATCTAGCTCTGGCTTTTCAGATTTCCAACATCTACAGGACTGTACTTTTTTCAACTTTATTGGAATGGAGAGTAGTTTTATATCAATTCTGAATAAATCAGAGAATGATATGCTAAAATCATGTGGTGTATTACTGTATAAATTATGTTTGAACTTGCTTTCAGCAACGTCTCCAGTTCTGTTCCCAGAAAAACACACCAATCGTGCAGGGCCCAGAGTCAAGCAGGATAAAATCTGAACTTTATTTCATTTTGGTTCTGCTACTGTGCTTCCCACAAAGTAAACCCAGTGACTTTAGGATGGCAATTAGGAAGAGAAGGGGAAATGAGACATCAAGTTGCCCAACCTCAGCAGCGCAAGGCTACATGATTTTAACTCATTGGCCTTATTTGCATCTTCTAGACCAGGGGTCGGCAACCTGCGCTCCGGAGCCGCATGCGTCTCTTTCATCTCTGTGCTGCAGCTCCCTGTGGCTTTGGAAGATAAATGATGAGTATTTAATTAAAATGTATTTTATGTTAGTTTGTTAGTTTTTGAAATGTAATTCTAAATTTGAAAATTATGGTGATCTTGTACAATCTAAATAAAACGTGTTTTTTGTCGCTATTAATATACGTCACCACTGCCAATGCCTGACACCCGCCAGTGCGCGATTTCTTTAATTTTTCGATCCAAGGTAGGCTAACTATAGAGAATTCTAAAAAAAGAAAAGTGACTGAAGAAAACAGAATGTTTAATGATACGTGGGCAGATTCGTTTGCTTTCACTGCTGACGAGACTGGTTTACTGGTATGCTTAATATGCAATGAGAAACTAGCAAACAACAAAAAGTCAAAAGTCACAAGACATTTCCAGAATAAACACGCAGCCTTTGCTCAAAAATATCCGGATGGAGATAAGAGAAAAAAAGCCGTTTCGGAACTGATGCAGAAGGTTGATCTGAGCAAAAATCATTTCAAGAAGTGGATGAAGTCTGGAAATTCAACTACGTATGCTAGTTTTGTTGCCGCTCAGGAAATAGTCAGGCACGGGAAGCAGTTTACAGATGGTGAATATATAAAAGAATCTTTCTTTAAGATTTCAGAACATCTATTCACGGACTTTAAAAACTAGTGAAATTGTGCAGAAAATCAGGGATATGCCCCTCTCTGCAAAGACTGTCAAAGACAGAACCATAAAAATGGCAGAAGACATCAGAAGACAGTAAATTAAAGACATCAATTCAGCTGTGGCCTACTCGATTGCCTGTGACGAGTCTAAAGATAAATGTGATATTGAACAAATAGCGCTGTTCTGCCGGGCCACAGGAAGAAATGATTGAGTTGATACCTCTAAAAGGCCAAACACTGGGGGAGGACATCTGTGAGGTTGTCTTGAATTGTTTAAGAGCCAAAGGAATAAAGATCACCCACCTGGTGTCAGTAGCTACTGATGGAGCACCAAGTATGACAGGAGCGCACAAGGGATTTGTGGCTTTACTGCAGAAGTCGCTGGACAGAAAGCTGCTGACTTTTCACTGCATCTTGCACCAAGAGGCACTGTGCGCTCAAGCATTTCCTCTGGAATGCACAGAAGTAATGGATGTTGTCATTCAGATTGTCAATAAAATAATGGCAAAAAGTTTAAATCACCGTCAATTCCGTTTGTTACTGGACGAGCTGGAAAGCGCATATTCTGATCTCCTGCTGTACAGCAAAGTCCCGTGGATGTCCAGAGGGGAGGTGCTGAAACGCTTTGTCGCGTGTCTGGAAGAAGTGAAAACTTTCCTGGGCAGCTAAGGTCTCACCTTTCCTGAGCTGGAACAGCCAGAGAGGCTGGAAAAGCTACACTTCATGGTAGACATGACAGCCCACCTGAACACGCTGAACACAGCTCAGGGGAAAGGACGCACAGCCATCAACCAAGTATGATAAATATTTTAATTGCCTATTGTTTTACGTATATTCATATTTTTTCATTGTTCAGCGAAATAGTCCTTTTATTTTTCAGGCTGACAGCTGGCTGACGTTATTTTTGGTTTGCTGCTGGAGGACAATTTAAGTTCGGCGTTTTTCATAAATACAAGAAGGACTCAAATAGACATTGAGTATTTTACTTAAAAGAAACCTTCAACCCAACGTCTTTTTTTCGAGGTTCAACAGGTTTTTGTTGCATGCAGAAATGTAATTTTGTTTTCTCTGCAGGAGTTCATCGATCTCATAAATGCAACACATTATAGTTTGTTTATACATAGCATAAAGGCAAAAAAAACGTTGTATGCAGTGTTATTTCATTTTTCATTTTAAATGTCAAACGGGTTTTGTGGCTCCCAGTGTTTTCTTTTCTGTGGGAAACGGGTCCAAATGGCTCTTTCAGTGGTAGAGGTTGCCGACCCCTGTTCTAGACAGTTACCAAAAGCCAGCAAGATGCAGAAGAGAGGTGGCAGTTTATGACCTGGCCCAGCTGGAGGAACACCCATAGCACTTAGATAAGGTGAAGAGACCGTGTCTGTGATTGGAACCTGTTCAACTGTGTTGATACTAGGAGGCCAATACCTGCTTCTTTGGATTCCAGAAGGAAAGCTAAAAACACTTTTAATCCTTAAATATTTGGCTTTCAACTTATTTATTTGTTTTATAGCCTGTGGGCTTCACTGGCCAGGCTAACATTTATTGCCCTTTTCTCACTCAGTGGGCACTTTATTAGATACTCCAATATACCTACACGTTAATGCAAATATCGAATCAGCCGATCGTGTGGCAGCAACTCAACGAATAAAAGCATGCAGACACGGTCAAGAGGTTCAGTTGTTGTTTAGACCAAACATCAGAATGGGGAAGAAATGTGATCTCAGTGACTTTGACCATGGAATGATTGTTGGTGCCAGAAGGAGTGGTTTCAGTATTTCAGAAAATGCTAATCTCATGGATTTTCTCTAGAGTTTACCGAGAATGGTGTGAGAAACCAAGACAAAATGTCTCGAAAACGTCCGGTGAGCAGCAGTTCTGAGGGCAAATTGCCTTGTTAGTGAGAGAGGTCAGAGAAGAATGACCAGACTGGTTCAAGCTGACAGGAAGGAAGCAGTAGCCCAAGTCACAGTAGTGTGCACAAGAGCATCGCTGAGTGCACGTCAAACCTTGAAGACATACAGTAAGTTCCCAATAAAGTGGCCGATGTGTGTTGATCCCTGAGAAAATGGTGATGAGCCCCAATTTCTCAGCTGGGTTGTAAGGCTGGAGGAGATTAAAAGGTAAGCAAAGGCTTTTCTTGTTTGTACATAGAACAGTAGAGCACAGTATGGAACACTTTGGCCCATGTTCTTCTGTTGATGTTTTGATCCACACTGAGGTCAATCTAAACCTTTCCCCCCTACAGACCCGTCCTATTATCCTTGTGCCTAACTAAGAAAATGCCCCTCATGTATCTGCCTCTAATACCACTCATGGCAAGGCGTTCCATGAACCCACCACTCTGTGTAAGCATCCCCATACTTTCTCCAATCTCCTTAAAATTATGCCTCCTTTTATTGGCCATTTCCAGCTGGGGAAATGTCTCTGGCTATCCACTCCATCATCTTGTACATCTCTATCAAGTCACCTCTTGTCCTCCTTCACTCCAAAGAGGAAAAACCCTAACTCTCTCAGTCTGCCTTAATAGGACATGCCCTCTAGTCCAGGCAGCATCCTGGTACATCTCCCCTTCCACATCCTTCCTATAATGAGGTGTCCAGAACTGAACACAATGGAGTGATAGAACACCAAAGCACAGAGACAGGCCCTTCAGCCCATCTAGTCTGTGCCAAATTATTAATCTGCCTAGTTCAATCGACCTGCATCCAGACCATAGCTGCCCATAGCTCTCTCATCCATGTACATAATCGGGTTGCTCTTAAATGCTGAAATTGACCTTGCATATATCACTCATGCTGACAGTTTGCTCCACACTCTCACCACCTTCTGAGTGAAGAAGTTCCCCTTAAACGTTTCACCTTTCACCCTTAACCCATGGTCGTGACCTCTAGTTGTATTCTCACCAAACCTCAGCAGAAAAAACCTGCTGCATTTTCCCCTCTCTATACCCCTGACTAGCTTTGCCAACCCTTGCCCTTTAATCCCTCCTGCTCTATCACATCTAAAACAACGCAACCCTAGAACATTGAGTGGCCAGCCCTGCCTCTCCTGCAATCAAGTCTCACTAATGGCTACAATATCATAATTCCTTGTGTTGATCCATGCCCTAAGCTAATCCACCTTTCCTATAACACACCTTGCATTGAAGTATACACAGCTCAGAACATTAGTCCCACCACACTCAATCTTTTGATTCTGACCTTGTATGTATGCTTTAAAACATCTTTCACCACAGCCACTCCATTCTTGTTCTCTAGCTTTAAATCCCCCTTCCACCACACCACCACCCCCCACACAGTGCAGCATTAGCAAACCTTCTCTCTAGGGTATTAGTCCCCCTCCAGCAAACTGTCCCTTCTGTACAGATCCTATCTTCCCTGGAAGAGAGCTCAGTGATCCAAAACTCTGAAGCTCTCCCTCTTGCACCAACTCCTTAGCCACTTGTTAAACTGTATGACCTTATTTCTGGTCTCACTAGCACATGGCATGAGTAGAAATTCTAAGATCATACCTTGGACGTCCTGTCCTTTAACTTGGCACCTAATTCCCTGAACTCATTTTGAAGGATTTGCTCCCCTATCCTACCCATGAGATTGGTACTGACGTGGGTCACAGCCTCTGGCTGCTCTCCCTCCCATTTAACAATGCTGTGGACTTGATCTGAGATGCCACTGATCTTGTCATCTGGGAGGCAACAATCCATCCGGGAATCTCATTCTTGTCCACGGAATCTCCTTTCCATTCCCCTAACCAATGGATCCCCTATCACTACAGCTCACCCCTTCTCCCCACTTCCCTCCTGAGCTACAGTGCCAGATTCACTGCAGATTGTTCATCTCCCCAACAGTATCCAAAACTATATACTTATTACTGAGGGAAATGACCACTAGGGTACTTTGCACTGTCTGCCTATTCCATTTCCCTCTCCTGAAAATCTCCCAGCTACCTGCTTCCAGCAACTTGGAGGTGACTACTGTACCTCCTCATCCTCCCATATGAGCCGAAAGTCATCGAGCTGCTGCCCCAGACGTAGTTATTATGGAGACTGGTTCCCACATCTCACATGAAGAACATACCATTAAGTGTGGACCCATTGTCAGCACACTAGCTATATACTCACAGGGAAAAAAAACTTACTGGAAACTTAATTACAGCCTGCATCTGTGTTTGTCCAAGCCTTTTGAGCCAAAACATGACCACTCTAACACTGCCCCACTCACACAATGGCCACTCCTACAATGGTCTAATTAGGGTCTTATAGAACTACAACATTAGCTTGTGGCTCTTGAACTCAATCCCCCAATTAATGAAGACCAACAAACCTTCTTAACAACCATAACAACTTGTGCCAAAGACCCCAAGATCCCTCTGTTCATCTACACTGCTAGAAATTTTGCCATTAAGCCTTATTCTGCCTTTAAATTTGACCTTCCATAAAGAATCGCTTCACACTTCTTCAGGTTGAATCTCTCTACCACTTCTCAGCCCAGCTCTGCATCCTGTCATCCATTACACTCAACACTATCCACAACTCTACCAACCTTCATGTCATCCACAAACTTACACTTCCTCATCCAAGTTATTTATAAAAATCACAAAGAGCTGTGGTCCCAAGTCCCTGCAGACCACCACTGGTAACCTACCTCCAGCTAGAATAGTCTACCTACTAACAACCTGTAACAAGCCCACACACCAAGTTTCCATGGATCACATGCCTCCTGACATTCTGAAAGAGCTGACTATGGAAAACCTTACCAAATTCCTTACTAAAATCCATATACACCTCATTCACTTCAACAATGTGCTTTGTCACAGTCTCAAAGAATTCAATCATGCTTGTGAGGCGTGGTCTCCCCCTTACAAAGCCATGCTGACTACCCCTAATCAGACTATGCTTTGTCAAATACTGGTAAATGCTATCTATAAGAATCCTCGCTAATAATTTACCCAACATTGAAGTCGGAGTCACTTTGCTTAGAAGAGCAGGTTAAGATGGAAAGATAGAGGAAAGGAATGTGTTGTTGACAAAATTAGTTTTCCTCATGTAAATCTCATTGTGTCCTTCACGCAGATTGTATACACTTTAACCATTCTTCCAGTGTAATTCAATTAAACGGATAATGGTGACCCTCATAAATTGAATTGCGACTGAATCCAATCTTCCCACAATAAAATGCAGGATTTTGCTTAGCAGTGGAATCCTAACACTCATATTTAACTCTCTATTGCCCAGGTGTGCTGTCTGGGGCCCTGTATTTACATTTCTTCACCACAGTCCTCAACTGCCTCACGCCCACTATTTAAACCTTCTGTTCTAGTGTTTACAGATATTTGAACAAGGTGTATAAAGCAGAGAGGACAGGGAAAAGATATTATATTGTAACCTCCATCCCACCAAGACAAAAAAATGGTTATTTGTAAGTGGCACCCACAATTTTAAAAGTTGACAATACAGTACACCCTGATGTTACTGAAGGATTGCATGCCTAGAAAACCATCCATATCGCAATTATCAATTATGCCATTGACAAAAATTGATATTTGTTGTTTCTTTTCCATTTTATATATATTTAGTTATTTTCTTATAAATTCCATAAGAGTGAATTTTTGTACCTTATCTCAAGTATATTGGTAGTAATATATGAATTCTGTAAAGGCAAACATCTGTTACCCCAAACTGCCCTAATGTAACTTGTCTGACTTCCCTTCTCCCCACCTTTTTATTCTGGCTTCTCCCTCCCCCCACCTTTCCAGTCCTGAAGAAGAGTCTCAGCCCAAAATCTCAACTGCTTATTCCTCTCCATAGATACTGCCTGGCCTGCTGAGTTCCTCCAGTATTTTGAGTGAGTTGCTTTGTATCTCCAGCATCTTCAGACTTTCTCATGTTTATGATTTGCTGCCCCACTATGAAGTCTCGTTGAGAGATGCCTATCCTGAAGAAGTTTAAATCTTCTCTTCGATAGAAATTCAGTGAGATCTTCTTACACTGCTCCCTCTGTGATCTCTGCTGCCCTCTGACTCTTCGACCATGTGCTTACCCAGACTTGATACCACTGCTTCCTGAGAACTTTTTATATTATTTTCTTATCCCCTCCCTCTTCCCTCTTCTTCTATTCCTCACTCTGGCCTCTTACCTCTTTTCACCTACCTGTCAGCTCCCCCTAGTGCCCCTACTTCTTCCCTTTCTCCCATGGTCCACTCCTCTCCTCTTTCAGATTCCTTCTTCCCCAAACACGTACATTCCCACCCACCTGGCTTCACCCAACACTTTCTAGTTTATCCTCCTCCTTTCCCCCCTCCAACCTTTTTATTCTGGAATCCTCCCCCTTCCTTTCCAGTCCTGATAAACTGGCCCAAAACATCTACTATTTATTCATTTTCATAGATGCTGTCTGTTGGATCTCTATTTATCTTCTGATCCTTCAGGCCTTTCCAAGTATCTCATTGGCTGTTTGTGTCATCACTTCATTGAACTTCGCTGTCAGTGTTTCAGTATCTCCGTCAAGCATCAGCAATGGTGCAAACAATACAGAGAGACAGTAACATCGCTCTCAGGTCCAAGTTGAAACTCTTGCTTGCACTTCTGCTCTCCATTTTCTTGTATGCATGCAAATCATGGACTTTGACAACAGATCAGCAAAAGAGGATCCAGGCAGTAGAAATGAGATGCTTCAGAAGGCTCCTCGGCATCTCCTATACTAACCATGTCCCAAACGATGAAGTATGAAGAACTATCATACAGTACATGAGACACTACAAAGTAAAGAACAGGTCAAACCGCTGTCAATCCCTGTCCTTCAGAGAATGGTACAGGAGAAAAGATAAGAGGTTCAGAGGTCCAATTTAATGTCAGAGAAGTGTATACAAAATACATCCTGAAATACTTTTTCTTTGCAAAACATCCATGAAAACACAGAAGTGCCCCAAAGAATGAACAACAGTTAAACATGAGAACCCCAAAGTCCCCCTCAGCTCCCCCCTCCCGCACGTAAGTGGCAGCGAGCCGATGATACCACACCACCCCTGGCAAAAAATGCTCACTTGCTACCGAGCACAAGCGTGAACTAAGCGATAGCAAAGGAACAGACCTTGCAGTTACCCCAAAGCTATCGCATTTCATCTGGCATTCGACAAACCACAGGTTCTCTCTCTCCCTAATAAGGGAGAGGGAGGTGTTCCCCATTTTCACAGCGAGCAGGAGACATAACAACAACCCACTGCTTTACGATGTTAAAAAGTCCGTTTTGTCGCTTTTTACTAGCTCTGTGCCTGAAGATTGCAAAGATCCTGGGTCTTTGGGCCCACAGCGAAAGATTTTCCAGCCTCCCCAATGACACACAAGTCTCCTGCTGTGACAACAACCCTCGATCCACCTGTGTCCAGAGCCCTGAGATCATAGGCTTCCAAACAGGAGGCCGACTCACAGGCCAAACCTTTGGCATCCAGAACAACAGTGGCTGGTCCTGAAACCCTGACAACAGGTTCCCATTCCCACAAAGAACCAAAGTCTGAGTGTAACTCCAGGTCAGGGTCTTCAAAAGAACCCTGAAGGGGAGAAATAGAGATATTAATGATGAAAATAGAGCTGCTTCTGAAGGTGCCAGCAAAGGAGTCACCATTTAGCACCATCTTAACTCTGCCTCCAAAAGAGACAGACAGAGGAAGAAATTGCAGAGTAGACTGGAGAAAGCTTTGCTGCAACACAGGCACTTGCCCACAACTGTGAGGGATGGAGGCAACTGGTGCAGTGCTCATCATACAGCAGTCCTGTATGTTTTCAATGTTTCAATGTCCTACGACCCAGGCGTTCTGCGGGATCTGAAACCGTAACCGTAAATGTAGGGTTTTTCTGGGAGTTAGGAACAATGAGCAGTCTTAATTCTTAACAGTTGTGTATTTCAAAGTACAACCAAACATAGAAATACTAAGCAAACTAAATAATGAGCTGAGAAATGAAACTAAGATAAACAAAAAGCAGTCAGAAGCCAGAGATAAAAAGAAAAGATGAAGATGCCGCCTCTGAAAATTCCATCACTTTTATAGTTGAGTTAAGAAAAATCCCTTAGATAAAATAAACCAATCACTGATTGCATAATTATATCACATGGGTAACATGTTAATACTTAGCCAATAAGAAATGAGAAAGGCAATAAACCCGCTAGTTTAACTGTTATATCGCTTTCTGCCAGTAAATGGGGATGAACCACTGCAAACTGTGGAAAGTTCATGAGTTTGTTCAAAAGTATAAATGATTAAACTATGACATTCATCTTACATTAATTCATCTAACACCTTATAAAAAGTGTTTTTAGAAAGTAGTGGTTTCAGCATGCCTGACCTGCTGAGTTCCTGCAGTATTTTGTATGTGAAATACACTGTACTTTTTCGCAAGGACTGCTTGGGGCATGTACATTGATTTGCTGCCACTAGAGGTCATCACTGAGCCCTCCAGCATTCTCTCTAAGCAATCATAAGGTCCATCAGCCAGCAAGCTTATTTAGCAGATGCTGCAGCTAACTGTCTCTTTGTAAAATCTCAGCTCCAATGGAAACTGGTTTCAGATCCCAGATATAGTATTGTGTCTGTGTAAAGACCTTCTGGGATACAATATTTCTATATCTGTGTGTAGACCCTTCTGGTCCTCATCTGAAAAACAATGGTGACCATAGTCATGTTCGATTTGTTCTTGCAAGGAAGTTGGATTTGAATGAGCTTTGGTTATTATATCTAGAATGGTTGACTGCCTAGGAATTTCCACAATCCACACAATTGCCATGTGTTATTTTACAGGGTGCTAATCTTTGATCCATAACCCACAACCTGTATTGCAATCCAATACAAAAGGCTGAATATACTTTGGCTCAGCTTCAAGAAGCAGGCACCAGTAACTTTCTAAGTGGTCTCTTCCTGTTCTGATTAATTACGTTACCCTCCATTTTGTTCCATTTGAATTTGATTTGCCACTTCAAGGATGCCTCTAGTATTGCAACTATTCAATGAGGTAATGGCATATAGCACAGAAACAGGCCTTTTGGCCCAATTTGTTCAACCTCAATTTCTTTACTCACACTTGCTGATATGATCTAATCCACACTTCCAACAATTTTGTCTATTTGTAAAACATTTGGATCCACAGATCAAGTACTGGGAAATTAAGTACTATACAAAGCTCACAGAGTAATCGTATTATGTTAGACCATAATCTCCTTTAAATTGTGAAGTAACATTTTTACTTGTAAACAAAATCACTCAAAAATTTCATGAATCATTTTAGATTAACACATTAGTTTTCCAATGAATGGAAATCATGCCACTTGCCACATGGCCCTCTATCAGCACCCACACAAATGTTTATTTTTATCGGAAAAGGGAACAGATAATTCAAGAGTTTTCCTTTTTACAGGCAAATGTGTCAGAACAAAGATAATTTGTCATTTCATACTTCCCTTCTTTCCTATAAAAGATCTTAAACTAATAGCCGAATTTGATGTTACTCTTTTCACATCAGCAGACTTAGCATTTTGGGATACAGAATCTATTCTGGGAACAATCTTGAATAGAAAGAAATTACACTAAATAGTCAGAAAGGTGGGAATATGCTAGCTACATCAAACTACAATGATCTTAGGCTTCTGTTCAGCTGAAACAGTACAGATGAGGCAGATTCAGATTAATACACAAGTAAAGGACATGGAGATACAAATACGAAGCGGCCTCTATCCTTTCAAAGGATAACAACAATCAGAAATCAATTTGTATTTAATTCTTATTGTATCTAAAGCCTTGTGCATAAGCTTTCTAAGTGCAGAGAGACCTAAACTGGTCATTAATGGACATCCAAACTGATTTACATTATTCTTTTTATTAATTAGGTAAAATGCACAATTTTCAGATAATGACATATTTTCTCAAAGGACATGTGCAGTACACCTGCTTGCATAATTCTTCAGGTACTTTGATTATATAAACGTAGTTTTAATTAAACGCATCATTACTGTTTTGAAGTAAGTCTGAATTAATCCATTAAGAACGATAGCATTCACTTGAGCATCTTATCCTTAAATGAAAATACATTGCTTTTTGTTCTGTACCCCATTGAAAATGGTGTTAGCATACCAATTGGGACAGTGCTGCATATACCGCGGAGTAAGCAGAAATCCAACAGTGCTATTTCAACTGCATTATTGTACCTTAGAAGTAACCTTTTGTGTAAAAACTAACACATTACTAACAGTTCATGGGATAAGCTTAATTGTTTCATTACCACTCCTTAATCTTGGACATACTGAGAAAAGACAAAGATGCTCTTAAATATGTTCAAATATAGTTACTGAATTCACCAGGATCTCACTCATTGACAAGCATTCTTTATATAAACACAATAAAATCCAAAGTGTTTGTAACAAATATATTAAAAATAATGATTTGTTCCTCATGGTTATTTCAATACAAAATTGGAACAGTAGTTACAGATACAAATCCTAAACCAACTTGAAAATCACATTATTAAATGATTGCTTATTCCATTTTACAAATAATGATTTCTTCAGAAAAAAATACATCAGATTACAAAACATTGCTAATAATTTTAAATACCTGAAGGAGAATTCACATTTTAAGTATGAGGATTTTATTCATTGAAAAAACATCTGTATCAACGCAGCTTAATAATCCATTAATCAGTCCATTCTTCAATCAAAACTACTGCACATTGTTGGTGCCTTATAAATGAGAAGTGAGGAAAAAGAAATATTTTGCACAAACCAGAGTAACTCGTTGTCAGACACCAATATACTTGTGCATCTAGCTTATTTAAGTATAAATCCATGTCTAATCCAAGATGCTTTGAAAATGGCACCTTAAATACATAAAGATTAAGAAATATTCATGTGTTTAATATTGCTGTTCCTGTAATGTATAGATGTGCATGACTTGGGAAAAATACAAGCTGTGGACAATTTTGCACTAACGTCTTTAAGGCTCAGGCATTAATTGCTGAAACATAAAAACTAGATAGTGGATTGTTAAACTTTAATCAAAAATTAATAAAAGTTAATATATAGCTGGATAGGATGGTCTAGGCAACAATGCAAAAATTGTTTTATGAAATTTCAATGCAAAATTGCATCAAGTGACACATTATGTGCACAAAACAATGATGCAAATTTCATTTACTGTGCTCTAGTTACAAGCCCCATAAAATTAACCTAACATTTCATTGACACTTTCTGTAACTTGTATACAAACTAAACCAGAAAGGGCAACATTAGGAGTCATTGCATTTCAACATGGTCAATGATATTAATAATATTATCCCCATTGTTTTCAGAAAACATTCACAACAATGTACTGGAGGCCTAGGGGAGAAATCACTTTGTTGATCTGTGCTTCGTCTATTAATCACCAATTGAAATCAGCTCCTGCACATATGGTTCATAAACATCAATGGAACTGAACGTGCAGGAGGTGAGTACAACCAATGGTCAATACTCATACGCATTCTTCACTGGCAGCCTGAGTGAATTTCTCCTCCTGCCAAGCCATTTCTATCACCTTACACAGCTTTGCAATACTTAGGCATTTAAAATACAAATATTAGTCAATTTTAATCAGGTAAAATACTAATTTCTTTAGAACTAATTAAGCTCTTGTCATGTAATAAATAGGCTTTTGAATAGTCATCTTGAGATGATAAAAGATTAGAAATAAAATTGATGTTGCAACTTGTGATATAAATTTGATCTCCTCACAAGGACCTCTTATTGCGATTGCTTCCAATAGACAGAATGACTTAAAACCAGCGAATGATCTTTATGTTCTGAATATACTTGTGTATAACAGTGCTTCACCACATCATTATTTTATGTTAATAAAATCAACACTATTTTAAAACCTATTGTGCCCCTAAAGGCAATAGAAAATATGCTGGAAAAGAGGACACAGAACACAAAGATACAAACAAAAGTGGGGATAGCATGAAGATGGGAAAAGATATGAAAGTGTGGATGATGAAGGCAGACAAGTGAAACATGCACTTCCTTAGTGTGGCTTTCAGGGGGGTGGAAGAGGACTTGTACCTCAGAATTCTGAGGAAGCTTGCCCACTGCAATGCAGAAACAGGAGCAGTCCGTGCAAAGAATATTGATAAATCAACAATTTCAACTGCAGAGGAAGAGAGCCAGAAATAAAAAAGGCCAGTTTTGTGGAGATGACAGAAAATGTTCATCATCAACAGATGGACCATTGCTCCAGGGCTTGGCACCAAAAAATATTGCAACGTTCTAGATTTGTGGATGCACCAAAAGGAAAATGTTGGGGAATGATAGAAGAGTGGTTACTGTCTGAAAGAGTGATATAAGACTCAGTAGTAACTTTCAAAAGAGAATTGCATAAAGGACACACACAGCAGATGCTCGAATCTGGAACAATGAACAATCTGGACCAAGTTGCTTATTGCTCAAGAATTGCAGAAACACTTGAAGGGATAAGGAGCAGGAAAGTAGTGGATAACAATTTTAATGCCCTGATACTAAATTGAATGTTATATTAAATTGGGATTCTTTAATGATTTCCCTACAATTCAAGAAGTAATTGATTGGTATTTTTTGATGTCCTATAATCATTGAAGGTGCTATATAAAGAAATCCTTTGTTTAATTTTCTAGCTGATGTTACCAAGGGTCAGAGATACACAATGCACAAATGCCCTGGTCAAAAGCCTGCCATCTTCTACTTCCAAATCTCACACGAGTAACTTCAATAAGAAATGGAGATTGCAAATGCATGGTTGATCTCTAACTCAGTGGAACCCGCTGCCCCCATACCAAAAACAGCTTCTATTAATGACACATTAAGATATTTTTGGCTAGAAGAAAGGAAGGACCAGACAGAAACTGGCAGGAAAATCTGTGGAACTAACTTTGATTGCCTCCAGAATTGAGCAGAGAGAATGTGGTACAATGGTTAACCATGTAAAGCAGGTGTGATGCAAGCTTTATGTTGCCATTTCATTATAACATCTGAAATATCCAGCCAACAGTAACTATCGTCTACAGGCTGGACAGCTTAGCAATCCAACAACATGACCAGCTGATGCCAGTGCAGGATGGCCCAAACTACTTAGAGAATGCTGGACCTCTTAAAGGGAAGGACATTGTGGCTAGAGCAAATGCTGGCAGGCATCTTATAGAAGATCTCTTAGGGGGTAGAGGGGTTTCTTAAAAAAAGCGCAGCTTCTGAAAAATGGACTCAAGAGTTTTCAGATGGTGCAGACAAGAATTGCTGCAGGAAAAAATGAAAACAGAAAATCTGGAAATACTCAGCAGGCAAGGCTGAACCTATGGTAAGAGTTCATGTTTCAGATCAAAAGCCTTTCATCAGAACACTGACAAAAGGTCTTCAATCTAAAATGTTAATGCTGTATTTTTGTTTCCACAGATGTGATCTGACCTGCTAAGTGATTGCAGCAGTTTCTGTTTTTATTTTAGATTTCCAATATCTGCGATTCAACCTGAAACCTGAGGCCATCACCATCGGGAATTTTGGTATTGCTGGAGATCTCTTCTGAACAGTAACAAAGTGATAGTGGCTCTCTACAATGGTTTCTGTCTGTACTGCAATGTATGTTTTGATGCTGTATCAAAATGGAGTAGGCCTCCATTTGCATGTTGCAAAGTTGGGGTCTGGTGTCCCATGCAAAGTTGTTGCTGGACTCTCCCATACAGCTTGATGTGTCCTTTCTGGAGGTAGGCTGGACAAAGGTGGTGTTGATGGAATTTTAAGATTCATTCATCAACCTCTGAAATGTTGTTGTTATTTTTGTTGTCCATTTGGCTGCATTACTTGAATTCACCACCATTTTATTTTGTTGTGAGCAAGGAGTATATTCTTTCTCTCCACATTGCCTAAGTCTTCCAGTTCTATGTAAGAAAACTTGGGTGCCCTTGCTTGCATTCTGTTATCTCTTCCAACAAGCAGCAAACTTCCAGAAAGAGGTCTGTTGTCTGTTCCTGCTGCAATACACATTCCCTTCAAGAGTTGCAGGATAATCAATGCTTGAACTGTTTACTTATGGAGACCGACTCTTACCCACAGGTAACGCTGGTGGAAGATGAGATCATGTAACCGCGTTGACACCACAAATGTTA
This sequence comes from Hypanus sabinus, assembly GCF_030144855.1. NCBI lineage: Eukaryota > Metazoa > Chordata > Chondrichthyes > Myliobatiformes > Dasyatidae > Hypanus > Hypanus sabinus. The sequence continues at coordinate 62,048,536 of NC_082710.1, forward strand.
TGACTGTCTGAATCTGGTCCAATGAGTGTGAAATAATCAAGTGTACATTTTAAAACTCTAGTAAATCTTACTCCCATAATCTCCTAAGAGATTTAGTGTTAATAACTGGTGGATCTAAGGTGCAAATTTGGGAGGCACCCTCTGCCTCATGAAATAAAGCTTTTCCGAGATAGTATTCAAAATAACATGTGGCCAAATGGGTTGCTGTGCTCTTAAGTAACCTTCAGTTGAGACTTATTTTCTGCAAAAAGCAGAGAAACATAAGGAACACCAATGAAGGCCCACTTCTCACTGGGCCAGAACTTGATGACTGGGCCCTGTTCAGGGATTTCTGAGACAGCATCAAAGTAGGCAAAGCAGACACAGCCCAGATAAGCAGCCAGACAGATCAGGATATGCCTAGAACAAAAAGGGGGAAAAAAAAGTAAGAATACACGCAAGGATTTTTTAAATGATGTTCTTACAACTTCAGGACAATAGATTTGTTTGGTAAGTTAATATATTATCCATTCAATAGTCATTATCCATTCCTTATTGATTTCTGCTTTTCCACACATGGCTACCAATTTTAATGTTGATTTAGCAAAGTATTAACTGTACAATATTAATTAACCCAAGAGGTGTTTTGAAAAGTAAATTCTTCTTTTTTCCAGGCTGTTCCTTTCACTTAGATTTAAAAATAATAACTTTTTCTCATCAATGACATCTGGACATTTTGTAAAGCAATAAAATAATTCAACTTAGATAAAAACTGATAACACACTTGAGATTCTTTCTGCTATTACTGTCATAGCATCATTTCAATCTTGAAATGATTCACAAATGCCTGGGATGCCTCAAGGGGCACACAACATATGGGAACTTACTTTTATTTACAGGTATAAAGTATCAATATTTTTAATTGCTGAAGTGTGGCTAATAAAACTGAACAGCTAATTTCCTGCCATTAATTACTTCAGAATCAGAATCTGGTTTATTAGCACTGACGATTGTGAGAAATGTGTTATTCTGCAGCAGTGATATCAGGCAATACCTAAAACTTACATACATGACAATAAGAATTTATAATAGATAGATAAATAGTAGAAAAAGAGAGCAAAATATTGAGATGGTATTCATGGGTTTGTGGACTGTTCAAAGATCTGATGGTAGGAAGGAATATTTTATTTGAACATTGATAATTCTGAATTACTTCAGTGATAGCTATTAATTTAGAATACTTGTTATAGAGATATTTTGCATAGTTTATTTCCAAAAGTTTTCATGGATCAATCAGTTTTAAAATTTTCAGTTGACCAGAATCATCATCCTTATGGAGAAGTGAATTACAGATTTCTACTACCCTTTGTGTAACAAAATATGATTTTGCCTCGCACTTTTTCCTTTGTAATATCAGTGATGCTCACTCTTGCTCCCTGACACTCACTGACCTCCGGCACACTGCTCGTGTCTTCTACAGTGAAGACTGGTGCAAAGTACTTATTAAGAGTAAGCAGTCGACGTTTTGGGCCTAGACTCTTCGTCAGGACAATAGTAAAACAAGATGAGATGTCAAGAGCAGGAAGGTGTGGGGGAGGGGAGGAAGTAGTACAAGATGGTAGCTGATAGGTGAAACTGAGGGGGGAAGGGGTGAAGTAAAGAGCTGGGAAGCTGATTGGAGAAAGAGATACATGGACAGAGAGGGGGGTATCTGATAAAAGAGGACAGAAGGCCATTGCAGAAAGGGAAGGAGGAGGAGCACCAGAGGAAGGCGATGGGCAAGTAAAGAAATAAAGTGAGAGAGGGAAACGGGAATGAGGAATGGTGAAGTGGGATGCAGTTACTGGAAGTTCAAGAAATCAATGTTCATGCCATCAGGTGGAGGCTACCCAGGTGGCACAAACACGAGAAAATCTGTAGATGCTGGAAATCCAAAGCAACACACCTCTCCCGGTTTCACCTATCATCTACCCCCTTATTCTTCTTCCCCCCCCACCTTCTCACTCTGACTTCTCATCTTTTTTTTTAAGTCCTGATGAAGGGTCTCGGCCTGAAACATCGACTGTTTGCTTTTTTCCATAGATACCACCTGACCTTCAGCATTTTGTGAGTTATTTTGAATAATGCTGACATGAAATATCTGTGTGAGTAATGATTGATTAATTTGTTAGGTGACATTTTTCCATTCATTATAAAGAACATTAACTGTTTCTCTTTCCACTGATTTTTCCCTATCTACTGAGCACTATCTGTTTTCATTTCTTATTTCCATCACTTGCACATGTTTGATTTTCATTACTTTAACATGGTGCACTGTGCTTTTATACAATGGTTCCAAATGAATGGAATTAAATCCTTTTGTGCCCAGGTGAGTTCGGGCAAAGGAGCAAAAGGGTTTACCATCTGTCTAGTCAAACAAGAATCAAGTAGATGTGGCCTGTGTTTTCCCAAATACATGCAATAGAGGTACATCATGAATAAAGTGGAAATGATTGAATAATAAATACAATTATGAAATGGTTGGTATCATCCTGTTTCTGAAAATATTGTAGTGAAAATTCTGCATTTAATTTATATAGCAAAACTTCAAGCAGCAAATTCATCTGAATCATAAGGTATGTCTCCTTAATTCCCCATATTACCAGGCTAGTTCCTGAACCAACTGTCAATTTGAAGTTGATGCTGCCAATGAATGTCCCATTCTCCAAGACCAAAGTTTCTATTCAGACAGGAGGACCAATCAAAAATCACACCAATAAGTGATGCAGGAAAGCTCATGTGAATCTTGAAGAGTGGAGGAACTCCCATGCTGTGATACAGTTAGGCCTTTGACAATGATCACATATTATAATCTTAAGTTCGGAACATTCTTATTCCCACTAAGGTGAAGGTCAGACAAGGACCACAATGCTGTCTGGTAAGAAAGTTCAACTAAAGCCACAAAATGGAACTTGGTTACACATCAGGAAATTGATAAAAGTACTCATGGTTTTTCCTTTTGGAGAGGAACAATAATTTATGGGACAAACAGTCAATATATCTGCAGTACTTAACTTTTGAAATAAATCCTGATACATTTATTTCAACATAGAATGAGGGATAATATGAATGAGGCAAAATTACTAAATTACTAGCATGCATCTCACCAGACACAATGTAGATACGGAAAGTTGAATGCAGACCAGAGCTCACAGAAAAGGTTATCACTGATCCAGCAGAGCAGGGCTAGCGCCCACCAAAACCCTGCTAAGAGACCCAACTTGTACACACGAATATTTTCACACCTGCAAGAGCAGAAGACACAAATTAGCTAGCAAAAAACTAAAAGCCGGACACATACAGCATAATCACAATTTGTTCTAAAATAGATTTAAAAATTGATAAGTCAAAGAAAGAATATAGTGGTTTGTACTTTGACAGTGAGAAATAACAGCTGTTCAGCTGAAATTCTATCAGCTTTACATTTCTTCTAAGCAGCTTCCCTCTCCTTTCTGATAGCACCTTCTATGTCAACCACTTGCCCAGGTACACAAGAGTTTCTGCCAGAGCAGATCATGAAGAAACCCCTAAATGCAATCCCAAAAAAACTAACCAATTTTCACTCAAGATTAATTCTAATTATCCTTCTGGGAAGGTCAGCTGTGATCAATAGCTCTTTAGTTCTGAATGGCACTCCCGTTGGCTTCGAATGAAATTTTAAAAAGTAAAAAGATATGCAATCTCATTTCTTATTCCTGGCTGGTTTCATCTTGGACTGGACACGATGCACAGGACTACAAGAAGCTGCAGAGAGATATAGTCACAGTTCATTTCATCACAGGCACAGCATTCCCCATCACTGATAAGATCTACTGGAGGAGCTACCTCGAAAAGGCAGTCTGCATCTTTAAGGATCCCCACCATCCACATCATGCCCTCTTCATGCAGCAGCCAGGCAGCAAGTACAGAAGTCCAAAATCCCATACTGTTACATTTTTGGTACTGGGAAACCGGGTGGCCACGAATGACACACACGAGAGACGGAGAGCTGAGGAACAAATGTGCTGCTGTTCAGTTTTCTTGTAAGTCATCTACCCAGAATGCCCTCTCACATTGCATTCATCACATTGACAGCAACCCAAAAGGGTCAAAGTATACATGAATCCATAACATTTCCCTCCCCCCTTATCTTAAAGGTTCCTTCCCCCCCCCCCCATACATAGCCCAGCAGCTGAATTATTAACATTCCATTGAGTAATCATCAAATTCAACCAACAACAAAAACATTTTTTTCTAAACTAGGGAAAGGGAGTAGAGGTTCTCTATTCCCAGACATAACCCTGGGGATTATTCTGCCCCGTGTGCTCAGGATCAGTCACTAATGATTAATCTGTCCTGTTCCTGTGAGGGTACTAAAGACCTGGGGATGATGCCAAAGTCATTTTATTTCTTGTTGTATGTATAGATCTTGGCTCAGATCAAGCCTCAGAAAGCTTGGGTGATGGGTGACGAAAGGACTAGCGTGTGATGATCCTGAATGTCAAGCAGATCAAGCTTCTTCACTCACAGAGTGACAGCCACTCAGTCTGCAAGAAGCTGCACAGAGATATAGTCACAGTTCATTTCATCACAGGCACAGCATTCCGTCATCTTGTCAGTCATCTTGTTCACACCTTTTTTTTGTTTTACTAAAAGTCATTTTTCTTTATTACAATGTTTTTGGTTAACGCTGTCTTTTTAATTCTACAGTCACATTCAATATGTCCCTTTTTGCTTCAGCTTTCGTAATCTAAATCCCTATACCGGCGTTCTTTTTTTGAATGCCCAGTTTTGCCACAATGGTAACACTGATTGCCAATAGGTGCCTTATTCTTAAAGTCAGTAGAAACTTTATGAACTTGAGAAGGCGCTTCTTTAGCTGCCATCTCCATAGATGTACTAATCTCACTTGCCTTCTGTAACGTTAATCTGTCTCCTAGAAGCAAATGTTTCTGAATGACCTCACTACACAGACCACATCCCAGTCCATCACACGTCTTTCAGCGTCTGCCCAAAACCACTGTGTTCAGACAATTGCTTCAGCATTACTACAAACTCATAGACTTACCTTTCTCTTGATTCCTTTTATGAAATCTAAAATCCCTCAGTGATTACCAAAAGTTTAAGTGAATAGTGGTCATTGAAGACTTTAAATATGTCCTTGTAAGATGTATTGCCAGGTTTAGCAAGTTGCACTAGATTGCATAATAAATTAAACATTTTTACACCCATCACAGTCAGAAAGTTGGAACATGAATATCATCTGGTATTTGATTTTCCAGTTGAAAACATTCAAATCTTTCTGTATATGAACTCCATTGTTCTGTCATTTCATCGCATTGTCCCATACTTTCAAACACTGTTGTCATTTTCAAACTCAATCACATTCCAGAAAAGTTAATGAGTCTTTTCCATCTCTCTCTCTCCCTCTCTTAATTGTTTTATTTAACTGTCCCATTCCCATTCCCTCCTGTGGATTCTAAATTCACCACTCCTCCAGCGGCTGTCTTCTTGCCTTCTTACACAGTGGTACACCACCAGCGTTGCATACTTGTGGAAGGGAAAAGAACAATAAATACCGCGTAAGGACTTGTCACCTCGTCACCAGCTATTATGTTTGTGATACTGGGAAACCGGGTGGCCGTGAATAACACACACGAGAGATGGAGAGGTGAGGGGCACACATGCAGCTGTTTATTTTTCTCATAAGTCACCTTACCCAGAATGCCCTCTCACATTACACACAGAGAAGCTCAACAGCAACCCGTAAGGGCCAAAACATACACAAACACATAACATACACCACCAGGTTCAGGAACAGCTACTTTTTTTACAACCATCAAGTTTTTGAACTGACCTATACAACTCTAACACTACCTCAGCAATAGAACACTATGCACCACCTCTTATTCTGACCCTGGACTTCCCTTTGATTGTGTCTTTGTTCTTTGCACTAAGGACTTGTCTTTACACAGTCTTTTCTCTCTCTCTCTCTCTCTCTCTCTTCACTGTCTTGTATAATTTATAAGATACGGGGTGTCACAGTAGTGTGGTAGTTAGTGCAATGCTTTATAGTACCAGCGACCTGGGTTCAGTTCCCGCCGCTGCCTGTAAGGAATGTGTATGTTCTCCCCATGACCACATGGGTTTCTTTGGGTGCTCCAGTTTCCTCCCACAGTCAAAAGGTGTACCAACTGGTAGGTTAATTGGTCAGTGCAAATTGTCCTGGGTTAGGCTAGGATCAAATTGGGCCACTGCAGGGTGACGTAGCTCAAAGGGCCAGAAAGGTTTATTCTGTACTGAATCTCAATAACTAATAAGAATAAATAAATAATTGATACTCTGTGTATTGTCTTTGCCTATGTACACGTAGTGCTGCTGCAAGCAAGTTTTTTTTTATTGTATCTGAACTTGTGCACATGACAATAAACCTGACTTGACTATTATTTAGGAACAATGTTTTGTTTTTATAAAATGTACAATGAAAGACAAAATAATGGAGAAATTATGATAAATGGCAGCCAGCTGGCAGTTCCATGGAAAATGGCCAACTCTCAGTTGTTCAAGTCTGTTTGGTTTGGACCTCTGTGCAGCCTCAGCCAAACATGGACGAGTGGTTTAACCTAGAAGTTATCTGTTGAAAGCTATCCAAAAATCAATTATAGGCTTTTGGAATGCTTCTAAATGCAAGAACCGGAATAGATTTGAAACACTCTCTGTAAATACCCTCTGATTCTGCCAATTATCAATTTTACAACAAGTGGGGAAATGAAGTTAGGTCACAAATTAATCATGGTTTGTTGAATAGAAAACCAGGCTCAGGAAACTAAACGACTAATTTTCTGTTCCTATGTCCCAATGAATGTCATCACACATTTCGGGAAGTTTTATTCTCCTCTCAGTAGTTGCTCAGAGTGGCATTTTTACCCTTTAGAATCAAAAACAGGAATCCAATGAGCAGTTTAATGTAATGTGTCCGATTGAGACACAACATATTTGTGTAGACACAACAAATTGAATGGTCTTGCTCAACTTTTAAGGACATGCAGAAAAGTGAATTCCCAAGCAACCAGATAAACCTCTCCATTTTTTTGTTTTAATTAATTTAAAATTGACACTATTTTCTGCAGAATATGTATAAATACCACAGATTTCTGTTCTACTTCCAAAAAACCAATTAACCACACAAAGCATTTTTTAATGAAACGGAGGGCTGGTTTGGTGAATGAACAGATTAAAGGAAGGCAGACCTATTCAAGCTTCTTTAGCCATTCAGACATAACGGTTTGCTTCTTGTCTTTCTATCTACTTTGGCTGATTAATGTTAAAATGCTGAAATAGTAATGGCTTTAAAAAGGTTCCAAACTAGAACAAATACATATTTCACAAGATGTAAATAATTCTTGCATATATCTAGTGAATTTCCATCTTTATATTTAAACTGTTCTGCATTGACTAAGTGCCGCTGTAATTGTGGAGTCCTGTCACCTGTTGGTATGAGTTGAATAGACTTAAGAATGTCTGAAAAAAATTGCAAGCTGATGCTTCCATTCTTTTTCTTTTCTTCTATTAATCATACCTCAGATCACAATCGTGCAGTTATTTTTATTATCAAATACCAGCTGCATCAGTTTCACTCCTATAATCATAGTCTTATCCTTTGTCCTTTGTACATGGAAGATTAATTTCCATGTCTAACATCCGATAACACACTAAGCTGATTTTGTGCAGGACATCCTGAAACTTATTATTGTGCCTGAGGGAAGTGACCTTTCCGTTCTTGCAACTTCCTCTAAAAGAGGTCATTGAAAGCCAGTGAAACCTCCTACAAATCTTTACATTACAAAACAAAACTATGTTCATATTTAATAAATTTGATCCTGTTTGGCTCTCACCAAAACTGAGTAACATTTCTACAAAAACAGCTGTCATGTTTGGAAGCAGTACAGGCGATTAGAGATATTAAAAGAGATTATACAACTGCTTCTTGCTCTGACAGAAGCTATTTCACTTAAAGAGAGTGTTAACTAAGCATAATGAAGTGGATGTGTACGCGCCAAAGCAAATTACAAAGCTTTTGTACAGCTGCTCGCACACAAAAGATTCCCATTGCTTTAACCCTGGAGTTCTAACGTCAGTGGTTAAAACAATTTATGAAAGGTAAATCTGTTACCGGGAACTATACTAGAATGTATCAGGCTTCAAATCACTATTGAATTCATATAGTAGTTTAAATTTAAGTAGCAACTTTCAATTATTTGATCTCCTGACTACTGGAAAACACCACACTTCACTACACCACACCTTACTAACAGAGACACTGAGTTAACAGCCTTCCACTATAATCCACCACAAACTGCTGGAAGATGGATTTAAAAATATCTTGATATTCAGTTATCACAGACTGCATAGATTGTTGTCTTTTGCACACTGGTTGTCTGCCCTGCTGGTGTGGACTTTCATTGATTCTATTACGGCTATTGAATTTATTGAGTATGCCCGCAAGGAAATGAATCTTAGGATTGTATATGGTGATATATATATGTACTTTGAACTTTGGTTTCCTTCTCCATCCACTTCATTTGGTACTAAGTACTGATGTTTCTGTATTCCTAGCACCCCATGGTAAAATTTTCCACATATATTGTGTGGGCCAAAACACCTACCAGAAAAACAATGGATCTAAAGACAACTGCAGACGCTGTGGATCAAAGAATACGTACACAATGCTGGAAGAACTCAGCAGTTCAGGCAGCGTCCATGAGAAAAGAGAACATTTCCGGCCAAGACCCTTCATCATCTTTCCTGATGAAAGATGAAGTGTGGTTTTTGATCCTTCAGTTAAATTTGAAGAAACTTGGAGACCTTTTATTCAACATTTTCACGAGTTGAATTGTCTTTTCCTAAACCTTACTTATATTATCCTTAATTAATTGGATGGCGGTTCGGAGTTATTGGCACTACTGTATATGTACTTAATATTATTCAATGGCCCATGTTGGTTAGTGTTTTTTTTTTGTTTTTTTCTGTCTTTTTTTGGGGGTTTTCTTTTTTTTTCTCTTTTTACTTCCTTATTCATTAATGTTCTGAGTTTGAGAGGTTATATATTTTTATTATTATATATCTGAATGTCTATTTAAACTATTAATTATGTACTCTCAAACATTTTGTATTCATGTTTCATTTATGTTTGTTTAAAACTAATAAAAAGATTTAAAAAGAAAGAAAAGATATAGGAGCAGAAGTAGGCCATTTGGCCCATCGAGTTTGCTCTGCCATTCAATCATGGGCTGATCCAATTCGTCCAGTCATCCCCACTCCCCTGCCTTCTCCCCATACCCTTTGATGCCCTGGCTAATCAAGAACCTGTCTACCCCTGCCTTAAATACACCCAATGAGTTGGTCTCCACAGCCGCTCATGGCAACAAATTCCACAGATTTACCACACTCTGACTAAAGTAATTTCTCCGCATCTCTGTTCTAAATGGATGCCCTTCCATCCTGAAGTCATGCCATCTTGTCCTCGACTCCCCTAACTTTGCCAAATCTAATCCGTTCGGGCCTTTTAACATTCAGAATGCTTCTATGAGATCCTGAACTCCAGGGAATACAGCCCAAGAGCTGCCAGACGTTCCTCATATGGTAACCCTTTCATACACGAGTGAGATACAGCAACTAACTGAGTGGTGTCACAGCAACAACCTTGCACTTAACGTCAAAGAAGTGATTGTAGACTTCAGAAAGGGTAAGATGAGGGAATACACATCAGTCCTCATCAACAGGAAAGAGTGAACAATTTCAAGTTCCTGTGTGTCAACATCTCTGAGGATCTATTCTGAGCCTAACATATTGATGCAGCTAGAAAGAAAGCACAACAGCCATTATATTTCATTAGGGGTTTGAGGAGATTTGGTATATTGCCAAAGACACTTGCAAATTTCTACAGATGTACCATGGAGTGCATTCTAACTGGCTGCATCACCATCTGATTGGGAGAAGGGGCACTGCACAGAAATCAAAATAAGCTGCAGGAAGTTGTAAACTCAGTCAGTTCCATCATGGGTACTTGCCTCCCCAGCATCCAGGGCATCTTCAAGGAGAAATGCCTCAAATGAGATGTCTCCATTATTAAGGACCCCCATCACCCAGGACATGCCCTCTTCTCAGTGCTACCACCAGGGAGGAGGTACAGAAGCCTGAAGGAACACACTCAGCGATTCTGGAACAGCTTCTTCCCCTCTGCCATCAGGTATCAGACATTGAACCCATGAACACTCATTTTTTTTCTCTTTTTGCACTAATTTTTAATTATACACACACACACACACACACACACACATTTACTGCAATTTACAGTTCTTATTATGTACTTTTGCTGCATAACAACAAATTTCACGACATATGCCAGTGATATTAAACCTGATTCTGATTCTGACTTGGCACTTGCTGTGTTCAAGGGAAGTAAATATATTTAGCAGTTCAGAGATTTAGGCCATGAAATTGCACTCAGATTTTCTGGTGGTTGTGTGCCAAATTGATTCAAATTTGGCTGCACGCTTTCTGCTCTGCTGATGCCATCCATCAATCCAGTAAGTGTAGCATTTACATCACTTCCACATGCAGAGCTGGCAGATTGTGACACTAAATCCTTGTGTGACGCTGACTTGACATAAGCACTTCAACGAACACCATGGTTAATAGCACACACAGAATACTGTATTTGTCAGCTGCAAGAATCCATCCACCTGTTCTATTTAAAGGGCTCCTTAACTACTTTTGAGTTTGCCCATGACTGATTTAAAGAACCTGGGGTTTTGGACAAGACTTTTTGTTCCCTTGTTATTTCTCTTATTTCACACATATTGAATTCAGTTTCTGTTGGCTGGAGCAAGATTATTACTCATTTTTGTCTTTAATTCATTCTTCACCATTCCATCTACCCTCACCCACGCCACTTCTCCACTTTGTCCATACATTTGAAATGTCAAATATCCGAGAATATCAGGGACAGATTTTTTAGTATGTGCTCTCTACACCTACTTCACTTTTGAGTTCCTCTAAATATTTAAAACTGCAACAATGAGTCATATTTGCAATAAGAAAACCTTGTTTTTTCTGTCTCGCTCTTTCTCCCTTCTCTGAAACGACCGATTGGATAACATGCTCTGGAAACGCAGTGTGTAATGACCCAACAGAGAACACACTGAAAGCTTGTTAACAAGATTCAGAATCAGATCCGTCTATTGGGGCATTTCCACCAGGGTGTAATGATGTACCTTGCCTGTATTACATTCACAATGCATGTAGTTATACTAATACAACATTAAATGGAGTAACTAGCACAAAACAACAGAATGGTGCCAAGATTGTAGTGAATTCTGAATGCAAAAAGAAACACTAAATTGATTCTGGGGGAATCAATAATGGGGGCCACTTTACCTGTCACAAAGCAACACCTCCCCAAGGCCATATCTTCATAATCTGTTGCTGGAACACCGTGATATCCTAAATAAACCTTTAAACCATGTTATGCGAAGCCATGACAACCAAGAATCTGCGCTTGGCTGGCAGATGTCTGACGTGCCACGCCATCACTTTTGGTGGCTTCTGTTTACAATGCTTCAGAAACTGAAATATTGTCTATCAGTTTATGCAATGATTGGGTCTAAAGGAATTGCTCGTCAGTGCCATGTCGGCTGCAATCTAGGTTCCAGTGCCTGACTGCAGTTGAACTCCTCCAGGCTTCTAGATGTTCCCAGCATCCTTTCAGGCAGACTGACTATGAGCCAAGCACTTAAATTGTCCTTGCTCTTCAGCTTTCCTCTGTAAACAAAAATGTAGGTGCAGGAAATGTGAAGTAAAAAGGGAAAATGCAGGAAATTCTCAGCAGATCAAGCAGCAGCTACAGAGAGAGAAATGAAGTTAACCTCATAATGCCTGACCCTGTTGAGTTTTTCCTGCACTTCTGATTTTAATTTGGCCTTAATCTACACACTGCTCCCACCAAAGTTCTCAATGGAGTCCTCTGGAACAAAACTTATGTTCTCACAAACTGGGACCTGAGCCATCCTTTCTCCCCGCCCCATCTGCAGGCTATTCATGTCCTGGCTACCTTCCATTGAACAGAAATAAACCTGGTGAGACACCAGGGCTATATGAAAGCGGAAAGACACGAGTAAGGTTAGGGTTCCAATCCCCTTCTCTTCAAAACATACACAGAATGCATTAAACTCACTGGAAGGGTTGCAGAGAAAGGTGCTGGAAAAGGACTTGTAATATCATGAAGGATCCCACCCACTCTGCTCATGGACTGTTTGTCCCAATCCCATCAGAGAGGAGGCTACTTAGCATCCATGCCAGGACTACTAGACTCAAAAACAGTTACTTCCTCCAATCAGTAAAGCTAATAAACACCTCCATCCACCACTACTTTATCATTTCCTGTCAGCCACCTTACACACAAACATTCCTGTGCCTAGCATCACTTTAAGGACATAAAATCAATGTATATAAAATATCTTACATATTTATATTACATTTTTTATTACTGTGTTCTTTGTCTTATTGTGCTTTTTGCACTGCATTGGATCAGGAGTAAAAATTATTTTGTTCTCTTTACATTTGCATACAGGAAATAACATTAAAATGACTTGAACCTGAGCCACTGAATTTTGTCTGCAATTCTGGCCGATTTTGCTAATAAACTATTACAACAGGTAAGCCTTGCCACAATGGTTGGCTTGTCTGAAGCTTGATTTTGGACTGCTTTTGTCTCCTGGTATCCCTGATAGTTTTACAGAGGTTGTATCTCAACTTCTTGTAAAGTCAGCATCATCTGAGTTTAAAATTGCAATCCTAGACTTCAGTAGGAAGTGGGTTTCCCAGTTCATCCATGGTTTTTCCAGCTGGGAAAAGCAGGATTGTCCTCTTTGGTGATAGTCCTCAACATACTTGCTGATAAAACCGCTGGTGGTCACGACATGCTCATCTAGACTGGTTGCTGAGTCTTTGTACATACCGTAGACTAGTCCACTGACTCAAAGTAGTCACGTACTGTAGAAGCTCATCTTTCCCTCAGAGAGCACTGTATGACTTTCTGTACTAGATCCTAATGTTTCAGCTTCTGCTTATGTGCAGGGAGAAGGAGCACAGCTTGATGGTCTCATTTACCAATGTGTGGTCAGTGGAGTGGCTCTTTGGTGTCTTTAATGAATATGTAGCAAAGGTCAAAAGTGTTTGGGAAAGGAGACATGCTGGTAGATTATACATACTTGAATTTGGCCTGGTTGAAGTCACCAGCCATGATGAAGAGGAGCTCTGGTTACCCCATTGTGGAAGACACTAGCACTGTGCCGGATGTTTGAGAGTGTCAGTGGGCAGCAATCTGCAAAGTTGCCATCACTAGGGTGAACGTTCTTATGAAGCTGAATGGTCAGAAGGTAGATAAGTCACCTGAACCAGATAGTATATACCCCAGGGTTCTGAAAGAGGTTGAGAAGATTGTGGAGGCATTAGTAATGATCTTTCAAGAATCACTATATTCTGGAATGGTTCCAGAGGAATGGAAAATTGCAAATGTCACTCCACCCTTCAAGAAGGGAGGGAGATAGAGGAAAGGAAATTATAGGCCAGTTAGTCTGACCTCAGTAGTTGGGAAATTGTTGGAGACAACTGTTAAAGGATGTGGCTTTGGGTACTTGGAAGTTCATTGCAAAATAGGTCAAATTCAGTATGGTTTCCTTTAAGGAAAATCTTGCCTAACTAATCTGTTGGAATTCTTTGAAGAAATAACAAGTAGGATAGAAAAAGGAGAATTGTGGAGTTGTGTATTTGAATTTTCAAAAGGCCTCTGACAAGGTACCACACACATGAGACTGTTTAACAAGTTAAGAGCCCATGGTATTACAGGAAAGATACTAGCATTGATAGATCATTGGCTGATTGGCAGGAGGCAAAGAGTGGGGATAAAGGGAGCCTTTTCTGGTTGACTGCCGGTGACTTAGTGGTGTTCCAGGGGTCTGTGTTGGGCCCGCTTCTTTTTACATTGCATGTCAGTGACATGGATTATTAAAATTGACAGCTTTGTGGCAAAGTTTGCAGATGATATGAAGATAGGTGGAGGAGCAGGTAGTTTTGAGGAAGTAGAGAGGCTACAGAAGGACGTAGACAGATTTGGAGAATGGACAAAGAAATGGCAGATGGAATACAGTGTCAGGAAGTGCATGGTCATGCACCTTGGTAGAAGAAATGAAAGGGTAGATTTTCTAAATGGAGAGAAAATACAAAAATCTGAGGGGCAAAGGGACTTGGAGTCTTTGTTCAAAGGCTTTATAGGTTAATTTGCAGGTTGAGTTGGTGGTGAGAAAGGCAAATGTAACATTGGCATTCATTACAAGAGGATTAGAATCAAAAAGCAAGGATGTAATGTTGAGACTTTATAAAGCACTGGTGAGGCCTCACTTGGGAGTATTATGAGCAGTTTTGGGCTGCTTATCATAGAAAGGTTGTGCTGTAGTTTTCTCCTTTTGCTTGTTCTTTCTTTCCTCTCTTTTCTATAAGTGTATACCTCCAAAAAATATTATGTGGAGATTTGTGGCAAATATAACTATACGATATATATGTACAATATCTGAAATACATCTTATGGAAATGTTTGTTTGATGGTGAACTTCAATAAAAAATAAATTACAAAAAAGAAAGGTTGTGCTGACATTGAAGAGGGTTCAAAGGAGGTTCATGAAAAAGATTCCAGGATTGAAAGGCTTGTCATATGAAGAGTGTTTGATGATTCTGGGCCTGTACTCACTGGAATTCAGAAGAATGAAGGGTGACCTCATTGAAACCTATCGAATGTTGAAAGGCCTTGATAGATTGGATGCGGAGAGGATGTTTCCCATGGTGAGAGAGTCTGACCAGAGGACACAGTCTCAGAATAGAGGGGTGTCCTATTAGGATGGAGATGAGGAGGAATTTCTTTAGCCAGAGAGTGGTGAATCTGTGGAATTCGTTGCCACCGGTGGCTGTGGAGGCAAAGTCATTGGGTATATTTAAGGCACAGGTTGATAGATTCTTGATTTGTCAGGGCATGAAGGTATATGAGGAGAAGGCAGGAGATTGAGGCTGAGAGGGAAATTGATTAGCCATGATGGAATGGTGCAGCAGACTCAATGGGCCCAGCGGCCTCACTCTACTTCTATATCTTATGGTCTTATAGCTATCCCATTTCAAGGCTGTTGATGATGGAGCATCATTCATTGAGTGTAGGTTTCACATCCATCTGAAGCAGGATGCAGGCTGCCTTCAGTATAGCTGGTAAACTCCCATATAGGGTAATACATGCAACATTTTACCACTGGATACTCCAAGCTAGGTAAGCAGGAGCTCACCAGAACCATCACGTCCAAACACCACAAGATATTGAGTAAGAAGCAGATCCTGACTTTGCTTGAGGACATTGTACTCGGGTTCTATGGCATAGCCAGTTGCAGCAGGCCTAAGCCACATTTGGTGATTTGTAGCACACAGCAGTCATTCAGTTCTCGTTGGTAGGTCAGTCTTGCTCTTAGTTCATCAATTTTGCTCTCAAATGCCAGGACATTGGCCAGTTAGACACTGGGGAGGGGAGAGTTGAACCCGTACTGTTTCAGCCTCACTTACAGCCCAGCCTCCTTACCAGGCGTCCGAGGTCAGTCCTGGAATGGAACCAGAACCATCTGGACTGGAAAGTAAGTGACTCCTCAAGGACAGACCAGGAAGACCAGAAGACAATGCATCTGGAGTAGAAGGTCAATGATTTTGGTGAAGCAACAGAAAGATTATGTTACAGGAATTCTAATGCAACAAGGAAATACATTCTCAGTAGAGTTGGGTTAAATTTCCTTTATTTGGTAAGGCCACATACAATTTATTGATTAACTCCTTTTATGTGTCTGGCAAGTGTCGTGCTCAGGGCTAATTCACTCTTTCGTTGTTCCCATGAAGAGTATCAATACATGACAGGACCTATTAGGCAGATGTACAAAAGCCATATGTGTGCTTAATGAACCATTTTATTCAAAGGACAATGGGCAGAGAATTGGTATTAATGGCTTTCAACTGTTATTTCTTCAACTTTGGAATAACTAAGTGAATCTTCAAGCTGCATGAGGGTATCTCAGTGTAAGGCTCTTGGCACAGGTAACAAAAAAAAAAGAGTCTTTCGTGCCTGTTGTGCTCCCCTTGAGCCTCCCTTCATCTCACTGCAGTCTCTCAGTGGAACGTTATTCCCTTCACCCTCCCCTTAAAGGCACGAATACAATCCACTTCAATCACCTCCTGTGAGAGCCACTTCCACAGCCTCACTGCTCTTCGGGTAAAAAAGCTCCTTCACGTGTCCTATTGGATTTCTTGACACTGTTTTATATTGTAAGCTTTCAATGACACTCTTCTCCGCAAGTGGAAACATCCTCTCCGTATCCCCTAACTTATAAATAAGACAATACAAAATAAAAGCTGGAGTAGGTCACACAGCTCCTCGAATTTGTTCTACCATTAGTAAGAGCAAGACCAATCATTTACCTCAGTCTTATTTCCAGTTGTTTCCTGTACTCACAATGCAAAGATCTATCAATCCCTATTCTGAATACATTCAATAACTGAGGCTCCACAGCCTTCTTGGACAGAGAATTACAAACATACAGTAAAGTAAGAGAAGAAATTATTCTCCATATTTTGGGACTGTGACTCCCTGATTCTACATGCCCCAGCCAGGGGAAACAATACCTGCAAATACCCAGACAAGGCCTGTGAGAATTTGACACATTTCGATAAAATCACGGCTCATTTCTGTAAATTCAAGAGAATGCAGAACCAGACTCATGTATCTCTCCTCACGGGACAAACCACCCCTACCATCCAACGAAACCTTCACTGTACCCCCTTTATCAAGAATAAGTCCTTTCATAAACAGGGAAAGCAGACCCTGCAGGTGTGGTTTCAATATACTTAGGATTGCAGTAAGACATCTTACTCTTTCACTTAGATTGACACAATATAGTGTCAAACCTTCCTGCAATAAAGGCTAACATACTGTTTGCCTTCCTAATTACTTGCTGTACTTGCAAGTTAACTTTCTAATGATTTGTGTACAAGGACAAACAAGTCCTTCTGAACAACAGCACTTATTAGTCTCTCACTGATTAATAAACGCTGCTTTTCCATCTTTTCCGCCAAAACATCTGACTTCATGTTTTTTCCCACATTATATTCCATTTCCCCAGTCCTTGCATGTCTGCTCAACCTGTCTATTTCTCCTTGAAGCCTCTCTGTATCTTCCTCACAATTCACTTTGTCAGCTAGCTTTGTGTCATCAGCAAATGCCACACCTGGACTGCTCAACCAAATCATTCATGTAGACTGTCAACAACTGCAGCAAGAACTGATCACCTCAACATGGCACTACTTAGAGGCAATGAAAACATTTCATATTTGTGAAGACCACTCTCAGGTTCTTCCCAAAAGAGACCCTGTCTGTTTGCCCACTCCTGATATGCTTTGTGCCTTTCCCACTGTCCCATATTCTTTTTACATTTTACTATGTAGTATAACCAAGGTTCAGATTAGGTTTGGAATATGTGTTCCACAATTCAATGCTATCTCTCTAGAAATAAACAGTGGTATTGACCAGCATCAACCCACCCCCAACTCCCTACCTGATCCTATAACTGTCTATTAGATGCAAATCGTGAAATTGTGTTTTTGATTTCAGAATCGAAATCTTCAATGTAAACTTTAGACAAAAGTAACACACCACCACCCACCTTATTCTACTGTGAGAGGACACATTATATTCACGCTCTATGTTTTCTCCTGAAGCCAGCCGGCAGCCCGTTTTGCCACTTATCCCAATTTATGCCATAGATCATTCTTTAATACTGGTTCATTTTTTTTCTTTCTCCATTAGTATGACCTGACCTATGTAAATAGTCCCTAAAGCTCCGTGTTTTGCAGCCTTCATATTGTTTTCTCTCAAACTGCTCTCATCGCCAGGATTTTAAGCTTCTTTATTTATGTTATTTCTCTCTCTCTCTCTCTCCAGCTGCTCTCATAAATAATCCGCCAAACTGGTTACTCACCAATATCTTATTTCCATGGCCATTCAACCTCACACTTTCAAAGAGTTCCCCCCCCCCCCCCCGTGCCTCATCCAACCTTCAGCTGCCTCCTTAAAACTAACTTACATTCTCTCTTTCTCAACTCTGACAAAGGCCTCCACCTGATCTGTTAACTCTGTTTACTTTTCCACACATCCTGCCCGAGTGGATGAGACATTTTTTTGTCTATACTGCCACCACTATAAACATGCAGGAGCAGTGTGTGGTTAAGTGCCTTGCTCAAGGACACGACATGCTGCCTTGGCTGAGGATCAAACTAACGACCTTCAGATCACTAGTCCAATGCCTTAACCACTTGGCCACGCACCACACTTTCAAGCATTTTCCATTTTTAAATCTGAGGTGCACATCTGAGTCCACATTACCCACCAACATCACAGAGGAACTTCACATTTCAACACTCACCAAACATCCCGCCAACAATCTGGCTTTACATTCCTGTGCAGCCAAGTGGAAGTTCATTGGGATCAGCCCAATAGCATAATGGAAGGGTCTTGGGAAAGAAGATATTGAACATGTTGGGAACAGGCTTTGGTAGGCCCCCAAGCCCAACAGGAACCAGATCACTCTGAGGGAGATTGCGGTTAAGACCGTAAGAGCATAATCAGGCCATTCTGCCCATCTTGGCTGCTCCACCATTTCATCATGGCTGATTTATTATCCCTCTCAACCCCATTCTCCTGTCTTCTCACCATAACCTTTGATACCCTTACTAATTAAGAACCTATCCACTTTAAATATACCAGTGACTTGGCCTCCACAGCCACCTGTGGCAAAGAATTCCACAGATTCACTACCACAGGCTTAAGAAATTCCACCTCATCTCTGTTCTAAAGGGACATCCTTTGGGGGTGGCACAGTAGCAGAGCAGCCAGCACAACACTCTTCAGGCTGAACTCCACTGCTGTCTACAAGCCTGCATGCTCTCCCTGTGACCCCTTGTGTCCTGCTCTGGGTGCCCCAGTTTCCTCATACAGGTTAGTAAGTTAATTGGTCACGTGTGTGTAATTGGGTGATGTGGGCTCGTTGGGCCAGAAGGCCTTGTGGAAGCATTTCACCAAAAGAACTAAGCCTTTGTTAGCAGACCTTCTCAAAATACAAAACCTATACTATATTCAATTGAAAATCCCCCCCTTTGTCATCTGGGGATAATGTTTATCATTGTGACGATGATCAGATTTCCCCTAAAGATCAGGGAACCAACTACCTACATGTACCCAGAATCAATTCCAATAATTGAAACAACGGATGTCAGAGTCACCTCCTTCTTGTTACAGCAATTTTTGGGATTAGCAGATGTAGCAAATAACGTTAACTGACTTCAGCCACGAGCCTTCAGGTTTGAATATGACTTGTGGATTAAATCTAAAATGCAGCTCTGAACAATGGATTCCTAAGAACCACTAACCAAGTTAATTGGAAGAACAAAAAATGCTGATTTAAATTAATTACTCATATGTATTAGGGTGTCTGTAATATAGATGCAAACAGGGAAGTGTGATGGTGGAAAGATCCAGGCATTTGACCTGCTACATGCAGTTCAAAGGAAGCATTGTAAGTAAGGAATTGTCTTTTGAATTTCTTTCTTTCTTTTCTCCCCCACTGTCTCTGTCTGTCTCCCCCCCCCCACTCATGACTCCATAGGCTGTCTGCTTATTAGTGATATTCTGTTGAATAAAGAGGCTGCTTCATATCTACCAGTACTTCTCTCCGATGATTTTATTCACGCAACAACACATCTGATAATTTCTTCTCATCCTACCTCAGCCCAATTGCATTAACAACATTTCCCGGAATCACTCCATATTTGTTTACAGAAGCAGTGTGTTCTAATATAATCATGTACCACGTCCATATACTCTCAAGATGTGAAGCAGATAAACAGGCCCTGAGAAAACAGGTAAGGGTTGCTAATTCAAGCTTTTCCTCCAACTCTAATTGTTTTATGCACAGTTTGCCAAGAAAAATAAAGTGAAATCATTGAGATAACTCTAGTTTGAAGGACTGCATAACACAACAATGCATTGAATCACCAAGTCTGAAATTATGCCTCAAAGATTCTAGCAAAGGATTCATTTTACAGTACCAATGTTAAATTATGACCAATATCTGCCTGCTAATGAGAGTTTAATTGATGACACAATACAAATAATTGTGGGATTAAAAAGTTGTTTCTTCATCCAGATTGTTAGGTTTGGAATTTCTATATAATTTCACAGCATGAATTTTCCATAACACAAAGTGCACTGCAGATGCTGTGGTCAAAGCAACAGGTAAAACAAGCTGGAGGAACTCAGCAGGTCAGACAGCATCCGTGGAAATGAGCAGTCAACGTTTTGGGCTGAGACCCTTCGTCAGGACTGAAGAGGGAGGGGGCAGGGGTCCTATAAAGAAGATGGGGGGAGGGTGGGAAGGAGAAGGCTGGTGGGTGCCAGGTGAAAAACCAATCAAAGGAAAGATTAAGGGGTTGTGGAAGGGAAGCAGGGAAGGGATAGGCAGGAAAGGTGAAGAAAGAATGTAAGGGGAAAGCACTGTGTAGTAGAAGAAGGCAGAATCATGAGAGAGGTGATAGGCAGCTGGGGGAGGAGGCAGAGTGAAACTGGGATGGGGGAAGGGAGAGGAAGGGAATTACTGGAAGTTGGAGAACTCAATGTTCATGCCAAGGGGCTGGAGACTACCCAGACGGTATATGAGGTGTTGCTCCTCCAACCTGAGTTTGACCTCATGAATTTTCCATACTGTGTAAATGATCAACAGTGTTCTCTAGGCTCAATTTCACATTAGTAAAACAGCCATCCGCCTTAAAACAATGTCATAATGTGTAATAACAGCTTCTTTTGTTATTGAAAACAAGTTTATGTTGAAGAATCTTCTTATAACACGGACTGCAGTTTCCTGTAAACTATCAAGAACAGCAATAGCATTGTTTAGTACAAAAGAAAAATCACTCAAATAACTGAAAACTGAAACAATGGCCAAAGTAGCTGTAAATACTTAGTAGGTCAGGCAGCATTTGAGTGAAGGAGAAATTGTTTGGCCCCTGAAAAAGGGCCAGAGCTGTTCAACTAATGGAAAGCAGCCAACACAGGGGACACTGTGAAGGTCTGTGGTCCACAGTATCCCCGAGTCACGCTCAAATAATGGAAACAGAGTTTAGGGTCTACATATCTCAGGCACACTGCAAGCCTAGAAGAAAATAAAACTGAACACTTTATGGAACTTGGGGTAACTTCCTTGCTTTGGAATTGTATTGTACAGTGAAAAAATGTTTCATAATTTCTAGGCCTAAGAATTATATTTCTCAGCTTTTACGGAAACAGAGCTCAACAAATAGGAGTGGGTCATCAATCCCTTCAAGCTTGCTCCAAGAGTCAGTACAATCATAGCTGATCTTTTACCTCTACATGATTTCTGCTCTCCATAATCATCTTAATGCCCTTTCTGACAAGAAATCTGTCTGATCTCTTCGTACATTTAGCAACCTGGTCTCCACAGTCCTTTATAACAGAGAATTCTTAGACTTGTCAGTCTCCCAGTCCTAATCATCTTACTCTACCCTGAGTCTGTGACCCCTTATTTTAAAGCACTTGACAAGGGGGGGAGGGCATCCTCCCCACAACCAATCTGTTTAAACTTGTCAGGGCTTTGTAAATTTCAGTGAGATCCCTTTTCATTCATCTGAACTCGAGATGTGACAAGATTTAAAGAATTGCAAAGGTTAGAAGATGGGACAGATTGAATGTCAAGATAAAGCTGTTAAGGGGTAAAGAAGCATAAGGGACACTAATTATCAGTGACATAGTTGAGATAACGAGCACTGTCATTATCTACAAGCACTGATGAGATAATGAAGGTGGTGGTACTAATTTACTGTTAAATTTATTTAGATTGTAACATGGTTAACAGAAATGTGACATACCTTCCTATTTTCAGAGTTTACTTGTCCCCAAAACCCTCCATCTACATTTTTGTTACCTCCACATTTGATTAATCCAAACCGTTCCTTCATTCTATCTACAGTACTTCCTCAGCACCCATGACAAACCCGCACCATCCAATTGTTATTTGGAGCTCCTTTTGCTCCTTTACTTCACCCTTTGCCACTCCTTTCACCCATTGCTCTTACTGAATCATGCTGTCTCCTGTTAAGTAACACAACAATTTTAAAATCTGTCCTTCTGTTTTTCATGCATAACATGGCCTTGTCCCTTGACCCTGTCCAATTTAACAGTGTCTGCACTCCCCTAGTCTGATCTTCTGCTCATTGCTGAAGGTAGAATCTCCCCCACTAGCAGAAGCTGCTCTGGATTGAAACTTGTTAACACTCACAGCCTCTCTACCTCTTTTCTTCCTTTATGATATTCCTTTAAATCTACTTTGCATATCAAGCTTTTGGCTGTCAGTATGCATTTCTATTTATGAGCCTCAAGGTCAAAATTTGTTTGATTAAGCTTTTGTGTAACACATTGGGATATTTTGCTGAATTAAAAGCACTGCATATATACAAGTTGTTATTGTTGTTCCTCATTCCTGGGTTAAGCAGGAATCCAGAGACAGAAAGGTCAAGTGGAGGTGCACTGTGAATTAAGATGCCTGGAAGTCTTCCTGAACTAGGATGG
Source organism: Hypanus sabinus (assembly GCF_030144855.1). Lineage (NCBI taxonomy): Eukaryota > Metazoa > Chordata > Chondrichthyes > Myliobatiformes > Dasyatidae > Hypanus > Hypanus sabinus. Next base: position 62,071,304 of record NC_082710.1, read on the forward strand.
TGGATTGTAAAGACCACCCATTTGGTCTTTACAACCAAATTTATCAAACATATATTTTTATCTCCAACAACAAAAATGATATTATGTGGAATTCAATATAAAATCTGTCACCTGCAAATATGCATTAGATGCAAGGATAAGAATTTATAAACATATGAAAACAGTGCAACCATAAAAATAGATTTAAATCAGCATAAAAGTGCACTAGCTAATGTGTAGTGGCTAGTTATATTTATATACAACTGTTCGCAATAACTTACCTTCTTAATTCAGCAATAAGCAGAGCTGTGCAGGGGATTCCTAGTGTCATCAATGAAATGTTATTGATTGCTGGCTTCACAAAGGCAAGACATGTGGTAACACCAGACAGAATACCAACAGCAGCCTTAAATCGGCTCCTAGAACAAGAAACAAATAGCAGAGGTGGGTTCTTCTTGATTTAAAGGTAAACTTTGTCTGGATGCAGATATATCCCTCATGCCTGAGTACATTTTGCTGCTCTTTTCTCGATAACATGACTACTTTTATCATCACTTACTGCCTGATGTCATTCACAGATTCTTGTAGGTAGTGACAGGTACTGTAGGTAGTTCTGTGAACAGCTTATTGGGAATGATTTATCCAAATATTATCATAGCTATAGAGGAAAATTGGCAACACAAACCAAAGGCAGTGACCTAGATAGGACTGGATGCTTTAATTCCCAACTACATGGGGTTGGGAAGGGGTGAATCACACAAAATGCAGGAGGAACTCATCAGGTCAGGTAGTATCTATTGAACAAACAGAGAACCTTCAGGCAGAGAACTTTCATCAAGACTGGAAAGAAAGGAGGAAGAAGCCAGAATAAGGTGTGGTGAAAGGAAGCTGGCAGGTCACAGGTAAAACCAGGGGGGAAGCAGGTGGGTTAGGGAGGGGAGATGAAGTGAGAAGCTGGGAAGTGATAGGTGGACAAGGTAAAGGGCTGAAGAAGATAGAAGATGATAATGGACTGTGGAAGAAAAGGAAGGAGGGCCACCAGAGGGAGGTGATGAGCAGGTGGGGAGAAGAGAAGGGGTAAATGAGGAGCCAGAATGAGGAATGGAAAATGAGATAAGGGGGCGTGGGGAGTAACTACCGGAAGTTGGAAATTAATGTTCATGCCATCAAGTTGGAAGATACCCGGATGGTGTTGCTCCTCCAATCAGAGTGTGGCCTCATTGTGATCGTAGAGAAGGCCATGGACTGACATGTCAGAATAGGATTAGGAAGTAGAGTTAAACTAGGTGGCCACGAGAAAATCCCTTCTTCTGTGGCAGATAGAGCAAAAGTGCTCCAAGAAGCAATCCATTAGTCTATGTAGGGTCTCCCTAATATAAAGCAGGACACACCGGGAATAATGGATTTAGTAGACAATCCTAACAGAGTTCACAGGTGAAGAGTTGCCTCACCTGTACGGACTGCTTGGAGCCCTAAGTGGTGTTGAGGGAGGAGGTATAGGGACAGGTGTAGCAATTGTCATGGTGGCAGGGATTACTGCCAGGAGGGAGATCAGTGGGGAGAGTCAAGTGGATAATAGACAATAGACAATAGGTGCAGAAGTAGACCATTCGGCCCCTCGAGTCTGCACCGCCATTATGAGATCATGGCTAATCATTCACTATCAATACCCAGTCCCTGCCTTGTCCCCATATCCCTTGATTCCCCTATCCATCAGATATCTAATGTAGAGAGTGGGGGAAAAGGGAAGTTGCGTTTGGTGGTAGGATCCTGTTGAAGAAGATGCAAGTTACAGAAAATGATCTTCAGGACGTGGAGGCTCGTTGGGTGGTTGGTAAGGACAAGCAAACTCTATCCATATTATGGTGCTGAGAAAATGGGATGAGGGCAAATGTCCAGGAAATAGCGAGTCAGGGCTGCACTGAGAGTAGACAAAATGACAGGGTATTATGTAGTCAAGATAGATTTGAGAGCTATTAGGTTTGTAAAGATATCAGTAGACTGTCTGTCTTCAGAGATAGAAAAAGAGAGATCAAGAAAGGGGAGGGGGAGGTGTCAGAGATGGACCAAATAAATTTGAATCAGGGTGGAAGTTGAAGGCATATCTGATGAAATTGACAAGTTCCAAAACAGCAGTTGTTGTAATATAGAACCTCCAACCAAAGGAAATCCTCCATTTGGGTATAAAGCAACATCTCATATTCCGTCTGGGTAGTCTCCTACCTGATGGCATAATCGTCAATTTCTCTAACATTTGGTAATTTCTCCCTACTCATCTATCTCTGTTTTACCATCCTCCATTCTAGTTCCCCTCTCACCATTCTCTTCTCCTCAACTGCCCATCCCTTCCTCTGATGCCCCCTTCTTCAGTTCCTTCCATGGTCCACTGTTATCTCCTACCAGATTCCTTTTTCTTCAGCTCTTTACCTCTTCCACCTATCACCGCTCATCTTCTCTCTTCATACCTCTCCTCACACACCCATCTTTCCCCTCACCTGGTTTCACCTATCACCCACCAGTTTGTACTCCTTTCCCTTCTTCCACCTCCTTATTCTGGCCTCCTCCCCCTTCTGTTCCAGACCTGAAGAAGCGTCTCAGCCTGAAACATCAACCATTTATTTCTTCCCGTTGACGCTGACTGACCTGCTAAGTCCCTGCAACATTTTGTGTGTGTTAATCTGGATTTTTAGCATCTGCAGAATTTCTTGTGTTTTTGAGCTTGAGTAATTAATAGCATGATAATATGAATATCTACAAAGAACCCTGGCCTTCAGCCATACATATTGTTTATCCATTTACAGGCCTGCCTGAAAACGATGCTTAAGGCGCTTAGCCCTCAAATAGTCAAATGCCAATTTCCAACTGGAAATAAGCAGGCAAAAACAGTTGAAATTTGTCTCCAATAGTTCCAGGAATCTGTGTATGAAATCCTCAAAAATCATACATCTAGTATAAAATTTCTTAAAATGTTGAAATCACTGGCATGTGATTTCCGTAATTTCTTTTATCACTTTAGGCAGCAACTGTGTGTAAATATGGAAGCAAGTGAACTGATTTAAAATCCTCTTCCACTTCACAATTTACCACAAGCATTACATAAAATTTATCTGTTCACAAAGTGATAATAACAGTGCCATAACAATCTCGCTGGAAAGAACTGATGTTAATTAAATCCTGAAAATCAGATAATAATCCTTAAAGACTATGTAATAGTCATGCTGAATTTCTACTTATGATATTTCCAATCTGCTAAGAGTTTCCAAATACAAACAAAAATCAACATGGCAGCATACATTGACAAAAAAAATCTACTTTACAGATTCAGAAGTAAAAACTTCTGCATTATTTCAGGAATTTTACAGTTAGAGATTTTTTCGTTGATAAATATTTTCTTTTTCCTGTGGCAAAATAATATGTCTGAGATTAAAACAGGAAGAGAGTATGCTTGATATTTTGATTAACTGAAACAGGAGTGGCTTAAATTTTTTTAATTGATTTTCCTGGCTATTGTTGTTATACTAAAAAGGAGGAAAGCTTCCTCTGCCTCTTCTGAAGTTAGAGTCAAGGGTGCACAGAAGTACTTTTTCCAGGTAATTTGTGTTGTCATTCTTTTCTCCTTCACACTTATTATTTTGTGATCCTACTCTTTTATAATGGCAGAATTTTTCAATTATCACACGGTAGCAGAGCAGTTAGTGAGTCATTACTACAGCTTGGGACGTTGGAGATCAGAGTACAATCCCAGGGTCCACTGTGAATGCATGGATTTCCCCCAAGCCCTCTGGTTTCCTCCCAAAGATCTACCAGGTAGGCTAATTGGTGATGTTTAGATTACAGCTAAATCGAGCTTGTTGGGGGTTGCTGGACAGTGCAGCTCAAAGGGCTGAAAGGGACTATTCCACACTGTATCTCTAAATAAATAAATGAAGTACAATTGGTGAGGCCAAATTTGGAGCATTGTTTGCAATTCTTGTCACTTACCTACAAGGTAATTAACATCACTAAGCTTGAAAAAACGCAGAGAAAATTTACAAGGATGTTGCCAGAACTTGAGGACCAAAGTTATAGGAAAAGGTTGAGTAGGCTGGGATTTTATTCTCAGGAAAGCAGGAGAAAGAGGAAAGATCTGTAGAAGTGTACGAAATTATGAGGGGTATTGATAGGGTGAACGCATGCAGGCTTTTTTCCCTCAGCTTGGGTGAGACCAGAAGTTGAGGGCGTAAGTTTCGGGTGAAAGGTGAAATATTTAAGGGGAACCCAAAAGGAAACATCTTCACTCAGAGAAGTGGAATGAACAGCCAGCAGGAGAGGTAGATGCAGGTTCAATTGTAATATTTAAGAGAGATTTAGATAGGCATTTGCATGGGAGGGGTTTGGAGGGATATGTTCTGGGTGAAGATATGTGGGGCTAGGAAGAAGAATGGTCAGCGTAGACTAGATGGACCAAATAGCATGTTTCAGTGCTCAATGACTCTATACTGTACATAATTGATTATTGGTTAAAGTAGTAGTTGTTACTGCCAATAGGCTGCAGCACGAATAAATGTCTTGCAAAAGTTTAAGTGAAATTGTTCTATGGGATATCACCAACTGTACTCCTGTAATAATATTATTATAATGCATTGCTGAACATTGGAACTTGGGTTTAAATCAGGTCACACAACTCCCATTTTCTCACTCACTGTCAGCAAAACCAAAGTTCATTATTGACTAAAGGAGGATAAAACCAGATGTCCTTGAGCCAAACTTCATTAGGTGATTAGAGGTGGAGAGGGTCAGTAACTTTAAATTCCTTAATGTTATTATATCAAAGGATCTGTCCTGGGATCAGCACGTTAAGTGTCATCACAAAAAAGGCATGGCAGTGTCTTTACTCTCTTAGAAATTTGCACAGATTCAGAATGTCATCTAAAACTTCAACAAATTTCCATAGATGCACAGTGGAGAGTATCCTGACTGGTTGCATCACAGCTTGCAATACCCATGAACGGAAAAGCGCACAAAAAGTGGTAGACACAACTCAGTCCATCACAGGAAAAGCCCTCTCCACCAATGAGCACATCCAAAAGGAGTGCTGCTACAAGAAAGCAGCATTCTTCATCAAGGGCCCCATCATGCAGGCCATGCTCTCTTCTCACTGCTGTCATTGGGAATAAGGTTCAGGAGCCTCGGTGCCTCACTACCAGGTCAGGAACAGTTATTATCCTTCAGCAATTATGTTCCTGAACCAGCATGCATAACTTCATTTGCCTCAACTCTGAAATGATTTCACAACCAATGGACTCACTTTCCAGGAGACTACAACTCATGTTCTCAGGATTATTTATTTTCTTATTACCGTTATTATTTTGTAAATGCCATCACAAAGAAGGCACAGTAATGCTTCTACTTTCTTAGAAGATTACATAGATTCAGCATGTCACCAAAAGCTGACGAATTTCTATGAAAGCACAGTGGAGAGTATCCTAACTAGTTGCATCATGACCTGGTATGGAAACACCAATGCCCAGGAATAAAAAAGTCTACAGAAAGTGATGGATACAGGCTTGACCATCACAGGCAATTTCCTCCCCACCATTGAGTACATTTGCATAGAGCGCTATAACAAGAAAGGAGCATCCATTGTCAAAGACCCTCACCACCCAGGACATGTCCTCTTCTCATTACTACCATCAGACAGGAGGTATAAAATCCAGCTCAGGAACAGCTTTACCCTATAACTATCAGGCTGCTGAACCAGCATGGACAACTTCAGTCATTGCTACTTTTAACTGACTCTATGACCTACAAACTCACTTTCAAGGACTCTTAACAACTATTGCTCTCACTATTATTTTTATGTGAATTCTTTTGCACACTGGTTGTCTGTCAAACTTAGTCTCCGTATGTATAGTTACTCATAAAATTTTATTGTATTTCCTTTTCCCTGTAAATGGTTGCAGGAAAATGAATCTCAAGATAGCACTGAGTAATGTATACATACTTTGATAATAAATTTACTTTCATTCATTCAGTCAGACAGCCATGAGGCACCATTAGTTTCTCTAAGGGGGTTGTGAGTCTTTGGAACTCTGTTCCTCAAAGAACTGTGGAAGCAGCAATTTTGAATATCTTTAAGGTAGGTAAATATTGTTGATAAGCAAAGAAGGGAAAGGATACTTGGGATAGGTGGAAATGCAGAGCTGAAGTTACATTCGGAGCAGGTGTGATGTGGAGTTAAGGAGCAGAGTGAAACTCCTGATCATAACACAAATTGGCATCCGTAGCATTTGAGTGCACACAAAATAAATGTCAGATTCTCAAATCAATTTATCCAAAATGTATACATTCATCTGCATAAATAAAGTAAATTAATCTCTTCTCCACACTTCCTTGATCTCTATCTTAAATGTTCCTTTCCCAGCCCAGATCTTCTTGCAAGCTGCTTGTTCAGTGAATGGTGAAAGGTTTGAGAGGACTGTGAACAATGCTGGGTGTTCAGAAGCAGTGGGCCCAGCTTAACATTGCAACAATGTCAATCTGAAGGACAGCAGCCTGGACCAGCTGTCTGTTAGACAGCAGCTAGGGCAGGGAAGATCAAATTGGAACATGTAATGGAAGAGAACAGAAAGATTGCATTTACTCCAGGCAAACTATTTCATTCAATTGCAATCTGACAAATCTTCACCCATTCATCCAGCTTTGTATAATAAGTAGTATGGAACACAGTTTGTTAATTAAATAATACTTTTAAATGAAACATAAGTGTATGACCTATTGATCCTGTGCAGAATCAAAACATTAATGTGTTTTCAACAAACAATTGAATGGTACAAAGTAAGTATTTTGGTTTCATTTTAACATTTTATGCAATCCTTTTACCATAATAAATACTGGTAATATTGTTTTGCTCCTGGAAATTTTATCTTGTTACAACGGACAAATGAAATTGAACAAATCTCAGTTTACCACCATACACTTCACCAAACAGTGTTCAAACCATGTACTCAACAAGATACCTCTCCCTATCCAAACAATCACAGCCCATGAGATTAAAGATTGTAATCCTACCAAATTATAAATAACTATGTGTAAAGTTATATATACAACTTTATACTTAAGCAACCTACAATTTTACATCATCTTTACTTGAGGTTCTATTTCCTCCTAAGTGTGCTACAATGCGAGAAGAAATTAAAATACAATACAAAACTAGGAACATGGAAGGGAAATGGACCTTCTTGCCCTTTGAGTCTGTTCCCCCATTCAATCAGATCATAGCTTCCTGTATCTTAACTTCATTGACCTGGGTCAGTTCACTAAATTTCCTAACAAAACTCTGTCTCAGCATTTGTGTGAAAAAGTCCTTTCAGATAGAAATACTGTTCAGTCTAACTCTAGTTGTGAGATTACACTATGGATCCTATTTGCCTTGCTGGAGCAAACTGTTCCTCCCCGTCTGCCCAACCTATTCCTTCATTATTTGCAATCTCAATTCAAGTAGCACTAATCTGAGTATAAAAATTGTGGGTTTGTTTCATTACCAGCAATGGTACATCTATTGCACAGTGTTTATGTTTGTGCAGAAGTTATTTTAAAAAATAATTAAGTAATAACCATTGTCAATTTTACCTTCAATTTACAAGACAGCAGGTATGGTTGTAGTTTCTTTTCCAAATCCAAGTCACACATTCCTGCTGCTGTTGTTGCAACCCACAGTATATAATAATATACTCTGAAAGTGCCTTAGAATTAATTGTGTAGAGTCAATAAAACACTTTCTTCATTCCATCTTTCATTTACAGTTGAAGTCAGAAGTTTACATACACCTTAGCCAAATACATTTAAACTCAGTTTTTCACAACTCCTGATATTTAATCCTACAAAACATTCCCTGTCTTAGGTCAGTTAGAATCACTACTTTATTTTAAGAATGTGAAATATTAGAATAATAGTAGAGAGAATTATTTATTTCAGTTTTTATTGCTTTCATCACATTCTCAGTGGGTTAGAAGTTTATACTTTGTTAGTATTTGGTAGCATTGCCTTTAAGTTGTTTAATTTGGGTCATATGTTTTGGGTAGCCTTCCACAAGCTTCTCACAATAAGTTGCTGGAATTTTGTTCCATTCCTCCAGACAGAACTGGTGTAACTGAGTCAGGTTTGTAGGGCTCCTTGCTTGCACATGTGTTTTCAGTTCTTCCCACCAATTTTCTATCAGATTGAGGTCAGGGCTTTGTGATGGCCACTCCAATACCTTGACTTCGTTGTCCTTAAGCAATTTTGCCACAACTTTGGAGGTATGCTTGGGGTCATTGTCCATTTGGAAGACCCATTTGCGACCAAGCTTTAACTTCCTGGCTGATATCTTGAGATGTTGCTTCAATATATCTACATAATTTTTCTTCCTCATGATATTTTGAGAAGTGCACTAGTCTCTCCTGCAGCAAAGTACCCCCACAACATGATGCTGCCACCCCCAATGCTTCACGGTTGGGATGGTGTTCTTCGGCTTGCAAGCCTCACCCTTTTTCCTCCAAACATAACGATGGTCATTATGGCCAAACAGTTCAATTTTTGTTTCATCAGACCAGAGGACATTTCTCCAAAAAGTAAGATCTTTGTCCCCACGTGCACTTGCAAACTTTTTTATGGCAGTTTTGGAGCAGTGGCTTCTTCCTTGCTGATCAGTCTTTCCGGATATGTTGATATAGGATTCGTTTTATTGTGGATATAGATTATTGTCTACCTGTTTCCTCCAGCATCTTCACAAGGTCCTTTGCTGTTGTTCTGGGATTGATTTGCACTTTCTGCGCCAAAGTACGTTCACTCTAGGAGACAGAATGCGTCTCCTTCCTGAGCAGTATGACGGCTGCGTGGTCCAATGGTGTTCATACCTGTGTACTATTGTTCGTACCTGGTACCTTCAGGCGTTTGGAAATTGCTCCCAAGGATGAACCAGATTTGTGGAGGTCCACAATTTTTTTTTTGAGGTCTTGGCTGATTTCTTTTGATTTTGTTTGTAAACTTCTGACCCACTGGATTTGTGATATAGTCAATTAAAAGTGAAATAATCTGTCTATAAACAATTGTTGGAAAAATTACTCATGTCATGCACAAAGTAGTTGTCCTCAATGTCTTGCCAAAACTATAATTTGCTAATATGAAATCTGTGGAGTGGTTAAACAATGAGTTTTAACGACTTCAACCTAAGTGTATGTAAACTTCTAACTTCCAACGGTATGTGAGACAATCAGTTCTGGAGGTGGTTCAGTGCACTGCTTCCTGACTTCCTGGATCCCCTCTCTGGTTTGGATGGATACAACAGGACATGAGCTATCACCCACCTGCTAGATGAGTTGTTGACTGGAATTGGGCTTATTTCATTCCCTGTGGAGGGAAACCTACACCTACACCTGCTCCAAAGAGGTGCATGCCACCGCATACGGGGAAGAAATGATGACTGTAAATACATGAAAGTTTTATTGTCATATTTAGGAAATGTTTATCGATCCAATAATGGAAACCATACTTGTTCTAAGTCAATGCAGGCTCCAGTAGGCCTATGATTTTTAAACATTTCATGTGAAGGCAAACCGTGCAGCCTATCAATCCAACATGCAGGCGCTGAGAGCTTTGCACTGGTGATGTCCGTCTCCTGTTGAGAAGGAACTTAATATTTCACCATAAAACCCATAGGAGCAGAATTAGGCCACTCGGCCCATCAACTCTGCTCCTCCATACCATCATGTCTGAATTATTATCCCTCTGAACCCCATTCTTCTGCCTTCTCCCTGTAACATTTAATGCCCTGTCTAACCAAGAACCGATCAACATATTCTTTAAATATACTCAATGACTTGGCCTCCAAAACTGTCCGTGGCTGTTCTAAATGGACATCCCTCTATTCTGAGGCTGTGCCTTCTGGTCCCAGACTCACCCACTATAGGTAACATCATCTCAACATCCACACTGAGTAGGCCTTTCAGTATTCGATAGGTTTCAATAAGATCCCCCCCCCCCCATACTTCTAAACTCCAGTGAGTACAGGCCAAGAATCATCAAACACTCCACATATGTTAACCCTTTCATTCCCTAAATCATTCTTCTGAACTTCCTAGAGACCCTCTCCAATACCAGCATAACTTTTCGTAGATAAGGGGCCCAAAACTGCACATAATACTCCAGGTGCGGTCTGACCAATGCCTTATAAACCCTCAGCATCACATCCTTGTTCTTATATCTAGACCTCTTGAAATTGCATTTGCCTTCCTTACCACTGACTCAACCTGCAAGTTAATCTTTAGGGAACCCTTCACAAAGACTCCCAAGACCCTTTCCACCTATGATTTTTGAATTTTATTCCCATTTAGATAATAGTACATCTTTATTCCTTCTAGCAAATTGCATGACTATACAATTCCCTACACTATATCTGCCATTTCCTTGTACATTCTACCAATCAGTCCAAGTCCTTCTGAAGACTCTGTGCTTCCTAAATATTACCTGCCCCTCCACCTATCTTTGTATCATCTGAAAAATTGGCCACAAAGCCATCAATTCCATCATCCAAATCACTGACATATCACGTTGAAAGAAGTGGTTCAAAACCAACCACTGCAGATCACCACTCATCACTGGTAGCCAGCCAGAATAGGCCCCCTTTATTCCAACTCTTTGCACCTTCCCAATCTGTCAATCTTCTATCCACGCTAGTCTTTTCTGTAAGACCATGGGTTCTTATCTTGTTAAGCAGCCTCATGTGTGGCACCTTGTCAAAAGCCTTCTGAAAATCTAAGTAAACAACATCCACTGACTTGTTTTTGTCTATGTTCTCTGCTTCTTCCTCACATAATTCCAATGAATTTGTCAGGCAAGATTTCCCCTTAAAGAAACCTATTTTATCATCTGCCTCCAAGTACCCCAAAACCTCATTCTTAATAATGGACACCCAACATCTTTCCAACCGCTGAGGTCAAGCTAACTGGCCCATAATTTTATCTTTGCTTCACTTCCTTCTTAAATTGTGGGGAGACATTTTCAGTTTTCCAGTCCTCTGGAACCATTTCTGAATCTTGTGACTCTCCCTTTGCCTACCCTTATGTTCCTTCTGGGTAGCCTCCAACCTGGTGGCATTAATATTGATTTCTCCTTTCAGTAAAAATAAATTCTCTCCCTTTCCTCTTTTCTTCTTTTCCCCACTCTGGCCACTTACCTCTTCTCACCTGCCTATCACTTCCCCCGGGTCCCCTCCTCCTTCCCTTTTTCCTATGGTCCATTCTCCACTCCAATCAGGTTCTTCCTCTCCAGACCTTTACCTTTCCTACTCCCCTGGTTCACCTATCACCTTCTAGCTATTCATCTTCCCCTCACTCCAGCTTTTTATTCTGGCATCTTCCACCTTGCTTTCCAATCCTGAAGAAGAGTCTCAGTCCAAAACATCAACTGTTCATTCATTTCTATCGATGTTCCCTGGCCTGCAGAGTTCCTGCAGCATTCTGTGTGATTTGCTTTGGATTTCCAGCATCTGCAGACTTACCCATTTTTTATTCTCTGTCTATCCTGCCTGTTATTTCCTCAAAGAATTCTAACAGATTTGACAGGGAGGATTTCCCCTTACAGAAACCATGCCGTCTGTACCCCAACCCCTCATCCTTAATGGATTCTAAATCTTCCCAACTGCTAAGGTCATGCTAACTAGCCTATAATATCCTTTCTACTGCCTTCCTCCCTTCATAAAAAATGGAGTGACACTTACAATTTTCCAGTCCTTCAGGATCATTCCAGAATCAAGTGCTTCTTGAAAGATCATTACTAATGTCTTCACAATCTCTTCAACTACCTACTTCAGAACCCTGGGCTGTAGTCCATCTGGTCCAAGTGAATTATCTGCCTTCAGACCTTTCAGTTTCCCAGGCACCTCCTCCTTAACTACATTCACTCCTGCCCCCTGATGCTCCTGAATATCTGGCTAGGGTCTTCCACAGTGAAGACTGATGCAAAATACTTATTAAGTTCGTCTGCCACTTCTTTGTCCCCGTTACTGCCTCTACAGTGCTCCAATATCACTCTTGCCCCACTTTTATTCTTTGTACACTATATCTGAAAAACCTTTTGGTATCCTCTTTGATACTTTTGGCTAGCTTACCTTCATATTTCATCTTTCTCTCCTTATGTTTTTGTTTAGTTGCCTTCTGTTGGTTTTTAAAAGCTTCCTAATCCTCTAACTTCCCACTAATTTTTGCCATATTATTTGCCCTCACTTTTGCTTCTATGCTGTCTTTGACTTCCCTTGGCACCCGCGGTTGCCTTGTCCTCTCTTTAGAATACCTTTTCACATTTGGGATGTACCTATCTCACACCTTCCGAGTTGGTGCCAGAATTGCAGTTCTGCCGTTGTCTCTGCTCGTGTCCCCTTCCAATGAACTTTGGCCAGCTCTCTTCTCTTATGCCTCTGTAATTCCCTTTACTCCACTGTAATACTGATATCTTCTCCCTCTCAAACTTCAGGGTGAATTCTAACATATTATGATCACTGACTCCTAAGTGTTCCTTTACCTTAAGCTCCCTAATCAAATCTGGTTTATCACACAACAACCAATCCAAAATTGCCTTTCCCCTACTGGGCTCAACCACAAGCTGCTCTAAAAAGCCATCTTGTGGACATTCTACAAGTCTCTTGGGATGCAGCACCAACCTGATTTTCCCAATCCACCTGCATAATGAAATACCTCGTTACTATTGGAACATTGTCCTTATTACATGCTTATTCTGTTTCCCATTGAAATTTATAGTCTGGCTACTGTTTGGGGGCCTGTATATAACTCCCAACAGTGTCACCAAGTGTCACTTACATGCTTCAGTATGTGTTCTACACTGCAAAATTATCACAGTGTACTTACAAACCAAGTTCTGAATATGTTTGCATGTAAGACACAGGAAGTAGGTACTTAATACAGAACAATCACATCATATACTGAACTTCTATAACTCAGCCTCCTATATTTGTTATTCATTTTTCAACTCACCCATCCACAATTTTCCCATCCGTTCTAAAGTCATTGATTAATTCTAGAGCACAGGTGCTGCAATCCTCCGAACTCAACTCAGATTCCCAGGACTTACATATGAGTCTGGCTAACGTCAGCAGATAACCAGTTGTGTAGCCTATCTCCAATAAAAGAGTTCAAGTCACTCTTCACAACATTGATAAAGAATGTATCAACCCAAGAAAACTATGCCTGTTTTTCATTTGTTTCACTTAGAATAGATCTACACCAGGCAAATGAAAGGACAGGAAACAAAACATCTAATATTAGCATTTTAAATAAATACAGTCTACAAAGGTTTCTCAGTAAGTGTGCAAATATGCAGCAGGACCTTCCACACAAGCAGACAGATATTCAGTACATCTCAAGTATTTCCTGTTTTTCATCATTACTAAATGACATATTTATCAGTTGAACCATTTCCTAGTGCTTAGTTTTCCCTGATTCAGTATAAAGGACTAACACTAACCAAATATTTTGCAAATAATCCAATAATTAAGATTGATATTTACATATTTAGTTTCCACATTAAGAGTCTGTAACCTCAATACGCTACATCATTTAATAAAAGCAACGTTAATTAATGACAATCCATATACAGCCTACTTCGGAAATTTTAAAGTCTGAATTATATTTGAAATACTTTTATTTTACAATATTTTAATTGATTGGTGTTTGAATACATAGCAACGACATAAAATTTCTAACAAGATGAATTCCTGTTGTGATAACATTTGAAAGGCTTTTGAACAGTAAAGATGTATTAAGCACAGTGGACACTATGAATAGGAGGATAAACAGCATTATAAATTTAAATCACAGGTGAAATAGAAAACTAATCCCACTCACTCCCTTCTTCAAATATTTATCACTTCCCATAAAATGAACTACATTTTCCATCTCTACTCCAACTGACAAAACAATCCACTTCAAAAACTTTCTATACAAGTGAACTTCCCTGATGCTTTCCCCACCACACCTCACCCCCACCCCTATCTGCTATTGGCTACTTTAACAGTGTCGCTGATTCGCGAGCTGGAAAATGTTCAGGTCCAGCTTTACCTGTCTCGTCGAAAGATCCGTGGTAAATATCGTCTGGGGAACCACATGGCCAAGGCACACATTAGAACCCAAAGAATTGCAAGTTCATCCAACATTTGACCAAAGAAGCTCAAAGTTGCATGAAAGTAAACTGAACCTATACCTGAAAGGCAGAAAATTGACAGGTGCTGGTTACAGGAACAATCACTTGTGATTTGAAGAACATCACTAGCTTGTGCACTACAATAGTTTGGAAACAAAATTCCTCAGGCACATTAATAATAACTCCTTTCTTGTTCAATTACGTTTCATGAAAGCACAGCCAGTCTATTTCAAGTCAATTTGTTTTGATTACTACTCCAGATTTAAACGACCATGTGGATGATTTGAGAAAACTCATAATGTCGAGAACAATGGGTTCAATCACCCATGTTGTCCTTTGAAACAAAAACAGAAAGTGAAATTTATTTGATCTTCATATGCTACCACGCACATCACCATATGCAGAATTGGAACCTGAGAGTGAATTACCAGAGCACAATTTAATCATATGCTTCAGATGATGTCAATCAATAACAGCAAATACAAGGAGGGATATAATCATGCAAATCAAAGCTGATTGACAACTGTTAATAAATGTCCAGAATAAGTTGGATGAAATAATACACTTAGGACTTTAATAACAACTTAATTAAGAGCAAATGCTAACATAGTGTGCTTAATTAGAAAATAGAAGCATCAGAGACACAAATCTGACTTTCATATGATCTAGTTTTCTCCATCTTTTCAATGTACTTACAGAGTACAAGAGATTTGCCAGAAACTGAGAAGATGCCTCTATCATACTTAAATTACTGATAAGAGATAAGGCAGAGGAATTTCAAATAATTTGTTGAAAGGTTTCAAGGCTGTATGGTAATTTTAAACTTTAATTGATTCAGTTCTCAACATGAATCAATTTTAATAATTTAATAAATAATAGTCTGTAATGTGCTGGCAAAGAAAACTGTGAATCCATACAAAAGAATGCAAGCTAATGTGACTATCAGCCAGTTGTAGACTTCCATATTATAATACACAAAGCAGAAAGTGATGGACTATGCCCTTCCCTGACCTCGTCATTGGATTGTAATGCCCTGAGCCTTGGGATAGAATACATTTTGTACCTGGCCCCTCAAGTTTACACTGGCTATGGCTGGTGCACCTGGTACTGTTGAGATCAGAACCTTGAATATAAGGTGTTACAAAGTGCAGTGCAGGTAGACAACAAGATGTGAGATCATAGCGAAATATATTATGAGGTCAAGAATCCATCTTATCACACTACACCTGCAGTGTCTGCAGGTCGTCTGCCAGATGAACTTATAGTCAAAGCTGTTGGCCCAGAAGAACTTACCCATTAAGAACAGGTAGTCTAGTTGAGCAAAACATTGTGCAGCAATGGGGCCAGACCCATTCTTTGCAACATTGGGGACAGGTAGAACTTCAGCATGTAAGGGTACTTGGTGTCCACGAACTTAGGTCCCATGTGGATCCTTCTGCAGCCACACACAGAGGTTGTCATCAGGGTGAGGGTGACAGGGTGGGATGGTTTTCTGAGCAGACAGTCCAGACCATCTGGCAGAATGCCTTGTTGACAAGCCTCACCAACAATCACCAAGGCCTTGCCTGGCTGTTGGTGGGAGGGTCACTCCCTGTCAGGTCCCTTCTGCATGCCCAGAGCATCATCCCCATAACCCACTGCCCACAAGGTGATTGTAGTGGGGAAGCAACAGTAGTTCAACTCTTTGCGGACTGTGGGTTTGAGAAGAGGGTGTGGAGAAAGATGAAAGGGCCTGTGTCATGGTTCATCCAAGCAGCTGTGTGACAGGAAACTCTCTGGACTACAGGCTATTCCCAGGGACACATAGGCAGATGATCATCAAGTGCTACTGGCAGACCTTCAACTTGATGATAGACACCCTTTGGTCTGCCAGCACACTGAGGTGTCTGTGGAGGAATGCTGCTGACTGGCACACTCCAGGCTGCAAGAGTACATGCTGAGGGAAACACTGAGGCCTGGTGGGGAAGAACCACAGTATAGGGCTCCTCTACTAGAGAGCGAAGGGCAGCTTGCAGAAGGAATTCCCTCAATTATTGTAGCAGTATTCCATCCAGAGTGCTAACAGCAGCAGTGCTATTGATGTATTTAGAATTAGAATTTTATTGTATTTTTTACATCCATCTCACAACCTGAGGGAGTAAAACTCTTTATGTTATGTCTCAGTCACTATGTACAAGCAATAAGAAAAGGAAATGTGGGAGGATATTGCCCAAGCACTAAGTTTGTATACAATACATAATTGTTTTGTATTCATGTATGTATAGACAGATACAATGTACAGTCAAATGTGCAATCAGATCAATGTGTATTGATCAATCTGATGGCCCGGAGCCTGTTGGTCCTGGCTTTAATGCTGCAGTACCGTTTGCCACTGTGGTCTGCGGTTGGGTGGCTGGAGTGTATGAATGTAATAGAACGATACCTAAAGCATTGACAATGAATGTCAAGAAAGAAATGGAATTGAGCAGTTTATTCTTGTAATATTTTTTATTATGAATAAAGTTCATTTTGCTAAAAAATCTTATTGTACCAAAGAACCATTCAATAGACTTATAACAGTGGAATAGTGGAACAGTAGCTGTCCTCGAGCCTGGTAGTACATGCTTCCAGGTTTTTGTATCTTCTGCCCATTGGGATGGAAGAGAATAATGTCTGACGTGGGTGGGATCTTTGATTCTGCTGGCTACTTTACCAAAGCAGTGAGAAATGCAGACAGAGTCCATGGATGGGAAGCTGATGTGCTGAGCTGTGTCCACATCTCCTGAAACTCCTTGCAGAACAGTTGCCATACCAAGCTGCGGTGCATCTAGATAGGATGCTTGTAATGGTACCTCAGTAAAATTGGTGAGTGTCAAAGGGGATAGGCCAAATTTCTTCAGCCATCTGCAAAAGTAGAGGTGTTTGTGACATCAATGTAGTTGGAGCAAGATGGGCTATCGATAATGTTCACTCTCTGGAGCTTGAGCTCTCAACCTTTTAACCTTCTTGGCCTCAGCACCATTGATGCAAACAGGCGTATTTGCATCGCTCCCCTTCCTGAAGTCAATAACCAGCTTGCTTGGTTTGCTGATATTGAGAGAAAGGTTATTATCATGATGCCTTGACACTAGGCTCTCCATCCCCATCCTGTACTCCAGCTCATTGTTATTTGAGATACAGCCTACAACAATGGTATGACCTGCAAACTTGTGGATGGAGTGGGAGCAGAATCTGGCCACACAGTTGTGAGAGTCTGGGGAGTAGAGTAGAGCACTGAAGATCCAGTCTTACTGTTCCAGCTCCACTATTAACATCA
The DNA here is from genome assembly GCF_030144855.1 of Hypanus sabinus. Classification (NCBI taxonomy): domain Eukaryota; kingdom Metazoa; phylum Chordata; class Chondrichthyes; order Myliobatiformes; family Dasyatidae; genus Hypanus; species Hypanus sabinus. The sequence continues at coordinate 62,088,750 of NC_082710.1, forward strand.
GGTCCCTACTCACCTCCTCACACCCCTACCCACCAAGCTTGGGCAAATGGTTCAACTCCACTTTCATTGATCCACAGACTCACTGGTCATTCTCGGTCCCTGACTGAGACCCTACTCTACTCACGAACTACCCTGGCCAGTCACTGCCCATATAACTAACGCCTCTGACAATGGTCAGGGAAAATTATGTTGTTTGATCGAAGTGTTATACGCAAATCAGTCAGATATGTAAAAGTCTTGTCAAATTTCCAGCGTCGTTTGATACAACCCTGAAACAAAATCATCTTCCCTATCAGAAAAAATACATTTTCAGGCATGTAGTCATCTAAATACCTAGGTCAGATGAATTGTAGCAATCCTCTACCCAAGCTCGAAGGGCACTTTTTCACATGCAAACAGGAGGAAATCTTCAGATGCTGGAAATTCAAGCAACACACACAAAATGCTGGTGGAACACAGCAGGCCGGGCAGCATCTATAAGGAGAAGCACTGTCGACGTTTGGGGCCGAGACCCTTCGTCAGAACGAAGTCGGTTATAGATGCTGCATGGCCTGCTGTGTTCCACCAGTATTTTGTTTGTGTTGCTTGGACTTTTTCACATGTTGTTTTTGTGTAAATCTGACAGTGATATAATTTACTTATTAGAAATATGTCAAATTAACAGAAGGTTATGAATAACATTAAAGAGACAGTCAAACAGCTGTACAATGACAAGAAATTTCATGATTTCTATTTGCATCAAAGCAAAGAGAAGGAATAATTAGAATATATTTTATCTGGTATAGATCAACAAAAGTAGCCCTTCTTCTCCAGAAATGAAATCCGAGAGTATCAGATAAATATCACATGGTACATTTGGGATTTACAGAATTTGGTTTTAAAAGAAGTCACTCTAAATAACTTGGGCGATTTTACTTCTTTGCTTCCTGTTTGGTTGTAAATGCAACAATGCATTTCACTGTGTATTTTGAAGTACGTTTGAGAAATAAACTTGAATCTTGAATCTTCAGTAGAGTACATTTAAACCAACCTACATTTTCCCCTGGGTTTACTTTAATGTTGCAGTGGCTCCGTCAAATACTAGAATAATAAATATACTGTATAACAGCTGGACGCATAGTAATATGCACCAATAGTTGAGCTACAAGTGCCTTCAAATATATTATTTGAAACCCATTATTAAAAGTGAAGAAGCGCAAAGGTATCAGTCAGATTATACATGATCCTCAATGCTGCAGACATTGCTATTCTCCTTCATCTCCACACATGTTGAATGGGAATATACGTGGACAATATACATGGGAAAATATGATCTGTTCTTTCCCAAGAGATGAATTACTCTTATCTCGAACTATACAAGTGTGGGAATTTATTACAAATCAAGCCAGTCTGTGAAAATCTCATGGCAGTTTTAACATGAAGCTTTTCAAGTGGGTCAGCAAGTTATTCAATCAGCCAGTGATTAAGCATTTTTTTGAAAGAAGCAAGGAATGTGAACAACAGCTGGATTTCAGATCAGCTATTTCCTTTTTCTTTTCTTTCTTTCTTTTTCAATTTTTTTATTGATTTTCATATATACATATAAAAAAAACATAACATAATAATGAGTAAATTATGAATACAATAGACTTGAAGTCACGTTGATAATAAGATAACAATATCCTATTAAACATCAGCAGAAAAAAATATCTTAATCAATCAAGTCCATATGATTATATATGAAAAAAAAACAAAAATAACCATTAAAAGAAGAAAAAATTTGAAAATATGTGAAAAAAGTATATATTAAGAAAAATAAAACACTAAACTAAACTAACATGGGCAATAGTAATAGCTTACAAGTATATGATAGTGTCAAAAAAACTCCAGAACTCCATACCTGAACATGAATAAGCAGAAAGAAGGTCTGGAAAAGGCCAAATTAATTCATATGAAAATGTCGAATAAACGGTCTCCAAGTTTCTTCAAATTTAATTGATGAGTCAAAAATAGTGCTTCTAATTTTTTCCAGGCTCAGATAAGAAATAGTTTGAGAAAGCCACTGAAACGTGGTAGGAGGATTTACTTCTTTCCAATTTTGTAATATAGACCTTCTGGCCATTAATGTTACAAAAGCAATCATTCGTCTGATTGAGGGGGAAAACTGATTACCATCTTCATTTGGTATGCCAAAAATTGCAGTAATAAAATGAGGTTGTAAATCTATATTCCAAAGCTATTTCCCATGCAACAGTTGGCCAGATTGAGAGGCTGACCAAATGGTGGTGTGAAAAGCCTTGTGGAAGAAAGCAGGACTCACTGAGCTTTGATGGGAGTCAAACTGGCAACTGGAGTGGAGATGGAAGCAGACAGATAGCAGATCTGTGTCTCCTACAGTATAAGAAAAGGCCACTTTGCCCCATCAAGTTTATACCAACTCACAAAGCAATCCTTCAATAACTTTCCCTGAAAGATATTCTCCCCACTTTGTTAACAATATGCCTCACATTCTACCATACAGCTAAGGGCAATTTTTAGCAGCCAATGAACCAATTGCCACATGGCTTTGGAATGTGGGAGGAGACCACACAGTTAATATAGAGATTCCACAAAGACAGCACTGGGGATCAGGCACAGTGAAAAAGCAGTTCTTCTAGTTTCACCTTGCACAGCCTAAGGGTTATGGAGAGCTATAAAATGGGAAGGACTGGTCACAGCACGATCCTACCAGTTCTTATGCTTCACCAGAGGACGGGTGCTGAATATGGCCATGTTCATCATTTTGAACTGCTGTCTCTCTCAAATTCTCAAAGAGTCACATGATTAAAGAGCTGTACAGCACAAAAAGAGGCTGTTTTTGCCCAACCCATCCAGGCCGTGATGCTTTCCTACTCTAGTCCCATTTTCCCACTTTAGTCTCACAACACTGTTTCTCTCCTATCCGATCACATTTGAGTGCTGTAATTGTAACAGCCTCTCCCAGATCTTCTGATAGCTCATTCCGCATAAGCACCACCCTGTGTGTGGAAAAACTTGTCACTCAGATACTCTTTAAATTTATCCTCTTGCACCATAAAAATATGCCCTCTGGTTTTCCACATCTTGGGGAGTAGACTCTGTCTACACTATCTATGCTGGGTCCTAAGTTGATAAACACCCTCCTGTGTTCTAGAAACAATAAACCCAATAAACTAATCGCTCCTTATAAAAAATAGTCCTCCATTACAAGCAACATCCCAGTTAATCTTTTGATATTCTTTAGCTTAGGAGAATGATGACGCTTAACAGCGGCTCCTTTGCTTGCGTCTTTAGAAACAGCTCTATTTCCATCTTTAATATCTCTATTTTTCCCTTTCAAGGTTCTTTTGAAGGTCCTGACCTGGAGTTACACACTGACTTTGGTTCTTTCTGGGAATGGGACCCGCTCTCAGGGTCTCATGACTGGCTGCTATTCGATGTGCCAAGGGCATGGCCTAGAAGACTAGTGCGCCTTTAGGGTTCTGGGATTTCGTGGCTCTGGAGGTGGGCAGACTCGAGGTAGGTGCCTCCGCAGGAAACTGGTGTGTCGTGGGAGACGGAAGATCAAAAGCAGTGAGCTGGCTGCTTGCCGTGTGCCCAGAAACCTGAGTTGCGAGCTTGGAGAAGTGACGCAACAGACTTCTAGCATCGTAAATCAGCAAGTTTGTTGTGTTGTGTCTCCCCTCTCGCTGTGAAACAGAGACATCCCTTTTTCCATTATTGGGGAGGGAGGGAGGGAGGGAGGGAGAGGGAGAGGGAGAGAGACAGACAGACTGTGATATGTCGAATACCATGTGAACAAGTAGTCTTTGGGGTACTGTAAGTCTATGTCTTTATTGATGCTTTTCTGTATGCTTGAGTGCTCGGTGGGGGGGGGCGCCAATGCTTTTTTGCTGGGGGGGTTGTTGCTTTGCTGCTGCTTATGCATGTGGGGGGGACTTGCGGGGGACTTTGGGGTTCTAACATTTAACTGTCATTCATTCTTTGGGGCATTCCTTTATTTTCGTGGATGTTTGCAAAGAAAAAGCATTTCAGGATGTATATTGTATACATTTCTCTGACATTAAATGTACCTTTGAAACCTTTGAAATGCTACCAGATCCTTCTGTAGTGAGGTGTCCAGAACTGTATAAAATATTCGAGGTGCAGCCTGACCACTGCTTTGATCATAAGACATAAGAGCACAATTAGGCCATTCTGCCCATCAAGTTTGCTTCACCATGGCTGATTTATTTTCCCTCTCAACCCCATTGCCCTGCCTTCTCCTTGCAATCTTTGATGCCCTTACTAATCTAGAATCTGTAAACCTCCACTTTAAGTATACTCAATGACTTAGCCTCCACAGCCATCTGTGGCAATGAATTCCACAGATTTACTGGCTAAAGAAATTCCTCCTCATCTCTGTTCTAAAAAGAAATCCTTCTATTCTGAGGACATGTCCTCTTGTCCAAGACTTCACCGATATAGGAAACATCCTCTTGACAGCCACTCTATCCAGGCCTTTCAATATTCAGTAGGTTTCAATGAGATTCCTCATTCTTCTAAACTCCAGTGAGTAGAGACCCAGAGCCATCAAATGTTCCTCATATGCTAACCCTTCCATTCATAGGATCATTCTTGAGAATGACCTCTTGGCCCTTTAAGCACATCCTTTCTTAGATAAAGGCCCAAAACTGCTCACAATACTCTAAGCATGGTCTGTCCAATGCCTTAAAAAGCCTCAGCATTATATCCTTGCTTTTGTATTCTGGTCCTCTTCAAATGAATGTTAACATTGCATTTGCCTTCGTTACCACTGACTCCACCTGCAGGTTAACCTATACAGCACGAGGTCTTCCAAGTCCCTTTTCACCTCTGATTTCTCAATGAGCTTCCCATTTAGAAAATAGCCTATACCTTTATTCCTTCTATCAAAGTGCAGGAACATACACTTCCCTACACTATATTTCATCTGCTACTTCTTTGCTCATTCTCCTAATCTGTCTAAGTCCTTTTGCAGACTCTCTGCCTCCTCAGCACTACCTGTCCCTCCATCTATCTTCACAAACTTAGTCATAAAATCCATGACTTCTGTCAACCAAATCATTAACATATAACGGGAAAAGAAGCAGTCCCAACACCAGCCCCTGCAGAACACCAACAATGACCAGCACCGAACCAGAAATGCCCCCTTTATTTACACTCTTTGCCTCCTGCCAATCTTCTATTTATGCTAGTATTTTCCTGTAATACTACGGGCTCTTATCTTGTTAAGCAGGTTCAAGAGTGACACCTTATCAAAAGCCTTCTGAAAATCCAAGTAAACAAAATTCAATGACTGTCCTTTGTCTATCCTGTCTGTTATTTCCTCAAAGAATACAACATATTTGTCAGGCAAGATTTTCACTTAAAGAAACCATGCTGACTTTGGCTCTCTTTATCATGTGCCTCCAAGAATCCCAAAACATCATCTTTATTAATGGATTCCGACATCTTCCCAACCACTGAAGCCTAGAATGTTCTGTTTTCTGCCTCCCTCCCTTATTACAGAGTGGAGTGACATTTGCAATTTTCCAGTCCTCTGGAACCATTCCAGAATCTCGTGATTCTTAAAAAATCACTACTAATGCCTCCACAATCTCTTCAGCTACCTCTTTCAGAACCCAAGTCCCTTCTGTACTTCAATGCTCCTGAGATCTCTGCTGTTTACTCTATATGCCCAGTTGATAACTGATGTCTCAAAATGCATTGCCTTACACTTGTGAAACAGGTCAACAAATGTTAAGAACAAACACGAAGAAATCTGCAGATGCTGGAAATTCAAACAACAACACACACCAAATGCTGGTAGAACACAGCAGGCCAGGCAGCATCTATAGGGAGAAGCGCTGTCGACATTTTGGGCCAAGACCCTTTGTCAGGACTGGTCTCGGCCCAAAACGTCGACAGCGCTTCTCCCTATAGATGCTGCCTGGCCTGCTGTGTTCTACCAGCATTTGGTGTGTGTTGTTGTTCAACAAATGTTAAGTTAAAATTGCTTCCAAAATCTGAGAATGAAATCTCATTAACATGTCATGTTATGGGTTTGTCTCTTTGGAGTAAGCAACTCAGATGCTCCTAAAAGCTTTTGCTGTCATTAGTAAAGCTATTGAGTTTTCTAAGTTACCTGACCTTCTGCCCACGGTCCTAAACAGCACTAGTTTTTGTCTATGTTCAAATAACTTACATCAGTCGTGTTTATAGCACAAATGAATGTTAACCCATTAAACCCTAGATCAAGGTGAATGATAGTAGGTTTCTAATTCTAAAATAATATCCTAATAACACTATATTATCTGTGAATTCCCTGGTGACCTTGTGATCTCTGGCTCAGAGCCCACAATCTAAACATCCTTCAAGAGCATGAACAATCATGAGGCATCATGCCCCGATAGTGTACCTGGCTAGGTACTAAAATGTGTATTGACAAGGACACCTTCAGCCTCTCACTTCTATAATCTGAGGTTCCCGTCTATTTCAATAGGACAGCAATCCTTTCATTGCCCAGGAAGATTCGGGTGAGCTGCCTCAATAACTGTCGCAATAAGTACTCACATCTACCACAATGAAATGCTTCAAGAGGTTATTTAAGCTAGAATTGACTCCTGCCTGAGCAAGAACCTGCTGTAATTTCCCTACCACTGCAAGAGGTCTACAGCAGATGCAATCTGGCTGGCTCTCAGCTCTATTCAAAACCATTTTTCCCTATGTATTAGTCACCAAGCTTCAAATTGGGCCTCCAAACTCCCTCTGAAACTGGATTCTTGACTTCCTTTTCCTTATTGGGTGACCAGTCAGTGTGGTTTGGTAATAAGATCTTCTCCTTGCTAACTATCAACACAGGCACACCTCAAGGATGAGTGCTTAGCCCACTGCTCTACTCTCATAACTGTGTGGCGAAGTGCCATCTATAAATTCACCAATGATGCCACTACTGTGATGGTGATGAGGAGGTGAGACAGATTGGCTGATTGAGTGGAGTCACAACATTAACCTTGTTCTCAATGTCAGCAAAGCCATGGAACTAAATGTGGACATTTGGAAGGGGAAGTCAGGTGCAGTACCATTACTCCTCTTGAATGGTCTGCAGCAGAAAGGGTAAGCAGCCTCAGGTTCCTGGTAGTGAACTTCCTGGAGGATCTAGAGAGACCAACAAACTGCAGAAACTGCAATCTGGAGCAACATACAATCTGTGTGAGGAATTCAGTGAGTTGAGCAGCATCTGTGGAAGGAAAGGAACTCTTCCCATTTTGGTTTGAAACCCTACATCAGGACTGAGATCACCATTGAAAAGAAGAAAAGGGAAGAAGCAACAAGGATTCTGAGGTGATTGGTGGACTGAGGTGGGGAGTATGACGATAGGCAGGTAGTGCCAGGTAGGGGAGGTGAGCAGAGGTGAGTTTGAAGACTGTGGCCAGTGAATGATAGATGGAGGCAGACAAAGAGAAAGAGGGAAAGGGGGAATAAAACAGATGGACCAAGGTGGGAGGCAGGGAGTGAAAAGACAGCTACTGGAGGGGAATAAGCAGGAACACTAAGTGCTATCAGAACTAGATTCAGCCAAGTAAAAGAGTTGAGAATGGGAACCATTAGGGAAGAGGTGAATGACAGCTTGAACCAGATAGGGGGAACGGGGGAGCCCCACGTGTGAAGTGGGATGGAAGACCTAGTCTGGATCCAGATGCAACGATGAAGAAAACTTGCTTTGTTAGAAGTTTAAAGAGATTACGCACATCGACAAATGCCTGTCAAACTTTCACAAATGAACAGTGAAAAGCATTTTGATTGGTTGCATCACAGTCTGGAGTGGGAATGTGTGCACAGGAACACAAGAGACTATAGAGACTAGTCCGTCATGAGTTCAGCTATCCCCTCCATCGAGGACTCACATCTACCATAATGAAATGCTTCGAGAGGTTATTTAAGCTAGAATTGACACAAGAGGCAACATGTCAGGAAGGGAATATTCAGCATGAAGGACCTCTGCAATCTGGGCCTTGTCTTTTTCTTATTGTTACCATCAGGCAGGAGGTACAGGAGCCTGAAGGCCTACCCCTCAAGGTCCAACATCAGCTTTTTCCTCACTATTGTCAGGTTCTTGAACTGAGCTAAAATCCCCAATTCTACCTCAGACTGTATTTCCCTCAAATCACACTAATGCCATTATGTTTTTAGTTTCTGTTTATACTGTCATGTAAGTTATGCATATTTTATGTTAATTTAATTTAGGTAATTTATTATTGCCATGTTTATACTATACCAAATTGCTACACAAAAAGCTTCATTATACCCTAGGTATGTACGCCCATGACAGTGAACTTAAATATGAAGATTAACTGGACCATAAGACATAGGAGCAGAATTAGGCCATTCAGCCCATCAAGTTTGTTCCACCATTTCATTATGGCTGATCCATTTCCCTCTCAACCCCATTCTATAATTAGTGAGGTCAGGTACTTTAGCAAGACAAATCAAAAGACCGATAACTTGGTAAATGGACAGAAACTGAAAGTGAGTAAAGTATGGAGATGCATTATGTGCTTAAATGCATGAATTACAAAGAACTAACAGGTAGGTTTGATGTGTAATTAAAAAAGCACGCAGCATTTTGCCCTTTTTTGCAAAGAGATTGGTTAAAAATGGAGAGGGTTTGTTGCAATTCTACAGGGTGTTGGTGAGGCCACACCTGGAATAATGTGTACCGTTTTGGTCCCAAGGTACAGTAACACTGGTAAGAAACAGTCTGTAGATTCTGCAGATATGTGGTGCTTATGGTAACACTGGAGGCAGTACAAAGCAGATTCACCAGAAGAGAGGGTTGTCCTACCAAGAGAAGCTAAGTACTTTCAGCCTGTATTCCTTGGAGTTGAAAGAATGAGGTGACCTTATTCAAATATATAAGGTCTTAGGGGAGGCTTTACGGAGTAAAAGTTGGGATGTTTTCTCAAGTGTTAGAGTCTTACACCAGAGGATGGTCAATTAAGACTGAAATATTTAGAAGTTCCTTTTTACAGAGAATGGAGAATCTGAGGACTTCTCTGGCTGGCAGGTGATGAAAGCTGGATCATTGGAAGTGTTTAAAGTGGAGTTGGATAAATCAAGAAATAAAGGGGTATTGGAGGAAATGGCACAAGAGGGGTGAGACCAGCAAAAATCAGCCATGATCATTTTAAATGGAGGGCTAGGCTTGAAGGGCCTGATAGCCTATGCCTGCAACTGTTTTTTGTACATTTTACTCAAAAGACTGTCTCTATATTTGATCTGTATCAAGGCAGAGATATTTGGTTACCAACTTGTATCTAGGACATTGCAAATAATTTTTTAAAATCAGAATAACTCATATGAGGTGGGGGTAAAGGCTTGTTAATTATATATGTAATGCCCTGGTTCACATCTTTACTGTCATGCTGTAGGTATTTCGTTTAGCAGCTCTGTTCTGCTTTCAGCCTGTTTGGCTTACTGTTGAAGATAAGGGATGATGTGGAATGTGTGCCATCCAGTTAGCGGGAAGTTTTCTTGGTGAGGGCCAATGAGGTTGGGCTTGAGGTTTTTTTTTGTTTGAAATGAGATGAAGAGAGAAGATGCTGGAGAGAACCAGTCGTAGCGTACGATCCCATGGGAGATGGACTGTGAGCAATGTCCGGAAGGTGGTGTGAAGTTTCACGTTGACCGAGGGCTCAGAGCATCACTGATAGAGAAGTTCAAGATGAGCTCCCACTTGTGCACATTTGACTGTTTAATTAGAATGCGACCTTTCCTTTTTGTTATTCTTTACTAAACCTTTAGTTAAGATTCATAAATATTAATTATACTGTTATTTAGTGACATTAATTTGTAACAGGGTAGTCAATTACACAGCATCCACACAACAGGGGGCTTGGGGTGGGCTCGCGCCTCAAACTCACAAGTTTGGTGGGGCCGGAGATTATCTTGCCTAAACTTAGGCAGCCAAGGAAACAAGGCTGTTTCATGTGTTTCAGAAACAAACTTGCTAGTTGAAATTTTAAAGCAAAAAGGTTATGCACGATTGCATGAAGTCCAAACAAACTTCCAATAGTATATTAAATTACCACCAGACACCTTTGCTTCAATTAAAATTTAATTTTGTAAATATATGCATGATAGTGTACAGTTTAGAAAAAGGAAAAGGCCACTCAGACCTTCAAGCTGTTTCACTCTTTAATCAATTACCGGCTGATCTCATTTCGATCCTAACTCCACATTCTCTCTCAATCCCCACCCCAACCACCCATGCCCACAATCTTTAACTCGTTCATCAAGAATCCATTGATCTTTACTTTATAAATGTATTCAGAGATGCCTTTCGCTGACTTTAGAGAAGAGAGTTCCAAAGATCCCTTATTTTAAAACAGTAACCCCTTGGTTCTAGATTCTTCCACAGGAAAAAACATCCTCTACACATCCACCTTGCCGAGGATTCCCAGAATCATTTACACTCAGTGGCTACTTTATTAGGTGCACCTGTACACTTGCTCGTTAAGGAAAATATCAAATCAGCCAATCATGTGTTAGCAACTCAATGAATAAGAGCACTCAGACATGGTCAGGAGGATCAGTTGTTGTTCAGACCAAACATCAGAATGGGGAAGAAATGTGATCTAAGTGACTGACCATGGAATGATTGCTGGTGCCAGATGGGGTGGTTTGAGTATATCAGAAACTGCTAATCCCCTGGGATTTTCACACACAACAGTCTCTAGAGTTTATAGAGAATGGTACAGAAAACAAAAAAAACAATGTTTCCCCCATTTTTTTTACAGCTGTGTGGACTAACTATTGCACCCAGCAGGAAATTTTTACATGACCTTAAAACTGCATGGTAGTTTAAATTTTTATTTTCATAATATTTATATCATGAATAATTAGAATGAAAATTGAAAATCACATACTTTTGATTTATTTATTAATTTAAGAGTATAATGAAATATAGCACAAAGAAAAATCTTCATGTTTCATAAACTCCTCCTCATCTGTCTTTATTCCAGCTGTGTGGTATGTGCGCAGGAGCAGCCGCTCGGCTTGGAGGTAACAGTGCTGACAATGTAGGCGAAAATGTCTTGTTAATGACAGGTCAGAAGAGAAAGGCCAGACTCATTCAAGCTGGCTGGAAGGTGACAGTAACTCAAATAACCATATGTTATAACAGCGGAGTGCAGAAGAGCATCTCTGAATGCACAACACGTTGAACGTTAAAGTGGAAGGGCTACAGAAGAAGACCACGAGCACACGCACAATGGCCACTTTATTAGGTACAAGAGGTGCCTGATATAGTGAACATTGAGTGTACATACATTCCAGTCAAGTCTCTTCCCAGTCCTCTAAATTCCAGCTGAAAGCAACTTAGCCTGTCCTACCCGTTCCCAGAAGGCAACCTGCCAAATTTAGGTTTTGGTCTAATAAACATCTGAACTACTGCCAACGCATTAACATATTTCCTTAAATAGGGAGATCAACACTGCTTGCAATGCCCAGATATGGGTCTAACCAATGCCCCATTCAAATAAAGCATTACCTCTTACTTTATTAATTTCCCCTAACAATATGTGATAAGATTCTGTTAGATTTCCTAATTGCTTGTCGTACCAGAATATCATGCACATATCATGCACATGGTCACCCATATCCCACGCAACTCAGTACTCTGCAATCTTTCACCAAACCTGTGCCACACTACTTGTTACATCTTGCCAATCAGAAAAAGATCCATTAGTGCCTAAGCTCTGTTTGCTGTCACTTAGTCAGTCCTCTACCCATGACAATGTGTTTCCTCCTGCATCTTTTTTTGCAATAACCTTTGGTATATCATCTTAAGAGATGTCTCCTGTAAAGAACGGTACATCCACCGGCTGCCCTTACCTACAGCACGTGAACTGCAATAAATTGGTCACGTTTCCCCGTGTTGGCTTTGACTTTGACTTGAATGTTTCTAAGTTGTAAACACTCTTTAACAATAGTTTCCAACATTTATCCTATGACAAAGCACACATTTTTCTGACCTCTAGCTTCCTACTTTCTGTGTTCTCTCCTTTGTGAATTACATCTGTTTTTTTTCCCAATTATTAGAACCTTCTCCGAACCTAGGATATTTTGGAAAACTGAAACAGGCACATTAATTGTCTCTAGTCACCTGTTCCATGATCCTAGAAGGAAGCTCATCTGGACCTAAAGATTTATCACCTATAGTTCAAGTTCAACCATGTCACTATCCCAGTGGCTAAAATTTTCCTGACTTCCGTTCCACTTCGCAACAATTTCTGGGGTGTAACTTGTATCCTCAACAATGAAGATTGATACAAAATTCCTGTTTAAATTATTTGCCTTCTTCTTAATTTCAGTTTCTACAGCACTGGTTTACAATGGCGCTGGTGATAACATCAACTACTTACAGGTGGCGAAAAGCAAAACAAAGGACACTACTGTATACCTTATTAATAAGACTTAATTAATAATGATCAATGTTAACAATGGAGCGTAAGCAAAAGGTGGTTGAGGCAAGTGGAGATGAGCGGTGGTGAAGGTCTGTTTGAGGCAAGCGGAGTCAGGGTCGAAACAGAGTTTGAGGTGGAGTCATGGTGACCCAACAGCCGGGAAAGTTCCAACGTCTGATTGATTTAAGTGCTGTGCTGAATTGGAAAGGTAAGGTACGGGCCTAATGATAGCGGAAGAGTCCAGGCCCCAGAACGATCAACGACCCACTGTTTGGACAACTTAAGTGATGGGCCAGTTTGGAAAGGTGAGGGTGTCAGGACCGGAGGCAAGGGATGGGCCAGCTCTGCTCGCTGCTCAGCGAAGTTTCCTCAGCTCTAGGCTGGAATGCAGTGGTGCATGGCTTTGCGCCTGTGGTTTTGCAACATTTACATGGCTTTGGAATGAACTGTGGCTGTTGCCTGCTCTAAGTCCAGTGATGTCTGGCTTTGTGTCTTTCATAAAACTCTGGTTCTGAAGCTAGTTGCATGATTTTTTAATTTTTTTTTCTCTCTCTCTGCGCATTGGTTTTTTTGGTGGGTTCTTTTGAGATTTCTTTGTTTTATAGCAGCCTACAAGGAGTTGAATCTCGAGGTCGTGCAGTGCATACATGTTGTGATAATAAATGTAGTTTGAACTTTGAACCATTGTGTTAATTTGATGCTCAAAGCAGCTGCGCAGGTTGACTCTGCAGTTAAGAAGGCATATGGTGTATTGGCCTTCACTAATCGTGGAATTGAATTTAAGAGCCGAGAGGTAATATTGCATCTATGTAGGACCCTGGTCAGACCCCACTTGGAGTACTGTGCTCAGTTCTGGTCGCCTCACTACAGGAAGGATGTGGAAGCCATAGAAAGGGTGCAGAGGAGATATACAAGGATGTTGCCTGGATTGGGGAGCATGCTTACGAGAATAGGTTCAGTGAACTCAGCCTTTTCTCCTTGGAGTGACTGGGGGTGAGAGGTGACCTGATAAAGGTGTACAAGATAATGAGAGGCACTGATCATGTGGATAGTCAGAGGCTTTTTCTCAGGGCCGAAATGGTTGCCACAAGAGGACACAGGTTTAAGGTGCTGGGGAGTAGGTACGGAGGAGATATCAGGGGTAAGTTATTTTACACAGAGAGTGATAAGTGCGTGGAATGGGCTGCCGGCAACGGTGGTGGTGGCAGATACAATAGGGTATTTTAAGAGACTTTTGGATAGGTACATGTAGCTTAGAAAAATAGAGGGCTATGGGTAAGCCTAGTAATTTCTAAGGTAGGGACATGTTCGGCACAACTTTGTGGGCTGTAGGGCCTGTATTGTGCTGTAGGTTTTCTATGTTTCTATGTATCTATAGGAAAATACCTTTTATTTTCTGGCAAACTTTACCTCCTATTTTTTCTGCCTTGTTAATCTTTTAGTCATTCGCTACTGCTTTTTATACCTTAGTTACTTCTACTGCTTTATACTTTCTGTCCAAACTTCTGACTGTCAGTTGACTCTGAGCAATTATAGATTTTTTTCTTCAAGTCTTATACACTTTAACCTTTTTTATATGGATGTTAAACACAGATTTTAATTATTAACTTCTTTTTAAATGTTTGTGGTAGTTCAGATTTTGTCTTATGTTCATGTTCCAATCTTTATTACTTTGTAAAATGTTAAAGATTAATTAAAACTTGTGATTATTTTCTGGTTTGTGAAAAATCCCTAATGTGGTTGGTTATTCAGCCAGATTAATATTATTATGAGTGCTGGGCAGTGCTCATTGAACTGTTACTTGACATGAACTCACTTCAGAGCCCCTCCCCTCCACACCCAATGTTCTCCTCCCACACACATTACCTGTCCACCTCGTGTTCTCCTCCCTTTGTTCATTCTCCCATTATGCACCTCTCGCACATGGTTCCACCTGCACATCATCCCTTCCCCATCTGGTTTCCCTCGTCACCTACCACCTCCATCCTATCCCTCTTCCTGTTATATCCTGGCATTTTTTTCCTATTTACTCTCAGTCCTGATGCAGAGTCTCAGCCCAAAACATCAGCCTAAAGCTTTTTCCTCCACCAATGCTGTTTAACCTGCTGTGTCCCACCAGAGTTGTTTTTGTATACACATTGATTCTGATTGTCAGTGTGCACAAATCATGCTATATGTTCCATACATGTTACTTACTAAATGTTGTAGAGACTGGCTTTTGAATAAAGTAAGTTATGTTTTGCATTTCTCTATTTTGGCACAAAAAATTATCTAGTAATTTCTGCTTTTTGTTTATAAACTGTAAATGCTAAAGGGAAGGGAATGACAAACACGAATTATGACTGTTCATGACAGCAAACTATCAGCATACCGTTATTATTGTGAACACATGTGCTTCATTTCCAGGTGATTAGAGGTAGAAATCCTGCTCATTTGTCCATTCCATGGCCTATGGGGATTGTGACTGATTGGTACACTTACCCTACCCCAATTCTGCCACTCTCCCATCCCTATGATCTAGCTGAACATTTGATAAATCCAGCCTCTACAGCTAAAGTGACTTTACTAATTCTAAAAAAAATGATTGATCTTTCTCTTCCCCCTCCCTGTAATATTGATATAAAGAAAATCTGAATCTTATAAACCTCTATCAGATCTCCCCTCAGCCTCCTGCACACCCAAAACAAGAGAAAACAACCCAAGTTATCCAGCCTCTCACGTTAGCACATGCCCTCTAAAGCAGGCAGCTTCCTGATAAACCCCTTCTGCTCCCTCTCCAAATCCTCAACATCCTTCCTATAGTGGGGCAACCAGAACCAGAACAATATTCCAGATGTGGCCTAACCAGAGTTTTATAAAGTCACAACTTAACATTTTGACTTTTGAGATCAAGAACACAAAATTTGTTGACATTTACAAATAAGATGCATAAGGCATGATTTAAAAACAAAGTAAGAGTGCAAATTATCTTATCATGTACTTTATAATTATTTTGTCATGTTTTAAATATTATTTGATCATGTCAATTTAATTGCGGCTAAATCATTCAATAATTAACAACACAGTAACCTCAACTGTTTACAATTATACATCTTCATTGATTCATGAAGTAAACATCACTTGGTCTTTAAAATATTTCAGAATTTTTAATGGAAAACATACCTATAAAATCCTCCAAGAGGACCACAACCTTGTTGTGGTTCAGAGGCTTGCGTGCCTCAATAACCTGGAGAGCTATGCTGGCTGGAGTCAGGGCTTTATGCTTTGGCTCTTGGTAGGGTCACCATGCCAAACAGGTCAAAGGGTAGAGGCCAGACTAAGAGTGGTCCTCCGGGTCCAGGGGTTCAGCTCAGGGCTAACAACGCTGTTACAGAAACAGCAATGAAGGATCTTCTATGTCTGTGTGCAACGGTCTGATGGCCAAGGACAGACAGAGATGGAGGACCTTCATTGCTGCCCTAAATGCCAGCAGTGTAATGGGCAGCAATGAAATTAAATATTTAAATATTTTTTAAAATAATTAAATATGTCTGTAAAATGGCTGAAACCAAACAACTTACCTACAACAACAAGCAGAGTCCAAATTAGATATATTCCACTGTTGAAACATGTTGCATACTGCCGAAATAAGCACATGCATATCGGTGGCAACACAAAAAATAGAACATTGCTGATCTGCAAAACAGAAGTTAAAATAAATGCTTATTATGTAAACAATGCAAACACAATAGCTCACTATAATTATGACAATACAACAAACAATACTTTGAAAAGAACAAGCAGCAGTCAAACTATTGCCAGACAACTTTAGCAAGAACAAACCTTACTGAAGAGCATAAATTCATTAAGAAATTGAAACATGAATAGCAACAAAATCAGATCTATCTGTGCAACATGATTACACAGCGATGAACAATACACATTCCTGCAAATTAATTATTGCTACAATTAATTATTGGACCACATAGAAAACAAAAATGCATGATAATGTACAAAACTCAGTAGAGCATCCACCTGAATCTTAGGTATTTTTAAATTTTTGGCCTCCTTTTCAAGATCTTAAGGTATACAAAGTGCACATTCCTCATGCTTCTGACATGCGATAGCCTAGAACTACTGCCTGTAATCAATGTGTTCAGTAAATATTGCAGAATGTGTAAAAAATATCAACGGTGCTGGACTGTTGGTGACTCTGTATCAGTAAGGTCTTGATACAGTTCTCTTCCTAAAGACTAGAGCCCAAAAATATACTTATACTCCATTATAGTTCAATCAGAGTGGCACTGTTCAGGATGATATATATAAAAAAAACTTCTGGAAGAAGTTAGCAGTTAGATCAGGAATAAGAGTGGAGAGGAAAGATAGCCAGAGGAAAGAGGAGAAAGGGGAAGGGTGAGACATGGGCCAGAAGGTGATAGGTGAGCTGAAGAGGAGTGAGGGATGATGGGCAAGTACAACAAAGTGGGAAGGGAAGAGTGAAGGTGGGGACAGGGTCTGAAAAGTGGGCACACAATGGCTACAATGGTGGATAAAATCAGTGTGGAGTAGGGGTGAAAAAAGTGTGATAGGAAGACTGGACAGAGGGTATGCCAAAGGGAACTAAAATGTGAGGGCCAGAGGTGGATCAGAAGTTGGGGCAGGGGGTGAACACAAGGGACAATGGTTAGGGTTACTTGAAACTGGAAGCTTCCATGTCCATCCCATTGGGTTGCAGAATGCCCAGGCAGTTCTTGTAGTTTTATGTTTGGTCTCACCCCGCCAGGGGAGGAGATTGAGTGTGGACAGGTCAGTGTGATAGTTGGAAGGGGAGTTGAAATGGCATGCGACAGCAATGAGATTTTCTAAAGGCCATCACAACAAGGTCTTGTATTATTATTATTATTATTGGTTTATTACTGGCCCATATACTGAGATTTAGTGAAGAGCTTGTCGTGCATGTTGTTTGTATAGATCAATACATCAAAACAGTGCATTAAGGTAAAACAATAACAGAAGGAATGTGTAACAGCTACAGAAAAAGGACAATGCAGGTCAACAAAATAAGACAAGGTCTACAAGGTAGACTATAAAGTCAGGTCTGTTACCATCTTAGAGAATCATTCAATAGTCTTATAACAGCAGAGTAGAACATAAATATAGGAATAGTAGTAGTCCATCTGACCCGTTGAGCCTGCTCCGCTATTCAATAAGATCATGGCTGATCTGGCCATGGACTCATCTGTCTTTTCCCCATAACCCTCAATTCCCCTACTATGCAAGAATCTATTCAACCTTGTCTTAAATATATTTACTGACGCAGCCTCCACTGCTTCATTGGGCAGAGAATTCCATAGATACACCACTCTCTGGAAAAAGCAATTCCTTCTCATCTCCATCCTAAATCTTGTCCCCAGAATCTTGAGGCTAGGTCCCCTAGTTCTAGTCTCACCTACCAGTGGAAACAACCTTCCTGCCTCTGACTT
The DNA here is from genome assembly GCF_030144855.1 of Hypanus sabinus. Classification (NCBI taxonomy): domain Eukaryota; kingdom Metazoa; phylum Chordata; class Chondrichthyes; order Myliobatiformes; family Dasyatidae; genus Hypanus; species Hypanus sabinus. The sequence continues at coordinate 62,106,676 of NC_082710.1, forward strand.
CTCTATCTCTTTCATAATTTTATGTTTCTAGAAGCTGTCCTTAAGCCTGGTGGTAGATTCTTTCAGGCTTTGAGATCACAAGGCAGTATTTTGAAAAAGAGCAAGCCTATTCACAAACCTTCATGGAACATATTTATCCCATAACAATACACACAAAATGTTGGAGGAACTCAGCAAGCCAGGCAGCATCAATGGAAAAGAGTACAGACGACCTTTAAGGCGGAGACCCGAAGGGACGTCCAGCATCTGCAGAATTTCTCGTTTATGATATTTATCCCATAATTAGCTATGCCCACGGTCCTTATCACATTGCTGCATATGGGAGTTTACGGTGTAAAAGTTGTCACATGTTCTACACTACAAAAGTGTCACCCTTCAAGATATCTAATTTCTTATAAACATCTAGATTTTTTGGAACATCTAAAAGTCAATTTTTAAAAACTTTATACTAATCCAAACACTTTTGTTATGACTGCGTTCTGGCTATGACAGTCTCTCTAAAAAGTGAAGTGTTGTGTCGTTTTGGCGGAGGGATAAAAAAAATGTGTAAAATTAATATAGATGAGGAAATGCATTTCTGAGGAAGCGAGTGAGGAAACAACAGATGAGCAGATGGAGCGGCAAACTAAGTGAGAGGAAGGGCCCTCTTTGTACTACTAATCTCCAATACAGCTGAATTTTCCTCAAATATTTCAGCAGATAATCGCCAGACGGCATCCTAGAGTAATTCTTACACGCAAGATTAAAGTTATTTTAGAAGGACGTGCAACAAATGGACATAACTTTGGACACGCTTTCAAGGATGCGGACTTGAAGAGAAGCCCATTGCCCGTTTAGCGAATGCTTCGGCCGGGGGAGAGACGTCTGACCGTCCTGTTTACTGAAGTGAACGCACAAACCATCCCTTCTGCCAAACTTCCGCATTGACTGAAACAACAACAAAAATTCCTCAGCAACTTTCCTGCTCCAGCCGCCTCTTCCCTCTGGTAAAATTAACAAACGCTCATTCCGCGAGCTTTTTAACTTTATGACAACATTTTTTTTTCAATGCAAGTCCTGTTTTTAAAATAACCCTCATACAGACCGTGTTGTAAAATTCAGCAATGTTTGAGACGATCATGTAATTCCCCTCACACCAATCCACTTCAGAGCTTCCAGCCAGCAGTTGGTTCCAAAATCTGCTCATAGTTTTACTCTTTTTAGCTGCATAGACGTGTTGTAAGTTCAACTCCCGGGTGTCGCCGATCTTTTCCCCCAGCGCACTCAGCCTCAGCAGCCTGCAATGTTTACACGAGCGCTTCCATGATCAGCAATGACCTGCTTCACCCTTTTCCTGCAAAGTCACACATAGTTCTCCGGCTTTGTGTTCTGTCTTCCTGATCCCCGGCTTTGCCTAGGCGTGAATCGCTCTGTGCCGGGTCAATGTGACGCCGTCTGTCTCCCTGACATCGCAGGGTCAGTAGGCTCGCCCATCCCCTAATCTCGATGCTGACGGAAAGTCAGCGGTCCGGGCACTTCTCTGCTTATTTTGGCCGTAATGGAAACAGTAATTATAGAGTAATAGTGTAGCAACAATGAAGAGACGCTCTTACACAACTATAAAACAAATACAGAGATTAACTGTATCATTACATTGCATTTGCAGTTGCACGATAAAATTGCTGTTACCCTTACAGCTACAAGGGTGATACTATCTGAGGTGTGGGTGACGATGGTTTAATACTGTATGGCTATAATGATACTGTGCAATTAACGGTGATGTACAATATCACTACTGCACAATTCCATTCAGACGATGAAATAGCCTTACAAAACAACACTATCATTGCTTCACACAATAACATAGACTATACCATAAATGTATACCAATAGAGACTGGTAGCATCATTACTATAAAAGAGCTTCATAACTTAGATATAGATTAATACCATCATTTCCATTAAAAGAAAACAAAGACAAAGCAGTAAAAAGCATGAAACAGAATGTGGAGTAGCAATATTATCTAGCTTTATGTGTTGCCCTTCAAGACTTACAAGAGTTTCCCATTAAAGACTGAGGTGAAATAGAAAGTTGAGCACTTTGGAATTTTCCAACCTAGTTATTTGTGGAGGCTGAGACGTTAAGCACAGTCGAAGTTGACATATATCTTTACTCTACAGAGGAATCAATGCTTATGGACATTGGGAAGGTAAGTGGGGGTTGACAGCAACAGTCAGATCAGCCGTATTATTGAATGGTGGAAAAAAATAGAAATAAGCTGCTGGAGGAACTCTGCAGATCAGGCAGCATCTGTAGTGGCAAAAGATGATCAATGGTTCAGGTTGGACAGAACAGCAAGTGTTCTTAATCTGCGGCATGTAAGAATGGAATGGCTAATGTCATGGGAGGGCTTGAATTTGCACATAGATTGAGTGAATCAAGTTGGTTGAGGTGGTCTTGAGGATGACTTCTCAGAATGCAACCATGATAGCTTTCTTGAACAATATGTTCCCGAACCTTCAAAGGAAAATCCAATCTTAGATCTGATCTTGTGCAATGGGACAGGTAAAATTAAATATCTTGTAGTTTGAGATAATCTTAGAATGAGTATGGGTGAATTTCTCATAGAAGGTGCAATAGCTTAACCTAGAACCAGTATATAATATCTAAAGAAGACAGACTACAATGAGATAAGGGAAGAGTAGACTGGGAACACAGTGAGGAACTGTTTAAGACTTTCATAGAGGTTTCTCACCATGCTCAATGAAAATACAGTATATTCCAGTTAAAAGCAAGGACAGTCAGGACAGGGTGGAGAGACCCAGTCTTGGATAACTAAGGAAATATAGGAAGACATCAAATTTAAAGTTTGTGTATTCAAGTCACGAAGAGTAGTAGGAAACTGGAAGATTCAAAAAAAAGCAACAAAGTACCACTAAGCACGCAATAAAGAATGGAAAGATAGATTATAAAAGTAAACTAGCACAAAATATAAAAGCAGATAGTAAAGGTTTTTATAAGACATAGGAGCAGAATTAGGCCATTTAGCCCATTGAGTCTGCTCTGCCATTCCATCATGGCCGATTTATTATCCTTCTCAATTCCATTCCCTCCGTAACCTTTGATGCTAGTCATAAGTTTTATAATTATATAAAGCAGAAAGGAATGGCTAACTGATTAAAAGATGAAAAATGAGAATTAATATGGGTAATGCAGAAATACCAAGGCTTTGAATGACTATTTTGTGTTGGTCTTCATTGTGGAGGACATATCTAACATGTCTAAGAGAACCGTTATGGATACGATGTGAGGTAAGGTTCTCAATATAATCAGTGTCACTAAAGGGGTAGTGCTGAGCTAATCAGTGGGCCTAAAAAGACAAGTTCCCTGGTCCCAATGGGATGCAACCAGGGTACTGACAGACATGGCAGTAGTTTCAGCAGGGCATTTGTGATAACTTACCAAATTTCTCCATACCCTGGGCAGATTCTGGTGGATTGGAAGACACGAATGTCAAGCCACAGTTTTAAAAAAAGTATGTTGGCAAAAGGCAGGTAACTGTCAGCCAGTTAGCTTAACATCTGTAATCAGGAGAATACTTGAATTTATCATTAAAGAAGGAATTATGAGACATCTAGATAGAAGGGGTTCATCAGGCAGACACAGCATGGATTCAGGAAGGGCAAGTCCTGTTTGACAAAGTTACTGGAGTTGAGGTCTATGAACAGAGGGGAAGAGGTGGATGATATACACTTGGATTTTCAGAAGGCATTCGATAAGATACAGTATAAAAGACATCTGCATGGAACTGGGAGTAATATATTAGCATAGTGTTATGTACTCATGACACATGACAGTGGTACCCTTGTCACGTGACTGGGGTTGAAGCTATACTGGACTTGAGGTAATGGTCTTGTGATGGTGGAGTGACATCATTTTCCCGCCAGTAGAGATCATGTGACAGGTTTTTTTTACAGGTTATAAAAGGAAGACCCCACCCTGTGAGGAGGGGCAGTTCATGGCTGGATTTGCCAAGTTGACTTCATGCCGCTGCGTGATTTAATGTGATGACGCAGTTTAGTTTAAAGATGAAGTTTTTATCTAATGCCTAAAGTTTAAAAGGTCATTGCCAGCAGGTTCTTTACGATTCTGCTAGTTCGAGAAATCAGTGGAGAGTGAAGATCGAAGTTCGGGAGTTAAAGATCGAGGAGAATCGCTTTCTACGGTGAAACGGGTTTCGACCTTTGTTTGATCCTTATTTGGAAGGATTTCGTTGACTATCTTCGCGTTAATCCCTGGGTTTACCAGAAAGGATTGAGGATAATGAGGAAGGAAAGGTCAGTGCCTTTAAGCCGTTCCGTTTCGTAAATTCTTCGTTGGAAGTTCGACGTCGGGGATCGAAGCCAAGCGACGTGAAAGAGAATTTACATCGTCTTATAAAGTCTCTCCTTTTAAATGGACTGTGAGCATAGCGAACTTTTGGCAATACCACTTTAAAGAACTGTTTTTGCAATATCGCTTTAAGAACTGTTTGAGCTGCCGCACCGCAGTTGATTTCCGGTTACGTTAGTATTTGTTTATTTTGGGGGGGTTTGTTTTCTGTGTTTAATAAACATGTTGTTTGTTATAAAAAACCCTTGCCGAGCTCATATATTTATTGTTGCCTGAATACGTAACAATAGATAGAGGATTAGTTAACCAATAAAAGGTGGAGAGTTGGAATGAATATATTTTTCAGGTTGACATCAGTGGTGAGCAGACTAACTCTGGAGTCAGTGCTGGGTCTGTGGTTATTCATGATATACACTCAGTGGCCACTTTAATAAGTACAGGGGTGTACCTAAAAAATGGCCACAGGAGTGGAACTCAGTGTGGTTTTCTGATGTTATAGCCCATCCACTTCAGCTGTGATCAGATACTCAGCCAAAAGCTATATTCTAAAACACACTCAGTGGCCTGCTCCTCTTGTACCTAATAAAATGGCTTGAGTCTTCTGCTGCTGTAGCCCATTCACTTCAAGGTTCGACATCTTGTGCATTCAGAGATGTTGCTCAGCACACTGCTGTTGTGATGAATGGGTGTTTGAGTTACTGTCACCTTCTTGTCAGCTTGAGCCAGTCTAGCCATTTTCCTCTGACCTTGAGCATTAACAAAGCATTTTTGCCCACAGAAATGCTGCTCACAAGATATTTTTTCTCACACCATTCTCTGTAAATTCTAGGGACTATAATGCTTGAAAATTCCAGGAGATCAGTAGTTTCTGAGCTACTCAAACCACCCCATCTAGCAGCAACAATCATTCCACAGTCAAAGTCACATTTCTTCTACATTTTGATGTTTGGGCTGAACAACAACTGAACCTCTTGACCATGTCTGCATACTCTTATGCATTGAGTTGCTGCCACATTGATGGCTGATTAGACGTTTGGATTAACAAGCAGGTATACAGGTGTACCTAAAAAAGTGGTCACTGAGTGTAGATAAACAATTTTGAAGTATAGTGCATCTAAGTTTGCTGATGACAATAAATGGAAAAGCAAATTGTGTGGAGGATGCAGAGCATCTGCAGGGAGACATAAAAAGGTTGAGTGAATGGGCAAGATCTGGCAGATGAAGTGAATGTGAGATCATCACTTTGAAAGGAGAAACAGAAGATCTGATTATGATTTAAATTATGAAATATTGCAGAATGCTGTTGTGGTCCATAACTTTCATCAGAACCCTTCATCTCGGCCTGGAAAGTTGACTGTTTATTATGCTCTATAGATGCTCTCTGACATGCTGAGCTCCTCCAGCACTTTTGCATGTTGCTCAAGATTCCCAGCAATTGCAGAATTGCTTGTGTTTATAGTCTACATCTTTATTCCTTCTCCCTGAGTTCATGACCAGACACTTCCCTGCACTTTTTTCCATCTGCTGCTTCTTTGCTCATTTCCCTAAGCTGTCCAAGAGACAGAAAAGTTGTTTTCACTGGTAGGTGAGACTAGAATTAGGGGACTGATGCACCATCAATAACTCTCTGTGACGAAAGGCGAGATATAGGCTTTCATTGGCTGGAAGAAAGAACAAGCAGCAATTGACCACCACACTGCATCCTGGAGACTGAGGCCGGGGCAGAGTCCCCAATCGCCTTTATACCGGAGTCTGTGGGAGGAGCCACAGTCAGTGGGAGGAGCCACAGGAGCAGTCAGCGGTGGGGGGGGGGGGGGGGGGCATGTCCAGACAGGTATACGTAGTTCACCACAGGGACATAGTCTCAAAAATCAGCCGAGTAGATAGAGGTTTTTCCCAGTGAGTACTGAATCTCTGGAATTCTCTGCCCAGGCAAAGCAGCAGAGACTATCTCATTAAGTATATTCAAAATACCGTTGGATTGATTCTTGCAAAGTAAGGGAATTAAGGGTTATGGGAGAAAAGGCAGGTAGGTGGAATTGAGTCCATGTCCAGATCAGCCATATTCTTATTGAATAGTGGAGCAGTCTTGACAAGTCAGATTATCTACTCCTGTTCCTATTTCCTGTGATTTTGTATTCTTAGTGAGGTATGAGTTAGGGGCTGATAGGAGATAGAACCAACTGAAGTGGAAGATGATGAGCAGATGTAGCCAGGTGGGGGGAGTGGAGTTCAAGGGATCAAATCACTCCCCACCCCTTTATTTCTTGGACACTTATAACCTCTTTAGATCTTGTGAAGTATTTTCTGATGTCTCACTCCTGCATTGGAAATGCAACAGCCAATTAGCCTGCAGAAATCTCCCATAAACAGTAATCTGCCAGCGGCAGATAACCTACCTTAGTGCTATTCATTGGGATATAAATGTTTCCCAGACTCCTAATCAAAACAGTGACAGATTATTGCATCCACCTGAAAAAGATAGGCATAGAATTAACCATCTCTATATGCAGCAGTCGCTCTAATGTTTCAACCTAATCACCTGCTGTGAGCCTTCACCCACGACACAGAGACTTGAAGGCAAGAATGCTGTGAAGCAGACTGCAACTGTTATTCCTGGTCTTAGGGTAACATCTTTAAAAATACACATCTGCCCTTGCTTTATAGCTTGTCGTAACAGCATAGCCAGAAACTCTAGGTTAGTTTTCATTCGCTGATGTTGACATGTGACGTGTTTATTTGAGGAAAAATAAAGCTGATAAACATCAACAGGGGTTAAAAGGATAAGAGGACAGATTAAATCTTGAATTAATAATTAATGTGATCTGCGAATACTATTTAAGAAAGGAGATAGAAAGAGTTCACTGTCAATGGCTTGAAGAAAGAAAACTGGGTGTCATTTATAATGTCCTCAACCGGTGTGTTACATTGACTCTGTGCCAGTTTTACCTTCAGCTTCGTAAGACAATGTCTCGTAGGATGAACTTCTTGCACCGTCCCTCTGTGACCTGATAAAATCTTCCTCTGTGAACTCCCACCTTTACGGAGATCGAGGGATGGAATTAGTTGGTTTGTGGGGTGGGGCAGAGAAATCTGGCAAAAGGGTGATTGCTAGAACCGGAGAATTTCGGGCTCAATCAGAGAGTCAATCAGTGAGTTGATCTGTTACATGGAAAATGCACATTCCTCTCCAAATGCATCATAGATTTTTAAAACATAGATCGTGTATTTTATTAGCTTTTCGTCTTTAAAGTTTTTTGCATTTGTCATTTGGGAAGATGTTTGTTGGGTGAGAAATCAGTCAAACCAGAGACGAGATAACAATCGCTGAAAGAACGTTTAAAAAGGTGATTGGGAGGTCAGGATCAGGATCAATCTGAGAGCCGATTAGGAAAAATCCTTGAAGCAGCAGGCAGAATACAAATGAGTGCAATCGGATGCCACCTGCTGTGTGAAATTGTAAGTGTAAAAGTAAGGGCTGAAAATCTGTAGTTACGTACACACACAAAATGCGGGAGGATCTCAGCAGGTCCGGCAGCATCAATGGAAATGTATAAACAGTCCACTTTTTGGGCCAAGACCCTTCTTCAGGACTGAGAAGGGAGAGGGAGAAGATACCAGAATAAAAAGTTGGGGAGAGGGGAAGGACAGAGAGAGGGGTCAGTGAGAGAGGGCTTCACTGAACACCTGTTGAAGAGAAGATTTAAACTTCTTCATGGTTGGCCTCCTTTGAACAGACATTCAGTGGACAGGAAGGCTCTACAACATTTAGTCAGAAGTACCCAATGTATCACTGGCACCAGCCCACCCAGCATCAAAGACACATACAGAAAGGTGCTGGAAAATGCCAGCAATATCCCACCCTGCTCATGAGCTGTTTGTCCACTCCCATCTGGAAGGAGGCTACATAGCATCCATTCCAGGACCACCAGACTCAAAAACAGTTACCTCTCCCAATGATCAATGCTTCCACCCACTAACCCACCCTTCCACAACCCACCACCGTCACTACTTTATCATTTTCTGTCAGTCACCTTATGTACAGACACTCCAGTGCCTACTGGCACTTTATGGACATACAATCAATGTATATAAGTTATCTTATTATTTATATTTATTGTGCTCTTTATCTTGTAATGTTTCTTCTTGTGCTGCCTCAGATCTGGAGTAACAATTACTTAATTCTCCTTTACACTAGTATACAGGAAATTATATTGAACAATCTTGAATACCATGGACTCTTATTTTGTTTTTTAGCCTCATGTGTGGCACCTTGTCAAAGGTCTTCTGAAAATCCAATAAATATCCAGTCTCTCCTTTGTCTATCCTGCCTGTTACTTCCTCAAAGAATCCCAAATGATATGTCAGGTAGTTTCCTGTAAGGAGTTTTATCCTTCCCCTTTGACCTATTTTATCATGTGCCTCCAATTACACTGAGATCTCATATAATAATGAACTCGAACATATTACCGACCACAGAAGTCAAATTGTTCCAGAATCTAGTGATTCTTGAAAGATCACTTCTAAGGCAGTCCGATGTTGCCTTCAACCTTGTTCTGGCAACTCCTGCGACGACACTGGTGCCAAGTTGTATCGCCCTTCCCTTGGACAACATTGGTGCCGTGGAGAGGGGAAACTTGCTGCATGGGCAGAGAACCTTGCCCAGGCCCGTGCACTGGAAACCTTCCAGGCGCAGATTCATGGTTTCGCAAGACTAACGGATGCCACCACCACTTCTAATGCTTCCATAATCTCTACAGCTACCTCTTTCAGAAACCTGGGACATAGTCCATCTGGTCCAGTTGACTTACTTGCCTACAGATCTTTCAGCTTCCCAAGCACCTTCTCCTTAGTAATAGCAACTACTGCCTCCTGACACTCTCGAATTACGTTGTTGCCCATTACTACATCTCCAGCATCATCTTCCAATGCTCCTGTGTTCATTCTTGCCTCTCTTTTATGAATGAATGAATGATCTTTATTGTCATTATACATAGATACAATGAAACTCTCTTTGGCTTCCTCTCAGGCAATTAAATAAAGCGGTAGATAAAAACAAGCCAGTAATAGAAAACAGTATTAAATAGATAAGTAGCAGAAAGTAAGTTGCAGCAGCACCAGAATACAGTATCACAGTAATGCACAAAGTGTCAGTAGTGCAGGTATTTGAGTCCTTGTGTGTACATGTGTGTGCTCACAGTTTGTCATTGTTCTGTGGGAGTGATGTGATGGAGGCCACAGCTCTGGGGTAGAAGCTGTTCCTCAGTCTATTTGTTCTGGCCTTTTGTGTCCTGAACCTTTTTCTAGATGGCAGCAGGTCAAACAGGGAGTGGCTGGATTGTGTGGTGTCTCTGGTTATGCTGATTGCTTTCCTCCTGAGTCTGCTGGAATAGATGGTGTCCAGTCCTGGGAGCTCCATCCTGACAATTCGCTGGGCTACCTTCACCACGCGATGCAGGTCTTGTCACTCAGTGGCTGTACAGCTGGCATACCACACTGTGGTGCTGTTGGTCAGGATGGGTTCAATTGTGCTTCTGTAGAAGTTAAGCAACAGCTTTTGTGGGAGTTTGGTCTGTTTCAGCTTTCTGAGGAAGAAGTGTCTTTGTTGAGCCTTTTTTACAAGCAGCGAGGTGTTGGTGGTCCATGTCAGCGAGTTGTTGGTGGTCCATGTCAGCGAGGTGTTGGTGGTCCATGTCAGCGAGGTGTTGGTGATCCATGTCAGCGAGGTGTTGGTGGTCCATGTCAGCGAGGTGTTGGTGGTCCATGTCAGCGAGTTGTTGGTGGTCCATGTCAGCGAGGTGTTGGTGGTCCATGTCAGCGAGGTGTTGGTGATCCATGTCAGCGAGGTGTTGGTGGTCCATGTCAGCGAGGTGTTGGTGGTCCATGTCAGCGAGGTGTTGGTGATCCAAGTCAGCTGTTTTGACAACATAACTCCAAAGATATTTAGGTTTTCCACACTTTCAACTACCTCTCCATGTATATGGAGCGGGGTGTGTACTCTGTCCTTTGATCTCCTGAAGCCAATGATCATCTCTTTTGTTTTATTCTTTATACTGTACTGTATATCTGAAAAAAAAACTTTGTATCCTCTATTAGCTAGCTTAACTTCATATTTTGTCTTTTCTCTCCTTGTTGATTGTTAAGTGCCTTCTGTAGGTTTTTAAAACTTTCCAATCCTCTAGCTCCCCACTATTCTTTTGCTATATTATACACCTTCTCCTTTGCTTTTATGTTGCCTTTAACTTCCTTTGTTAGCCATGGTTGCCTCATCCTCCATTTTTGGGATGAACTGATCCTGCATCTTCAGAATTACTTCCAGAAATTCTAGTCATTGCTGCTCTACCACTATCCCTGCTGCTGTCCCCTTCTAAACATCTTTGGCCAGTTCCTCTCTCATACCTCTGTAGATCTCTTTACTCCACCATAATACCAGTATCTCTCTCTCTCTCTCTCTCTCTCTCTCTCTCTCTCTCTCCCTCCCTCCCTCCCTCCCCTCTTCTCCCCCCCTTTCTCCCCCCCCCAAACTGCAGGGTGAATTCTATCATATTATGATCACTGGTTCCTAAGGGTTCCTTTACCTTAAGCTCTCCAATCAAATCTAGTTCACACAACATCCAATATAGAATTGGCTTTTCTCTAGTGGGCACAACCACAATCTGCTCTAAAAAGACAACTCATAAGCATTCTACAAATTTTGGAGGCCTGCATATAACTCTCATCAGGGATTTTTTTTTGCCTTACAGTTTCTTAACTCAATCTACATCTTCTGATTGTGTTCATTTCTTTCTAAGGATCCGTTTTTATTTTTTACACTGTGTCTGGCACCAATAGTCATTCCACAGATAAAGTCACTTATATCACATTTAGACCATAAGACATAGGAGCAGAATTAGGCCATTCAGCCCATTGAATTTTCTCTGCTATTCCATCATGGCTGATCCTGGATCCCACTCAACCCCATACGCCTGCCTTTTCGCCATATCCTTTGATGCCCTTACCGATCAGGAAACTATCAACTTCCTCCTTAAATATACCCATGGACTTGGCCTCCACCACAGTCTGTGGCAAAGCATTCCACAGATTCACCACTCTCTGGCTAAAAAAAATTCTCCTTACCTCAATTCTAGATGTCATGGTCCGGTCCATGAAATCCACATTCTGGTTCACAGTCCAGTCCATGCTCCTTATTCCAGGTTTTCTGTTTTCCCCAGTTTCTGTTGAGGCAGCTGATTCTCGTTTGGGCTGGCTTCATAAATAGCTTCAGGATTCAGCCTCTGGCTGCTGGATTGTTCCTGTTGGTATCCCTTCCCTTTGCCTTGCCTTGCCTTCCCTTCCCTTCACTGCTGTCAAGTTCAACCACCAGAGCAAGATAGGAACTGTCTTTTGTTGTTTTGAACTGTTTCTGTGTCCACGCCTTCGCTAGGTAGGTCCGGCTGTTTGCCGCTACCTAGTGTTACAAACTGTCTGTGCCATGCCTTTGCTAGGTAGGTCTGGCCGTCTGCCACTACTTTGTGTTGGGAACCGTCTCATTGCATTCTGCATGCTGTGTAATGAGTTTTAGCCCCACGTCCTGTTTCCAAGGAGGGGTCCCGGCTCTGTGTTCCATGTTCCTGTCTCTCCCTCAACCAAGTCAAAGCTTTGGGGTCTCATCCAGTCCTAGCCACATCCAAGAACCTTGTCCTGTCCAAGTCATGGCTTGAGAATTGTCTTGTCTTATTCTGCATGCTGTGTAATGAGCCCTGGCCCCATGTCCTGTACCCAAGGAGAGGTCCCAGCTCTGTGTTCTGTGAAGTGAGTCCCGGCCCCATGTTCTGTTTCCAAGGAGGGGTCCCAGCTTTGTGTTCCATGTTCCTGTCTCACCCTCAACCAAGGCTCTGTATTCCTGTCTCTTCCTTGACCAAGTCAAGGCTTTGGGGTCTTGTCCAGACCTAGCCATGTCCTAGCACCTTGTCCGGTCCAAGCCATGGCTTTGTGTTCTCGTCTTGTCCATGTGCCTCGCCCAGCCCAGTGCTGGGGTTCCGTTGTCCTGTCCAGGTGTCTCACATCCAGTCCTGTTGCCTCCCCTTGTCCTGCAGCCACGTCTTGTTCTCGCCTAGTTCTGGAGTCCAAACCCAAGTCAAGACCCAGGTTCTAGGTCCTTGCCCAGACTCTGGCTCGGAGTCCTTGTCCAGGTTCCAAGTTCATAGTTCCTTGTCCAGGTCCCACTTTCCTATTCAAGTGCTAGCCCAGGCCCAGAATCCTTGTCTCATCCAGGGCCAGTGTCCTGTCCAGCATCACTTCTTCCTCACTTCCCTTGCTTCCTTCTCACATCTAATCCCGTTCCTGGTAGTTCAGTGTCTGTGTCTTGCATTTGGGTCCGCTCCCAACGTGCCCCCGATGACACTAGAAGGTTGCCCCTCAATTTTGAGGTTGTGCCCTCTAGTTCTGGATATCCCCAACACAGGAAACATCCTCTTCACATCCACCCTATCTAGTCCTTCAACATTTGGTAGGTTTCAATGAAATCCCCACTCATTTCTTAAATTCCAGTGAGTACAGGCCCAAAGCTGTTAACCCCTTCCTTCCCAGGATTATCCTTGAGAACCTCCTCTGGACTCTCTCCAATGACAGCACATTCTTTCTGAGATATGGGACCCAAAACTGTTGACAGTATTCCAAGTGTGCCCTGACTAGTGAGTTATAAAGCCTCAGCATTATCTCCTTGCTTTTATATTCTATTCCCCTTGAAATAAATGCCAACATTGCATTTGCCTTCTTTACTACAGACTCAAACTGTAAATTAGCCTTCTGGGAGTCTTAAATGAGGACTTTCCCTGCCACTGAGATTAGGCTAACTTGCCTATAATTTCCTTTCTTTTGCCTTCCTCCTTTCTTAAAGAGTGGAGTGACATTTGCAATCTTCCAGTTCTCTGACACCATGCTAGAATCAAATAATTTTTGAAAGGGCATGAGCAATGTATCCGTTATCTCTTCAGCAATCTCTCTGAGGATTTTGGGATGTAGTCCATCTGGTCCAGGTGACTTATCCACCTTAAGACCTCTGAGCTTGCTTTGTAATAGCAATGGCACTCACTCCTGCTCCCTGATGCTAGTACCCACTAAATTCATCTCTCATTTCTCTTCCCCCATTACTACCTCACTAGCATCATTTTCCAGTGGTTCAATATCAACATTTACTTCTCTTCTACTCTATATATCTGAAAATTTCTTCCACATTCTGATATATTGAGCAGGTGTACCTAATAAAGTGGCCACTGAGTTTACTTACATTTCTCTTTTCTTCCTCCTTTTGAATGGCTCCCCAAAGCACACAGCCATGTTTTGGTTGCTCATCCTTCCTACAATCCGCACTCTCATCTTCACAGGGAGCAACAATCTCAATTTCAGATATGTTGGGTAAGCTCAAAGGTGAGGCTCCTGTAGTGCAAATTCCTGCAGCTCACTAAATTTAGACATCAGCGAGAAATGTTTGTGAGGAGAACTTTAGAAGACCAACCAGGTGGAAACACCTTTGCTGTGTTTGATGCCATTTCATAATTCAATAACCAAAATATTTACATTTCTGGGTATTTTATTGTCTAAGTTCTGGACCACAGCCATGTGCGGAATTCCACAGTGGAAGCAAGGCCCAGGTATACAAAGAAGATCAGGGAGGGAAAGGAGCTCAGACTGAGGGTTAGATGCTACCAAGTGATGAATGTGGGTATGTGAATTGGGGTGGAGGGCATCCATTCAATACTTATGGAATATCAGAGTTTGAAGGGGCTGTGTTTGCCAGTGAAGGAGAGTTTGAAGGAGTGGGTTGGAGTAGTTGAGATTGAGAGAGTTGGAAATGCAACTGGCTTTTTGGATATGGGACAGGGTTTGTTTTTGAATTATGTGGTTAAGACCTGGAAGACAAGAGATAGAATCCAGGGATTGGGTTAAGGTGGCTGCAGATCAAAATGACCTAATTTCTCAATGTCAACAAAAGATCTAGTCACTGACTTAAGGAAGCCTGACAGAGTGCAGACCCATGTCTTATCAATGGTTTTGAGGTGGAGAAAATATAAAGTTTCAAATTCGTAGGTGTAAATATTACCAACAATTTGTCCTCATCCAATCCCTGGATTAATTTGGCTTATTCAGGGGTATTCATATATGGATAAGTGACAAGTAAACTTGAACACAATTAATTCAGGAGTGCTTGGGAAGGAAAATGGAATGTGATTATATCGAACGTAGATCAGGTTTCAAATACTGAATCTAATAGGTTGTTGAATCTAATAGATTAGAGCAATGGGACAGGAAAAAAGAATAGTTTTGGGCAGGGATTTGTCTGAATATTGACTAACCCTTCAGGGTTTGCAGGCCATTACTTCCTATCATGTGAAATCTACCATCATAAATGGCAGTGATGCTTCACTCCCAGATGAGCTCAAAACCTTCTTTGCTCACTTTGAAAGACAGAATACAACTACAGCTATGAGGATCCCTGCAGCATCCAGTGACTCTGTGATCTCTGGCTCAGGGGCCAAAGTCAGAACATCTTTCAAGACGGTGAACTCTCACAAGATGTCAAGCCCTGAAGGTGTACCTGTTGAGGCTCTGAAAATCTGTGTCGACCAGTCAGCAGAAGTGTTCAAGGGCACTTCAATCTTTCACTGCTGAAGAACATAGGCTCCGACATTAAAGCACATAAATCCAATTGTTACTTTTTAGAACCATAGAACACTACAGCACAGTACAGGCCCTTCAGCCCTCCATATTGTGCCGACCAATATAATCCTTAAAAAAAGTACAAAACCCACACTACCCCATAACACTCCATTTTTCCTTCATCTATGTGTCTGTCCAAGAGGCTCTTAAATATCCCTAATGTTTTAGCCTCCACCACCATTCCTGGCAAGTCATTCTAGGCACTCACAACCCTCTGTGAAAAAAAAACTTACCCCTGATGTCTCCCCTAAACTTCCCTCCCTTAATTTTGTACATATGCCCTCTGGTGTTTGCTATTGGTGCCCTGGGAAATGGGTACTATCCACCCTGTCTATGCCTCTCATAATCTTTTAGACCTCTATCAAGTCCCCTCTCAGTTTTTCTACGCTCCAAACAGTAAAGTCCCAGCTCTGCTAACCTTGCTTCATATGACTTGTTCTCCAAACCAGGCAACATCCTGGTAAATCTCCTCTGCACCCTCTCCATAGCTTCCACATCCTTCCTATAATGAGGTGACCAGAATTGAACACAATACTCTTAAGTGCGGTCTCACCAAAGATTTGTAGAGTTGCAACATGGCCTCTCTGCTCTTGAACTCAATCCCCTTGTTAACGGAGCCTAGCATCCCATAAGCCTTCTTAACTACCCTATCAACCTGTGCAGCGATTTTGAGGCATGTATGGATTTGAACCCCAAGGTCCCTTTGTTCATCAATACTCTTAAGTAACTAACCATTAATCCTGTACTCTGTCTTCTGGTTTGTCCTTCCAAAATGCATCTCCTCACACTTCTCCGGATTGAACTCCATCTGCCATTTTTTGCCCAACTCTGCAGCCTGTCTATATATCCTCTTGTAACCTTTGACAATCTACAGCTCCATCCACAACTTCTCCAATCTTCGTGTCATCCACAAACTTACTCACCCATCCTTCCGCCTCTACATCCAGGTCATTTATAAAAATCACAAATAGCACGGGTCCCAGGACAGATCACTAAGGCACTCCACTAGTCACCGACCTCCAGGCAGAATACTTTCCTTCCACAACTACCCTCTGCTTTCTTCCTTTAAGCCAATTTTTTTTATCCAAACAGCCAAAGTTCCACTTATCCCATGCCTCATGACTTTCTGGATGAGTCTGTCATGAGGGACCTTGTCAAATGCTTTGCTAAAGTCCATGTAGACCACATCCACTGCCCTAACTTCATCGATTTCTTTTGAAACCTCTTCAAAAAACTCAATCAGGCTCGTGAGGCGCGATCTTCCCTTCACAAAACCATGTTGACTATCTATGAGTAGACTGTACTTCTCCAAATGCTCATAGATCCTATCCTTAAGAATCCTTTCCAGTAGTTTGCATACCACCGATGTAAGACTCACCGGTCTATAGTTCCCAGGTTTCTCCCTATTACCTTTTTTAAACAAGGGAACTACATTTGCCATTCTCCAGTCCTCCAGCACTTACCCTGCAGCCAAAGAGGATTCAAAGATCATAGCTAATGCTCCTGCGATCTCTTCTCTCAATTCCCACAACAACCTGGAGTGTATCATATCCAGCCCTGGGGATTTATCAATCTTAATGTTTTTAAGAAGATCCAGCACTTCTTCCTTAATCTCCACATTGTCCAGCACACAGGCCTGCTTTACTTCGACCTCATCCTGATCAAGATCCTTTTCACTTTTGAATACTGAAGCAAAGTATTCATTTAGGACCTCCCCAACCTCCTCCACTTCCAGGCACATGTTGCCCTCTTTATCCTTTGTTCTCGTCATCCTCCTATTCTTCACATATGCATAGAACGCCTTAGGGTTCTCCTTAATCCTACATGCCAAGGCCTTCTCATGCCCCCTTCGAGCTCTCCTAAGTCCTTTCTCTAGCTCCTTCCTGGCTATCCTATATTTCTCATAAGCCCCTCCTACGTCCTGCTTCTTATATCGGACATGTGCTTCCTTTTTCCTCTTGACGAGTTGCCTCACATGTTTTGTCAGCCATGGTTCCCTTTTCCTACCATTTTTTCCTTGCCTCAGTGGGACAAACCTATCCTGAACCCAGCTCAAGTGGTCCCTAAACTTCTCCCACATTACTTCTGTGCTTTCCCCTTTGGACATCTGTTTCCAATTTACTCTCGCTAGTTCCTGCCTCACGCTTCAAAGTTAGCCCTTCCCCAGTCAAGCACTTTACCATTTTGTCTGATTTTATCTCTTTCCATAGCTATGCTGAAGCTAAGGGAGTTGTGGTCACTCACACCAAAATGCTCCCCCACCAAGAGGTCAGTCACCTGACCAGGTTCATTACCCAGAACTAGATCCAGTATAGCCTCTCCTCTCGTCGGCCGGTCCACATACTGTGTTAGGAATCCTTCTTGAACACACCTGACAAATTCAGCCCCATCTATCCCCCTTGCACTTAGGAGGTGCCAATCAATATGAGGGAAGTTGAAATCACCCATAACTACTACCCTGTATTTCCTGCACCATTCTAAAATCTGCCGGCTTATCTGTTCCTTGGTGTCCCAAGGGCTATTTGGGGGCCTATAGACTACTCCCAGCACAGTGATTGATCCCTTCCTATTTCTGACTTCTACCCAGACTGCCTCCATGTACACTCCTTCTGCAGCGTCCTCCCTTTCTATAGCCGTGATACTATCCCTGACCAGCAATTCCTCTCCCCCCACTTTTCTACCTCCCATCCTATTCCTTTTAAAACACCTGAACCCCAGGACCTGCATCATCCAATCCTGCCCTTCCTCAAGTTTCAGTAACAGCCACAACATCGTAGTTCCACATACTAATCCATGCTCTAAGTTCATCCTCCTTTTTCCTAATACTCCTAGCATTGAAATAGACACACTTCAACCCCTTTAACTGGCTACAATTATGTTCTGTCCCCTGCCCGTCCTTCCTCATCAACTCAGAACTCTTAGCATAATGCCCTTGTCCTTCTACCTTAATCCCTGAACTCACATTCTGATTCCCACCCCCCTGTCAAACTAGTTTAAACCCTCCCCAACAGCTCTATCAAACCTGCCCTTCAGGATATTGGTCCCCATGGGATTCAAGTGCAACCCGTCCTTTTTGTACAGGTCGCACCCACCCCAATAGAGGTCCCAATGATCCAGAAATCTGAATCCTTGCCCCCTGCTCCCTCAGCCACGCATTTATCCTCCACCTCATTCTATTCCTATTCTCACTGCCGCGTGGCACAGGCAGTAATCCCGAGATTACTACCTTTGAGGACCTGCTTTTCAACTTCCTTCCTAACTCCCTGTAGTCTTCTTTCAGGACCACTTTCCTTTTCCTACCTATGTCATTGGTACCAATATGTACCACGACCTCTGGCTGTTCTCCCTCCCACAACAGGATATCTTGGAAACGATCAGAAACATCCCAGACCCTGGCACCTGGGAGGTAAACTACCATCCGAGTTTCTTTCCTGCGTCCACAGAATCGCCTGTCTGAACCCCTGACTATAGAGTCCCCTATCACTACTTCTTTCCTCTTCTTTTCCTACCCTTCTGAGCCACAGGGCCAGACTCTGTGCCAGAGGCATGGCCACTGTCGCTTCCCCCAGGTAGGCTGTCCCCCCAACAGTACTCAAACAGGAGTACTTATTGTCAAGGGGTAGAGCCACAGGGGTACTCTCAAGTACCTGACTCTTCCCCTTCCCTCTCCTGACTGTGACCCATTTCTCTGTCCCCTGTGGCCCCGGAGTGACCACTTGTCTGTAACTCCTCTCTATCACCTCCTCACTCCCCCTGACCAGACGAAGATCATCGAGCTGCAGCTCCAGTTCCCTAACATGATCCCTTAGGAGTTGCATCTCGATGCACCGGATGCAGATGTGGCCGTCCGGGAAACCGGGAGACTCCAGGACCTCCCACATCTGACACTGACCACAGAAAACTGACCTCACAGACATACTACCTCGTTTTGCAATCAACAACGACCTCACCTTGTCCCGTTACCGCCGAAGCCCATGGAGCCAAATCCCTTTCACTCTGCTGCCTCTCACTCCGCTGCCTGCTGGATATGGCTGCCTTCTTTTTAAACTGTTCGCGCTCAACTGGTTAACGTCACACGCCTGCGCAGTCTGGCCTCTCTCTTCCCCCGAGAACTCAAAATGTCTTCCCGCTGGAAATCCTTAGGTGCTCTCCCGCTGCCTTCTTGTTCTGAATCAAAAACTTCTGTAGATTCCTTGCCCTTTTTAAACTGTTCGCTTTCAACAGGCCGACGTCACGTGCCTGCGCAGTCTGGCCTCTCTCTTCCCCTGAGAACTCAAAATGTCTTCCCACTGGAAATCCTTAGGTGCTCTCTTGCTGCCTTCTTCCAAATCTGGTGAGATTGAATCTTAAAATAATAACATAACCGATGTGCTATCGACCTTTTCTCCGTTCCTCACTGCTTTCAATCTTTTTACCTCAGTCACCAATCCTCCTTTAGTATTTTTTTTTACTTTCTCTAATTGGTATTCTTGTTGTCACCACTTTAACACCATTTTTCTCCTAACACTCTCTTTTCTATAACCTCTCTTTTGCCAATATTTAGAAACTTCATTACTTTGACCCTCTGGCAGAGGGGAAGAAGCTGTTCCTGAAGCGTTGTGTGTGTGTCATCCTCCTTGATGATGGCAATGAGAAGAGTCCTGGGTGATGGGGGTCCTAAATGAAGGACACCACCTTTTTGATGCTAGTGCCATGATGGAATTGGCTGAGTTTACAACTTTCTGCAATTTTTTTCAATCCTGTGAGATGGCCCCTCCATTATCAGAATTTGATGCAACCAATTAGAGTGCTCTGCATAGCACATTTTTAGAAAATTGTGAGTATTTTTGATGAGGGTAGAGCATAATGTGTCATATGTGGAAGCAGATAGAATGGTAAACAATGAAAGAATTTGAAGAGGAAATGATTCAAATGCAAATACAAGACAGGTCAATGAGATAATCCAACATTAGCGATTAGTACAGATAAATTCATTTGTTCATGACAAATGTTATTAATTGTTCTAAGCAGCAAAAACTAAAATAGAAAAGATAAAAATTATAGTGAAGGCAACGGTGAGGTTTTTGAATTTGAGATTGCTATCATGGGAGCAAGTGCAAGTCGAATCGAGTCAGAATGATCCAAGTCTTGAGGCTTATTTACAAGGTAACTAACACTAATCCTGATAATTATTCAGTGGAATGCTAGAAGTTTAATAGTTAATAGACAGGAATTTAAATGCTAAGTGAGAGATTTTGCTGAGAACCTAACACTAGATTTTGTAATTAATAGTGTAATAAAGATAGAGTTAATGGAAGAAGGGTGGGAATGCAACTCCTGTTAAAAGGGGTTTACGATAGAGAACTAAAGAAAGGAGAAGAACCAGAATATGGACAAAGGAAGGTTCAATTAGAATCATTAATATATATAATCTTTGCCAAGAAAATTATAAATAGCTTTTGTGGAGCAAATTGGTACACAGGGTATGGTGTGGGGAGAGCATAATGAAGCAGTGATAAAGCAGCATATGGAAAAGGACACTCTGGTGTGTATAAATGATGGAAGTGAGACAAGAGTAAATTTTAATGCAGGTTCTGAATCAGCAATTGATTTAACATTAGTTACGGCACCTTTAGCAGGAAAGTGTTGATGGGAGGTTTTGAAAGAAACAATAGGTAGTATTATGCCTGTATTATGTAGAATAGGAATATAAATTGTGATAGATTAGGGAAGTATGCTGGAATGCCAGGTGTTTGAAAAGGCTGATTGGGGAAAATTTAAAGGAATAAGTGATCAGGAATTGCAGAATATTAAATCAATCAGGATGTGGATCTTTTATGCAACAAGACTGAAGAAGGGATCATGACAGTGGCATCAACAAGTATACCAAGGGAATGGAATAGAGCTAAAAAGAAAATGCTACCATGGTGGACAAAATGTGGGGAAGCAATAAGATAATGTAATAGAGCATTTAGAATGTTAAAGAGGACACACGTTTTCAAAAATTAACTGTGTATATAAATATGCAAGCAATGGTAAGAAAAACAATTGGAAAGGTGAAACAGAATATTGAAATAAGTAAGTTTTGTGACTCATGAGGAATACAAACACCTATTGAAAGAGTTT